>NC_085074.1:0-678728 GCF_963662255.1 Cinclus cinclus | reverse complement strand
AAAGCTTAAAAAGGTTTCTTACGGCCTTTGCCCAACACCACAGCCGTGATTCTGGCTCCTTTGGAAGAGACTGAGGGCAGGGCGGGCACTTCCCAGGGGGCAGCAATTCTTCCATTGTAGCAGGGATTTTTCAGAAGCTTTGGGCACATCACTGGCTCCCTTCAAAGGTGAAACGTCTTCTATCCCTTGGCTCTCTAGTCTCCTCAGATTCCTGGCGGCTTCGTCAACAACACCCAAGTCATCATTGGTGGCCAGTCCCAAATTGTGACCATCAACAGGCAGTGGCACGTGGCAATCATTGAGCAAAGCAGCATCAGCGGGTCCTGGAAAACCATCTGGAACTACAACACGGTGAGTGGCAGGGAGGGGACTCATTCAAAAAGTGTCCAAGGAGACTGGCTCCTTGTCGAGCTGGCCCAGGGGTGCTGTTTGTTTCCTTTTTCTGACCGTGTTGAGTGCACCATTTTGGGTAGGAACTCTAGGGCACTCGTTCCGGTTTTAACAAAGGGTTTTCTCCAATCCCAAGGCTTGAAGGAATGAAGTGCCAGCACTCGGTAACATTGCTTTTTAACAGGGCGTCGTTGCAACCAAAGTCACGCAACAGAGCACCTGCTACATTTCCATCATGAACAAAAATGAGATGCCCAGCTTCAGTAATCTGGCCCGCCTGGCACAAGAGAGCAGGGTAAGATTCCAAAGGAGTAGCAGGTTCCTCAGCCTGGAGTTCACTGGCCCATTTCTTCATGTGCTTTTTCCTTCTTGGCAGGATGAGGTTGTCACAAGTGGCAGGATTTTCTTCCTCTCAACAGTAGTGGGGCTTGAGAATTTTTCCATAAGGAAGCTTTGCTGAAAGAAGAAAGGGGCTGCACCATTGCCTTCCTCCCCTTCTCTTTCTCTGATGATGTTGAGCTCCCAGTCTTGCTGGGCCAACCCTGTTTCGGAGGAGCCCTTCACGGGCCTTGCTGCTCTTGGCATGCCAAGATCTCAAAGTCATACGCAGACTATTCAGTACCAAAGTGCATTGGTCAGCTCGGAACTTTGCACTGCAGCTCTTCTTGGCCAGACTGCCTTTTCCTTTGGGGCGCAAGAGAGCGTCTCCCTATTCCCGAGCCTTTCCCCCGAAGGGAGCATGCCTAGCAGGAACCAGATCCCAGCACTGCTCTTGCTGAATGCTGGTTTTTGTTGTTTAGAACCAGATTGGCTTTGGAAGACCTACCAAGAAGATCACCTTTGTCGCCAACGGACTGGTCAACAACCTCAGCTCTTACGGATCAGATGTCTTCTCCATGTGCAGTGGACTCACCACCTACATGGCTTACAAAGTTCACGGTGCGTGCAAGCATGGGAATTCTGTCTCTAAGTGACCTGGCATTTGTTTCCCTGGTGGGAGGACCAATGCACAACGGTTGCTCTTCCACCTCGAGTCACACAGACACCAAGAGCTTCAGCAGTTGCACAAAGGGTTCGCCGTCTTTGCAGATCCGCACTGGAGCAGGGTGGTGTCACGGCTGCAATAAATGGCCCGATCCAAAGCCTTACAGCTCCTTCCTGGGAAGCTTAGGGAGGCTTACGTTTGGGCCCCGAGTGTTCCCGCTCACGCTGAGCTCCCCCGCAATGCCCAGTCTAGAAAAAGGGTCGTCCTAGGAACGGCTGTGCTTCCGGTCAGAGCTGACTGGTGGTTTGAACGGCAGCCGAGGTCTTAGGCGCTAGCTCATGGGGTTTTGCTTCTTCCTTCCTTGCTTTCCAAGGACTCCAAGTGAATCTGGGATCATGCATTGCCCTCAATGTCCTGAGAGTCGTGGAGCTTCAGTACTGCACTGGCAATGGCGATGGCAATGGACAGGTGAGAAAACCTTAGCCCTTACCTTTCTTGAACCAGAATGGGGGCCTTCAGAGCTGCTGCCCAACGCCAGCCCTGATGCCCTTCCTGCCTGGCATCTTCTCTTTTGAGAGCTTCCTGCTTGAGGGTGCAGATGCTGGAACAGAGCACTGGGTCAGCAGAGGCTTCCCTCCAGGACTTCACCATGGATTGAACTGTGGCCAGTGCTCTTGCACGCATCAACAGGTGTCTAAAGACACCTGTCACAGCTGTCAGATGCGGCAATGTTTCACAGAAAGCTTAAAAAGGTTTCTTACGGCCTTTGCCCAACACCACAGCCGTGATTCTGGCTCCTTTGGAAGAGACTGAGGGCAGGGCGGGCACTTCCCAGGGGGCAGCAATTCTTCCATTGTAGCAGGGATTTTTCAGAAGCTTTGGGCACATCACTGGCTCCCTTCAAAGGTGAAACGTCTTCTATCCCTTGGCTCTCTAGTCTCCTCAGATTCCTGGCGGCTTCGTCAACAACACCCAAGTCATCATTGGTGGCCAGTCCCAAATTGTGACCATCAACAGGCAGTGGCACGTGGCAATCATTGAGCAAAGCAGCATCAGCGGGTCCTGGAAAACCATCTGGAACTACAACACGGTGAGTGGCAGGGAGGGGACTCATTCAAAAAGTGTCCAAGGAGACTGGCTCCTTGTCGAGCTGGCCCAGGGGTGCTGTTTGTTTCCTTTTTCTGACCGTGTTGAGTGCACCATTTTGGGTAGGAACTCTAGGGCACTCGTTCCGGTTTTAACAAAGGGTTTTCTCCAATCCCAAGGCTTGAAGGAATGAAGTGCCAGCACTCGGTAACATTGCTTTTTAACAGGGCGTCGTTGCAACCAAAGTCACGCAACAGAGCACCTGCTACATTTCCATCATGAACAAAAATGAGATGCCCAGCTTCAGTAATCTGGCCCGCCAGGCACAAGAGAGCAGGGTAAGATTCCAAAGGAGTAGCAGGTTCCTCAGCCTGGAGTTCACTGGCCCATTTCTTCATGTGCTTTTTCCTTCTTGGCAGGATGAGGTTGTCACAAGTGGCAGGATTTTCTTCCTCTCAACAGTAGTGGGGCTTGAGAATTTTTCCATAAGGAAGCTTTGCTGAAAGAAGAAAGGGGCTGCACCATTGCCTTCCTCCCCTTCTCTTTCTCTGATGATGTTGAGCTCCCAGTCTTGCTGGGCCAACCCTGTTTCGGAGGAGCCCTTCACGGGCCTTGCTTCTCTTGGCATGCCAAGATCTCAAAGTCATACGCAGACTATTCAGTACCAAAGTGCATTGGTCAGCTCGGAACTTTGCACTGCAGCTCTTCTTGGCCAGACTGCCTTTTCCTTTGGGGCGCAAGAGAGCGTCTCCCTATTCCCGAGCCTTTCCCCCGAAGGGAGCATGCCTAGCAGGAACCAGATCCCAGCACTGCTCTTGCTGAATGCTGGTTTTTGTTGTTTAGAACCAGATTGGCTTTGGAAGACCTACCAAGAAGATCACCTTTGTCGCCAACGGACTGGTCAACAACCTCAGCTCTTACGGATCAGATGTCTTCTCCATGTGCAGTGGACTCACCACCTACATGGCTTACGAAGTTCACGGTGCGTGCAAGCATGGGAATTCTGTCTCTAAGTGACCTGGCATTTGTTTCCCTGGTGGGAGGACCAATGCACAACGGTTGCTCTTCCACCTCGAGTCACACAGACACCAAGAGCTTCAGCAGTTGCACAAAGGGTTCGCCGTCTTTGCAGATCCGCACTGGAGCAGGGTGGTGTCACGGCTGCAATAAATGGCCCGATCCAAAGCCTTACAGCTCCTTCCTGGGAAGCTTAGGGAGGCTTACGTTTGGGCCCCGAGTGTTCCCGCTCACGCTGAGCTCCCCCGCAATGCCCAGTCTAGAAAAAGGGTCGTCCTAGGAACGGCTGTGCTTCCGGTCAGAGCTGACTGGTGGTTTGAATGGCAGCCAAGGTCTTAGGCGCTAGCTCATGGGGTTTTGCTTCTTCCTTCCTTGCTTTCCAAGGACTCCAAGTGAATCTGGGATCATGCATTGCCCTCAATGTCCTGAGAGTCGTGGAGCTTCAGTACTGCACTGGCAATGGCGATGGCAATGGACAGGTGAGAAAACCTTAGCCCTTACCTTTCTTGAACCAGAATGGGGGCCTTCAGAGCTGCTGCCCAACGCCTGCCCTGATGCCCTTCCTGCCTGGCATCTTCTCTTTTGAGAGCTTCCTGCTTGAGGGTGCAGATGCTGGAACAGAGCACTGGGTCAGCAGAGGCTTCCCTCCAGGACTTCACCATGGATTGAACTGTGGCCAGTTGTCTTGCACGCATCAACAGGTGTCTAAAGACACCTGTCACAGCTGTCAGATGCGGCAATGTTTCACAGAAAGCTTAAAAAGGTTTCTTACGGCCTTTGCCCAACACCACAGCCGTGATTCTGGCTCCTTTGGAAGAGACTGAGGGCAGGGCGGGCACTTCCCAGGGGGCAGCAATTCTTCCATTGTAGCAGGGATTTTTCAGAAGCTTTGGGCACATCACTGGCTCCCTTCAAAGGTGAAACGTCTTCTATCCCTTGGCTCTCTAGTCTCCTCAGATTCCTGGCAGCTTCGTCAACAACACCCAAGTCATCATTGGTGGCCAGTCCCAAATTGTGACCATCAACAGGCAGTGGCACGTGGCAATCATTGAGCAAAGCAGCATCAGCGGGTCCTGGAAAACCATCTGGAACTACAACACGGTGAGTGGCAGGGAGGGGACTCATTCAAAAAGTGTCCAAGGAGACTGGCTCCTTGTCGAGCTGGCCCAGGGGTGCTGTTTGTTTCCTTTTTCTGACCGTGTTGAGTGCACCATTTTGGGTAGGAACTCTAGGGCACTCGTTCCGGTTTTAACAAAGGGTTTTCTCCAATCCCAAGGCTTGAAGGAATGAAGTGCCAGCACTCGGTAACATTGCTTTTTAACAGGGCGTCGTTGCAACCAAAGTCACGCAACAGAGCACCTGCTACATTTCCATCATGAACAAAAATGAGATGCCCAGCTTCAGTAATCTGGCCCGCCTGGCACAAGAGAGCAGGGTAAGATTCCAAAGGAGTAGCAGGTTCCTCAGCCTGGAGTTCACTGGCCCATTTCTTCATGTGCTTTTTCCTTCTTGGCAGGATGAGGTTGTCACAAGTGGCAGGATTTTCTTCCTCTCAACAGTAGTGGGGCTTGAGAATTTTTCCATAAGGAAGCTTTGCTGAAAGAAGAAAGGGGCTGCACCATTGCCTTCCTCCCCTTCTCTTTCTCTGATGATGTTGAGCTCCCAGTCTTGCTGGGCCAACCCTGTTTCGGAGGAGCCCTTCACGGGCCTTGCTGCTCTTGGCATGCCAAGATCTCAAAGTCATACGCAGACTATTCAGTACCAAAGTGCATTGGTCAGCTCGGAACTTTGCACTGCAGCTCTTCTTGGCCAGACTGCCTTTTCCTTTGGGGCGCAAGAGAGCGTCTCCCTATTCCCGAGCCTTTCCCCCGAAGGGAGCATGCCTAGCAGGAACCAGATCCCAGCACTGCTCTTGCTGAATGCTGGTTTTTGTTGTTTAGAACCAGATTGGCTTTGGAAGACCTACCAAGAAGATCACCTTTGTTGCCAACGGACTGGTCAACAACCTCAGCTCTTACGGATCAGATGTCTTCTCCATGTGCAGTGGACTCACCACCTACATGGCTTACAAAGTTCACGGTGCGTGCAAGCATGGGAATTCTGTCTCTAAGTGACCTGGCATTTGTTTCCCTGGTGGGAGGACCAATGCACAACGGTTGCTCTTCCACCTCGAGTCACACAGACACCAAGAGCTTCAGCAGTTGCACAAAGGGTTCGCCGTCTTTGCAGATCCGCACTGGAGCAGGGTGGTGTCACGGCTGCAATAAATGGCCCGATCCAAAGCCTTACAGCTCCTTCCTGGGAAGCTTAGGGAGGCTTACATTTGGGCCCCGAGTGTTCCCGCTCTCGCTGAGCTCCCCCGCAATGCCCAGTCTAGAAAAAGGGTCGTCCTAGGAACGGCTGTGCTTCCGGTCAGAGCTGACTGGTGGTTTGAATGGCAGCCGAGGTCTTAGGCGCTAGCTCATGGGGTTTTGCTTCTTCCTTCCTTGCTTTCCAAGGACTCCAAGTGAATCTGGGATCATGCATTGCCCTCAATGTCCTGAGAGTCGTGGAGCTTCAGTACTGCACTGGCAATGGCGATGGCAATGGACAGGTGAGAAAACCTTAGCCCTTACCTTTCTTGAACCAGAATGGGGGCCTTCAGAGCTGCTGCCCAACGCCTGCCCTGATGCCCTTCCTGCCTGGCATCTTCTCTTTTGAGAGCTTCCTGCTTGAGGGTGCAGATGCTGAAACAGAGCACTGGGTCAGCAGAGGCTTCCCTCCAGGACTTCACCATGGATTGAACTGTGGCCAGTGCTCTTGCACGCATCAACAGGTGTCTAAAGACACCTGTCACAGCTGTCAGATGCGGCAATGTTTCACAGAAAGCTTAAAAAGGTTTCTTACGGCCTTTGCCCAACACCACAGCCGTGATTCTGGCTCCTTTGGAAGAGACTGAGGGCAGGGCGGGCACTTCCCAGGGGGCAGCAATTCTTCCATTGTAGCAGGGATTTTTCAGAAGCTTTGGGCACATCACTGGCTCCCTTCAAAGGTGAAACGTCTTCTATCCCTTGGCTCTCTAGTCTCCTCAGATTCCTGGCGGCTTCGTCAACAACACCCAAGTCATCATTGGTGGCCAGTCCCAAATTGTGACCATCAACAGGCAGTGGCACGTGGCAATCATTGAGCAAAGCAGCATCAGCGGGTCCTGGAAAACCATCTGGAACTACAACACGGTGAGTGGCAGGGAGGGGACTCATTCAAAAAGTGTCCAAGGAGACTGGCTCCTTGTCGAGCTGGCCCAGGGGTGCTGTTTGTTTCCTTTTTCTGACCGTGTTGAGTGCACCATTTTGGGTAGGAACTCTAGGGCACTCGTTCCGGTTTTAACAAAGGGTTTTCTCCAATCCCAAGGCTTGAAGGAATGAAGTGCCAGCACTCGGTAACATTGCTTTTTAACAGGGCGTCGTTGCAACCAAAGTCACGCAACAGAGCACCTGCTACATTTCCATCATGAACAAAAATGAGATGCCCAGCTTCAGTAATCTGGCCCGCCTGGCACAAGAGAGCAGGGTAAGATTCCAAAGGAGTAGCAGGTTCCTCAGCCTGGAGTTCACTGGCCCATTTCTTCATGTGCTTTTTCCTTCTTGGCAGGATGAGGTTGTCACAAGTGGCAGGATTTTCTTCCTCTCAACAGTAGTGGGGCTTGAGAATTTTTCCATAAGGAAGCTTTGCTGAAAGAAGAAAGGGGCTGCACCATTGCCTTCCTCCCCTTCTCTTTCTCTGATGATGTTGAGCTCCCAGTCTTGCTGGGCCAACCCTGTTTCGGAGGAGCCCTTCACGGGCCTTGCTGCTCTTGGCATGCCAAGATCTCAAAGTCATACGCAGACTATTCAGTACCAAAGTGCATTGGTCAGCTCGGAACTTTGCACTGCAGCTCTTCTTGGCCAGACTGCCTTTTCCTTTGGGGCGCAAGAGAGCGTCTCCCTATTCCCGAGCCTTTCCCCCGAAGGGAGCATGCCTAGCAGGAACCAGATCCCAGCACTGCTCTTGCTGAATGCTGGTTTTTGTTGTTTAGAACCAGATTGGCTTTGGAAGACCTACCAAGAAGATCACCTTTGTCGCCAACGGACTGGTCAACAACCTCAGCTCTTACGGATCAGATGTCTTCTCCATGTGCAGTGGACTCACCACCTACATGGCTTACAAAGTTCACGGTGCGTGCAAGCATGGGAATTCTGTCTCTAAGTGACCTGGCATTTGTTTCCCTGGTGGGAGGACCAATGCACAACGGTTGCTCTTCCACCTCGAGTCACACAGACACCAAGAGCTTCAGCAGTTGCACAAAGGGTTCGCCGTCTTTGCAGATCCGCACTGGAGCAGGGTGGTGTCACGGCTGCAATAAATGGCCCGATCCAAAGCCTTACAGCTCCTTCCTGGGAAGCTTAGGGAGGCTTACGTTTGGGCCCCGAGTGTTCCCGCTCACGCTGAGCTCCCCCGCAATGCCCAATCTAGAAAAAGGGTCGTCCTAGGAACGGCTGTGCTTCCGGTCAGAGCTGACTGGTGGTTTGAATGGCAGCCGAGGTCTTAGGCGCTAGCTCATGGGGTTTTGCTTCTTCCTTCCTTGCTTTCCAAGGACTCCAAGTGAATCTGGGATCATGCATTGCCCTCAATGTCCTGAGAGTCGTGGAGCTTCAGTACTGCACTGGCAATGGCGATGGCAATGGACAGGTGAGAAAACCTTAGCCCTTACCTTTCTTGAACCAGAATGGGGGCCTTCAGAGCTGCTGCCCAACGCCTGCCCTGATGCCCTTCCTGCCTGGCATCTTCTCTTTTGAGAGCTTCCTGCTTGAGGGTGCAGATGCTGAAACAGAGCACTGGGTCAGCAGAGGCTTCCCTCCAGGACTTCACCATGGATTGAACTGTGGCCAGTGCTCTTGCACGCATCAACAGGTGTCTAAAGACACCTGTCACAGCTGTCAGATGCGGCAATGTTTCACAGAAAGCTTAAAAAGGTTTCTTACGGCCTTTGCCCAACACCACAGCCGTGATTCTGGCTCCTTTGGAAGAGACTGAGGGCAGGGCGGGCACTTCCCAGGGGGCAGCAATTCTTCCATTGTAGCAGGGATTTTTCAGAAGCTTTGAGCACATCACTGGCTCCCTTCAAAGGTGAAACGTCTTCTATCCCTTGGCTCTCTAGTCTCCTCAGATTCCTGGCGGCTTCGTCAACAACACCCAAGTCATCATTGGTGGCCAGTCCCAAATTGTGACCATCAACAGGCAGTGGCACGTGGCAATCATTGAGCAAAGCAGCATCAGCGGGTCCTGGAAAACCATCTGGAACTACAACACGGTGAGTGGCAGGGAGGGGACTCATTCAAAAAGTGTCCAAGGAGACTGGCTCCTTGTCGAGCTGGCCCAGGGGTGCTGTTTGTTTCCTTTTTCTGACCGTGTTGAGTGCACCATTTTGGGTAGGAACTCTAGGGCACTCGTTCCGGTTTTAACAAAGGGTTTTCTCCAATCCCAAGGCTTGAAGGAATGAAGTGCCAGCACTCGGTAACATTGCTTTTTAACAGGGCGTCGTTGCAACCAAAGTCACGCAACAGAGCACCTGCTACATTTCCATCATGAACAAAAATGAGATGCCCAGCTTCAGTAATCTGGCCCGCCTGGCACAAGAGAGCAGGGTAAGATTCCAAAGGAGTAGCAGGTTCCTCAGCCTGGAGTTCACTGGCCCATTTCTTCATGTGCTTTTTCCTTCTTGGCAGGATGAGGTTGTCACAAGTGGCAGGATTTTCTTCCTCTCAACAGTAGTGGGGCTTGAGAATTTTTCCATAAGGAAGCTTTGCTGAAAGAAGAAAGGGGCTGCACCATTGCCTTCCTCCCCTTCTCTTTCTCTGATGATGTTGAGCTCCCAGTCTTGCTGGGCCAACCCTGTTTCGGAGGAGCCCTTCACGGGCCTTGCTGCTCTTGGCATGCCAAGATCTCAAAGTCATACGCAGACTATTCAGTACCAAAGTGCATTGGTCAGCTCGGAACTTTGCACTGCAGCTCTTCTTGGCCAGACTGCCTTTTCCTTTGGGGCGCAAGAGAGCGTCTCCCTATTCCCGAGCCTTTCCCCCGAAGGGAGCATGCCTAGCAGGAACCAGATCCCAGCACTGCTCTTGCTGAATGCTGGTTTTTGTTGTTTAGAACCAGATTGGCTTTGGAAGACCTACCAAGAAGATCACCTTTGTCGCCAACGGACTGGTCAACAACCTCAGCTCTTACGGATCAGATGTCTTCTCCATGTGCAGTGGACTCACCACCTACATGGCTTACAAAGTTCACGGTGCGTGCAAGCATGGGAATTCTGTCTCTAAGTGACCTGGCATTTGTTTCCCTGGTGGGAGGACCAATGCACAACGGTTGCTCTTCCACCTCGAGTCACACAGACACCAAGAGCTTCAGCAGTTGCACAAAGGGTTCGCCGTCTTTGCAGATCCGCACTGGAGCAGGGTGGTGTCACGGCTGCAATAAATGGCCCGATCCAAAGCCTTACAGCTCCTTCCTGGGAAGCTTAGGGAGGCTTACGTTTGGGCCCCGAGTGTTCCCGCTCTCGCTGAGCTCCCCCGCAATGCCCAGTCTAGAAAAAGGGTCGTCCTAGGAACGGCTGTGCTTCCGGTCAGAGCTGACTGGTGGTTTGAATGGCAGCCGAGGTCTTAGGCGCTAGCTCATGGGGTTTTGCTTCTTCCTTCCTTGCTTTCCAAGGACTCCAAGTGAATCTGGGATCATGCATTGCCCTCAATGTCCTGAGAGTCGTGGAGCTTCAGTACTGCACTGGCAATGGCGATGGCAATGGACAGGTGAGAAAACCTTAGCCCTTACCTTTCTTGAACCAGAATGGGGGCCTTCAGAGCTGCTGCCCAACGCCTGCCCTGATGCCCTTCCTGCCTGGCATCTTCTCTTTTGAGAGCTTCCTGCTTGAGGGTGCAGATGCTGAAACAGAGCACTGGGTCAGCAGAGGCTTCCCTCCAGGACTTCACCATGGATTGAACTGTGGCCAGTGCTCTTGCACGCATCAACAGGTGTCTAAAGACACCTGTCACAGCTGTCAGATGCGGCAATGTTTCACAGAAAGCTTAAAAAGGTTTCTTACGGCCTTTGCCCAACACCACAGCCGTGATTCTGGCTCCTTTGGAAGAGACTGAGGGCAGGGCGGGCACTTCCCAGGGGGCAGCAATTCTTCCATTGTAGCAGGGATTTTTCAGAAGCTTTGGGCACATCACTGGCTCCCTTCAAAGGTGAAACGTCTTCTATCCCTTGGCTCTCTAGTCTCCTCAGATTCCTGGCGGCTTCGTCAACAACACCCAAGTCATCATTGGTGGCCAGTCCCAAATTGTGACCATCAACAGGCAGTGGCACGTGGCAATCATTGAGCAAAGCAGCATCAGCGGGTCCTGGAAAACCATCTGGAACTACAACACGGTGAGTGGCAGGGAGGGGACTCATTCAAAAAGTGTCCAAGGAGACTGGCTCCTTGTCGAGCTGGCCCAGGGGTGCTGTTTGTTTCCTTTTTCTGACCGTGTTGAGTGCACCATTTTGGGTAGGAACTCTAGGGCACTCGTTCCGGTTTTAACAAAGGGTTTTCTCCAATCCCAAGGCTTGAAGGAATGAAGTGCCAGCACTCGGTAACATTGCTTTTTAACAGGGCGTCGTTGCAACCAAAGTCACGCAACAGAGCACCTGCTACATTTCCATCATGAACAAAAATGAGATGCCCAGCTTCAGTAATCTGGCCCGCCTGGCACAAGA
Organism: Cinclus cinclus; assembly: GCF_963662255.1. Classification (NCBI taxonomy): domain Eukaryota; kingdom Metazoa; phylum Chordata; class Aves; order Passeriformes; family Cinclidae; genus Cinclus; species Cinclus cinclus. The sequence continues at coordinate 667,480 of NC_085074.1, read as the reverse complement.
GAGCAGGGTAAGATTCCAAAGGAGTAGCAGGTTCCTCAGCCTGGAGTTCACTGGCCCATTTCTTCATGTGCTTTTTCCTTCTTGGCAGGATGAGGTTGTCACAAGTGGCAGGATTTTCTTCCTCTCAACAGTAGTGGGGCTTGAGAATTTTTCCATAAGGAAGCTTTGCTGAAAGAAGAAAGGGGCTGCACCATTGCCTTCCTCCCCTTCTCTTTCTCTGATGATGTTGAGCTCCCAGTCTTGCTGGGCCAACCCTGTTTCGGAGGAGCCCTTCACGGGCCTTGCTGCTCTTGGCATGCCAAGATCTCAAAGTCATACGCAGACTATTCAGTACCAAAGTGCATTGGTCAGCTCGGAACTTTGCACTGCAGCTCTTCTTGGCCAGACTGCCTTTTCCTTTGGGGCGCAAGAGAGCGTCTCCCTATTCCCGAGCCTTTCCCCCGAAGGGAGCATGCCTAGCAGGAACCAGATCCCAGCACTGCTCTTGCTGAATGCTGGTTTTTGTTGTTTAGAACCAGATTGGCTTTGGAAGACCTACCAAGAAGATCACCTTTGTCGCCAACGGACTGGTCAACAACCTCAGCTCTTACGGATCAGATGTCTTCTCCATGTGCAGTGGACTCACCACCTACATGGCTTACAAAGTTCACGGTGCGTGCAAGCATGGGAATTCTGTCTCTAAGTGACCTGGCATTTGTTTCCCTGGTGGGAGGACCAATGCACAACGGTTGCTCTTCCACCTCGAGTCACACAGACACCAAGAGCTTCAGCAGTTGCACAAAGGGTTCGCCGTCTTTGCAGATCCGCACTGGAGCAGGGTGGTGTCACGGCTGCAATAAATGGCCCGATCCAAAGCCTTACAGCTCCTTCCTGGGAAGCTTAGGGAGGCTTACGTTTGGGCCCCGAGTGTTCCCGCTCACGCTGAGCTCCCCCGCAATGCCCAATCTAGAAAAAGGGTCGTCCTAGGAACGGCTGTGCTTCCGGTCAGAGCTGACTGGTGGTTTGAATGGCAGCCGAGGTCTTAGGCGCTAGCTCATGGGGTTTTGCTTCTTCCTTCCTTGCTTTCCAAGGACTCCAAGTGAATCTGGGATCATGCATTGCCCTCAATGTCCTGAGAGTCGTGGAGCTTCAGTACTGCACTGGCAATGGCGATGGCAATGGACAGGTGAGAAAACCTTAGCCCTTACCTTTCTTGAACCAGAATGGGGGCCTTCAGAGCTGCTGCCCAACGCCTGCCCTGATGCCCTTCCTGCCTGGCATCTTCTCTTTTGAGAGCTTCCTGCTTGAGGGTGCAGATGCTGAAACAGAGCACTGGGTCAGCAGAGGCTTCCCTCCAGGACTTCACCATGGATTGAACTGTGGCCAGTGCTCTTGCACGCATCAACAGGTGTCTAAAGACACCTGTCACAGCTGTCAGATGCGGCAATGTTTCACAGAAAGCTTAAAAAGGTTTCTTACGGCCTTTGCCCAACACCACAGCCGTGATTCTGGCTCCTTTGGAAGAGACTGAGGGCAGGGCGGGCACTTCCCAGGGGGCAGCAATTCTTCCATTGTAGCAGGGATTTTTCAGAAGCTTTGAGCACATCACTGGCTCCCTTCAAAGGTGAAACGTCTTCTATCCCTTGGCTCTCTAGTCTCCTCAGATTCCTGGCGGCTTCGTCAACAACACCCAAGTCATCATTGGTGGCCAGTCCCAAATTGTGACCATCAACAGGCAGTGGCACGTGGCAATCATTGAGCAAAGCAGCATCAGCGGGTCCTGGAAAACCATCTGGAACTACAACACGGTGAGTGGCAGGGAGGGGACTCATTCAAAAAGTGTCCAAGGAGACTGGCTCCTTGTCGAGCTGGCCCAGGGGTGCTGTTTGTTTCCTTTTTCTGACCGTGTTGAGTGCACCATTTTGGGTAGGAACTCTAGGGCACTCGTTCCGGTTTTAACAAAGGGTTTTCTCCAATCCCAAGGCTTGAAGGAATGAAGTGCCAGCACTCGGTAACATTGCTTTTTAACAGGGCGTCGTTGCAACCAAAGTCACGCAACAGAGCACCTGCTACATTTCCATCATGAACAAAAATGAGATGCCCAGCTTCAGTAATCTGGCCCGCCTGGCACAAGAGAGCAGGGTAAGATTCCAAAGGAGTAGCAGGTTCCTCAGCCTGGAGTTCACTGGCCCATTTCTTCATGTGCTTTTTCCTTCTTGGCAGGATGAGGTTGTCACAAGTGGCAGGATTTTCTTCCTCTCAACAGTAGTGGGGCTTGAGAATTTTTCCATAAGGAAGCTTTGCTGAAAGAAGAAAGGGGCTGCACCATTGCCTTCCTCCCCTTCTCTTTCTCTGATGATGTTGAGCTCCCAGTCTTGCTGGGCCAACCCTGTTTCGGAGGAGCCCTTCACGGGCCTTGCTGCTCTTGGCATGCCAAGATCTCAAAGTCATACGCAGACTATTCAGTACCAAAGTGCATTGGTCAGCTCGGAACTTTGCACTGCAGCTCTTCTTGGCCAGACTGCCTTTTCCTTTGGGGCGCAAGAGAGCGTCTCCCTATTCCCGAGCCTTTCCCCCGAAGGGAGCATGCCTAGCAGGAACCAGATCCCAGCACTGCTCTTGCTGAATGCTGGTTTTTGTTGTTTAGAACCAGATTGGCTTTGGAAGACCTACCAAGAAGATCACCTTTGTCGCCAACGGACTGGTCAACAACCTCAGCTCTTACGGATCAGATGTCTTCTCCATGTGCAGTGGACTCACCACCTACATGGCTTACAAAGTTCACGGTGCGTGCAAGCATGGGAATTCTGTCTCTAAGTGACCTGGCATTTGTTTCCCTGGTGGGAGGACCAATGCACAACGGTTGCTCTTCCACCTCGAGTCACACAGACACCAAGAGCTTCAGCAGTTGCACAAAGGGTTCGCCGTCTTTGCAGATCCGCACTGGAGCAGGGTGGTGTCACGGCTGCAATAAATGGCCCGATCCAAAGCCTTACAGCTCCTTCCTGGGAAGCTTAGGGAGGCTTACGTTTGGGCCCCGAGTGTTCCCGCTCACGCTGAGCTCCCCCGCAATGCCCAATCTAGAAAAAGGGTCGTCCTAGGAACGGCTGTGCTTCCGGTCAGAGCTGACTGGTGGTTTGAATGGCAGCCGAGGTCTTAGGCGCTAGCTCATGGGGTTTTGCTTCTTCCTTCCTTGCTTTCCAAGGACTCCAAGTGAATCTGGGATCATGCATTGCCCTCAATGTCCTGAGAGTCGTGGAGCTTCAGTACTGCACTGGCAATGGCGATGGCAATGGACAGGTGAGAAAACCTTAGCCCTTACCTTTCTTGAACCAGAATGGGGGCCTTCAGAGCTGCTGCCCAACGCCTGCCCTGATGCCCTTCCTGCCTGGCATCTTCTCTTTTGAGAGCTTCCTGCTTGAGGGTGCAGATGCTGAAACAGAGCACTGGGTCAGCAGAGGCTTCCCTCCAGGACTTCACCATGGATTGAACTGTGGCCAGTGCTCTTGCACGCATCAACAGGTGTCTAAAGACACCTGTCACAGCTGTCAGATGCGGCAATGTTTCACAGAAAGCTTAAAAAGGTTTCTTACGGCCTTTGCCCAACACCACAGCCGTGATTCTGGCTCCTTTGGAAGAGACTGAGGGCAGGGCGGGCACTTCCCAGGGGGCAGCAATTCTTCCATTGTAGCAGGGATTTTTCAGAAGCTTTGAGCACATCACTGGCTCCCTTCAAAGGTGAAACGTCTTCTATCCCTTGGCTCTCTAGTCTCCTCAGATTCCTGGCGGCTTCGTCAACAACACCCAAGTCATCATTGGTGGCCAGTCCCAAATTGTGACCATCAACAGGCAGTGGCACGTGGCAATCATTGAGCAAAGCAGCATCAGCGGGTCCTGGAAAACCATCTGGAACTACAACACGGTGAGTGGCAGGGAGGGGACTCATTCAAAAAGTGTCCAAGGAGACTGGCTCCTTGTCGAGCTGGCCCAGGGGTGCTGTTTGTTTCCTTTTTCTGACCGTGTTGAGTGCACCATTTTGGGTAGGAACTCTAGGGCACTCGTTCCGGTTTTAACAAAGGGTTTTCTCCAATCCCAAGGCTTGAAGGAATGAAGTGCCAGCACTCGGTAACATTGCTTTTTAACAGGGCGTCGTTGCAACCAAAGTCACGCAACAGAGCACCTGCTACATTTCCATCATGAACAAAAATGAGATGCCCAGCTTCAGTAATCTGGCCCGCCTGGCACAAGAGAGCAGGGTAAGATTCCAAAGGAGTAGCAGGTTCCTCAGCCTGGAGTTCACTGGCCCATTTCTTCATGTGCTTTTTCCTTCTTGGCAGGATGAGGTTGTCACAAGTGGCAGGATTTTCTTCCTCTCAACAGTAGTGGGGCTTGAGAATTTTTCCATAAGGAAGCTTTGCTGAAAGAAGAAAGGGGCTGCACCATTGCCTTCCTCCCCTTCTCTTTCTCTGATGATGTTGAGCTCCCAGTCTTGCTGGGCCAACCCTGTTTCGGAGGAGCCCTTCACGGGCCTTGCTGCTCTTGGCATGCCAAGATCTCAAAGTCATACGCAGACTATTCAGTACCAAAGTGCATTGGTCAGCTCGGAACTTTGCACTGCAGCTCTTCTTGGCCAGACTGCCTTTTCCTTTGGGGCGCAAGAGAGCGTCTCCCTATTCCCGAGCCTTTCCCCCGAAGGGAGCATGCCTAGCAGGAACCAGATCCCAGCACTGCTCTTGCTGAATGCTGGTTTTTGTTGTTTAGAACCAGATTGGCTTTGGAAGACCTACCAAGAAGATCACCTTTGTCGCCAACGGACTGGTCAACAACCTCAGCTCTTACGGATCAGATGTCTTCTCCATGTGCAGTGGACTCACCACCTACATGGCTTACGAAGTTCACGGTGCGTGCAAGCATGGGAATTCTGTCTCTAAGTGACCTGGCATTTGTTTCCCTGGTGGGAGGACCAATGCACAACGGTTGCTCTTCCACCTCGAGTCACACAGACACCAAGAGCTTCAGCAGTTGCACAAAGGGTTCGCCGTCTTTGCAGATCCGCACTGGAGCAGGGTGGTGTCACGGCTGCAATAAATGGCCCGATCCAAAGCCTTACAGCTCCTTCCTGGGAAGCTTAGGGAGGCTTACGTTTGGGCCCCGAGTGTTCCCGCTCTCGCTGAGCTCCCCCGCAATGCCCAGTCTAGAAAAAGGGTCGTCCTAGGAACGGCTGTGCTTCCGGTCAGAGCTGACTGGTGGTTTGAATGGCAGCCGAGGTCTTAGGCGCTAGCTCATGGGGTTTTGCTTCTTCCTTCCTTGCTTTCCAAGGACTCCAAGTGAATCTGGGATCATGCATTGCCCTCAATGTCCTGAGAGTCGTGGAGCTTCAGTACTGCACTGGCAATGGCGATGGCAATGGACAGGTGAGAAAACCTTAGCCCTTACCTTTCTTGAACCAGAATGGGGGCCTTCAGAGCTGCTGCCCAACGCCTGCCCTGATGCCCTTCCTGCCTGGCATCTTCTCTTTTGAGAGCTTCCTGCTTGAGGGTGCAGATGCTGAAACAGAGCACTGGGTCAGCAGAGGCTTCCCTCCAGGACTTCACCATGGATTGAACTGTGGCCAGTGCTCTTGCACGCATCAACAGGTGTCTAAAGACACCTGTCACAGCTGTCAGATGCGGCAATGTTTCACAGAAAGCTTAAAAAGGTTTCTTACGGCCTTTGCCCAACACCACAGCCGTGATTCTGGCTCCTTTGGAAGAGACTGAGGGCAGGGCGGGCACTTCCCAGGGGGCAGCAATTCTTCCATTGTAGCAGGGATTTTTCAGAAGCTTTGGGCACATCACTGGCTCCCTTCAAAGGTGAAACGTCTTCTATCCCTTGGCTCTCTAGTCTCCTCAGATTCCTGGCGGCTTCGTCAACAACACCCAAGTCATCATTGGTGGCCAGTCCCAAATTGTGACCATCAACAGGCAGTGGCACGTGGCAATCATTGAGCAAAGCAGCATCAGCGGGTCCTGGAAAACCATCTGGAACTACAACACGGTGAGTGGCAGGGAGGGGACTCATTCAAAAAGTGTCCAAGGAGACTGGCTCCTTGTCGAGCTGGCCCAGGGGTGCTGTTTGTTTCCTTTTTCTGACCGTGTTGAGTGCACCATTTTGGGTAGGAACTCTAGGGCACTCGTTCCGGTTTTAACAAAGGGTTTTCTCCAATCCCAAGGCTTGAAGGAATGAAGTGCCAGCACTCGGTAACATTGCTTTTTAACAGGGCGTCGTTGCAACCAAAGTCACGCAACAGAGCACCTGCTACATTTCCATCATGAACAAAAATGAGATGCCCAGCTTCAGTAATCTGGCCCGCCTGGCACAAGAGAGCAGGGTAAGATTCCAAAGGAGTAGCAGGTTCCTCAGCCTGGAGTTCACTGGCCCATTTCTTCATGTGCTTTTTCCTTCTTGGCAGGATGAGGTTGTCACAAGTGGCAGGATTTTCTTCCTCTCAACAGTAGTGGGGCTTGAGAATTTTTCCATAAGGAAGCTTTGCTGAAAGAAGAAAGGGGCTGCACCATTGCCTTCCTCCCCTTCTCTTTCTCTGATGATGTTGAGCTCCCAGTCTTGCTGGGCCAACCCTGTTTCGGAGGAGCCCTTCACGGGCCTTGCTGCTCTTGGCATGCCAAGATCTCAAAGTCATACGCAGACTATTCAGTACCAAAGTGCATTGGTCAGCTCGGAACTTTGCACTGCAGCTCTTCTTGGCCAGACTGCCTTTTCCTTTGGGGCGCAAGAGAGCGTCTCCCTATTCCCGAGCCTTTCCCCCGAAGGGAGCATGCCTAGCAGGAACCAGATCCCAGCACTGCTCTTGCTGAATGCTGGTTTTTGTTGTTTAGAACCAGATTGGCTTTGGAAGACCTACCAAGAAGATCACCTTTGTCGCCAACGGACTGGTCAACAACCTCAGCTCTTACGGATCAGATGTCTTCTCCATGTGCAGTGGACTCACCACCTACATGGCTTACAAAGTTCACGGTGCGTGCAAGCATGGGAATTCTGTCTCTAAGTGACCTGGCATTTGTTTCCCTGGTGGGAGGACCAATGCACAACGGTTGCTCTTCCACCTCGAGTCACACAGACACCAAGAGCTTCAGCAGTTGCACAAAGGGTTCGCCGTCTTTGCAGATCCGCACTGGAGCAGGGTGGTGTCACGGCTGCAATAAATGGCCCGATCCAAAGCCTTACAGCTCCTTCCTGGGAAGCTTAGGGAGGCTTACGTTTGGGCCCCGAGTGTTCCCGCTCACGCTGAGCTCCCCCGCAATGCCCAATCTAGAAAAAGGGTCGTCCTAGGAACGGCTGTGCTTCCGGTCAGAGCTGACTGGTGGTTTGAATGGCAGCCGAGGTCTTAGGCGCTAGCTCATGGGGTTTTGCTTCTTCCTTCCTTGCTTTCCAAGGACTCCAAGTGAATCTGGGATCATGCATTGCCCTCAATGTCCTGAGAGTCGTGGAGCTTCAGTACTGCACTGGCAATGGCGATGGCAATGGACAGGTGAGAAAACCTTAGCCCTTACCTTTCTTGAACCAGAATGGGGGCCTTCAGAGCTGCTGCCCAACGCCTGCCCTGATGCCCTTCCTGCCTGGCATCTTCTCTTTTGAGAGCTTCCTGCTTGAGGGTGCAGATGCTGAAACAGAGCACTGGGTCAGCAGAGGCTTCCCTCCAGGACTTCACCATGGATTGAACTGTGGCCAGTGCTCTTGCACGCATCAACAGGTGTCTAAAGACACCTGTCACAGCTGTCAGATGCGGCAATGTTTCACAGAAAGCTTAAAAAGGTTTCTTACGGCCTTTGCCCAACACCACAGCCGTGATTCTGGCTCCTTTGGAAGAGACTGAGGGCAGGGCGGGCACTTCCCAGGGGGCAGCAATTCTTCCATTGTAGCAGGGATTTTTCAGAAGCTTTGAGCACATCACTGGCTCCCTTCAAAGGTGAAACGTCTTCTATCCCTTGGCTCTCTAGTCTCCTCAGATTCCTGGCGGCTTCGTCAACAACACCCAAGTCATCATTGGTGGCCAGTCCCAAATTGTGACCATCAACAGGCAGTGGCACGTGGCAATCATTGAGCAAAGCAGCATCAGCGGGTCCTGGAAAACCATCTGGAACTACAACACGGTGAGTGGCAGGGAGGGGACTCATTCAAAAAGTGTCCAAGGAGACTGGCTCCTTGTCGAGCTGGCCCAGGGGTGCTGTTTGTTTCCTTTTTCTGACCGTGTTGAGTGCACCATTTTGGGTAGGAACTCTAGGGCACTCGTTCCGGTTTTAACAAAGGGTTTTCTCCAATCCCAAGGCTTGAAGGAATGAAGTGCCAGCACTCGGTAACATTGCTTTTTAACAGGGCGTCGTTGCAACCAAAGTCACGCAACAGAGCACCTGCTACATTTCCATCATGAACAAAAATGAGATGCCCAGCTTCAGTAATCTGGCCCGCCTGGCACAAGAGAGCAGGGTAAGATTCCAAAGGAGTAGCAGGTTCCTCAGCCTGGAGTTCACTGGCCCATTTCTTCATGTGCTTTTTCCTTCTTGGCAGGATGAGGTTGTCACAAGTGGCAGGATTTTCTTCCTCTCAACAGTAGTGGGGCTTGAGAATTTTTCCATAAGGAAGCTTTGCTGAAAGAAGAAAGGGGCTGCACCATTGCCTTCCTCCCCTTCTCTTTCTCTGATGATGTTGAGCTCCCAGTCTTGCTGGGCCAACCCTGTTTCGGAGGAGCCCTTCACGGGCCTTGCTGCTCTTGGCATGCCAAGATCTCAAAGTCATACGCAGACTATTCAGTACCAAAGTGCATTGGTCAGCTCGGAACTTTGCACTGCAGCTCTTCTTGGCCAGACTGCCTTTTCCTTTGGGGCGCAAGAGAGCGTCTCCCTATTCCCGAGCCTTTCCCCCGAAGGGAGCATGCCTAGCAGGAACCAGATCCCAGCACTGCTCTTGCTGAATGCTGGTTTTTGTTGTTTAGAACCAGATTGGCTTTGGAAGACCTACCAAGAAGATCACCTTTGTCGCCAACGGACTGGTCAACAACCTCAGCTCTTACGGATCAGATGTCTTCTCCATGTGCAGTGGACTCACCACCTACATGGCTTACGAAGTTCACGGTGCGTGCAAGCATGGGAATTCTGTCTCTAAGTGACCTGGCATTTGTTTCCCTGGTGGGAGGACCAATGCACAACGGTTGCTCTTCCACCTCGAGTCACACAGACACCAAGAGCTTCAGCAGTTGCACAAAGGGTTCGCCGTCTTTGCAGATCCGCACTGGAGCAGGGTGGTGTCACGGCTGCAATAAATGGCCCGATCCAAAGCCTTACAGCTCCTTCCTGGGAAGCTTAGGGAGGCTTATGTTTGGGCCCCGAGTGTTCCCGCTCACGCTGAGCTCCCCCGCAATGCCCAGTCTAGAAAAAGGGTCGTCCTAGGAACGGCTGTGCTTCCGGTCAGAGCTGACTGGTGGTTTGAATGGCAGCCGAGGTCTTAGGCGCTAGCTCATGGGGTTTTGCTTCTTCCTTCCTTGCTTTCCAAGGACTCCAAGTGAATCTGGGATCATGCATTGCCCTCAATGTCCTGAGAGTCGTGGAGCTTCAGTACTGCACTGGCAATGGCGATGGCAATGGACAGGTGAGAAAACCTTAGCCCTTACCTTTCTTGAACCAGAATGGGGGCCTTCAGAGCTGCTGCCCAACGCCTGCCCTGATGCCCTTCCTGCCTGGCATCTTCTCTTTTGAGAGCTTCCTGCTTGAGGGTGCAGATGCTGAAACAGAGCACTGGGTCAGCAGAGGCTTCCCTCCAGGACTTCACCATGGATTGAACTGTGGCCAGTGCTCTTGCACGCATCAACAGGTGTCTAAAGACACCTGTCACAGCTGTCAGATGCGGCAATGTTTCACAGAAAGCTTAAAAAGGTTTCTTACGGCCTTTGCCCAACACCACAGCCGTGATTCTGGCTCCTTTGGAAGAGACTGAGGGCAGGGCGGGCACTTCCCAGGGGGCAGCAATTCTTCCATTGTAGCAGGGATTTTTCAGAAGCTTTGGGCACATCACTGGCTCCCTTCTATGGTGAAACGTCTTCTATCCCTTGATTTTTCAGTGTCCGCAGACAGATAAAAACTGCCATTATTCTGGTGCATGTATTTACCAAAACATAACTGTCAGTAGTCAAGCACACATGGCAATTATCGAGCAAAGGAGCAACCACCTCTCATGGAAAACCATCTGGAACTATAACATGGTGAGTGACATGGATGGCGTTGTTCACAATATTTGCTGGGTGACTGGCTCGTGGTAGAGCTGAGCCAGTGTTAGGTTGTGTTTCTATAATCTGACCATCCTAATTCCACGATTAGAGGTAGAAAGTTTTACCATTTTTTGCTCTTTTTATGTAGATTCTATTCCATGTCTTTATGTGGAAAACCAAACTGCGTCTGCTCAATAACTTTTGTTTTCCAGGGCATCATTGCAACCAAATTGGTGCAAGAGAGAACGTGCTACATTTCCACCATGATCAGAAATGAGATGCCCAGCTTTGATGCTCTTGTCCTATACGCTTCAGAGAACAGGGTATGATTCAAAGTCAACAGTTACTCGGAATATTGTACTGTATATGCTGTTCCTTTTTTTGCCTGAAACCCTGCTGTTTTCAAAACCCTCTTAACCAAAAAGTTATTTAAAAGCCATTTTAATTGATATTTTCATGGGTATTTTCTGTGATATATTTCAGGTATATAATTTGAAAGCTTTCAAAAATTGCAATATCCTCGTTTGTTTGCCTTTAATGCAGGTTCACCCTATTGAGTCCAAGTCCCAGATTAGATAGATTATTTTTACAATTATTTAAATCATTATTTCAATTGACCTTCTATATTGTCTTAGTAACCCAGACTTTAGATTCCCTGCTAAGTATGTTTCATAAAGTCACATTGTCAATGCCTAGAAAAATACTGTTTCTACAGAATGTTGAATTTAGGATGAACAAATATTTCAATTTTATATACAAAATATTTTAGTAAGCTGTCAAACTTTTTTAAGAGGACTATCTACCATGTTCCTTTTGTTCAGCCATCCACATTAGCATAGACATTATCAAAATTATCTCAGCCTTCAGCATATTCACCTTTCCTTAACATTGGTTTTCTCTGAAATCTGAGAACTGAGTCTCTGAAACACCCACACTTTAAAGAGCAGGAAGATCTGCAGGGCAGACAGAAATCAAGAGGAAACTTCTCCTGCAGCCTTCCAGCCCGAGTGCCACTGAGGGGCCAGGGCAGCAAATGTACAAATGCTTTTGAAGGAGCTCTGGCTCCACAGAGTGTCCTCATCTCTTCTTCAGTGCTTTCCTTCACTTCCACTTCCCCTCAGGCTCCCTGCACCCTGACTCCCTTAGAACGAGCTCTGCCTTTGGAGCTGCCTACAAGGCTTGCTAGTCATCCTACAAACACCCAGGGATTAAATGGTGTCCCTAAAGGCACGTCGGTCTCAAACACCCAGCCCTGAGTCATCATTCCAGAGGAATATGCCTAGCAGGAACCAGATCCCAGCACTGCTCTTGCTGAATGCTGGTTTTTGTTGTTTAGAACCAGATTGGCTTTGGAAGACCTACCAAGAAGATCACCTTTGTCGCCAACGGACTGGTCAACAACCTCAGCTCTTACGGACCAGATGTCTTCTCCATGTGCAGTGGACTCACCACCTACATGGCTTACGAAGTTCACGGTGAGTGCAAGCATGGGAATTCTGTCTCTAAGTGACCTGGTATTTGTTTCCCTTGGGGAATGACTAAATCACAATGGTTGCTCTTCCACCTCGAGATTGACACAAAGTTAGCAACAAACATGCATCATTGTAGAAGAGCAACCCTTGATACGGAGATGTGTGAGATAAATCTGTTGAGTCGCTGCCAGTTTCTTAATCATAGAAGTTCTTGTATTGAGGTAAAAAAGAATATTCTTTTGAAATATATTCAAATAATTCTTTTACTCTGATGGTGCTGAAGCACCATCAAAATCTTCTGATCCTTTCTGCAAGCTGATTGTTTCCAGCCTTCTTTTGGAAAACATTCTATGACTTAGGCTCCAGCTGTTGCATTCTGGCTTAGCAGTAGTTCCATGTACTCACTGCTTGCTTTGCTTGAAGCTTTCTTTGGCAGCTTAAAGGGCTTAATGTGATTGAAAAGGCAAGTGATATGTGTCAGGTATTAAGGGCTGTCATTGAATGCTCAGAGCACTTAACTGCATCTAAGCCACTGCCTCTTCTTTTTTTTTTCTTTTTTTTTGATGTTGTTTGTATAGGACCCCAGCTGAATCAGGGATCATGTATCTCACTTGATGTCCTTAAACTTGTGGACCTGAATTATTGTGATGGCAGTATCAAGGCCTGAAAACTTTATCTTTCTTCAGTCAAATACAGAGGCTCTGAGCTGCTTACCAAGGCAAACCTCGATGCCATTCTTCCCTAACATCTCCTTTTAGAGATGTTCTTGGGGATTCAGATTCTGACACAGATCAACTAGTGACCACATCTTCCAAATAAATTCCTTCATTATGGATTAACTCCAGCTTGTTTGTCATTACTCTACCCTTTTTCATCTAAGAACCCCTCCACAAAAATATTTTTATTGCCTCTCTTCTGCCCCATTTCAGCCCTTCAAATGCTCTTTTCATTGCCAGCTCTCAATACAGGGCACTGCCAGAGAGCTGGGCAAGCCCCAGGGTGTGTATGGTACAAACAAGACATTCACAATTAGGACCTTCCTTCCCTGTTTGGGGAAAGACACCTCACATTAAAAATCTTAATTCAGGGGCCACAAAAGGCAGAAAGGAAGAAAGAAAGATGGGCAAAGCAATGAATTTGCCTTCCTTAGGGGAAGGGGAATCTCCTCTGTGGGATTTACAGAGTTTTTCTATTCCTAAAATAAGGCAAGGTTGGGATTCCAGTTGCTCAAACCTTTAAAATCAAGATTATTTCCTCTCCTTTAACAAAAATTGCAGGATACCCCAGGCTATCCAGGTGAATACAAATCTATCTTCATTCCCAACACCAGCCATCTAACATCCCTCAGTTCCTAGCATAATCAAATCAGCCCTTAGTCCATAATCAGGTGCTACTCTCCTGAAAAGGCTCTCAGAACATGCAGGGCCATGTCTGACAAACAGAAAGCAGATTCTGAACGATCTTGGAGAGGAAGGTCAGCAAAAGAACTCAGCAATTCCTATGATTTAGAACCAATCTCATCATCTCTGGGGACTCATTCAATATTTTTAACACAGCAAGATAACCACCCCCCTTGGTTTGAATGGTGCTTTTGGTTAGAGACACAACTTCAGGCTGAGTCTTTTGCCACATTGGCACAAAGCATCAGTCACTACAAGTTTACTGGGAATCTGTGCTCTGCTTCTGATGATCCTTGGTTTCCAGTTAAAAGTGCCTGTTAAACACATTGAGCTTACCATGCCCAGTTTTCTCTCCCTTCCCTGTATGCAGTGAATTCAGTCAGGCAGGTATCAAAGCCTCCTCTTATCAGAGCACTTCCCCAGGAAGCTCGTCATGCTTCTGTGAACACAGGGCACCTGCCAATAAGGTAAACCCATGTTCAGATTTAACTTTGGGATATTATGTATAAAAAGTAAGAGTACACATCAATTAGCAGCAGAGCTGGCCTGGCCTACCATCCAAATGAAGTTGCCTGTAAGTATATCTACCACTTTCTCATAAAACTCTTAAGGCTGGGCAGCTTTTAAATGGTTTTGAGCTTTTCATGACACTGTGTAAACTCTTAGGGATTTCTGCAGGGCTCAAAAAGTGAAAATGCCAAAGGGGTGGGGACTACAGGGGAGAAATCTCCCTTTTGGCAGGGATGGAACTCCACATGCCTACTCAAACGTGAAAGAGAGAAGTGCTCTGTTCCAGGGGCAACACACACTCGTGACACACCACACAACAATATTCTCTCCTTCACAACTCAGAGGCAAATCAACAGTCTCAGCAAGCCACATAAAGTTAGGGCTCAGCTGTTTGCTGAGAGTTTGACACATGAGAAACCCCATGTGCACTCAGACACTTCTCATCATAATCCTTTAAAATGAAAGTTTGGACCAATTCTATGTTCAAGGGAATGTCTCCATGTTAATAATTGTTCATGACAGGTAACACAAATTAATTTATCATCATAGCAAATAATTCTCCTGCATACTTAAATCCTCTTCAGCTGGATCCCACTGCAGAAAGTGCTGAGCCTGTGCACAAAGTAAAGTGGAAGTAAGAATTATTTTAAGACAGAAAACTTGATGCAAGATAAGCAGTCATAGTGTCCAAATGTGAATTTCAAATGCTCCTTTCAGGTTGTGATTGCTTCTCTTTTTGGCAGTTTTCTGGCTCCTGCTCTAGCTAACAGGATGTTGTGGTTTCAGTCACTTAAAAATCACTATAACAGGTATTGGTAAAAGCACGTTTCAGTATGGGTTTGCGAAAGAACAAGTTAACAGAATTCAATGGCAAGGGTTAGTCTATTGCTTATAGCCTAGATGAAACCTGCAAAAGAAAATCAAATTAAAAACACTTTAGAATGGCACACACAGAGTCCAGGGATGTAAAGGGTGAGGGTGCAAAGGGTTTAAGAGTATTTAATCACTGACTCATTTACAAGGTGATTCAATAGTGTTTACTACAATTGCAACAAAGACTGAAATATAGATTCAAGATAGCAACATATATACCGTAATCACTCCTCATGCACCCAGACTAAGGCCAAGAGCTATCTATATCTATATATGTGTGTGCAGAAGTACCTATTAAAAATTCCCCTGGAGTTCACTAAAACAGGTCAAAATGCCTTTGTATTTCTCAGTGGGTGAGGGTTGTGTCTTAAGGAGTGGGGTAGAAGCCCAGTCTTCAGAGACAGTCTTTTGAGCTCCAGAAGACAGGTTGCTCCGTGGGAGATGCTTGTGGAACCCACTGCAGCTCAGAGGGCTCCCTTAGCTCTGCTGTTTATGGAGTCAGGAGATGACATTCCTTACTCCCCAGGAGATTTCCACCCTGGCCTATCCCAAGTTGGTAACAATAGTCCCGTTCCACTCAGGCTATGATACAGGTAGATAATGTTCCAAGGTTGTCAGGGGATGACTGATTATCCCTTGGTCCCTGCCTGGGTCAGGTAACCAATATTCCTGGTATAGTCATTGTCCCTCCTACGTTTCCCTCTAAGAGTTCCTGGTCGTGAAAACCAGCTCGGGGTAAAGCCTGAATGTAAAGGCTGACACAACAGCAAATGACAGCTTCCCAGCCTCCTCTCTGAGGCCAGAAATCATCTTGCCTTTAATCTGACTGTCAAAAGCAATAATTCCCCAAAACATGGCTGCTGGAGTTAATGTTTTATTGAGTGAAACACTGCTGGGAATCCACAAAGCTAAACCTCCTTTAATATATTCCAAAAAATGGAACATCAAGAAAAGCTCCAAGGAGCACCACAATAAAAGTTCACACCACTATGTCACCAGGGTTATGCTTGAGCAGGAGAACACATCATACACAGGCCATTGCTGGAAGAGGCAATAAAACCTGGTTTTTTGTTTTTATTTTTTTGCCTACCAGCAGATTCCTACATCATAATCATCAGACTCCAGCCAGTCAAAATTTCCAAAAGTACAATCCCCATGTTTACCAAGTAGTTACACCAGGAAATAATTTTCAGGGACAAGTGACAGGGAAACAAATGACAAAATAATTTCATTGCAGCATTCAGCACTTCCACACCTAATTCTGAAAACATATAAAAGGTGGAGGGTTCACACTGTTCTTTCTACCTGCAGGAGCATCAGCTCTGCAGTCAGGATGAATCTCCCTGTGAGTATGCATGCTTTTCTTCCTTATACAATGAAACTTTGATTCAAACCCATTCCTTTATCTCTCAGAAGGGTTCTGCCTCTCTGGGGCACTAAGGCTTTCTCTGGAGACATTTTGCTGCTCCAGAATGAGCAACTCACCCTCTGCTCCCCAGAGGAGCTGAGGAGGTAAAGGATTTTTTCACAGCTTGGCTGTACATTATTCAGAAAACAGGAAGCCTAATCCATGTCCATTATTGTCAATGCTTTTGCACAACTGGAGCACTGCACTAGGGGATCAAGCCCTTCCCTGTAATGCCAGAGCAGAAGAAAAGGAAAGGCTTTCTCCTCACTCTTGTAAAATACCTGTGTGAGCCTGCACAGGTCTGAGAAACAACTTGAGATTCAGCTCCTGAAAGAGCAAGTGTGAAATGTGTCTACTTTGCAGTGCCCTGGGGTAAAGCAAGAGTGCCTCCCTTTTGGGGCACTGATGCAATCCCAGCATGAAAGCCAAAAAGGATCTAAGGATCCCTTAAACACCAGATTAGGAAAAGGGAAGAAGGATTCTCATGATCAGATTTGTCAGCCAGAGCTGCAATTACACATTTGTATTTGATTTTCATTTCAGATTTTGACTGCCGTCCTTCTTGGACTCATCCTGACTCCAGCCCTTGCTGATTATGTGAGTACAGTGACCAATTTCCACATGGCTGCTTTTCCTATGTTCCCTGCTTCAAAGATCTCCTTGAACCTTTCATTTTTCTAACGCCTTGGGGAGATAATCACTTGCAAGCCTAAGTGTTCTTTCATTTGGTTTTCTAGCATCAACAGACTGAGCTAAGCAAGAAAATCTCCTTTAGTGGAGGCTACCAGCTTATGACCATCAACAGGTAATGGCTCATGGCAAGTGTTGAGCAAAAGACCAACCATGGGTCCTGGAAAACCATCTGGAACTATGACATAGTGAGTGCAGGGACGGGCTGGTTCAGAGACTGGCTCATACATTGAGTAAAAACTGGTTTGTTACTTTTTTTTAATATGTATGAAATTCCAATATTAATTATTAAATTCCAAATGATCAATAACTTTATTTTACAGGGTTTTATGGCAACCAAAGTGCTGCCAGAGAAAACTTGCTATCTTTCCATAATGAACAGAACAGAGATGCCCAGCTTTGATGCACTCCCTCAGCTGGCTCAAGACATCAGGGTAAGACTGAAAAGGAGCAGTTACTTGGAAAGTTGTACTTAATGCAAAGTAAACTGATATGTGAGACCTAGCATATTTTTAATACCAACAGAAGGTATATATAATATATTTTATATATATATATATATATATATATATATATATATATATAAAATACTCTGAAGACCAGGTTCATCACACCATTAATTGGACATTTTTATCAATGGCATTTTAGAACAATGTAACTTTAAACTTTTGAAAATTGAAATACCTTTTTTCAGATGCTTCCAGTGGACGGCTTACATGTTTGGCCAATGTTGTAGCTCAGTTAGATTATCCTTAAAATGTTTATAACAACTAAAGCTATGAATATGCCTGGAGTTAAACAGATCCCATCACTGATCTTGCTGAATGCTGTTATTTGATGTTTAGAACCAGAATTATCCAAGACCCCCTTCAAAGGAGATCACATTCACCCTCGTCAAGAGAACAATTCGTGACCTTGAATCATATGGACCAGACATTTTCTCCATGTGCAGAGGACTCTCAACTTCTGTGGCTTATGAAGTTCATGGTGAGTGCAAGCATGGGAATTCTGTCTCTAAGTGACCTGGCATTTGTTTCCCTGGTGGGAGGACCAATGCACAACGGTTGCTCTTCCACCTCGAGTCACACAGACACCAAGAGCTTCAGCAGTTGCACAAAGGGTTCGCCGTCTTTGCAGATCCGCACTGGAGCAGGGTGGTGTCACAGCTGCAATAAATGGCCTGATCCAAAGCCTTACAGCTTCTCTCCAGGAAGTTTAAGGGGGCTTACATTTGGGCCCAGAGTGTTTCCACTCACACTCATGCGCTTCCCTGTAATGTCCAGTCAAGAAGAAGGGTTGTTCTTAGAACCACTGTCCTTCAGGTTAGAGCTTACTGCTGAACTTTGCCCAGGCAGCCACCAAACCCTTGTGCTTCACAACACTCAGCCATGTGGCTTCCATCCTTGTAGGTTTTTCCCTGGGGCAACCATCCCATTCCTCAGGGAGTTAATGACCGTTACATGGGAGGATTCTTTCAGAATGTCATAGCCCATGTGACTGGGCCCATGAACTGGCAGCAACCTCACTGTCTAATGCCCAGCCTTCAGGACTCTCAGGAGCCAGTGCAATAGAGCCCCAATTTCTGCACGGGAAATCCCAAAGGGTTTTCAAGAACACGTCTTTGTGGGCATTCCTTGCCAAGCCACACAGCTGGTGCTCTTTGGGGACTCCAACAGAATCTGTCCCTGGTACAGCTCAAACATTCTCAGTGCAGCAATTCTCCAGACCCTGGCTGGCTCACAGTAAAACCAGCACCCTCCCATAGAGAGGCAGACATTGCGATGGAGATGAGCATAAATCAACTGAGCTTCTGTGAGCACCTTAATTGTAATTTGATCTTGCAATACAATTTCTTGTAGTGATGGGAAAAAAACACATTTGTTTTATATATATCCAGAGAAACTAAATTTAACTCAGAGAAGTTAATCCCGAAACACCCTCAAAGTATTCTTAGCCTTCCTGCCAGCTGGTTTTGTCCAGCCCTGTCATGGAAAGACACTTTAGAGCTCATGTTCAGGATCTTACATTCTGGCATAGCAGGAATGCACCTACTTACTGCTTGCTTTGCTTTAAGCATCGACTCTGTCACCTGGGAGGGCTCAATGAGATTGAAAACTGGAGTGCAGTGTGCCAGGTATTAAGGACTCTCAGTGAATGCACAGAGCACTTAACAGCATCTAAGTCTCGTGGTAATTGTTATTCTTTTCTTGTTTTTGAAGGACCACAATTCAGTCTTGGATCATGCATCAAACTCGATGTCCTTCAGTATTTGGCCCTCACGTACTGCCATAAGGATAATTTTGTGTAAATCATACCTTTCTTGAACCTTGTGAAGATGCTCCAGCAGCAGCCTTTTAGCAGCTGCCCAGACTCAACCATGATGGAGTTATTCCCTGGCATCTCTTCTTTCATTCCTTTGTACTGAAACAGATCAATTGGTGAACAAAGCTATCAATTAAATTCCTTCATCATGGTCTAACTCCAGCCTGTTTGTTTTTACTCTACCATTTTTCATCTAATAACACCTGCACAAAAATATTTGGCCTCATTTGAGCCCTTTCACTGCTCTTTTCACCTCAGCACAGCCAGAGAGCTGGGCAAGTTCTAGGGTGTGTATGGTACAAACAAGGCATTCACAGTTACGACTTTCCTTCCCTGTTTGGGGAAAGATGCCTCACATTAAGAATCTTGATTCAAGGGGCACAAAAGGCAGAAGAAAAGAAGGGCAAAAGAATGAATTTACCTTCTTTAGGGGAAGGGGAGTCTCCTTTGTGGGATTTACAGAGTTGTTCTGTTCCTAACATAAAGCAAGGCTGGGATTCTTGTTGCTCAAACGTTTAAAATCAAGATTGAGTATTTCCTCTTCTCTAACAAAAATGGCAGGATGCCCTGAGCTGTGCCACTCAGCCTCTGCTGTGCTGCCTGACACCATGATATCATCATTGCCCTGGGAGTGTTGAGGAGCCTCATCACCTTCTGGGAAGGTCTGGATCAGCCTATGGCAGTCAGTGAAGGTGTTTCCACCTCAGGGAGCTCTTGATCCTTTGAAAAATTAGAGCAGTCAAGGGAAGATAAAAATCCTCTTGGCCACTGAGTGTCAGCCTCGAGTTGCACAGCTGAGATGGAAAAGACACCAGACTCACATGCAGAGAAGTCTGCTATCCCACAGCACCAGGAGAGTGCAGTGGTGCCAGTACAGCTGTGCTGAATTACAGCACTAGAGGCACAGTCAGGGACTCTAAGGACGTGTCTGCACCGGGCAGGAATTCCTGTGCAGAGATAACTTAATTGTGAGAATAACACTGGGTTGTGTAGGAAGCTTCCACATAGTGCTGTAACAGCTTCCTGAAGTGTCCTGAAAAACAGGGAATATGACTTTTAGATCTTGACAGAAACCATTGCCAATCATGCAGGTCAGACACCTGGGAGCCAAAGGGAACCACCCCCTGAGTCACCCAAGGTGCTGCTCCCAAACCCAAGGGCACCATCTGGAGCTTAATCACCCTTTGCACAGCTGTGTGCAGTTAAAACACCTCATTATTGTCTCTTACACAAAGACTAGAATACACTCTTCTCAAGCGGCAGTAGGTCCCTTACACACCACCTGCAATTTTCATAATGTTTTTGTTTCTGGCATTTTTAGTAAGGGAGGGGTGTTGGGACCATGAAGCGTAGGAATTTTGAACTTTCTGTGCTTTCTGGCACTGACCCCCAAAAGAGCACTACTTTTGACTTGAAGCCTTGGAGAAGGTTTCCAAATTTGAGTGATGTAGTTGGGATCTCTGGGATGTAGTTTGAATAGAAGTGTGTAATATCACATGGTGAAGGGTTTTGAATTTTTGGGGCATTGGCTCTTTTTCCTTCTTGTTCCTTCTTCTTCTTAGTTTTAGTTAGTAGTTTTTGCTTGGATAGTGCTGCACTGAGGGTCACAGGTGGTTGGTTATTGGGTCAAAAGTATAAATAATATCGATGTTAGTTTTTAATTGGATAGGTAGGCCTTAAAAGACTTGCAACAAGCAAAGTCCAGCTCTATTTTGTCATTTTTAGCTTGTTAGCAGTAGTGCTGTAAAACTCACTGTATTGTAGATAAGAATTAATAAAAACTGAGTCTGAACACAAAAATCCTTTCTCTCATGCTTCAATCCCAACTCTGATTGAAGGCAGAGGAAAAAAGAAGCTACCCACTAATAGGGAGGAGGGCAGAAAAATTCCAACACCCCTCCTGGGTCCCACAAGAGCTTGAGGGTTGATCCTGCTCTTACCAGATCATAAACAAAAACGCACACTCTTAAGGCAGGTATATGAAGAAGATTAGTCCTCAAGAAATTCAGAATTTCAGGATAAAGCTGTGTTCCACTTGGTCAGTGGCTCCCTCCCGCTCAGAGCACTCACAGCTTCATTCCTTGGCTTTTCCCCAGACCTTCCTGAGCCTTGTGTCAGTCTGAATCCACAGTTACACAAAAAATCTGATCTCCTCCTCCAGATTTTGTTAAGGATGTTTTAAAGACAAATTGAATGCTTTAGGCAGTTCAGGGCAGCTAGAAAGCTTGGCTCAGGTGCATTGCATCCCCTATAACTCCTGCTGAGGCTGCTCCACTCACCTGCTGTTGGCACTTAGGAGTTTGGGTTTGCTGGTGTGGCCTGAGGGTCTGGGAGGGAAGCTGGGGAGCTCTTGGTACCTCCAGTTTAGCTCTTACTGGTTAAAGGGTTCCCTCACTGGGGAATGGTGTTCCTTTTGAGCTGTTCTGCTCTGCTTTTAGAGCCTGCGGTGCTGTTTGTGGAAAGAGCTAAGAGGTGAGTGTTGATGAATTTACATTTTCCACTGAGTTTCCTTGGAAGAGGGAGACTTTAGGCTTTAGAAGCCAAACTGAGTCTGGTGAGTTGGGGCAGACTTTCATAAGCACAGGCACTGCTGAGTACTCCTCAGGACTGGGAAAATGCAAGGCAGGAAGCCTGGCATGGCTTTTCACTGCTGTGAAGATGCTCCAAGTTTTTAAAGGTCTTTAAACTCAGATGTTGCCTGTGTGGGAAGCAAAGGTGTAGTGACAGGACAAGGGGGAACAGCCTTAAGATGAAGGAGGGCAGGGTTATATGGGATACTGGGAAAGAATCCTTCCCTGTGAAGGTGGTGACAGGCTGGAATGGAATTCCCAGAGAAGCTGTGGCTGCCCCTAGATCCCTGAAAGCGCCCCAGGGCTGGGCTCTAAGTCCATCCCAAGGCTGTGAATCCGTGCCCAGGGCTGGGTCCTGCTGAAAGAACTCAGCCTCTTTGCCGGGCTGGGGCTGCTGTTCATATGCTCCGTGCACAAAGCTGCGAACCAGACTCTGCTCGAGTTCTGGCCACGAGATGGCATTCTCTGAGCTTCTTTTGCTAAGAGCTTGCCATCTTTAATAATAACAATAATAATTAAAGGGGGGGGGGGGGTGGAAGCCACAAACCCTCCCTGTATTCTAAAGTCTGTGACAAAGCAAGATTTGTAAGGAGGCTACTCCTGCTCTTGCCAAACAATGGTGCTGCTTTTCGAGAGCTGCGAGGGAGACTGAGGGTCAAGTCCCTTTAAAAAAAAAAAGTGAAATACAGTATTGTGCATCTTGAAATCTGAAACCAAGAAACAGAAGTTCGAGGGAAACAAGGGGGAAAGTCTTGAAATTCCTGTGGACAACTGTTGCAAGTGGAGTTTTAAGGAATACAATACATATCTATACCTTTTAAAGGTCATTGAATGGCTTTTGTGGAGAAACCTGTGAAATAAAGGAACCTTGGAAGAAGAGATTTCTTTTTCTCCTCCTCTCTGGATATAATGGCCATTGCAAATCAAAACATCTTGAGACTTGGCTTCAAGTGTGTCTTCCTAGCAATTTTTGCACTCACCTGTGATGGACACGGTGGAAAGAGAGAGAATGGTGGTCCTGCCTGCTACGGAGGATTTGATTTGTATTTCATTCTGGACAAGTAAGTCAGTCCTACTTTGTTCTTTTTCACAAAGTTCCTTCACTAGGCATGAACTGGAATGGCACACGCTGATACCCAGGAGGTTTTCTTTGGATTTGGGTTTCGTAGAAGTCACTAAGTCTCCAAGGAATCTCTGCAACTCGGGACTGCTTGCTTTGTTGTTGTTGTTGTTGTGGTAACTATTTTGCTAGGTCCAGTGCATAAATCCCGCTGTGCTCTGTAATCACATAGTTGTAAGTTTTCCTGACAGGGGAGCTTTGTGTGTACTCAGACTAGAGGGTTGCACTTGGAGCAATGGCTGGGAGCAGAGCAACACTCTGGTCCCCTCTGGTTTCCCCACGAGACGAGGGGAGGTTGAGGATCTCACGAGAGCAGAATTATTCCTGCAGGCACTAATTCCATGGCTGAGAACGTGCAGGGAGCACTGCCCACAGCTCTGCTCGTGCCCCCCCTGCCCCCTCAGCTGTGCCCCAAGCAGCAATTCCAGGTAAAAACCAGCCCAGAGAGGGGCTACTCCCTTTGGAAGGAGCTGAATTCAGCTGCTGGGATGGAGAACAGCTCGAGTGCCTCATTGAAAGAGCTTTATTTTCCCCTAGCTGAGTCACACTTTCTGTGTTTCTTCTGTTAATCAAAAGCATGTTTTGACTGTTTAGCTGGTTGTGCTGAAGATAACTCCCTAGCTCATTTTTTCATCACTAATTGTGGCAGTGTCATCTCCTTGGCACTGTAAGAGTGCTGCTTTTTTCAGATGTGGATGGAGCAATGTGGAATTATTTTGTGCTGAGCTTTTTAAAGCTTCATACTAAAGCAATGCAACAATTTAAAAAAAAACAAAAAAACTTCCAAAATACTGGCTGAAATTATTGTCCTGATTTTCTTGATCAAAAGTAGTTATTTTGAACCAAAGGCTTGGAAATGCTGGAGGTGATCCCTGCCAGAGCCATGGCACTGACATTAATAACCACAAATTTCAGAGACAGGAAAGTATTTGCAAGTTGCCAAAAGTGTTCACAGATGAAGTTTCTGACTGATCCTCTGAAGTGTTTTGCAGTAGCTCCCACAATCCATTAGAAAAAATGACTTGAAATTATAGAACCCTTTATTACAAAATACTGGGTAAAATCTAAGACTGAGACACTGGCTGCTACAGTTGTCCTGATGCCCCAGGGGAAAGATTTATTTATTTTGTTCTGTGGAAAGATCTACCTGGCTTATTCATTTTGCTGGTCTTCAGTTATTAGCTGGAATAACTCTATAGCTCCAAATGGAAAAACCCCAAACAAATCCAGAACATGGTTCCCCTGGAAGCTGAAGCAGGCTTGAAGGTTTTCTCAAATGTCATGGATGTGCTGTGTTACACCTCTGAGCCTGTGTAACTTCAGCAGGCCCTTAATTCAAGTTCTGTGCTGTTCCCTTGCTAAAACCCATGACTTCTGAGCTTCACTCATGGGATTATAGATTTGGGTAGAAACATAAGACTTGGCACAAGCTTTAAAGCAGGCAGGCTGGCCCCAGTGTATGTATCAAGGTATCCAACAAAACTCCTGCTTTGACAGCTGTGCAATTCCTATGCCTGAATTTTTTCTGGTGCAGAAATGAACAGGATCTGATGTAAAAACTTCCTTGCTCTCCAGTGGAATTTTGGAGGAGCATTTTGGCTTTTCAGCTGTTGCGGAGTACAATACACCAGGGGACCTGGTCGTTTAACTTCTTATGAGTGATTTACTGTGGTGAAGTTGGTTACCACATATTATGTACACTTCCATGAAATCATAGAATGGTTTGAGTAGGGAGGTCTTTGAAGATCATCTGGCTCCACCCCATGCCATCTGCAAGGAACCTTCCACAGACCTTCCAAGACCATTTCTTGTCCTCTGCAAAATCTCAGACTGTGTCTATTTTCTCAATTTAGTCTCAAGCTGTATGCCATTTGGAGCAGCTTTGTGAGTTGCAATTTGCTGTTCGGAGTTGCTACTTGCTCTTTAGAGTAGCTGTTTAGGGTTCTACTGTGTGCTCTTTGCTGTTTGGCTTCTGTGCAGGTGCTGAGCACCTCAGGGTGAAGGTCACACCAAGATAAGCCCAGTGCTGTGGAAGGTTGGCCTGGCTTACTTTGGGAAAGTTGGTCCAAGGTGGCCTCTCCTTTTGTGTTCCTGTGGTGTTGAGAGGATTCCTGGGTTCAGGCTCCACACACAGGAGGAGTTGGTGCCAAGGAATTAACAGCCTGGTGCAAATTAAGATACAGGGCCTTCATTAAGAATGAAGCAGTGAGATGTTGCTAAAAAAGCCCGAATGTTTGTCTTTGCTGAAAAATTGTCCAGTTATTCTAAAAATATTCTCAATGTGATTAACTAATGTGACCACCTCAAATTGACATGGTGCCCAGCCCTGCAGTGAGCAAACATCCCCTCTCCTAGCACAGCTGGAACATCTAGGGGCAGCTCCCACACTAATTTATTTGCAGGTAGAGAAGAAGGAATAACGCAAGTCTTCTCAGCAGACTTTTGCTGCAGCCTGTGTGTGTCACAGGGATTATTCCTGTGGTGTGCAGATAATGGGGGATGTCTACCCATGTGCAGAGAGCACACAGGAACTGTTAACATGTGAAAGGAATGGTTCTAGGAGGTCCTTGGCAGAATAAAACAAGGAATCCAAGCTCTGGATCCCTTCCTTACCCAGCCAGACAAAGGATCTGTTTTTAACCAGTTGCATTGAAGTGAACCCCCTACTCTGGAAAGCCTGATGTTGGTTTCTTTGATTAGAGCTTGAGTAGCTGCAGTTACTGTGATTTAAGCAGGATTTAAGTCCAGATTTGCACTCAGAGTGTGGAAGGCACAGAGCCACAATTGGATGGGAACAGGCAGAGCCCAGGCAGGAGCCTGAGCCTCAGGATCTGATCCTTCCCCTGAGAAAGTGAGCCCTGGAGCAGAGCTGACCACAGCACTCAGAGCTGCAGATTGTTCCAGCCACTCTCAGAGGAACAAACACAGCCTGAGATAGGGAATGGTGACACTGAGGGTCTGCAGAAAGAGATTCAAAACCATCTCTGCTCCTCATTGACCCAGGGATTGCTTCCTTGTTTTTTTTCTAGGATCACAGACCTGCATCCAGAGCAAGGTGTGCATTTTGTTGGGATGGCAGGACCTTGCAAGGAAGTGGAGGGATGGTTTTTCTCTGTGTTAGCGTGAGGGCTGAGGGATGCCAGCAAGGCAGGGTGGAGAAATTTGTGCATTTTTGTCTTTTTTTGCTTGCTGCCTGAAGGAACATAATTAGCTCCCAATTCTGCCAAGGGCAGGCAGTTACAGTGAACTGAGCTCATGTGTGAAATCCTTGCCAGTCAGGACCTGTGTATGTGTTTTTTTACCCAGGGATACATCTTAGATAACCATTCCTTGGTAAAAGGAATGGACAGGAGCTCCTTTTAAGCCAGGATTGAGTGTGTGCCTGCAGCATTCTGCACTTCATCTGCTGACTGATATAAGTTAAGTCCATGGTTACCTGTTTGCTAGTTGTTTTTTTTCATACCCCCTGCCAGCCAGGAGGAGAAGAATGTTCTTGGCCTGTGACTGGGCTTAGTGGCTTGTCCTGCTCTGACCTGAGCCTCTGTGGACCCTGTGACCTGCAGTGTCCCCATGAGCTGTCTGGTGTGAAGTGTGGCACAAGATAACAGTGGTTCCTCCAGGAATTGCATCACCTCTCAGATGCCTTTGTGCTGTGGAGGGCTTTCAGAATTACTCCTGAAGTATTTGGAAAGACAAAGGATGCTTTTGGGCTCATTTGTGTTATATTTGAAGAGCTAAATAAAGAGATGTTGCACAACTTCTTAGGTAAATGCCATCTCTGAGAGCCACGAGATTTCTGGGAGCTGGTCCAAACCCAGGAAAGCTTAAGGAGATTTTTGGATCAACATCAGCCTCTGAACCAAGTGTCTTTGTCCTCCTGTCAGCTGTAGGGCACATAATTCATGTGAGGTCTTGGTGTAAGAGTGTGGGCTTGATTCTGTGACTCTTCCAGTCTGCGAATTGAGTAAACCCATGGGCATTCCAAGAAGGTGTAACAGCAGAAATTGAAAAGTGGAGTCTAAAAAGGGCAAGAAAGACCAAGTCTAGAGAGGCTTGAGCTGCTGCAGCTTTGGGTTCTGGAGCACCTTGTCCCAGTGAGGAGGAGGAAGGCACCTGCTGAAGAGCAGGGCTTGGCCAGAGCATGGCTGGATCCACAGAGCCCCTGCAGTGTTTCTTTCATCACTTGCATTCACTTTAGATGTACAAAATGCCATTGGAGCTGACCACAGAATGTATCACTCTCTTATTAAAGAAAATTGTTTACTTAGCTTTCATTTCCATTTATTTGGCCCCTCTCCAGAAGAGATTTTGGCATCCTCATGGATGAGCTTTTTCTTAAATTGCAACTTTATAGCATTAACCATTCAGCTGCAAAGCCTTGGCTCGCTGATCATCTTGTTTCTTTTGGAAGTATGAAAAAAGAACTATTTCAAAATTGGCTTTTCTTATCTTACAGTTGGACTTTAGAAATACTTGTCCTCCTCAGAGTTCTTGGCCTGCCTCACTGTACAAAGGAAGTTTCTTTTACAGTGTGGCTGCTGAATGACACAGCTCAAGGAGGTAGGCACTGTGAGCTAATGCTGGTTTTGTAAGCTTTTGTACTGGCTGCAGAAAGGTTGGTTATATTGGGTTTGTCCATTTTAGGCCAAGTGAAGAACATAAGAAGTCTGAAGTGTGTTTCAGAAAATACATTTTATGTACAAGGAGTGCTTTTTTTTTAAGTGCAAACATGGGCATTTCTGGTCCCTGACAGCAGAAGGAGAAAGGAACTCCAGGCAGACTGAGCTGTCTGGCTCAAGTGGGAATTGCTATGTGGGAAGGACAATGTGTGGTCAGCCAAAGTGGGAAACTTCTTTCTGGGCCCCTGTTACAGCTCCCTTTGGTATAGATGGGGGAAAACTGGGCTGCAGACTTTTCCAATGATCCCACTCCTGAAACTGAGCAGAAACCATCCTCCCTTTGAGGATACAGTGGGTTTGGTTTAATGTTGTAGCAGTGGTAAGAACTTTCCTTAAAGGGTGTTTTACCTGATGGGTGGGAGGAGGTTGGGTAGGGGCTGCTGGTCCCAGCTCCACCATTTGATGTCTGCTACCAAATGGGTCAACAAATGTAGGAATCTTCACTGAGGTGGTTTTTGTGGGGAAGTAATATATGGTCTAAACTGGCATTTGTTTCACTGAAGCAAGGACTAATTGGTTTCTGATTAACAAAGCCTTGGCTCTCTAGGTCTTCTGGAGACTGTGACCCTTGCTTGTAAAGTCAAGTGTTTCTTTCATGCCTCACCATATAAAGACAATAAACACTTCTTTTCCAGACCAGTTTTAGGAAATTATTTGGGCTATTTGACGCTGTTGGGACTGAAGGGTCTGTGGAATTCAAGGTCTCAGAGTTATCTCATATGTCCTGGGGCTGAGCTCTGTGTGTCTCTGTTCTATCTATTTAGGGTTTGGATGCAGCAGGATTTAAGTCTCCTGTCTTGAGAGCAAGCCCTGATGTATGCTACCCTTCATCTCTTATGACACCAGTTTTCCCACTGTCTGTGGTTATTTGGTTTATCAAGAGCTTTGCTCTTGGTGTTCCTTTGGTCCTCTTTGATACATATTTGTGTGGAGAACAAGCAGTCATGTCATGTCCTGGTCTGAGGAAAGAAAGAAATAATTCAGTACTGTGAGCATTTGCTGATGATCCCACCTGCTCTGCCATCTGCCCTGCAGTCGTGCCCTAAGCGGGGTGTCTGCAAGGCCAGCTTTAAACTGATCCTAAACTGATGCTTTTGGGGCTGAGTCCTTTTTGCAGCAAGATCTGGCAGGGTCACATTTTTTGCACAGAGCTGGAATGTTTTTGTGCCTGAGCAAAGGTCCTCAGTGCATGGGCAGACCAGGGTCACACAGAGAAAGAGCAGCTCCAGTGATTGGGGAGCAGGAGGAAGAGGCCAAGGTTCTTCCTGAATGGCTGAGAATGCAAAGCAGGTGTGGGGAAAGGGGGAGGAAATGTCTGTGATGCCTGGGACAAACTCTGCTGCTACTTGTGCTTCTGGAAGAAAAGCAATGCCCTGAGCAGCCAGGCTGGGGAACCTGCTCTATCTCTCCACTGGCAATCCCAGAGCTGAGGTACAACAGAATAGTTCATTTGCCTTTGCTTGCTCTGAAGTGAAAAACCCTCTCAAACATTTGTCTTTTCTTCCTCAGGCTGCAGATCAATTAAATTTCTGTTGAAGCTGGACTATAAATATTTCTAATTGTACTCAATGAATTAAATAAGTGATGACACATTTATTTTCCAACTCTAGAAAATAATTTTTTTTCCAATATTAATATTCCAGAGTTCATAGAAGTGTTTATGCCAGAAGGGGCATTTTGTGCTGAAAGATTCTGATTAACCTAATTTTTTCTTCCTTCTTAAAACATAAAGAAGAGTAGTCCAACCCCATTAGAGCCTATGGTTATTCTCTTGAGGAGCAAAATTAGTATGTTTTGTCTTTAACTGAGATGTGAAAGAATTAACCAGAGCAGTTGAGATGTGGACTAAGGTGTTTTATTTTTCATAGTCTCTGGCACAGTGGAAACACTGGAGAAGTTTAATAATCTGTTCTTCCAACTGCACGTAATTCTCAGAATAGGCTTGAGCTAAAAGCTCTGCATAATGGTTTGGAAGTGAGTGGGCAGAATTAATCTAAAACATTGTGCAGGGAAACAGCTCCTCACTCACATAGGGTTTATTTGGTTAAGGCTGTGTTAAAGTCCAGCCTAACTGCCATGAGCTACCAGCCTCAAACACTTGCATGGAGGGGGAATTATTCTTGCTTTTGAAAGTTAAGTAGGAAATGTCAATTACAGTTTGATCTCTCTTTAAGGGAAGAGCATGGGCAGGGAGTGTTGAACAAAACAGAGGCAAATGCCTCACTGAGCAGTGTGTGACTGAACAAATGGCTGGGAAAACTTCAACTGATGTGTCCTGTAATCATTGTGTCCATAGATCAGGAAGTGTCCTGCATCACTGGAATGAGATCTATCATTTTGTGGAGCACTTGGCCCGCAAGTTCATAAGGTAAGGAGGGCTGCAGGTCCCTGGGTGGTATCTGGGGGTGCTAGGGGCTCCCAGTCCCAGCACATGCTGTTTCCCATGGGGGGATGTGGTGGACAAAGGGCTCTTGATGCTTTCCTCAGATCTTCCATTGACTGCTCTTCCCCACTTTCACGTTCCATGGGAAAAGGGGGTGATCAAATAATTGCATTTATTCCTGCCTTCCAGGGATCACATCTGTGGAGGGAGGAATCCTCCTGTCCCTGAGCTGCTGCCTGAGGCACAGGAGTTTGGGGCTGTAAGGAGAGCCTGTGGCTTTCAGGCCCTGAATGACCTGAGCCTGGATGAGGAATCCCTTGGGATAGGGGATGGAATGTGTTGTGACAAACATAAGGAGCCCTCCCTTGTTTCTATGGTGACACCAGGATGCATTTAAGCCTTTCTTGCTTTAGCAATCCTAAGGTTGTGATAAAAGTGTTCTCTACATATTTTACAGGGATTCCCCAAGGTTTCCCTGGACTAAGAAGACCCAGGGCAAAATACGTTTTCATCCTGTTGAATTGTAACAGGATGGCAGAGTGTCTCATCTGATTGTGTTACACACAGAGCTCTGCTCTGGACCACCACATTAATTCACTTTTTTCTCTCCTCCAGCCCTCAGCTGAGGATGTCCTTCATTGTTTTTTCAACCAGAGGGACAATTCTAATGAGGTTAACAGAAGACAGGTAAGAAGAGGTTTAAAGGCTGACAGCAGCTTCTGTATCCTTGTAGCTTCCTTCACCTTCCTCAGTGATTTCCATCCCATTGGGAACTGTATTGCGGCACCTCTGTGCTTCTCAATTTCATCGGTAGAGTCACATGCCCATTCTCACCTACTAGAAAGAAACTAAGGCCTCTCAAGGCAGAGGTTCCCTGCTTAACTTCAGCTTCTGAAGCCCTTCTGTCAGCTGTCAGGGTTTCAGCTCACACTGGTTTTGTTGAGGGAGTCTGCACTCTGCAGAGATTCAGGATTTTGTCAGAGAAGCAGAGACTCAGTGCCTGTGAAAGATCCTCTGGGAGTTTCTTCTGCAAACAAATAGGTGAAACTGCCTTCTGGCCTGAAAGCCAGAGGTGACACCCACACTCCTGGGGTAGAGGGGAACGTGATTTCCTTGAAGGTCTGAAGGTGTGTCACAGACAAAATGTTTGGGATGGATTTCAGGGGTGTGGACTTTTTGGCAATAGCAGATTGTCTTGTTTGTGAAGCATGTTCCTGCCACCCCCTTACAGACCCCCAAGTTAATATCAGTAAAATCTATGGGATGGATTTTTTTTTTTTATTATTTTATTCTGACTTCCAAAGAGAGCTGGATGAGGTCCTTAAATCGCTCTTGCTTCCTCTGTTAACTTCATTGCCACGTGGAGCAAAAATATATGTACCACATGTGTGGAGTGTATAAGTCAGCATGTGTTTTACATATTGGATGTCTGAAATCACATACCACAGCAGCTGCCATGGGGAGGAAGCTGGCTGCCTTCCTACAAAGCAGTGCACACTCACACCAGCCTTGAAAATGTCCTTAAACTCAGCCAGTCTGAGCATCTCCTGCCACTTCCTGCTGCAACAGGGATGAAGAGAATGAACCACATTTATTTAACTGGCTGCCAAAGGAAAACCTGTTCCCTGCCTCTTGCTGGGTCCCACCCTAGGAGCAAACCCCACTGCAGAGATCTCCTTTCTGCTCAGGCTCTAAGCTATGAGACTGAGATGTTTCCCGTGTGGGAATGTATTCCATATTTCCCCAGCTGTCCCAGAAATGCTGGCTGGGAGCAAGATATTGTTATGGAGCTGGTCTCAGAGCCAGCTGGCTGGTGGGTTGCACTGGTAAACAAGGGATGTGCTGTGCTGTGGCTCACACTGGCCTGTCTCACCTGGGAGAACTCCCCCCACTTCAGCCCTGCCTCTGAGTGGTGTTTCAGCATCTGAATGTGAGGGTTAAGGGTGCTGAGCATTCCTTTTGGGAAAACTCAGTGTGTCCAATGGGACTGGACTGGCATTTTATTTACTTTTGCTGTGTATTTTTATTTACTTTTGCTCTTTATTTTCGTGTATTTATGGACCTCTGAAAAACAATTTTGATGACAGGAAATGCTCCATTTTATCTCCAACTTTGGTTTGGTATGTGCATGGCTGCCTGAGAGGAGGAACCTTGTAAGTGTCTAGCTAGTTTGGGATATCACTGGTACAGAATGGGTTCTTGGAAATGT
The DNA here is from genome assembly GCF_963662255.1 of Cinclus cinclus. Classification (NCBI taxonomy): domain Eukaryota; kingdom Metazoa; phylum Chordata; class Aves; order Passeriformes; family Cinclidae; genus Cinclus; species Cinclus cinclus. Next base: position 635,607 of record NC_085074.1, on the reverse strand, counting down.
GACAATTCAAAAGCAGAGAGTCTTTGCTCCCTGGGGAATCTCTGCTGTGCAGACCGAGCAGTGTCAATGCCCTGCTGCCATCAGCCTCACAGTGAATGTGTGATCATACCAGCTGGCCTTTCTGAAGTGGTTGGAAAATGTAGAGACAGAAGTGACTCCTGGCATGCCCATGTGGCTCTGCCTGCAGTGACTTCATCCCTTTCCCATGGACATTATGTGCAGTTTACTCAGATACACACTGCAGGGTTTTATCTTGTATTAAAGACTCCTGGCTCGTGCTTGGCTTCCAGAGTTTGGTGTTTGCCACTCAAAGGAACAACTAATCACTGCCTAAACCACAGAGCCTGCAGCTGACCTGTCACTGTGCCTGGCACTCCTGAAAAGAACTAAAACACGTACCCTGAGTCACAATAAACCATTGGGAAAAGCTTCAGTCTTCCAGTCAGCTTAACAAAGAGCTGAAGATGTAGCTCCACATAAATTGGAGTTGCCAGGATAGTCTGTGTGTCATTTTTTTGTAGCTGTTTGATAATGTTTGTATACTTGAGCAAGAAAATGTGTCAGGAAAGTGAGCCAGGTGCAAGTCAGCTGCTGAGGTTTGAGCAGGGAATATTAATTTAGGAAGAAATGTATGAAATGTGTGGCTATGAACCTTGGGGATGGTGCTGTTGTGATGTTTTCCCCAGGCACTGGGATCACTGGGAGCACAACACTGTTCACATCCCTGGAGAGGCATCTACCCTATGCAAACACTGGGTTAAAAACTTTTTCCCCCTCTCCCTGTGCCTGGCTCTGCCCTGCACATCCCCAGATGGCTGTCAGGACATCCTGGTGGCTTTGCTTCTGGGTCTAACAGAATGCCTGCCTTCATTCCAGGGAGCAGATCCGCCAGGGCCTGGAGGAGCTGCAGAAGGTGCTGCCAGGAGGGGACACATACATGCACGAAGGATTTGAGAGGGTAACTGGTGCAGGCTCAGTGCTGAGCACAGTCTCTGCTCCTCAGGAGCTGTAGGACACAGGGGCTGGTTGAGAACTCTCTGGTGGGTGAGTGGGACCCTGTCCCTTTGTTGCAGCAAGTACAGGGAGTGTAAGGGCTCAGTGCTGGAGCTGCAAACTCTACTAATTCTCTTTATTTCTGCCTTCAGCTTTTATGGGCAGAGCTGCCTTTTGTGCCTGGGAGAAGGCAGTGGCATAGAGTCCCCTGTGGCTCTGTGTCCAGGAAGGGTGGGAAGCTGTCAGTCCTACCTGGGCTGAGGGGGGGTGAGGTCACAGCTCACACCTGGGGTGACCAAATAGCTGAAGATCTTACTGCCTGCTCTGATCTTCTCCTTCTGGGCATATTTTTTACATATTTTACTAGCTCAGGAGTTTCTCTAAACCTGCACTCCCTCCCACCTCTGTCCTTAGTGGTTATTTGGGAGGGGTTTGAACTGTCTGCTTATTGTTAAGTGCTGCCCCATCACTGAAATGTGAACACAGAAGAAACTCAGGTGATCTAACAGAGCTGTTGGTTTGTTTGTAGTTGGAATAGTTGATCTGGAGGTGCTGAGGAATACTTAGCATTTGGCCTAGGACATTTCTCAAGGATGAAAGTGGACAGGATTTTCAGAGAGGAGAACAGAGTGGGAGACAGCACTGGGGTTGGTTTGGCTGATGAGACCTTGCAGGAATGCATCAAAACCCCAGGCAAGGACCTTGCTCTGTGAATCAGATGTCTGAAAGTAGAGCTCTTGTGTGAACTGCAAATGTGACATCCCCACTTCCATCCCTTCCTTTCTGCTGCACAAGTAGAAGTTCACAAGGTCTTATTATTGATTCATTACTGATAATCTTCTGCTTTGATTTTAGGCAAGTGAACAGATTTACTATGAAAATGTTCACGGTAAGAGGCCTTCTTGATCCGTTGAATGTTTTTTTTCTCTTTCTTTTTGAATGATAACTTTAACAGATCTAAAATGCAGCTTTGCTGTGGGAAGGGTGGGGGTGGCTTCTTTTCTTGCAGGGATGTGGTGCTAGTCAGGGAAGTATTGCTGAAAGGGAAAAAGAAAGAGTGGAGCTTTAAGGAGCTGGAATTAAAGTGTAACAGGCCAAAAGGGGGAAGCCAGGCTGGCTGCAGGTGCCCACCCTCTCCAAAATTGTCTGGTGCCTTACTTTTGCTGGAGGGCTCAGGCAACCATTTCTTCTTCTTTCTGAAATATAAGTACATGGAGAAGCTCTTAGGTAAAAGATTTTTTTTAAATCAGCAATTATTAAAAGCAGTAAGTGCAGACAACTGGAAAAATGTTTGTCCTTTCCTTCCCTGTAACAGATGTAAAAACTTTCTGGTTTGAAAGGGAAAGCTGTGAGGTTTAATGATATTCCTGAAATGTTACTCAGGAATCTTGAAGATTTTAGGCCTTTTTCCCATCATCTTTGTTTAAATCCCAATTGAGCTTTTTAACACAAGCTGAAAGAACCCCTCTGGATTTCTTGAACTGACAGCATTATTAAAATCAGGAGCTAACTAGGAACAAATTGCACTTTTTGATGGCTGCGGCCTCATTTACTGGTCTGAAATACCACCACAGTTATGCCCTCTGAGTGTGCTCACAGGCAGGATGTTTTCTGAGGTGGCTTAACAAACAGAACCAAAGCCAAGGGACTGAAGAGGTTTGTGTGTTCAGGTTACAGAACTGCCAGTGTCATCATTGCATTGACAGATGGAGAGCTCCACGAAGATCTATTTTTCTACTCTGAGAGGGAGGTAAGTGACTTACACATTTGTACTCAGGGAGACAGTGAAATGTCTGGGCTTGCTGCTGTGAATGCAAAAGATCACATTTCCCCACTGAGAAAACTCCACTTTGGTGCTCTGCAGACACAGATCTAAAGAATAGCCACTGACAGCAGCAGCCTCTGAATACCACAGCTGAGACTGTTCAGGGGAAAGGAGAGGGAGGGGTTAAAACTTCCAGTTAAAAATAAACACTAGAAGAAGGGATTGTTCACAGCTGAAAAGTTTCTGTATTTACTGGATTGCTCTGGGAAATGCTGAATAGTCTCACTTTCACTTTTTTACTCTCACAAAAAGAGGATGGCTTCTTTCACATCAGAAAATCTTTCAGATCACCCAGTCCAACATTTCCACAAATATCTCGAGATTCAAGCACATATCCTCAACATCCTCATTATATTAGTGAACTGTGCAAAATATTAAACAGTGGGGTGAGCGTTGAGAGCTTTGCTGCAGAATGTTCTGGCAGATCTCCTTTGGACATCCTCCCTGGAGAGATGAGCAATTGGCACTTATCAGTAAAACCAGGGTGATCTAAGCTTGGAAGATGGTATTTCTGCATGAATTTGCTATGGACAGAATTTTTCCTCTCAGACTGTCCAAAGTGCAGCATTAAATCCAATAACAACAAAAAGAATGGAGTTGTAGATTGAAACCAGTATTGCTCCATGAAATGTCCTGAATCTATAGCTCCCCTCCTTATGGTTCATCTCTTTTTATTTCCCTTCTAAAGTAAAGACTCCACAAGAAAAACAAGTTTGTTTTTAGAGGTGAATGAACAAGTTGAAAGGTCAGAAGTGCTGTATTTGTTTTGGTTTGGGAAGAGCAGCTATGGGCTGGTGGAAGGAGATCCTGAACTCAGCACTTACTCTGTGAGTTACTCCAGTTGTTTGGATTGAAGTTTCCCAGAGTAAAACTGGAATTATGTTTTTCTGCTAAAAAAGCTTTTTGCTAGTGAGCAACTTGCATTGCTGCAGTCTTCCCATACAATCGAGCAATCTAATTTATTCTGGGAAGGAGCTTTCAGCTGGGTCAGGTGTTCTTGTTCTGCTGAAATACTATTAAATTGCTTCATTCATACTTAGGCATTTGTAGCAGTAAATGCAACTTCAATAAAGCAGCCTGGGAAGATCAAACCTGTGCCTGCTCTCCCTTCAGTTCAGGATGCTGTAAGCCATGGGAGTGATGCAGTTTTAGGGCAGACGGAATGGAGCCTCTCTCACCTCTGGCTATCATGAAGCCACATTTGAAACAGAACACACAAAAGCATTTTTGGTTACTGTTATGCTGGGATGTGCCCTAAATGATGAAAAGAAAATTGATTTAGCCTGACATCTTTTGGGAAGCTGGAGGAGCTAGAAAGGTGAACTAATTCAATTTTTAAAATCTGCCAAATACCCTGGCACTTGTTTTACTAAACAATAGTAACCTTAGCAGCAAATAAAACCTGATTTTACAGAATTGGGGAAGAAAGTTTTTCAAGTCCTCTTCTGCTAAGCTCCCCCCTTTGCTCATTCTACAGAAAAAGAGGGAATTTATGGCTAAGAGCTTTGAGGAAGCTGCATCCCAGCCCGTTGGTAACCATGTGGTCTCTCCTCTCTTCTCCTCACAGGCGAATCGCTCTCGGGACCTGGGAGCCACCGTGTATTGTGTGGGTGTGAAAGACTTCAACGAGACCCAGGTGAGGGAGCCCCGTGGTCCCTGAGTGCCTGGCAAAGCCTGGCAGGGCTCACAGCCCTGGGTCCCCTGCTCAAGGCTTCTTCAGGGGCTTTCCCCTCCTTCTGTTGCCTCTCTGAAGTGACCACCTGATGTAGCTGGGTCTGGCTTTTGGCCCCTCTCTGTCTGAGCCTGCCCCAGCTACTCTTGCTAATGCTGGGGAAAAGGAGGGGAAAGACACAGGAAGAGCAGTGAATTCTCTGGCCTGAGCTGTAATCAGAAAGAAGTTGTGGGGATGTTTTTCCCCATAAAACTAAAATATTGCCATATAACCCTTCAGCTTCAGTGCAGCTTTCCTTTCAGAAGAAAACTGTGCTGTAAAAAGCAAACAGCTTCATTAGAGACCAATATTTCATAGTGTTTTGTGCGACTTCTGAATTTCTCATTTGAATATTGGTATGTCTGTGAATTGTATTTCACACATAACAGTTGACTTTTTTCTAAAATGAGAGAAGCACTTACACAGCCCCATTACACACAAGCAGGGGTTGAAAGACCTTTTCCAGGTTTTTCAGCTTTCAGAAAAGGAGTCAAACCACACTTGGTTTAGAACAACCTCCTTTAAATCAACCCCAGAGACTGGTATAACCCAGAGTAAGCCACAGAAAAAGCAAAGAGAGAATAAAAATGGCACAGAGACCAGACCTAAAGCAGCAGACCTCAGACAGCTGCTCCCTGAAGGCACGTAGATAGTGAAAAAATTACCTGGAATTAGATGGCTGTGTCTGAAGTCCAGAATGGATGAGGAGGAGGATTGAGGGGAATGAACTGAGTGAGCTGTAAACATCCAGCTTTTCTCCAGCAGCATCTACAGCTCAGCCAGCCAGCAATGAGCAGGAGGGCAAAGCTGCCTGAGGATGGCTCTGGAAGCAGAGCTGGGGGTTCTGAGTGACAGGAGCTGGCCAGGGGCAGCCCGTGGGGTTTTAGGAGGAATGTGTGGCTGCTTTGCTGCCTCCAAGAAGCTCCAGAGAGGCTGCTGGTACCTCTGCCAGGGGAGATTTACTGGAACAAGCCTTGGCCTTGCAGCACTCACATTGAGTCTGCTCCAGCAGATGCATGGAGAGCTCATTACTGCTGAGCTGGGCTTAGAGCTCTGCTCTTGGTGTGCTCTTGGCAGCTGAACCTGCAGGCAGCTCTTTGCAGGTGCTGTCCTGGCTCCCCTGAACTTGCCTCCATCTCAGGAAGGCCCCTCCTCCTCATCACAGAGGTTTCTGAATGCTCCTCTGAGACCTTTCAACCTCCACTCAGAAAATATCTCCTGATATCTCCCTGCTTCCTTCTGTTTGGCTCTCTGATGGTTGAACACAAATCTCTGTCCTGACAGGAAAGGTGAATCAGGCCAGTATCTTCACATGGGATATAATTTCAAAGAATTATGGAAGAGTTAAGGTTGGAAAATACCTCCATGATTAAAGGTTGAACCTTTTTTGGGGTTCAACCTCTGCCCTAAAGATCATTAACCCCTGGGCACCAGTGAAAGCCATGTTCTGTCTTGTCTCCAAGTCTTTTCTGATCCCTGATACAGAGCTTTATAAAGTCAATCAGGCTAACAAGATAAACATGTTACTGCTTAATAGGCCACAGTACAGTGGCAATTCAGAGAGTAGCTGAGTATTTGAGGGTTTTATTTGCAAGCCAGTTAATCAGGAAAAGTCTTAATTTGCTGCCTACTGGCTAATTGATCTCATTGTTTGCATTTCTGTTCCGTTTCCTCTCCCTGCTGTGTCAGCTGGCCCGGATTGCTGACAGCAAAGATCACGTCTTCCCAGTGAATGATGGGTTTGAAGCCCTGCAGGGGATCATAGACTCTGTGAGTATTTTCACCCCAGTGTTTGCACTCCTGCACATTGGTGTCACCCTGCACAGATGGAGGTTTGGTTCTCTGCTGCAGACAGAGATATTATAAAAGAAAGGTCTTAAAAATATGTTTTACGCCCTGCTACTCCAGCTAAGCTAGCAGTAGCTTGTGAGCTCCCATAAGAAAGAATCAGAGAATGAGAAGCTAGTTAACACAACTACCTCTTCTAGTAAGGCATATAAGTCTGCACCTGCATAAACAATAGAGCTGTCCCTTGAGAATCCACAAAGGAAAATGTAAACACCTGAGTGTTAGCAGGTACACACAAAAATAGCTTTTAACCAATGAATTACGTGGCAAGAATACTGCTAGCCAATCAGTTGCACACAGCATGTGTGAAAACTGTGTAAAATTAGTTATGTGAATAAAGAATTGGCTTTTTCCTGCATGAAGAAACAGAGTCCCAACTAGTCTGTTAAAACATTTCTTTGTTCACAAGAACCTGCTGGACAAAAATCCACTGAATCATTTAGTCTAAGGGAACCAACGTTGGTTTGTGCTAAAATGCTGCTTCAAGGTCGAGCTTATCAATAGGTTATCCCTAGGTTTCCCTATTCCCAGTTCCTGGATTTCCTGCAGGGGTAGGGTGCAGCACATGAGAGCTTCAGGGCCTGGGCTGGTTGGAATGCTTCCCCTGGCTCCAAGATTTGGGAAATCCCCAACCCCCATTCTGTGTGTTGTGGTGCAGGCTGCAGGTTTTGATGCAGGCTGCTTGGGTGATAAAACCCAGGTGAAAGCTGTGCTTTGGAGCTGAGGAGGGGGCATTCACTGGGGGGCTTGGGTTTCTCTGTTTACAGTGGTTACATACTGTTTGGACAATGCAATTCCAGAAAACCATTCCCTCAGCAGAGGCTCAATTCTCCCTGGTGCTCTGGCATGGACATGGAATACAATCCCTGGTTTATTGGTTTTCCTGGCACTGTCTGAGCATGGATGTACTGCCTCAGCTCTCTTGGACAATCAGGTGTTGCATGTCATTTAAGAAAGCAACAAAACAACAACAAAAAAAAAGCACTCGTTTGCTTCCCAGCCTTGCATTCCCTTTGCAGCTGTTTTTAATGAATTCCAGCAGCAGCTCTGACTCCCCTTCCAGTTACACTGAGCAGAGCGGGAAGATTTCAGCCTCCAGGCAGCCAGTCCAGAACTGCTCCAGCTGAGTGGTGCAAGACTTCCCATCTTGGGAAGGGGGGTCACAGGGAAGTGCAATTGTACAGTGATGAATCTGTGACCTGAGCACTTGTACTGGAGTCACTGCAGTAGCCTGGCAAGAAGGGAAGTGTTTTTTTGTGTGAAAGGAATGACAAGGAGGGCATTAATCACTCCAGAGAATAACAAACTGTGGATTCCTGTTCTAGCTGGAAAATCAGGTTCCTCTCCCCTACTTTTCTCATCCTTGCCAAAAGCACCCCTGTGCTGGAGCAAACGAGCATCTGTGGTCACAGGGAATGTTAATGGTGAAAGGACCCCCTAGGATTTGCAAACTTCCTTCAGTTCCTGTGTAAGAGTTGGCACAGCAAGGATGCTCATGTGGAGAGAGGATGGATCAGGCTGATGTCACAGGGGAAGGAAAGATCCAGTGATGAGCCTGGGGAGATGAGTGCTTGAATTAACTCTGGAGATGTGAACCCCTGGGTTTGTGTGGGTCTGCAGGGATTTGGTGTGAGCTGCCCTGGCTTTCTCCTCTTGCCTTGTCCTGACTGGGTCTCTCCCCACCCTCTGCATGTGAAGAGCTGGTGGACTTGGGAGTCCCTCTGGAATACGGAAGAGTGTGGGAGTTGGGAGTGGTGGAGCTTGGGGCTGGCCTCAACTGGATCTGCTGAGCAAAGATGTTCAGGTTGGTGGAGGTGGGAATGTTCCTGAGCACCTGCCCTTCCTATTCTGTGGGAGCCAGAGGGCTTGGAGTGAGCAGCTGCAGGAGATCTGCTCCCAGCATTCCAGGAGGGATTGTCTCTTTCAAGCCCTGGAAATTGAGAGGAAAATCCAATCCCACACTGAGGTCATGCCTAAAAACACGTTTCTTTAAGTGGGTGTTCAGTGCACCATGGGGTATGGTCCTTTCTCTCCCATGTGTTTAAGTGTGGCTTTTTTTTAAGCAAACAAATTTATTTTTCTTCCTCATCGTGCAAAAGCCACTGCTAAAACTCCAGCTTCCCCCTGTTAATGATTGAGTGGTTTGAGTTTGTCAGGAAGGAACAATCTGGAGCAGAAGCAGTTCTGACTGATTGCTGCACACTGGGAAATGAATGGAAGGAACTGAATTGTTTTATGACATTTTCCTTTGCTATGAAAAATTTCTGCAGATTATAACTAGTAAATTTAAAGCAAATGAAGCAAGTCTTAGAAGAAAACCTGAAATGCAACTTCATGTCCTTCCCAGTACAGCTTTGGAAGGAGTGCTGGAGGCAAGGAGCATGAAGCAACGTGAAGGTCAGGATGGGATCCTGTCATCACCTTCCTTTGAGCCTGTAATAGGAGCTGCCTGAGGAGCAGCTTTGGGACAGGACAACTCCTGATCCTTGCCATGTGCTAAACCATGGCACCAGCTTGGAGCTCATCTCAGAGCTGTAACTCTTAGCAAGGGGCCTGACAGTTGCAGGGAGCAGTTGTGGTGGGTGAGAAATGAAGCAGCATGAATTAGTCTGTGGGACTGTCTCATGTCTGTATGAATTCCACATATGGTTAATCCTTTCAAGTTTAATTTCTGTGTTATCCTTCTGGACCCCCTTGCAGTGGTGCTCAGCTGCTCTCACTGTTTCCCAGGTTCTGCCTCAGCTCTTAGGATGTGGCAGTCCAAGGTGCTCCTTCACCCCAGGAAGTTTGAGCTTGGGAGTACACTGAATTCTTCTGTGTATTACACAAATGTTTCCTGGGACAAATTGCAGTGCTAGATGTGTGCAGTGTGGGGACTTCAGAGAGAACTCCATGTGAGCATCAGTGAGGCGCTGCGAGGAATGTGATGATGGCTTTGTGTGCCCATCCTGAGCTGTCTGCCCAGACTTCACTGGCAGATTCCCTGAAGCAGGGAGAGGGGCGAGAGCCCCTGAGTGGGGATAGGGATGAGAGAAGGTTAATTCCAGGCATGGCCTGCAAGTGCAAATTCCATAATGGACATAGAGAATGTTTATCAGCTGATAATTCCCAGCCTCAGCTGCACAGAGTTCCTTGTTAATTTTAATGGTGTATGATCGGCTTTCTACTTCTTTCTTCCCCCGAAGGCATCTTTAAGAAGCACTTAAACATGTGGGTCTTTTTTTTTTTTTTTTTAACTTAGCTCATGTAGATATTACTGGGCAGGAAACACTTCATAAATAAATGGTTGTTTTGTAATTGGCAACAGACTTTGGCAATTGAAGACAGCTTGCTAATGAGCACCTGGCATCAGACTGCAGGTCATTCCCACTGACACTAATTAGGCAGTAACCTATTGTACTTCAGCATCCTGTTTGCTAATTAGAATGCCCAAATTTGGTGGAAAGAACATCTAAGGAATATGCAGCTGCTGTGGTGAAATGATATAGCTGTGTGTTCATTGTGAGCAGAATACTGAGTGAAAGTTTCCAGCAGATGTAGAATTTCACTCCCCTTCTTCACTTAGTTTCCAAAAGGGCCCAGGTATCCCCCAGGCCCTCAGAAAATGACAGATCCCATGAAATCTTCTATCATGAAGACACTGAGTCCTTTTGGAATGTATTTGTAATGAGGAAGAGACATAAAGGAATTTTTTTGCAATAGTCCTGCCTTTTGCAATAATTCTTCCTGATGTTCACTTTAAGTAAGAGTGTGTGCTCAGAGCATTGGAAACTTAATCTAAATCAAAATAAATATTGCAATTGGCACCATTAAAGTATTTAAGGCCAGTTTTTTTATAGTCGTGTAAAGGGATTAGATTGGACTGGGAGATCTGCATCATCTAATAGAGACACCTGCTATTCCCCCTCTGAGCTGCCTTACATCAGGAGTGTTTGCAAATAGCTGAGTAGAAGTCATTAATTTCAAATTTAATCATGTGGGGTTTTACTTCATTTTTTAAAAAAGTACTGATTGTATTTTGCATTCTCTGTGTTTTTCCTTATTCTATTTTAAATTCTTCTACTGGTTCTCAATTCTGTTCTCAACTGTTGACTTTCTCTTTTTTTCTACTTGACAGTTCCTGTTAAACTTTGTTCCTGCAAATCTCTCTCCTCACCTGTCAGGCTGCCACCAGCTCAGACCATCCTGCCTCCTCAAGTCCCTTGGTACTTTCAGCCCTGCTTTCTCAGTAACTCAGACTTCTGTTTAAATGTTTTAAAAAACAAAGCCTGGCTCAATGAGTAGTTTTTGCAATTAGGTCTTTGAGGCAGGGAGCTGTGACTGTGGAGGAAAAAAAAATGTTATCTTTTTCCTACAGAATTTATTGTATTGCTTGGTGTTCTTTCCTTACAGATGTTTCAATGTAAAGTTGGGAAAATAGTTTTCATGTTGGGTTTGAGTCACCAAATGATGCTTGGTTGACATTTGCTTGCCCCTTGGAGCTGAGCTGGCTTTTGATCAGTGTTGTTGTGTAGGGGCTGGGGCTGAGCCCCCCAAGCCCTGTCCAGGGTGCCAGGCACTGGCACTGTGCAGGAGGAGCTGGGGCTGGCCTACAGGGCAGAGGCTGCAGCTTGTGGGGAACAGCCTGAGGAACTCCAGCACCACGAGGGAATAAATAAAGTGTCCCGCCCAGCTTGCTCCTCTGCCTTGAGTGCTCGGCTGAGCCTGTTTGTGTAAATCACTGCAATAAAGTGCTCAGAGCCAGGGACAGCCCTCCCAAGGACACTCTGCCTCCTTTAAGCCTGGCTTAAACAGAGAAGAATTGTCTGTGCGTTTGGTCTGAAGTCGCAGAGCAGCCTTGGGGATGCTCTTAGGTGAGCTGGCATAAGTCAGGTGAAAAAGAGAAGTCGCAAACCCTGGGTGAGACGTGACAAGTGGCTCTCTGGGATGTTTTAGTACAAAGCTAAACAGTTTAGCTTAAACTTGTGATGAATGATTTGGAGTTTTGAGTCTGAAGTATCTTTGGAGAGGGAGGTGTGGCTGCAAAGGGAGGACAGTGATGGTGCCTCCACAGCCTTTTGGGGTTGCAGACCATGAATAATTTCAGATCGTGGGGTGCAGTATGCTGGGCACACAGCCATGATTGCCCTGGGACAGGAGAGAGCTTGGCATCCCTCACCTCGGCATCCCTCACCTTCCAACCAGCAACGGTGACACCTCCCGGGTGGTTCAGAGTTGGGAAGACAAGAGCTGTAATTGTACAACGAATGCAAAACGCTCCCATGAGTTAAATGTTTGTGTGAAAACCGTGCACACTCACCTTTCACAGCTCTGTTTCCATGGAAACAAAGCTGAGGTACTTCACGACTTTTTGTCTCTTTTAGATTTTGAAGAAGTCCTGTATAGAAATCCTGGCAGCAGAGCCTTCCAGTATCTGTGCAGGGGGTAAGTATGAGTGAGGCCATGCTTCATGTTGCCTAAAATACAATATTCAGTTCACCTCTAATTGCGGGACAGTGCAAGATTCGCTAATTATCGGGGGCTAAATATTTCACTTTTTTCGGAGGGTGAATTTCTTTTTCAGCTCAGGGTAGTTTGCACATGTCCCAATTCTGCCAAGTGATGTCAAATTGGATTTTTTTACAGAACAGGCCTGAATTCAAAAGTTTTGCATAAATGTTCTTCTGTCAAACCAGTCTGTCTTACAGCTGTGCCAGACTTGAAATAGATGCACTGCACTTAAAAAGATATTTACATACTTATTCAAGTGATAAACAACGATGCTTATAGAACTAGAAGATGGTTTATAATCCTCATTTATAACCATCTTGAACACTTTCTAGGTGCTTTGATCTTATGACTGCCATTCTTTGCCATTCACTACCTCCCTTGATGGGAGGACAGGGGTAGGAATAGCTGTGCCCAGCAGAGTAGCTGAGAAGAAATGCAGATGGGTTTATAAAAACTGTTTGCATCAGAATTTGGCCAGGACTTCACAAGAAGAGCATGGGAAATGCCATCAGTTATTTGGATCCTCAGTTCAGGGCCTAGTCTCCAAATTGGGGCAAACAGTCCCTGCAGGTAATTTAATCACTTAGGGCTTTGAGACTGATCAAAGTGCCATTGACTACACAAATGATGTGCATTGGTGTCCTTGAATTCCATGTTGGTATGTCACAGGTATGGCTGTGACTCCTCAAGTTTTCATGTTGCTGTGCACACCCTGGAGGATGTTGGCAGTTTTTTCCTTTTGTTTGTTTTGTTTCGTTGTGGTTTTGTTTTGTTGTGTGTTTTTTGTTTCATTTTGGTTTGGGTTTTTTTTTTGGGGGGGGGGGGGGGTTTGAGGGGCAGGGGTTGGTTGGTTTTTTTGGTTTTTTTTGTTTGCAGGGAGCAAACCTGAGGTCTCTGTGGTACCTGAGGCCACTCTTGCACTGCTCACCTGCCCAAGACAATCCAGGGATAGCTTTCAGCAGTGATATCATTCTGAAAGGGCAGTTTTTGGATGATTTGGTCATGCAGGGGGCACTGGGCTGTTCAGTTCAGGCCCAGGCAGAGCCAGATTCTGCTGATATTTCTGATTTCTGTTCTTTGACTGTACATGAACCCTCATTCCCTGGAGCTTGAGATTTCTGTGATTTCCCTTGAACATTCAGCAGAATAGAGCTCCAAAAGCCGTCCCCCAGCACACCATGGGCCTGGAGCAGCTTCCTTGGATGTGCTGGGATGATTTGCAGATCTGGAAGGGAGCCCAGATTCCAGAGCAAATCTGCTTTTCTTGACAAGTACAGTGTGTTGGTCCTCGGGGGAGATGAGAGAAAATGGGGGCTGGAAAATGCAAAGGGAAAGATCTGAACCTGCAAAAACAAAGTCCCTTGTTGTTCCTGGAGATTTTCAATCCGGGTGGTGTCCCTGATGCACTGAGGTTGCTCCTGGTTTGTCTTAGACAATTTGGTGTTCAAATCACATTCCCCAGCCAAACTGCAGTGGGGATGAGCTGAGTGCCTCTCTGAGAGTCACAGGAGTTGTGGGGGCTGCTTCCTTTGCAGTTACCTGGGAAAGGAATACGTAAACTTCTCCAAATTAACTGTCACTAGAAGATTTTTTTGCCTTTCTTCATCCAAAACTTTCTGCCATTTAAAATGGACACTTGGAGGAGGCAAAGCTCAGGGTCCTTAAAATTTCATGTTTCCACTGCAGGCCAGTTAAAGTATGTCTGTGCTGAATTATTTCCCGCTTCTAAAAATTAAAGTTGAAATTGGGTAGTGTTATAAATACATATTATGGTATTGGCTTTTCGCTAACATTAGAGTAGATGTTATATGTGTGGTGTTGAAATGGTTTTTAAGATATAGTTTTCTTTAAGAGTAACATAAGCTAATAAAGTGTCTTTACAGTAAGTAAACTATCTACTTAGTTAGTTAACACCCTAAACACCTGCTACTGATATACTAGTTACCAGCACCAACCATCTGTAGAAATTAAAAACGACAGCCCAAATAAAAACTGATAAAAATAAATTAAAACCACAACCAAAAAACCACACATGCTCAAAAAAATCAGACTCAAGAAATGGCCATGTAAAACAGATCTTAAAATACAAAAAATAGTTTGTAGAAAAGTTTGAAAATGTATAATGGGTCTATGAATATCTAACAGGCTAATAAATTTAAGGAATGTCTCCAAAATAGCAGGTGTGCTCTTAGCTGAATGCCAAACACCCACCAATTATAACCTTTTGCTTTATTGTTTGTCTCTTATTGTCTTTCATTAAACTTTTTTAACTGTACCGAAAAAGTAAATCTCATTTTTCACAGGTAGGGAGAGCATGGAAGTTACGTTTTTAACAGGTTTTAAATTAAATTGTGAAACTGCCGATTTTAGCAGTTGAAGACCTAAATGACCATTCTCTGACTTGCTTTGCATCACCAATAACCCAGTGCCTGTTTTGGCAGAGTCCTTCCAGGTTGTGGTGAGGGGAAATGGCTTTCGCCATGCCCGCAACGTCGACCGCGTGCTCTGCAGCTTCAGGATCAACGACACTGTCACCCTCAGTAAGCTCCTTGGATTTCCTTGGTTTTTCTTTCTGACTCTGCACTGGCAGGCATTTGGATCTTCAAACACACTGGTTGTGGAAGCAGTAGTTATGGGATGAGGATTTTCATTTGCAGGCTGCAGAAGGGATTATTTTTTAAGAGGCAGATTGCTGGTGGCACTGTGTGAGCAGATGAGTTTGAGGGGGTGAAAATACACAAGGCAAGAACCTTAATTAGCCCTGGAAAGTCGAGATCAGTGTGTTTTGAGCATCTGGGTAACTGGTTCTTTGGAGCAGGGGGAGTTTGCTGAGGCTGCTTGCTCTGGGTGGGATCAGTGATCCCTGGGGCAGGTCGTGCTCTTGCAGTGGCCTCCTGAAGGAGGAAATCCTCTGGGCTTGCCAATTCCTTTGTCACCAAGCAGAAGGCTTGGCTGGCCCTGGCTGACATTTGCTGAATTCAGATGTGGTCAGTGCTGAGGATATGAGGAGCAGAAGCTGCAGGGCTCTGGAGCAGGGCACTCATTCCTGGAAGCATCCTAAGGGAGCTAGGGATGGCATCCCTCAGCTTCCCACTGCTCAGGGCCCTGTCTGGGGAGGCTCAAGCACAGGGAATGGTGTGTGAGGGTGCCCTCACCCCAAACACTGGGCCCTGCTGCTGAGAAGGAGGAGAAGGAGGAATCCTTCCTCCCTCTGTGCTGACTGCAGGTCCAGCCCAGTCATTTTTTTATAGTGTCTGCCATAACAATTCCATTGCATCTATCAGGAAAGATCAGTTTATCCTAATGCAGCCCCTGAGCTTTTTGAATTTGAAGCTGCATTCCTGTGCCCACCTGTGGCTGTGGAAAGGGAGGATACGGGCCAAGCACATGTCCTGCCCTCTGCCCCCATGCATCCATGGTGTCCTGGATGCTGCAGAGGTAAGGAGTGAACTCACCCTCCCTAGCCATGTGCTCTGTTTGAAGCTGTAGTGTGGCAGGAAAAGGCCACAAATCCAGATTCTGGGTGGAGCCCTTCCCTGAGTGAGTAAGAAGAGTTCCCAAACCCAGGTGTCTCCAGGTGGGGACTTGCACAGCTCTGCTGGGTTTGAGCTGCCCTGGGGGAGATCCCAGAGCCTGCAGCCCCTGCCTACTGCTCCCAACTCAAAACACTCTCTCTGAGAGAACTGAACCAGTATTTTATGGAAACCCCATTGAGACTGGAAAGCTCAGCTGTCTTTGTTTGCCCCAAACCTCTTTGCCTCTGATTGTATCAGGGAGGGAGGTATTTTTAAAGATAACACTAAGCCAACAGTTCCTGAAGCCTTAAATTATCCCAGATGAGATGTAGTGAGCATGGCTAGGACGTGCTGAGGTTAAAGGCATGAGCTAATGGGGTTTTATTGGGATTATTGGCAGGGAAAAGTGGCAGGTGAAGAGAGCATCGACTCATAATGTTCATGGTTATGGGATAAGAAAAAAAAAAGGAACATCTGTAGAAACCATGAGGAATATTTGGCTGAGCAGAGCTGTAATCAGATGCATGTTCAACAGCAGGGTGTTCCTGCCAGCAGCAGGACCTGGGAGAATTGGGTTCAGCCTGCACAGAGTTAAAAGTAATTATCCAGTGCAGTGACTTATGACTGCTCTGTGGTGCTAAAATGTCTGAGTCTGCCCAGATTGTGCAGGAGCCAGCAAAGATAGTTCTGGGCAGAGAGGCTGAGCTCTGTCCTAAGCAATTTAAAGCTGAATGGAGAGATGAAAGGTTGGTGAAAGAGCAGGCACCACAGCAGAGCTGGGCTGGATCTGCTGCACTCCAGTGAATGCTCTGAATGCTTGGCCAAACCCCATCCTTTGCACAAACTGGTCTGGATTTGCTTTATTCAGACCCTGGGAGCAGGACAGTGCAGGGTATCAGCAGACAGTGGAATTTATGGGGGACTGCATCCCCAGACTGCCCAACAAATGTCTCCAAAGAATTGTCTCCTGTTTTTAAAACCTGACAGATTGTTCCATTTCCCCCATCTTTCATTTCTCCTGGCAGCACAGTACTTTTCTTGTGATATTCTCTTCACTTTCTTGCAGCCCTGTCACTCTCAGCACAGGAATGTTTTGCTTTGCGGTTCTACTCTCTAACCCCTGATTTCCCAGCCTGATCATATCACTGTAACCCTCCACTGAATCTTTCTCCTCTCTAGCAGCAGCTTTTCCCTTTTCAAGGCAGTGCTAGAGAACGTCCCGCTCTGTACCAGCTCCCTGAGGTGTTCTGGAGGTTGACCTTGAGGAGGGACACAATATTAGATTAATAGGTGAGAACATGCACTAAGGAGAGTTTGGCCTCTGCTTTTGAAAGGTGGCTGAAGTCATTGCTTGTCAAAGAATATGAAGAAGGAAGAAAATGGTTGTGCTTCCCTGAAGTGCTGCCCCAGCCTCCAACAAGTAGCAGGGTCAGAACTTTTATCCCAGGCTGCCTCTACCCTTTTCTGTAGCAGAGCTCCAGGCTGAGTGGAGGGATGAGCCCAGGGCCAGCAGTGGGGTCGTGATTTGTGCTGAGTGAGGAGGCTGGGAGCTCTGCCAGGTTCCCCCAGTGCTCCAGGTGCTGCTGGGCCCCAGTGAGGAGCTGATAATGACAACTCTGGGACTGGAGCTGTGCTGGCCCAGGGCTCCTGGAGGGACCCCATGATGGTGCAGCTCCCTGAGCAAATCAACCCTGGGGTGTTCAACCCCAGGTGATCAACCCTGCCAGCTTCTGCTGGAATCTTCAGGTTCCTTGAACAGTTGTTTGCTTGGCACAAGCAAATCCCTGCATCCAGGGACTGCTAGGAATGTGATATCACTGTTCTGTGCTTATCTATTCCCCATCCCCTGACTCTGCTCTGCAAGACTGACACCCAGTGCTCGTGTCCCTGCACAGAGCAGAGCAGTTACAGCTGATCTCAATGTGGTTTGCATTACAGCATTCACAAAACATTTCTTATTTATGGCTCTTTGTCATAGGCAGCTTCTGCCTCAAAAAGCATTCCAGTCTCTTCCTGCATTCCCAGATCCCACAAAATGGGTTTGAAACACAAACTTCGCTTGCAGAGTTGTCACAAGAGTGGCATGAGAGGAGGAGTCAGCCGGGGGAACAGAGATCCAGCTTTGATAGGTGGGGCAGAGAATTAGGGAGGTGTTTTGGCTCACCTGAGGTGACAAAGGGACAATGGAAGTGCTCAGGATGACTCAAGTTGCCATTTCAGGTGGGATAAGGTGCAGATTCCTCTTACAGCATCAGCTTCCAGGCTGGTCTGGAGTCTCCCCTCCTGCAGGAACAGGAGGCCAGGACAGAGCATCTCTGAGGTGAAATTCAGCCGAATGCAGATCATGAGTACAGGGAGAGCAGATGGAAATTGTTGGTCTGCAATATTTAGGAAGTTTGGCAAACAGCTTTTGCAATCTTTTCTTGACCATGAACCAGCTGATCCTGCAGGACCTGCAGTCAGCACTTGGTATTGCAGTGGCATTTTGGAATGTTGTCTTTCCTAAACCCTTCTGTGAGGGATCCTTGCAGTCAGATTTCACTGCACCAGTGGGTTCTTTGGTGAACCATTCACCAAAGGGAAGGCTGTTAATTTTGGCATGGTTATATTGCTACAAGAAAGTGCTGCTATCTCTTTAGGCCACCTTCTTAGGGTTCTTGTATGTATATATGTTTTTTTTTTTTTTTTTAGGCTTGCTCTTTTGTGTTAAAGCATCCTGCGCATACTGAAGCTTTTATTATTATGGTTAGGAAATATTCCAAGTCACGGTTTGCCAGAAGGTTACACCCTACTAATGGCATAAGAAATTATTCACTGTAGCTAGCAATAATAGATTTTCCAGGCTACATTGAGCTGTTCGGGTGCAGGAATGCTGGGTGTAGAATTGCAGGAGTCTGAGCAATATCAGGTACCTGCTTGAAAGGGCATCCACCGAGCCCAGATGTGTTGTTGTGGGAGGTTTGACTCTCCTCTGTACCTGCTCACTGCTCAGGCCCCAGGACTGGCCAGTTTGGGTCATCTGTGGGGGTTTATACAACAAGAGCCTTATTTTGCTTGAGGGAGTGATGCACAGGTAGGAGGAAGTTGTGCCCATTGCTGTGGGCTGCTTTTCTCAGAAGAGAGGGATTGAGCAGTTTGCTGGGGCTGTCCAAGCCCTGCCTGTGGCTGGTGTTTGGGAGGTGATCAAGGCTTGGGCATCCCTTGTGTAAAATGTCCAAGGAGGCAGAAGTGATTCCAGCCCCGAGCCCAGAGCTGAAATGATGTCCAGGGCAGTGAACCCAGCAGCTCTGCCCTTCCTTCCCAGCCCTTCCAGTGCCACTGGCAGCAGTGCAAAGCACAGAACCCAGCCTCTGGCACAAGGTGTGGGGAGCCTTCAGCCCATCTCTGAGTGCACTGGATACAGGAACCTGTCCTGCAGCTCTGCACTGTGCTCCCGGTGCCAGCACAGATGAGAAGTGCTAGTTTGTTTGCTTTCCCTGTGGAAGTTTTCCAGGCAGGAGTCAGATGGGCCAGAGTTGTGCAAACCAAATGGATGCTATTTTGTTTGGAGCAGAGGGAAAGAGCCGCTCACTTCTCCGGTGAAGCACAAACATTCTCCAAACAAACTCATCTGTGCCTGCTGCCAGCCTGGAGCTTCCCCGGGGCACCCAGGGCTGATAAACTTTCTAGAGAGGCATGGACTGATGGGAGTTGGAAGTGGGAAGGAAAAGAAAGAGAAACAAAAACCTGATGAGATCTAAGTGAAAGGCCTTCCAATATGAATGAAGCAGCTTTTGTTTTAGTGAATGCTGGCATGGACAAGCCTTTGGCCTCGGCTGCCAGAGTTTGCAAAGGAGAGATGAAGACACTGATCTTCATTTTCTTGGCATGTGTGCGCTGAGACCATGTCATAAATTCGTGGGAGTTAATGATATTGTCGTAAGTGGGGGTGAGAACAGCACTGTGGGACCTGATGTGCCACCACAGCACATCCAGGCAGCTGGAAAATGGGCTGGACAGTTTCTCAGGATCCCCCTCTTTCTGGTCACCAGCACAAAGCTCTGACTCAAGTCCACAGAAGAGGAATATCGGTCAGTGCTCCTGCTTCCCAGGCAATTGCTTGTTGGTAGTTTCTCTCACTCACTTTTAAAACCAGTGTAATTCAGGCTGGCAGGTTTAACTGAAGTTCAGATGCTTCTGCCTTAAAAGGCAAAATTTTCCATAATCTACAACTTTTTTCACTTGGATATCTCTGTTGCAACTGACCCTGTGTTAGCATGGAAACACATAATCACAGGATTATTATATGCAGGTGCTTTTATTGAAGAGCTCTGGGAGCTGGAGTACAAACCGAAATCTGACTCCAACATGGATTCAAGATGAACATGTTTTTATACCCTTTTCGTTATATAACTATATATTAATTATTAAACCCATATTGTTCTATTGTATACATTGATTTTATCCAAGCATGAATTCTCATAATTTTGATCAGGTCCCTCAAATGTCTTTCTCGTGATTCTTATTACAATTAAACAGTAACTATTCAACTACCAAACAATCGTATTATTTATCATACCATGCTTATACAGGTACAGTTTCACTTGATTTAATTCATTCCCAGGGCCTAGTTCCCATCCTGAGGCCTACCAGACCCAACCTTTCTTACCATCCCCTGAATCGATATAATTCCCATGATTTTAGAGACATTTTAACCTTGTACTATCACCTGGGCCCCTGCACAGAGTGATCCTGTACTCTGACCTTCCAAAGAGCTCCATGCCTTCAGCTGTGCTGTGGCTCAAACATGTCAGGCAGCTCTTCACCCCCCATCTCATTTTTGTATAAAGAGCAAGGAATATCATTATTTAAACTTGTTCTTTAAGGCCTGTGTGGCTGATTTGGCAGTAAATCCCACTATTTTCCTTTTGCAGATGAGAAGCCTTTTGTGGTGGAGGACACCTACCTGCTGTGCCCAGCCCCTGTGCTGAGGGAAGTTGGCATGTACGTTTTTCCTGCCCCAATATTCCCTCTGGTTCTCCTCCCTGTGTTCTGCTGTGCTGTCTGGATCCCAAGCTGCCATTCTCTTGTGTTCAGTTGTGCTCTGAAGCCCAGATCTGCAATCGAAGGTAGTTCCATGAGAATGGATAGAAATAGGGGCTGCAGCTCACCCCAGAAACAGAATTCCCAGCAGGAACACATGGAATCACAGCCCCCATGGTGGGAAGGGCTTGGGTTTGGGATTTGCCAGAGCACAGATCTGGGGACATTGTGATGCAACTGCAATGAAAGTTGGTACTGTGAGCATAGATGGAAATGGGGGCTGGTAGTTTTTCCTCAAGGACAGAATTCCCAGCAGGGAAACATGCGAGGGTCCCACCCAGGAAAAGATGGAATCTTTTGTTGTGGAGCTGCATCAGAATATAAATGGCAAAGCTTTCCAGGCCATGGAGCCGCTGGCTTTGCTCCTTCTCCCACTGAACACCCATTCCTGGGGAGCAAAGGGGGTTGGGGTTCAGGGCATGGGCACCAAGGTGATCGTGGCACTGCTGCCATCAGGGGAGCCAGGACACAGAGGCCAGAACACCACCAGTGGAAATTATCTGTACAAGAGGTTTTGCTGAGTACCAGCAACCCAGGGGCACAGCATGGTATCAGAGAGAGCTGCCCTGACTTGTTTCTTTTTTTCCAGGGAAGCAGCTCTTCAAGTCAGTATGAACGATGGTCTGAGCTTCATCTCCAGTTCTGTCATCATCTCCAGCACACACTGTGTAAGTTTTGATTGCTGAAATGCTTCTGTGGGATGCTGGGATTTAGGACCAGGTATGTGTTCCATCAGCAGCAGGGCTGTCAAGTTGGGTCTGCCTAGTGTGAAGGACATGTTCCCCCCCGAAGGCAAGTTTGAACATGTGGCAATGTGACATTTTGGGTGTCTTGTGTGCCATAATGTGGCCAAGCCCTCCAGTGAATGCCTCAGGCTCCAGGTCTGTGCTGGCACAGGGCCAGGGCTGGGCTGGCAGTGCCCTGGAGGTGTCTGTGCCTCCCTGGCCACTGCCCAGGGAACAAGGAGCAGCTCTGCTGCCATCCTTCCTTGGGCTGATCCCTCTGCAGCAATTCCAACAGCCGTGATCAGCCCCTCTGCAAGGAAACCAGAAATGTGCTGGTGGGGGCCGTCAGTGAGGAATTGCTGCACTCAGGCCCTGCTGGCACCAGGATGATGAAAATTATAATTCCCAATAATGGTGAAGATGTTGCTCCTGCTGAGTGCTGGCTGTTGGGAACACGGCATGAAATGAGTCTTGCTAGGGGGATAGTGAAGGAATTAGTTTGGAATTCCCAGCAGTCATTCATGCTTCAGTGTATTCAGCTTTATTCATCTGTGGGCAGACCTAGCATTGTCCAGGCCATGAGTGAGGCACTGCTTTAATTTTCCTGTGAACTGGCTTAAAGTAATTTTTGGGAAGCCAGTGATGCCAGAAAGACTTAAAACTGTGTCCCCAGCCTGCTTTTGTCCCTGAGTAGCAAAAGCCACTGGGTCTCTGTGCAGAACAAGGGGAAGGCCAAGCACAACATCAGCTACCAGAAGGGTTCTGTGGCTGAGGCACCAGCTAAGAAAAAGCTTTTGTGTCATCCAACTTGATCCTTGCTCAACAAGGACAAGATTGTGTGGAGAGTTTTCAGAGCTTACATGAGAGGTTATATTCCAAAACTGACAAAGATTTCCTTGTGCCTTAAAAGAAGGGAATTTATTTTATTCATCAAGTTTTAGTTTCCAGTTCACTGATCACTGGCAAAAATGTATTTGCCTGTTGTCAGCACATAGGGGTTTGCTGGGTTTTACTCACATGAGGCAGGACCTGAGAAACAATTCTTACAGAAAAATTATTCCTTCCTCATATGTTTTTTCCAGGGTTAGAATTATTATCTGTAGGTTCTAGGAGGTTAAATACCTGTTTATCTTCTGTTGTTTAACAGCTGTAAGTAAACTTTTGAAAATGCCGGTGCTTTAGGGCACTGCCTGTTGCTCCAGACTGGGAACCTGGATCTGCAGTGCAGCTGAGCAGCCACAGTTCCAGTCCTGCATCTGAAGCTGGATGCAGAGACATTCAGTGGCTGCTTTGCAATTTGTAAGTTCAGGCTTCACTAATCAAGGACATTCCTCCTGGGCAAATGCACATTTTGTCTTTGTAGCAGTGTTTTATATTTTCAAATCCTTTTAAAATACAAAACTGAGACTAATAATACTGATAATTACTGAGACTGCAATGCTGTCTTTATTTAAGCCTACAAGGGCTCCTGTCCTGGAAATACCCCAATACAAAATGAGCACCAAATTGTTTAATTGACTTCAGGCCTGGAATTTGGTCTGTTGGACCATCTGCAGCTCAGGTGGGAGAGTGAGAGGGAAATGAAGTGATGGAACACATAGGGAAAAGCCAGATATGATCTCCCCTTTGTGCACAGCAGCCTCCAGTGCTGTGGTGTCTCTGGAATGGTCAGGTTTGGCAGCAAATCTGGAATGACCTCTCCAAAAGCTCCCCCAATGGCAGCAGTGCCACGATCACCTTGGTGCCCATGCCCTGAACCCCAACCCCCTTTGCTCCCCAGGAATGGGTGTTCAGTGGGAGAAGGAGCAAAGCCAGTGGCTCCATGGCCTGGAAAGCTTTGCCATTTATATTCTGATGCAGCTCCACAACAAACCCTTCCTCTGCCACCTGTAAGTGATCTGCACCAATCCCATTTTCCCTGTAATCAATAGCTGTCATTTTCTATCAGTTGTCCAGGACTCTCTGGAGTTAATTCAGAGAATCAAAAAATTCAATTAAGAGCATAGCTGAAGCAGACAGCTGCTTTCCTGACAAACAAAGACCAAAAATGAACAGTCAAAAGTTAGCTGGGCTTTGACTCCCTACTGGAAGAATTAGCAAGTGGTGGCTGGTGGAGCTGGAGAGCTCTTGGTAAGGGATTTACTCCTGGTGCTGTATTAGGAGTTTGAAGAACTGGAAGAGAGGAAAGTATTAAATGCTGTTTTGTGGATGGGCAGGTGTGCCCAGGCACTGCACACCAAACAGTGCAGGAAAGGGAATGTGCAAGAGATGAAAGAATTGCCAAGGCTGTGTTTGGGGGCAGGAAGGTAGGGCCAAATTCTGCTGTGCAGAAAGAGCATCTCGGAGAGAAGCCAAGATGGGAATTGAAATGAGTCTTTGTTCATTTTCTAAAATGCTCCCAGAAGAGGAAAACCACTCATGACCTCTTGCACTGGTGGCTCTCAGACCCAAAACTGGAGGGACAGCATAACCCAGCTCTTGGCTGAGAAAGCAGGGACTGTCACCAGATCAATAAATGGCTGGGGATGCTGCCTGAGGTGGGGGCAGGCCCCTCTATTTTGAGTAGAAACAGCCCCTCTGGTCTGACAATTCCAGCTGAGAGATGGAGGAGCCATCAGAGTCAGCTAAAGCTTTGTCTTTTCACCTGGAGAGGTTTTGCAGCTGCCAGAAGGAGGTGGGGACTGTCACAGCCTCACTACAGCCCGGTGTACCAGCTTTCTTCCTGTGGCAGTTTGAAAGAATGAAGGAATTTGCACCTTTGTGTTAATCAGCTGTGGATGGATTTGACCTTCAAATGTGGAGAGAGTCAGAAAAACAAGCAAGGACTGCAGTCTGGTAGTAAAAACTAGTGACCTTTCACTGAAGGTTTGTTTTTGTTGGGTTTGTTGTTTTTTGGTTTTAATTCAAAAGAAGTGTAACTCAGTGTTAATGTAATGTAATTCAGAGTAGGGTTTTCTCAATTGTGCCTTTGTTCTGGGCTGCACAATTTGGGCTGTGCCATTGATTAGCGCCCCTAAAGGCACTCCCTGGGGTGTCAGAAGAGCCTTTTTGAGGCTGCCAGAGTCCATTTAATGAGAATTTCCTGGGCCCTTGACCTGGGGGTTTGTTATTACCTGAGGCATTGTTCGGTAGGAGCTCCAGGGCATGAGATTTCAGGTTTGTTTCTACAAGAAAATTGCTGTTAAATGTGCAAGTGTAACAGGCAGGGAGTGATTTTGCTCCACGGATCACCTGAAGAGTTAAACGTGCAGAGATTATTTCACTCTGATATTGCTGCATGGGCTGGTTTGTAATACCCTGAAGTGTGGTTGTCATATTGCAAAACCCTTATTACTATGGTTTAGGAAACAGAGAGTCACAGAAGAGACCAATAAATTGGAGGTGGGGGCAGGACAGGATGGAAGTTTTTCAAAACTTTAATTTGAGAACATCACAATAGTTTGTGGCTGTGCCCCTGTGACATTGCTGAGGTTAAATAGCAAATGCAGTCCAGGATCTCTGCACATGTGGGCACCCCACTTAGCAATGAGGTTGAAACAGAGCACTTTGAAACAAAACATTTTATTTTATTGAAATGTTTTTCTGTTGAAAATGTGATTTCAGTTTAAACTCAGTTTCAGAAGGAAACTTATTTGAGAGCTGCTGTTGTGTGTGTCCAGGTCATGCTGGCAGGTTCTTACCCCATCAGAGCCTGTGAGGACCCTCTCTTGCTCAGCTTAGGGGGCTGGAGAAAAAGTTCAGTGTTTTATAAAGATAAACCCAGTGAGTTCCATAAGGATAAACAGTAATCAGGGGTTAGAGAATTGTTTCCCCCAACCAAAGATTTTCCCTTATAACAGAGGGTGCAGTGATCACTCCTCCTTTCCACCAGGCGTTTGCCTGCTGTGTTTGCAGTGTGAACTCCCCAGGACAGAGGTTGTCCCTTGCTCTGGGGTTGTTTGTCCCTTGCTCTGGCTTTGTCCAGCCTATGGGGAAGGGAGGCCTGTGCTGCTGCTTGCACTGGGTTGTAAAGCAAATAATGGGATGCTGGAAAAATGTTTGCTGCTCTCATCTCCTCTCAGATCTGGAAGGAGAGTAGGGAAACAAACCATTGCCAGAGGGGAATTTTCATGTCCCGGCACAGAAAACAGGGGGAAAGGAGCTGAGATCACCTTTGCTGGGTGACCTCAAGCAGGTGCTTTGTGCTCACATCCCCTGCTGAGCTTGGCTCCTGCTCAAGCAGCTCCACACAGACACGGACCAGAGGCTGACCCTGCAGAGCAGTAACTTTTCATTTCCTTTTGGAAGTTAGGCCACATTGTTTCTGTTATATAAAAAATATTCCTGTATGTGATAAATGATGGGTAGCAGTTTCTGTTGCCATGTGCACAGTAAAGTGAGAAACTAGGAAATAAAATCTTAAACGAAAATAAAATTAGAGAAAACAAACCCAAATGTGACAAAAAATGCCCATCTGCTATGTAGCAACATCTTTTGAAAAACCCTCAGGAGTAAGCCATAGTTCCATTGAAATTCCAGTTAACTGATTCCTGTTTTTCTATGAATGGATTTATCTTTGTTTCTGCATTAGAAGCATTGAGCATGTGTAAGATGAAAGAGGGGCTAGATACCACAGATCCTGCCTTAGCTTTGTCTTGCCTCGTGACTGCACCCGTGTTTCCAGGGCAGGATTTTGGGAGCCTGGTCTTGGGCAGTGATCTCAGCAGGGAACAGCAAAGGAATGCTGAGCATGAGGCATTTCCTCATTTTCAAACCATGCCTGGAGGGACCATCCCTTCTCCCCGAGTATGAAATGTGCACCTGGCTCATTGTTCATACCAAGCTCTGGGCTGGGATCTTCCTTTCTGGGACATCTCCCAGAGTTTGTAGGTCAGCGGGAAACACCCTAGGGACATTTTTGGAGCAGATTTTGCCATCCCTTCCCTCCTTTCTGGAGGAGAGCCTGCACTCCAGGGGCTGGGCTGGTGTCCCCCAGTGCCAGTCTGGCTTCTCACTTCCCTGACAGCTCCACAGCTGAGGGGAGCCTGGATGGAGTTGGTGATAGCAGAAGGTGTCCCTGACCATGGGAAGGGAGCAGGGTAAGATCAGCTTTAAGGTCCCTCTCACCCCAAACCACTCTGATTATGAGTCTCTCTATTAAGATGTATACACCCCATATATATGAGGAAATGTCTCTAACATGTCCTGCCCCAGATTTCCTGCAGTCTCTCTACATCTTCCTGAGGTTCTTTTCCATTCTACTTACACTACCAGCAATACTGGCAGCACTTTCTTGGCCTTGCTGGACTCTGGCAAGGCAAAGGAGTCTTCAAGGCACAGCCACCTCTCTTTCTTCACAGCTGATTTGTTTCAGAGTCTGCACAGGGGAGTTTGAACACGTGAGATGTGGGGCACTACGAGAGGCCAGGCAAAGAGCCCACTGGTTTTTCTATTAGCGTTTCTTGGTAAGATAACAAGGTGTTTCCACAGAACAGCTCCAGGCACTGTCCAGGTCTCCAGCAGCTCTCAGGAAGCAAAGTGCCAGAGTTTTGCAGTAATTTGGCACTAACTCTGAGAGCACCTTTGCTGTCTGGTTCTTGTCAGCTCTTCAGTTTTAGGATGTTGATCTCACTGTGGGTAGCAGCCCCACATTTACCTGTAGAAGGTGAATCCCTATGACAGCAGCACCCATCACAAAGCCTGGGTGCATTTTGGGGCTGGCCAGGCTTTTCTCCATTGATCTTTTCTTACGAAAGAAACCCTTCTGGTTTACTGTAAAAACTCTCTTTTTAAAATGAAAGCTGTTTTCCTGGTCTGAATCGCCAGCCTGTATTCAGTAAGTGTTAAACACACTCATTGCATTATTCCATGGTTCTGTGTTTCCATGAGTGTTTGCATTGTTCTTCCAAATTTTAATTAAAAATATATATATATAATTCAAACAGACATTTGAAAGGCTTCAGCCCTTTTTCACCAGCTATATAAGACTGGGAGGGAGGTCTCAAAATGCCAGTGGAACTTTTGCAAACTCTTTGAGAGGCAGATTTTTGTTCCTGTTTATCATTCAGCTTGACTAAGTGGCAGCTTCCATCTCAACACAATCCAAGCTGTATAAAACCTAACTGCACAGAGTAACAGCTAAATTCTGAGTGAGACTGGGAAGATCTGGCAGCTCCAAGCCTGCCCAGTCCTCTGGACTGGTTTTCTTCTGTGATACACAAAACCCCCATTAGCCAGAGGAACAGATGTGCTGGGGTATCAAAAATTGGCCTTTATAGGTTGTTCCTGGGGAGAAGAAAAGTAAAAATAAATTCTGTTTTTAAAAATAAACCCAAAAAATCCCTAGAAAACAGTTAAAAAGCCACTTTAATTTGTTTTGGAGTTTTGAAAATTGATTTTAGAGTACCCTTAATTACCAAATAATTGTTTTAATATGGGGCTAAGGGAGCAGACAACGATTAGACATAAAAAGCTTGATTTCTTCTTTCAAGGCAGTAAAGCACTGAGATCAGTTTCTAAAGCATTGAATACCTGCAGGTTACATTTTGCAGAAGATGTGCCTTTATGCTGTTTGTCTGGAGGAGCAGCCCCCAATGTACAGCTCTCTCTTCTCAAATGAGTTTTTTTTATGTGTGTTGGAGTCCAAGTTCCATTTCTAGATATGCCTTGGGTGAATTCTTCTCCTGTGTGGATTACCTCCTCTTGCTTCCAAGTGTCAAAGATCAGGTTGTCTTGATCCAAGCTCTCCAGAAATTCTTTCTGCACCAGCAGAGAGTTTGGAAAATGTTCTCAGCCTGGTTATTCTTCCATAACTCTGTGTTCTGGAATGATGGGAGGTCATCTGACACTTGAGTTGCAGGGATTCAAGCAGGCATTTCTCAGACCCACAGGTCAGTCTGTCCATGGACATGTCCTTAGTCTGGCACCATGGCCTTGACATTGGGTGGAGGGCTTTAAATGTCTGGCTCAGAGAGGTTTAGGTCAGGCCTTGCTGGTCTGTGAACAGCAGGATCCTGGGGAGGAGTGTGACAGGGAGGCTGGCACAGCTCAGGGACACAGGCACATCTGGTTTGGGTTAAATCTGAGCAGCAAGAAGTGGTGCACATCTGGGGCTGGACAGCTGAACTGAGCTGGCCTGTGCAGCAGTCTGCAGTGCTGAGAAGAGAGAGAATTGCAGATGAGTTTTAACTGGGAGGAGTGTCCCAGTCAGAGAGGAGGGGTTCTGCTGGAGTTAGTGATGGGGAAACTCCCTGTGTGTCCTTGTGCTGGATGTTCAGACCTCTTGGAAAGTTCCTGGCAGAACTGCCCTGAGTCAGCACAGCTGAGACGAGCAGGAGGACCTGGGTCATGGTCATCACTGCAAATTTTCTGTTTGGAGTCAGCTGTAACACCAACATCACTGTCACTTGGTACCACAGGAAGAAAAGAGCTGCAAAGTTGTTTAAACTGCAGTGAAACCTTGCCAGTACTGTGGCTGCCCCATCCCTGGAAGTGTCCCAGGCCAGGCTGGACACTGTGGCTTGGAGCAGCCTGGGACAGTGGAAGGTGTCTCTTCCATGGCAGGGATGGGACTGGATGGGCTTTGAGATCCCTTCCAACCCAAACCACTCCATGATTCCACAACTGTGTTGTGAGCTCTTCTTCAAATCTTTCTTTAACCCTTCACTTAAATATCCTGAGGAATGTTACATTAATTTTAATCTGAATTAAGTGTTTCATCTAACTGTGAGGGTCAGAAAAATTGATGCCAAACCTGTGAAGTGAAGGAGAGGTCTCAGCCTCTCTGCAGTGAGGGTTGGGGAGGGCAGGTGCTACATTCCATGTGTGAGGAGAGAGGAAAGCTGCTTCTTGTCTGACAGTTAAACAGAGTGTGACATTAATAACCATGGTTAATGTGGCAGTAAGTGGGGAAGGGCCTTTGGGACACTGCTGGGAGTGCAGGGGGTGATGTGTGTGAGGGCAGCTCGGTGGCACAGGTGTCACACTTGTCACACCTCTCTGTGTTCTCTTCCAGTCTGACGGGTCCATCCTGGCCATTGCCCTGCTGATCCTCTTCCTCCTGCTGGCTTTGGCTCTGCTCTGGTGGTTCTGGCCCCTCTGCTGCACCGTGGTAAGTGACAGACGCCATCAGCCCAGAGCAGCATTTCAGTGCTGACCAGCTGTAAGAAATGCAGGGGAGGGAGGCAGGGTTTTCCACAGGACTGAGCCCAGAATGGGGCAGCATTTCTGCCACTGCTGACTCTGCCTTGGGCTTCTGCTTCATCTGCCCAGCCATGTATTACACCCATGGAACAGCAATGCTTCCAATGCCCAAGCCTTTTCAGGAGCCTTTTAGTCTTGTGTTTTGGTCACAAAATGGAAATAGTTTGCAGAAATTTATTCCTTGCCATGCCTGTTCTGAATTCTCTAACCCTGGTGCCAGCATATCCATGCCGGAGGGCTCCTGTAGAAGGAAGGGCAGGACTGATCAGCTCACACTAGATTCCTGGTTCTGCCTCAGGTGCAAAGAAAAGACATATCCAGGTGTCCAAATTTTTTGCAAGTTGAACTGTGTTTCCTGGATCACCATGTCTGAAAAGTACTTTGAATATCCCAGTGATAGTGGATGTCTGACTGTGCTCCACTGAGCATTGTCTTTCCTCCAGGCCCTTTCACAAAAGTTCAACAGCACAGTTGCAGAGTTAATGCTTTAAAAGAGCAGAGAAAAATCAGGAGAAAACAGGGGAGATTTAAGAGGTGGAGGGAGGCAAGAAGGAAATCACAGGACTTGAGAGGAGCATTCATCTCCTTACGACTCTGCTGTCTGTCTGCATAGACCTGTCACACCCTGAGCATCCCTGCTGAGACCTGGCACTGCCTTTCCCAGCAAGGATCAGGGCAAGGGCTCATTACTGAGGAACTCACAGTGCAGGGAAGCTCTGCTCTTGTTTTGGATCTTGTTTGTGATGCAAATATAGAACAAGAATTAGGGACACACAAATGTCAGCAGCTTTGGAGCCTGGGTTTGTGACTGGCTGTGTGTAATGCTTCAGAAGCTGCTTTTAAGACCACCCAAACTGGCTCCACTTTCTGGGTCACCTTCATTACTCCTGATTTTAAATCACAGACTCCATGTTGTAAATTTGCACCATTTTGTACCAAACCTACAGTGCAGAGCAGAGAGCTTTGGAGCCACACACTGCAGGAGCCACTTGCTGGAGAATGAGTCTCAGTGCTCAGATGTGTTATCCAGAACTAGGATGGAAATCTTGCAGGAAAAATCTTAGTTGTCTATTTCTGTTCCTGGCTGAAAATGGGGATAAAATGCTTCTCTTCACAGTAGTTTGGCACCTCTGTCCCAAGATGAAAACCAGAATGGAAAAAATATTTATTTGGACTTTCAGAACAATTAAAAAAAAAAAAAAGGTTCTAGAATTGGCCAAAGGACTAGCAGCATGGTAGGTTGCTCACAGTTATTTGTCTAAATTAGATGGCACATTCCCAGAGGATTTGGGCCAACTTTCTGTTGGCACATCTGCATAGAAGTCAGTAGAGATGTGCCCTGTGCAAGCGTTTGCACTGGGATCTGGAGGAGAACTGAGGGGATAGAGGGGAAATGCTCTCAGTGGTGCTGCTGGTTTAAGGTTCTGTTAGAGCAGAAAGGTGAAGCTGATGAGAAAAAGGCATCAATAAAAGCAGCAGGGCATGGAGTGGATGTGGAGCTGTTGTTGTGAGGGCACTGTGGCTCTGCTGCAATGGAATCATGTGAGGACAGTGCTCATGTCACAGCCCCGAGTGTGGAAAATAGTCCAGATAAGCAAGGTGGGTGCAGCAGAGAGAGGGAGTCTCTGCTCCACATGAGACTTTATAAGCTTAATATTTTCCAGATTTAAGTTCTCTACTTAAATCATTTGTTGCAGAAAAAAGCTTTTCCTCACTTTCCTCCTTTACCTCGCTTGTTCCCTCCTAGCAAGGTCTGCAAGTGGGGACTGTCTCACTGATATTTTTCCAATGTAGTCAAACACTTCCCTGTAGCTATTGGAAAGATTTTATTCCAAGAGCCTGTATGAAATTTCTTCCACCTCTCTGGGAGGGCATCCGGTGTGTTTGGCAGAGGAACAGGATGCCTCACTGTGCACAGCTCACCCAAAAATTCTGTGAAATTCAGGATAAACCCATGGAGGAGTGCCCAGCCTGTCAGGCCTGGGGATGGAGAAAGGGAGCACAGCAGAGCTGAGTGACTGCTCTGGAAGTGGCACAGGGAGGAATGCAGTGTTGTCAGAAGTGAATTAAGGGCAGAGGAATTGCCTTGCACAACAGCCCAGAGCTCCAACCTCAAATAACCAAACCACAGACCCGGAGACATCTCCATGGATTCCAGCCCAGGGACGTCTCAGAGATAATTGGAGATGTATCTGGGGGAGAAGAAAAATAAACACAACAAACTGTTCTCTTACCAAGTATAAATTTGTTTCTGAGTGACAAGCAGATTTCTAAACCCTGAAATTCCTCTTGGCCTGCTTTTTAATTAAATAGGAGTCATTACTATCCAGCAGTTCTTCAGGAAAGACACTGAGTCAGCTTCGTCCCTGGAGTAAATGGACTGGAGGCAATAGACTCACTCTGGAGGTTTATCTGGAGCCCAGTATCTCCTTCCCATGCGCCCATAAAGGAATGCTGTTTACAAATGTATCCAAGTTTATTGGTCTCAGAAGTATTCTGGGATGAAGTCTGGAATTTACCACTTGGTTTACAGTAGAGGCAATTGTTGTTTAGTAGATCAGAACAATAATAACTCTTTGCTGTGCCTGATATACCAGCACAGGCACAGTTTCCCTGGATGCCCGTAGAGGATATTACAAAAGCATAGGAGGGAGGCACTAACCTCTCCAAGGGTTGTAGGAGGTTGATTGAGTAACAGAAAATAAAGGACCAATTCTACCATGCTGAAGTCCCCAACACTGAACTCCTAACAAGAACGATGGCAAAAAGGAAACAAGCACACAGACACCTCTATCAGGGTACCCCACCTTTCCTGAGCTGAGCACCTTTCCTGTGCCAAGAAGCACATCCCAGCTCCTGGCTTCCCCCAGCCACTGCCTGTCTTCCCATTCATCCTCTTTCCTCAGCACAGCACAGCCTGGAGCAGTGCACACATCCACAGCAGGAGCTGTGTGTGCAAGGGGCTGTTCAGCTGCCCAAGGGTGAAATTGTTCTGGGTAGGAGGCCAACATGAGCCTCAGGTTTAATGTTGATATAAATCGGTTTTAATGTAGAGGTAAGCCAAAGAGATAATCAAGCTCCAAAACTGTCTTAAGGAGGACTTTGCAGGCACATTGTTAGATTGGCCTGGGAATGGAGCTGCTGAAAGTGTTTGGATGCACAGTGAAGCAGAATTAATGTAATAGCTGGAAGGCTTGGCTGTGCTGGGATGGTCTCTCTTGCTGGGATGGTGCACATCCATCACATCTCCTCCCATGTTTGAGTTTTTCCTCCATTCTGCAGCCATCCGGGGTGGCCTGAGGGGCTGGGCTGGATTATTTGCCCACATACAAAATCTGCCCCACCTCACTCATTTTCATACTATACTGATTTTTAAATGCAGGGGTGTGCCTGGCAGATAAATGAGGTGTTGGTATTTAAGCATCCATCACCAGTTTTAACTTTAAAGCTGTTTTCTGGAAGTAAGCTTGGAAGAACCCAGCAATCCATTTGGCTCTCAGTATGTACTGCAGCTGACCAGAAGTTTTGGAAACAAAAAGCTGGATGGAGAAAATACAGAAAATATAGATTAAAACCACATGGCTAAACTGGTGGAAGAGCAGGGGAGGAAATGCATAGGCTCTGCAGCAACCCTGGAGAGCTATAAAATGGCAGGGTCCTGTTGGCTGGATGGAGATTCCTTGCAAAGATTTTTGGATTCTGCAGTTGTGCTGATCTGGGGAGAAGGGAGCACAGGATCACTTAACCAGATAATTCACCGGGAATCAGTGAGCGAGGGCAAGGGCTCCTCTGCACAGCTCAAAGTGGCCACCGTGGTTTTCCTCTGCCCAGAAAAGGGATTTCATTTCCATAGTCTTCCCCAGAATGTGGGTCAGACACTTGGAGCACACCCCAGTGGCTCTGGCCTGGTTTATCTGTGTGGGTGAAACAGCCCAGAAAAGGGAATGACCTGTGCAGACGCTGCATTTTTGCCTACATTCCCTGCAGAGCTGCATGCCAGCCCCATCCAGCTGCAAACTGCACCAGGGTTAATTCAAACAAAGCCTTTTTCTCTCCATGATGTCCTGTCTTTCAAAAGTAGATGATTTTGGCATGTGCTGTGATCCTGTATTGAATTTGGTTTGGGCCGTTCACCTCCAAATCTTAGGGGAGAAGCAGCCTTTTCTTGTAGTTTTAATCAGTTAAAATTGAGTTTCCTGAATCTGCTCCCAGGCTGACAACAGAGGTGAACTCAAAAGGATGAGTTAGCTTTCCACTGGACTTCCTGTACCTCTTACTTGCACCTCTAAGAAGATTGTATTTTATTGCAGATTAAGAAACTGGGACAGGCCCTTGCTTATGTTAGCTTTGAAGTGTAGATTCTCCGAGGATGTAATGGATACTGAGAAGACACAGAAGATAGGACAGAAATAAAAATGAAATGTTCCTTTACCCAACTCATACCTCAAATATGAAACGGTCACAGGACGGAGAGGTCAAAACTATAAATATTAAGGGAAAAAATAGGTAATTAGTCAGATGGCTCATAGTTAATGCTATTAAAAATCTTTGTTTATTAAGGTAGCAGGAATACATATTCAGTGTTTTCCAGAAGAGTGAAGGTAATTAAGGACAAAAATAATCTGCTCAGTTAACAGCATGCTTCCAAACTGTAGTACTAATTAGGGGCAGAGTCCTTTATTTCTTATTTTGTACTGTTTGCGTAATTTTAAATGATGGTCTGTCCCGTCCTACAGCAGATGCTCTCCTCTGACAAGAAACATATTGCCCCTATTTATTATCTAAAACTCCAGGGATGGTTACTGTATGATTGCTGGAGAGCTGGTGGAGACTCCTGGGGTCCCAAGACAGAAAACATCCTAGACACATTCCTGGAATATGCAAAATTTGGATTCAGCATGTGCTTTCTTATGCCTGAATGGCTATAGAAATTTCAGGGTGACAGAAAATTTGTCCTCCCCAGTGTTTTTACCTTCCAGGAGGTGACTGATAGCATTCCTCTGCTTTGCCACTGGGTTATCCAACAGACACAGCTGCTTCTCCGCAGATCTGAGGCATGGCGAGCCTCAGCTAACAGAGCCCTGTCCTCCACATGCATGTTGAGATCTGTGGGGAAAAGCAAAGAATTACTGCACTGTCCTAGATTTTCACAGCTGAGTGTGTGGAAGTGCCTACAACTGCTCTCCAGGTTCCTTCATGTGCCAAGGAAAGCCAAGGGCCATCTCTCCACCCCAGGGGCCTTCACCCTTGGAAACAAATGAACCTTGCCAGGGTTTTGTAGCACAGTGATGGTGCAGAAAATACAGAAAATAGAGAAAGGTGATGGTGTAGAACCATTCAGGTGTTCCTCACCTAGACAGCAAACCTGGGGCTGAACCATCGTGGTGTTCTTCTTCTCCTAAACACAGGGTCTGGAGACCCAGTGGTCCCAGGGATGGCTCAGGATCATTCAAACCCCACGTTTGTGTGTCCATGTAGCCCACGTTGACAAACACTTGCCAAGCCAAAGTGGCTGGAGAGCCATGCTGGGCCTGGCCCACTCACCACTGATCCTTCAGCAGGTCCTGGGGGCCACAATGAGGTGGCCACGTGGGCTGTGTCCTCACAGGGTCCCTGTGATGGCATTTTTGCTCTTTAGAGCTGTTTCTGGTTGTGCCAGGCGAGTGGGCATGAGCCTTTGGTGTTGCTCTGGGCTCCTGCTGTGCCCACTGCTGTGGGATGGCACCAAGGTGCCATTGGCTTCACTGCCCTCCGTGTCCCAAAATGAGGGTCTCACTGCCCCAAAACAGGATCTCAGTGCCCCAAAGTAAGGATTTCATGCACACAGAGCTGTGACTGTGACGATCTAAAAGGGAGAAGGAAAAGATTTGTACTGTTGGAAGGCCTGGGCAACAAGTCAAAAATGAGATTTTTTTTTTGTAAGATTTGAACTTTGAAAGGTTGTACAGGCTCAAAGGCCCGAGAGACTGAACTCCCCCATCTCTAGACTTGTCCAAATTAACCAATCCATGCTGCCAATTTGCAGGGAGTTCAATTGTTCTATAGAAGTGCAAAGCACTCAGAAATTGAAGGAATGTCTTTCTTTTCCCTGCCCTCTTGGCCTGTGATAGAAAACACTTGATGTGTTTACAGAAGTCAGTCAGTCTGTGTATACCTGTGTGCATAGGGGAAGGAATGCAAATGTATGGAAAGCAGCCATCTCCTCACTTTCAAGTGTGTAATCTCCAGTGATACTGGCTGAGAAGTTGTGTTTGGATGCTCAGCTGGACCAAAATTGGGTGGTTTATTCTGATGTTTTATTCCAATGTAAATTAGAGGAACTCCTCTAGAGCAGGGGATGTTCTAGGAGGGAACCAGGAGGTTCCAGCAGGTGCATTTTGGGTCAGATATCTGGTCTGTCAGTGTCTAATGGGTTTGTGTTCAGGGATTTGGTTCAAAATGGGGTCTGTTGACAAATGCTAGCTGTCAGACTGGCCAAAATTAATCTGAAAAGATCTCCTGTGTCTTTTGGTACATTGCACACTGTCAATATTTATTGTGTCAAGGGACACAGAAGAGATGGTGTTGTCTCCATCTGACAGCTCTGATGATGCTGATATCCAGGATTTCTTTTCCACAGAACAGCAGTGGCATGCAGACAACTTTTCATCTGCTTTTCACAGAACCCCAGAATTATTTAGGTTGTAAGAGACCTCTGATATCACCAAGTTCAGCCTGTGATCCCCACCTTGCAAAGCACAAAGCCTCTTCACCAGGGGTTCCCTGAGGTGCTGAAGGCTGCCTAAACAGAAGCCCTGTGGCCAGGAGCAGGCAATGGCAGAGCCCAGCACTCATCCCTGCCCTGGGCTGGGACACAACTGCTCCAGCCCTCTCTCCTCCCCAGCCAGAGGCACATGCTCCTCATTAATGGCCACATTGCATGACTCGGGCTTTGCAGAGCAAAATAAAAACAGTGAGCTCATCACAGGGGGAAAAACACGAGTGAGAGGAATTGCTGTAAATATTTATATCTTCGGGGCCTTTAATTGCAGTTTGCAATTGATTGCAAAGTGATTGCAGTTTTCCCTTTCTGCATTTAAATGACCAAGCTGTTGCTGTTTGGGACTGGGTTTTTTGGGCTTTTTTTGTGGGTTGTTTTGTTGTTGTTGTTTTAGGGTGATGTTGAAACCCACACACGTGTCCCCCATGCCAGGGCAGCCTCTGCCCTGACACCCAGCTCAGGACACTCAGTGTCACCTTCAGTGGTGCTCAGACAGCCCCTACTCCACAGCCTGGTGTGCACAGGAGATGCCTGGTCCAGGTGCACCCAAAGTCCCAGAGCAATCCCACCCTGGGGCATGGCACTGCCATGCCAGGGCTGGAGTTGTGCAGGGTGAGGTGTACGAGGGCTGAGGGACAGTGTTGGACGTGCCTGCTGTCACTGCCCTCCCCTTGGAAACCTCCCTGTTGCTCTTGGATGCAGGCTCTGGGAGCAGAGATGCCTGCCAAACCCTGGATGCAAACTTTGTGCATGAAATAATGGCCTCACACCCACATCAACTGCAATGGTTCCTATGGAGAATATACTGGACCAGGCTGCCACCTCACTGCCAGCTTTATTAGAAACCTCACTGAGACATATAATGTATATATATTGATATTTTTTAAAGTTTATGACAGTGAACTATATTAACTTGATAATGTGAAAAGCATGAATGTGAAGAGCTTGAGGTGGCAGAACCTTCTGGAATGAAATAGGGAGAATGGTCTGGGAGCAGGAAGCTGGGTGTTATCACTGCTTTGCAATGTCCCCAGGGCATTTTGCTTCATGCTGGTTTTGCTTTCCAGCCTTTGTTCAGATGGTAAATTATTTGAGGCAGGATTTGTACACGATTGCAGAGGGCAGGAGAAGGAGTTGCTGATTTTACTGTGGTTGTTCAGGTGAAGCATCAATGCTTAGAGCCAGCACTGACTGTGGCAGCTACTGGGACTGGGAGAAACTAGGGAGATCAGACTTTGAATTTTCTGTTGCCTCACCTAATGAGCAATGTAGGTGTGGAGCTGTCACTAGGAATGTCTCTGATGTAGGGCTTTGGGACACCTCCTGCTCCCCCCCAGTGACAGTGGCACCCAGATCCACCCCCTGATTCCGCTGGGCTGTAACAGAGGTGTTCCAGCAGCACATCCTGTTGTTTTCTCCTCTGGATATTTTTTGTGACATTTGAGTCGTGCTGAAGAACAAAGCATGAATTTATGATTCGCTTTCTCTTTAATCCTTCTAGATCATCAAGGAGCCTCCCCCACCTCCTGCAGAAGACAGCGAGGTGAGTGACACTGAGCCTGGCTCTCCTCAGTGTTCAGGAAAGTGTTTGGTTCAGTCCCCTCACAAAAGGTGTGAGTGCAGGAAAGGACAGCTCAGACAATACCTGACCTGGTCAGAACAGAGTCAGGCTGTGATTCACACAAGGGACAGCCCTTCAGCCTGTGTTTAACTCTGAAGTCAGTGGAACCTGAACATGTGCTTAGCTGCCCTCCTGGAATGGCACTGTAATGATTTTGGTGGTTTGGTATACATAACCACTCATGGCAGGAGCTCCCAGTCCAAGCCTGTGGAGCACTGCTGCTGTGAGGAAAGGAAACTGCTGGTCCTTGCAGTGTCTGAGACACATTCAGAGCAGATGTAAAACCCCAACAAAATCTTCTCGACACCAGCGGAGCCACACAAGCCAGGGAAGTTTTAGTGGAGAGTAATCAACAAGCACTAAATCAGCATTAAAGCTTCTATCTTAACTCTGCTTACAGGTTTTAGAGATCAGCCTTGCTACAAATGGTAAAAGCTCTGCCACCATTCCTGAGCAGACTGTGCTCAGAAAACATGCCCAGTTTTCCATCTGTCTCTTTCTCTGTGCTTTCAGCACACAGTGAGTCTCTGCCCTCTCCCAGTGTTTTCCACACGGGATTTCTCTGCATCCCTGGGCTCTGTGCAGGGCACTCTGATGGCAATGGGAGTCTTTCCACTGACTTCACCAGGATTTGGACCAGTTCCTCTTGAATATGCAAGTAAAATTAGCCTTAGGTCTGTGCTCAGAGTGGTTTGGTTGGGTAGCTTGCCTTGCCTTCTGCTTCTGGAGACAAATTCATTGCCTGCTTCAGTTTGCAAATGGAAAACTTGTGAAATAGTGCTCTCTGCTCTCCATGAACCTGGCCCAGGGAGTGTGGGCTGAGCCAAGGCTCAGGAAAGCTCAGGCCTCTGCAAGGAGCAGGGATGCAGCCTTGGTTCTCCTGCATTGTCCAGGGCCAGCCCTGGGACCTCCACCTTGGGGCACTTCAAAACAGGCCTGAAGCAAACTCCAAATCAGACCATTCCCAAACCCAAGGGGGATTTGCATTTGTACCCAATGCCTCCTGTGCCTCTCTCTCACCTGGCCCATCTCCCTGAGCATAGATTTATTTGGGCTGTGTGAAAATCCACCAGCGTTGTCAGCTTCTGTCCTCTGAATGGAAAGGAAAATATTAACCTCAAATTGCACATGCTTTCTTCTGCATCACACATGCCTCCAAGCCAAGGGATTCAATTGCTGAAATTAATTAAAATACATCATTCTGGAATGCTGGCTCCCTGGCCAAGAACTGGAGGGGGAAATTACATCCCCTAAGAGGGGAAGACATGCGTCACCTATAAGGAAGTCTTCTGTCAACCCAGCAAGTGCTGCAAAAACAGAGCAGTCATTGAAAAATCACAGTTGCAGCTTGAAATTCAGCTTGTCCAGGCTTTGGTTGTTCCCTGAGAGGGCCCTGCTGAGTGATTGAAAATTGACATTCAATAAGACCTGTGCTTTACCTGCTACCTCATCCGTCCAGGAGGGGATCTGGACATTCTTTGGGGTGTTGCTGTCTTCTTTGGGGACCTTGGCATGGCAGGGTTTGGTTACAGTAGTCATGGATTGGTTTGGGTTGGAAGGGACCTCACAGACCATCCCATTCCATCCCCTGCCATGCCAGAGACACATTCCACTATCCCAGGTTGCTCCAAGCCCCATCCAACCTGGCCTGGGACACTTCCAGGGATCTGACATCCATCTGTACAATGTGCCAGCTGCTCCAGTGGTACAATTTCACCTGTGCTTCCCACCAGAGCACATCCCCTAAGCTCAGTTATCCCAAAGCCAATGTGCACATTTAGCAGCCAAATGTTTTTTAAGAGAGGAAAATGTAGTTTATACTATTTCAGAAGCTGTACAGCACAGGGCAGTGCTCAGAAATCAGTGAGGCTTGAAGCTGTGACTTGCACTGCTTTTTCCCAGACAGAAGAGCTTCCCGCTAGTGACAAACTAGCAACAGCTCTGAAAAGATGTATTTTTTTGGTGCCTTTACTGCTGGAGAGGCTGGTCCACAGAGCAAGACTGACAGTGCATTCTCAGAAGATCAAAGCCTCAAGATTTTCTACTTTGCTCTAAACAAATAGAAGATGATTTTCTACAATCCAGGTTTTTAGGTGTTGCAGATATCCCTCTCCCGTGCAGGAATCCTCCAGCAGGAGGGATTGCTGGGCCCTTCAGCAGCAGGGTAACAGAAGTTGGATTTTTCCCTTCTCATGAAATTTTTGGCCATTAAAAAAAAAAAAAAAGTGGAATTCTTGCATCAGCAGGTTTGGGAGCTGAAGCACACAGGAGGAAGGAGAATGCATTACACCAACAACAAGGGGGAAGCAGCCTCTGCTGCCAGACCTGCCAAAGGTTTCACTGAACTCTGCTTCAGAAACCCTTTGAGACATGTTGGAAATACTTCACAGTTGGTGAAGGAAACCATGATTGACCGGAAACTCCCAATTAATTCATCCTGAAATTGCAAATGTTGTTAGCTCCCACTGTGCTGCTTGGGGAGCTCGGGATGCTGAGGGTGAAGCCAGGGAAGAACAGATGGTTTCACTTAGGCCAGGAAGGATTGAGTTAATGCCAAGCGGAAGAGATGAGTGCCTGGAGGAGCCAGGAGCACCTTTCTGGCCTGTGATTAATCAGTCACTGAAGGTGGATCAAAACCACATTCTTCCACCTCCAGTGAACTGGAAGGCTTTTTCTAGCCCTGCTGGAGGAAGACACAGCTGCTTTTATTCCTGTGCCCCATCACTTTAGGCTGGGTTTATTGGAACAGCTCTGCACAGCTCAGAGCAGAGGCTTACTACAAGGCTGAAGCTGGTTCTGCTATAGCAACCCATCCTCAATATACACCAAGTAACCCCAGCTGAAGGGCTCTGCAGCTTCCAACAATTCTCTATTCAGTCCCTGGCCCAGGCCAGAATTCTGCTGCTGTCAGTCCTGGACAGACAGAGGAACCCACAGCTGGGTCTGCCCAGGCACCACTTGCTCCCATAGCAGCAATCCAGGGACACAAAGCTCCCTGGAGTCTGGCAAAGCCAGGCAGATCAACCAGATGCCCACAGCTTTCCTCATCACTCAGCCCCTTTTTTTCCCTGCTGCTCTGTCACCCAACATCCAAGGACATCTCTGGTATGGCACCAGAGCCAAGCCACCAACCAGCCTGTAATGGGATAATTCTGATGTCTGTTGTCCTCTTGCCCACACACAGCACAGCAAGCACTCACAGGGAGGTGCTGGGGAGAAATGGCCCTTCAGCAGCTCTGGCACAGCCCCTGAGGGCTTTAGCACTGTCCTGGGAGGCATAGGAGAGGAGGGACTACAATCCCCACAGTGGAGCCAAGGGATGAACCCACTGTTCAGCTGGACCCACGCTGACTGCTGGGATCTGATCTCTCCC
The DNA here is from genome assembly GCF_963662255.1 of Cinclus cinclus. NCBI lineage: Eukaryota > Metazoa > Chordata > Aves > Passeriformes > Cinclidae > Cinclus > Cinclus cinclus. Next base: position 594,483 of record NC_085074.1, on the reverse strand, counting down.
ACAACATTCATGAGGTCAGAGGATGCCTGAAGGACATCCAGAGATGCTTGAAGAGCTGCTTGAACCCTTACTTATTATCATGGAATGGTTTGGGTTGGGAGGGTCCTGAGAGATTTTTCTGCTCCACCCCTTGCCATGGGCAGGGACACCTTCCACTAGACCAAGTTGTTCAATTATTGCTGTTCATTGTTCTTTTCCAAACTGTTTTCCTTGCTCCTTTTGGTAAGCCATGCTGGGGAGAGAGCAAAACAAGCTCCAGAGAAAGGCTGTGATAGGAATCTCTGTAGACACCAATGCAGGAAATTTATTCCTGAAATGAAGCCAGGTCCCAGTGGTGTGCCAATGCTTCTCCTTCCCTGTAGTCCCTCTTTACAGCAAGTTGTGGAAGTATGGGAGGAGAAGAGGAGCCTTCCAAGAAGCAGGCATCTAAAAGAAAAAAGGTGGGGCTGTCATTGGCAATAGATGAGGTGCAGGTATTACACCATGGAGGTGTGGAGTTGCATAGCCAAATCTCAGTTTCATAGCCAATTTCATGTGAAGTATGCAGGCAGGCCCAGTGCAGTGCAGAGGCTGTGGGAGTTGGGTTTAATCCCATGCTGGTGTTGATTCCCATGACCTGATAGGAACTTCACCTTCCTGCAGCTTGGTGTGTGAGCTCTGGAGTGGGAGCAGCTCAAATCTTTCTTTCAGCACAACCAGGGTTCCCTCTGAGCTGTGCACACACCATGCTCTGCTCTTGGAGCCTCCAAGGATCTGGGCCAGGGTAAATGGGGAGTTTCTGTGATGATCAAGGCCACCGAAGGCTGGTTTGAGAAACACTTGTGTCTCAAGGATGAGTTTGTATGAAGCTAAAGTTGTTTGGGCTGGAGAAGATTCTGGGGAGCCTTTAGAAGGTACCAAGGAACCAAGCAAAACCTTCTCAAGCAGGAGGAAACATTCCCTGAGAACAGCAAGGTGTCCCCAAAGTGTCACAAAGCAGCTGAGAGGTGGCCATGGGATCTGGGAATGACTCCAGTGTTGGGAGAAGGGGTAGAAAGGAGTCTTGATTTGCCTCTGTGTTTTCTCAACACTAAATTTTGATGACAACATCTCTCACACAGAGAAATGATTGTTGTGTCGTGGCTCAGCCCTTGGTGCAGGCAGAGCTCTCTATAAATTCAGAGACAAAATTCAGGCTTTGCAGAGACAACTGGGAAAATAATTATAAGGGTGGGGAGATGGGTAAGTAGTCCAAAATTATTTTTTTTTAATATCTGGCCAAATTTAGTTTGAATTCTTACCCTGAGTGGTTCAGATGTCCCTTGTGGAGCCTGAATTATCCTTGTGTTACCCACAGATGAGGTTCCCTCAGGTCAGGGTCAAAGTATCCAGAGCCCAGCCTGGCCTGTGAGATAAACACAGATCTTTGTTTTCTGCAATCCAGCACTTATGAGTCTGGATCCCTGACTATGAAATGCAGCTCTGTCCTGCTTCTTCTTATTTGTTAAAAGAAACTCCAGCTCCATCTAAAGCAGATTTTGGGGGTGGAAAGCTTCCAACTTCTGTACAGTCAATTTCCAGCATCCTTAAATGCACTTGGATTTTCCAGGGCTGTTTTTGATGCTGCAGCTGGGTCAGAGCTGGAGCTCCCCAGGTGGCCATGTGGAAGAAAATACAGGTGAAGCAGGCAGGGAATGGGAATTCATCCCTGGCTCACAAACTGGGGTGCTGGATGTGGGGTTTAGGTGCCTCTTCCTTCCCATTTTCCTGCTCCTCCCTGTCCTGAGCCCCATTTCCATTGTGTAGGACATTGCTGGTGGGGGCTTCTTGCTTGTGTTGCAAAACCTCCCCCACCCTTCCAAACATATAAACAGGCTCTTTCTGCAAAAAACTTGTGACTCCTTTGTTTGTCAAGTGTCCGTGCTGCCTCTCTATGCATGTGCTGTTGTCCTGGACTTGCAGGGCTTTTAAGGGTTTATGGGGAAAATTTCCTAAACTTTGGTATTTCCTGTTGTGAGAAGTCCAGTCTGTGCTGAAATGAAGAGAGAGAAATAGAATTGCTGAAGGAAAATATTTAGATGGCTTTGCTTCCACTTTTTTTTTTTTTTTAATAAAAAACAAAACAAAGAAAAAGTCCTGATGGAAAACTTCGTGCAGAGATATTGAGTTCCTGGATTGCAATGAAGAGCCTCAGCAGCTCTGTCTGGGGCCAGGGAGGGAGGTCAGCTCTGAAGAGAAGAACCTGGTAGTTCTGACCAGTTGTTCAGCCTTCCCTTAGATCAGGACATTTTGCAGGCCAGTTTCTGTGTGTTTTGATAAACTGAAACGCTTTTGGTTGCCATGAAAACCAGAGTTTTTCTTGGAATTTTTTTTCCCCCCACCCAGTTTTTCAGTTTTCCTGGTGGGGAGTTTCAATTTCAAAGTATTTTTGGCTTTTCCAGTTTTGGAGAGCTCCTAAGTTTTGGAGTATAGCCAAATCCCTGTGAAAAATTAAAGAAAGAAGAAGAAAAAAGAAAGAGGGGCCATTTTTCTTTTCTCTCCATTTTTTTTTCACAGGAAATACTCCACGTTTTTGATGAACTCTGCTTTTCTGCTTTGCCAGTTCACAGCCTGAACTGTAGAAATTAAAGGGAAAGGCACTGTAAGAGCTCCATGTGCATTCTGACCTTACAAAGTGCAGAGAATTTAAAATACCTTGAATTTCATTGGAGTTTTAGCAGCCTCATTTTAAATACACTGAAGGGAATTTTCTTGATCTGTTAATTCACCCAAATCTGAATGTGATCATGAAGTGCTAGGCATATGTAGCTCTGTGGCTGGTGATGTTGAATTTAAACCTCATTTTTCACATAGGGCCTGACTTTCTCTAGCACAAGTCATGGGGCTCCCTGAAGCCACATGGACTTTCATGGGTAGCTACCCCAGGTTCATTCCAGGAGATAATTCTATTCTTGGGACTTCTCCATGAGGCTTTCTTATTCTATTCCTCTGGGCCAGCTCCTCTCAATAAACCTGGCTTTCCCACCGGGGCTGTTTCCAAAAGTACCCCGAGTTTGCCATCACTCAGGACAGACTTCACTCCTTTTCTCGCTCTTTTCCTGCATCCTGTGGGAGCTGAACTCCAATATGGGGATTTACCTGGGCCCTGGAGTGTCCCTGCAGCACAGGGAGCAGCAGCTGCCTCTGCCCAGTCCCAGCTGAAGGGAAGGGGTGGCAGAGGTGAAAAATCCAAAATTCTCATTTGTGCTGGATCTGGACTGTACCTTTCAAGTAGTGGTGTTTCTATCATGAAACATTGTCCTTTCACAAGTGCACATCCTCTGGGAAATAACAAGGGAGGGAGCAGAACCTCACCTGTCCTGCAGGGCCAAAGGACAAGGCAGCCTGGGAGGGGTTATTCCTTTCCATCCCTGGTCATTGCTCCTGACAGTGCCACCCCTTGCTGCTGTTTTGTAGGAGGAAGATGATGATGGACTGCCTAAGAAGAAGTGGCCAACAGTCGATGCCTCTTACTATGGTGGGAGAGGAGTGGGTGGCATCAAACGGATGGAGGTGAGGAAATCCCAGCTCTGAGCTGGGACATCCCCTGCTACCCACACAGGAGGGGACTCGGGAGACAGGCACAAACTTCTTAAGGCTTTTTTGGTGCATCTGAGTCTAGATCTTTTTCTATGGGGATATTTGATAGCCAAACATAGATTTCTGAAGTTTGGAACCATCTTGGGACCAGCAATGTCCTGGTCCATGCCTGGGATACAGGTCAGCACTGCCATACAAATGACAAAGGAATGATTTTAGTTTTTCTGAAAAGTTTTCCCACTCCCCCATTTCTCATATACCACCATGAAGGACAAGTTCAAAATCTGGGCTGCAGGGTAGAAACAAACCTCACAGCCTGTGCATTGCCCTTCAGCTTGGATCTGGATGCTTGGAAAATAGAGGCAGGCCTCAGAGTGGTGTGACACAGCCTGATCCCTCCTTCCAGGTGCGCTGGGGAGAAAAGGGCTCCACGGAGGAAGGTGCCAAGCTGGAGAAGGCCAAGAATGCCAGGGTAAAGATGCCAGAGCAGGAATACGAGTTCCCTGAGCCCAGGAACCTCGGGAGCAACATGCGCCGGCCCTTGTCCCCTCGGAAGTGGTACTCCCCCATCAAGGTGAGCCCAGCCCTGCCTAGGGTGTGTGCAGGAGATCTTTCTTTTGGGATGAATGTTCACATCCAAGGGTGACATCTTGCAGTGGTCCCAGGTGCTGCTGGAGTGGCTGTGCCCAAGGGAGCCCCCTGAGGGTGTGCCTGGGGAAAGAGCCACATGGGGCACTGGGAGTTTCCCACCTGCTTGGTCAGGTTTAGGAGTTGTGTTGCTGGGAAATGAGAAATGGCCTCTCTGAAGGAGAACAGAGGCTTTACTCTCCTGCTTCCTTCCTGCCCAGCAGCAGCCTGTGGGGTCAGCCAAAAGCAGTGAGCCAGGCTGGATATGTCCCACCCTGCAGATCCCCCGGGGCTCCCTGCACTGCCTCTGGCTCCTGACCTGCTCCAGGTGGTGCTCAAGGAGCCAGGGCAACCTCGAGCCTGGGATCTCCTCAGTGCCTGATCTTGCATGTGGTTCAGATCCAGGGGTAGGAATGTCAGCGATGCTCATGGAGCCCGGCTGGATTCTGGAGATCCGGAAACTTGAGCCTCGTTGAAAATTTGGTGCAGCACCTTCTCTCTTTTTCCCCTGGAAGATTATCATCTCATAAATACAGCCTCCCAACCCAGCATTTGCAGTCGTGTTGTAACGACTTCAACATGTGTCCATGAGGGTTCTTCACTCCCATGGTGGGACAGGGGGGAGGCAGCTGCCCCAGCTCAGAGTGGGGAATGCAGCACTCCCCAAATCCCATTTTAGAGTGGGGAATGTAACACACCCCAAATCTCAGCTCTGAGTGGGGAGTGCCACACACCCGAATCCCACTGGGCTGCCCCGTGTTCTTGAACGAGCTGTTTTGTCACTTTGCATCACACGCCAGGCCCACCTGTGAGGTTCTCCTTGCTTCTGGAAATTACCTCATTCAGCCAAGACACAGCACGGTCGGTTCTTGCAGCTGAACTGACAGAAACACTGATTTTAGCACAAAGAGCCCCAAAGAGCTGCTCAGGCAGCTGGGACCAATGGGTGCAGCCACCTGAGCTCATTCCCTGAGAGCTGGGTCCTTTCCCACAGAAGATTCTGCTGAATTTCTCCCCTTCCCCAGCTGATGCTGTTGGATCGCAGCCTCAGGGGATTTTCAGTGAATTTTCAGGATTTATTCTGCATGGTGGGAAATCAGCTCTGAAAGGAGGAGTCAGGTTTGTTGCAGATCTGTTTCCAGGATGGAAATTCTCCAAAGTTCAAGAGAGGCTTGGAGAGAAGATTCAATGTATGTAGGGCTGAGGTTCAGTTCTGACTCTGGGACAGCTTTTGCTTCATAATAAAATTCAGTTATAAGGGTGCCTACAAATATTAGCAGCATCTCATGGATGATACTCTTAATTCCTTTAGAAATATCTCTCTTATCTACCATTCCAACTGTATGCAGGATACAGACAGTTCCAGTCCAAAACATTGTGTTCAAATACTGCCAAAACTTTGGAGTGTTCCACATCTGGATAGTATTTAGCAGCCTGGACAAGAATTTACCTAATTATTGTCACCACACCCCTTACTGAGCTGCACCCAGAAAGTGTATGGAGACAGGATAACTGTCTCCAACATTTTCCTCATGGACAATCATCAGCGTGCACCAAACCCAGGAAGGATCATTCCTGTGGAACAGAGCCCTGCTCTTGCTCTCCCTGGGCAGTAAGGAATGAACAAAATTGGCAAAATCCATCCACAGTCTTGGCAGAAAGTTGTGTCCTGGAAGTGTGAGCACAGAAGATGGATTTGCAGAGAAGGTGCCTGGGCCTGGACCCTCAGCCAGGGCAGCACTGTCTGGGATCCATCCTGCTTTGTCCAGTCTGGATTTTAAAATAACAGAGAGGGTCCCACCATTTCTTGGGGGGAATATTTCATAGGCCTCACCCATAGGAAATATCTGTTGATAGTCACCTTGAGTTTTCCCTCATCCCCATGCTCCAAGTGCACTGTGGATAAAGCAGATATTAAGTTTCCACCCACTCCACTGGGCTGGTTGAAGCACCCCTTTGGGGAGCAGATAAACATGGCTGTAACAAGCTGCTTAAAAAAAACATGGGTAAAGGAGAAGGGCAAGGAATTAAACTTCCAGAACAGTGAACCAAGGGTGCTTGAATCTGGTAAAGAGCCAGGAAATTCATATTTTAGGACCAGTCATCTTGCTGGTCACATGCTTCCCCTTCTCCAGGCTGCACAAGTACCAGTCCCTACTTAGAATATTCTGCCTTTTATGATGGAGTTCTTCTTCCCTCTATTTTTCAATCTTCCCTGAGTCACGTCTATAAGTAGGTAGACAGCTGAGAGTGGATAGATTGCTTTTTTTAAATGCTCCAGAGATTTATTTGCTACCAAATGTGACCACTGACACTTAACAGATTGGGGTTATTATTGTTGTTAATCTGATTTGCTGCCGTTACTTCTAAGCATAGTGCCGACTGGATAATCCTGCTTTTAAAATGTCATTTCAACTGTTTGAAAAGCCAGTGCAGATAATCCAAAGGGAATGACAAATCTGAAAATTTCCTAAGAACCTCACCAAGCCCTTGGTTCGTCTGACGGGGGGGAGCAGCACAGAACGTAGGTGGAAGTGAATCAGAGAGACACAGAATCACGAAGGTTGGCAAAGCTCTGCAGGATCTATCCAGCACCACCACCATGTTCACCATTAAACCATGGCCCTGAGTGCCACCTACACGTTTTCTGAACACCCCCAGGAATGGAGATTCCTCCACTGCCCTGGGCAGCCTGGGCCAGACCTTTCCAACTCTTGCAGTGAAGATGTTTTTCCCACCACCCAACCTAAAACTCCCCAGGCACAACCCGAGGCCATTTCCTCTCACTTGTTACATGGAACAAGACACTGACCCCAGCCTAAGGCTGAAGCAACAAGGGGTACTCTCTAAAGGAAGCTTCAGGTGAATCCTACATGGAGGCCACTCCAGCACTGCCTGGGCCACCTGTCCCTGGCAGTTCCCCAGCCTTTGTCCCTCCTGTCTCCTCTCCCAAAGCTGCCATGGCACTGCAGCCTGGCCACTTAGGTTTACAGACAGCTGCCTGACAGCAGCAGGTCTCAGGAGCACTGAGGTAACTCAGGGTCAATGCAGTGGTGAATTAAACACGAATTCAGAGGAAATTCCACGGCTGGAATTGTGCACTCCTTCATTTGTCATCTGCCCCAACTGTTTCTTCTCTCTGGGCTTCAGTTATAGTGGGATTCAAGGCCTTATTTGCCTTCAGACCTTTTTTTTTTTTTTTTTTTTTTTTTTTTCTCCAAGTGACCTCGTGCTTCAGCTGGGTTCCAGACACGGAGGCACAGCCCATCCATGCAGGGTTTCTGTTTCCAAGGGAAAACGTTGCCATTTCACTCATTCAACCATCATCCTTTCCATGATGCACACTCCCTCTCTCTTCCACACAGATATCTCAGGCAGGCAAGAGGCTCCCAAAAAGATGGAGCTCTTGGCTTTTCCCAAGAAATCATGGTAGACTCTTGGAAATTGGGACTGCAGAGGAAAAAGGAATTTTTTTTTTTTGTTCCATGGAAAGTTGTCACTTTGCCTCTGGTTTCCTAAAGGAGAAATGGAAGAAAAAGGTGCTTATTTCTTAAGCTGTCAGAGTGGACAGGAGATCAAGAGCTTCAACCAGCTCTGCTGCAGAGGAAAGATGGAGTGGAATAGAAGGGATGCTTTCCCTCAGCTCTAAGGAATTCTGCTGTCCAAAGTCAGAAGATCTGACAGAGAAGTTTCTTGCCTCTTCCTTTGAGAATCACAGAGTTTCCTGGCTCTCACCTTAGGAAGTCTTTTCCCCATATCCTATGGAAACAAGTTCCATGCAGTCATTTTATGTGTCTGCCTCCACCCATGTGTCCCTGCAACTCCCAAACAAGCTTTGAACCATTGGCTGAACATGCTGGTGGAGGAATAGAGATCCCAGAGAGGATTATGGCCCTGATGGTTTCTTGGAGGGGTAGAAGAAGGACTCTGCCCCCATGAAAGGGAGTCTTTAGTTAGACACCAGAGACCTGGGGTCACAAAGGACCTCCCAAACACCCCGAGTGTCAAGTCTAGCCCTCACAGACCCTGGAGTTCACACACCCACAGCAGGCCCACAGGAAAATCAGCTGCCTTACTCTGAGTGAGGATACTCACTCTTCCCCACCATCTCTGCAGTATCCAGCTCACATTTCCATTTGTTCATCCTGTCCCACGACAGCTACACAGGACATTTCTGCTCTCACAAGAGTTTTGTAGTCTTTATTTCCAGGATAGGGTGATCAGACAGGAGTTCCTGGATCCAGTCATGAGCCATTCTTTGGCTTTGATACTCTTATCTGCAGAAAACAGTTTTGTACCAGGGGATAACTTTGGCTTATCTCTGCATGTACAGAAAAGTTTTCTACCAGGGGCTATGCTTGGGGTTCCTGCTCTAATATCACAGCACTCAGAGCATTTGGTACAATAATCATGGAAACATTAATAAATAATGCCTGTTGTAGAAAATACAATAGACAGAAATTCTGTTTCTGTAGAAAATAGAAATCCCAGAAATTCCTACAAATCTCAGGATACTGAGTTCTTTACAGACCAAGGATCAAATTAAGTGAATATGAAGAGAGTTAGATCAAATAATCTTGCTTTGTGACCTGTCTGTGGCCTTGCACCGAGGCAGCCAAGGTGTGCCCCTTGTGCAAACCCTCCTGCATCTCTCCCAGGAGCTGAGTCCTTTTTGGAAAGGAAACCCTGGCCTGTCAGAATGGGGGTAGAGCAGGAATCCTTCAGCAGCAGATGGATGTTTCAGAGCAGGTGATTTGGTGAATATTTTTGCATTGCAGAGCCCTGGGCTTCTCCTTCTGGCCTCGTTCAGCTCATTTAAGGAGCACACTCAGGCTTAGCTGCTGAATTCCAGTCAGGGTGGAATGCTTGGGCTGCACTGCAGGGAATGGCAGGGGGGTCTGACCACACACCAGCCAGACCCTGTCTGCAGGAGCTTTCAACACGCTGGGTTTGGAGCAGAGCTCACCTGGGTCAGTGCCTGTGCACAGGTCTGTGGGTGTGGGCAGTGAACCCACCCAGCCAGGGCACAGCTGCTGCCCCTGGGCTCAGAATGGGGCTGGAGGGCTGGGCAAGGCAGGTGTGACTGCAGGTGTGACTGCCTGGAAAAGTGCAAAGATGAGCTGCCATGGGAGAGCCTGGGTGAGCTCTCCCGTGGGGGCTGCCAGGGGAGCTGACCTGGCCATCACACCTGGCTGGGACCCAGCTCTCCTGGCCATGCACAGAGATGGGGTTTCACTCAGTTCTGTCCAGCAGGTTGTTTTGAGCCACGACTGAGATTCTTTCTCACGTGTTGCAGTGGTCACTGAGGCTGGAGAGGAGCTGCTCAGCCAGAGCAGGAGGGGCAGCAGCTGGGAAAGGCTTTGCACGGTTTTACTGCTCGCTGTCTGAGCTGATTTAGCGTTTCGCTGGTTGCCTGGAGCTGAGTAGGTATTAGTCTCTCCCTGAGCCCAGGAGGTGCCTGAGTCACACATTACCTTTGGAAAGGCCAGGTAGGCTGTTATCTGTCAGACAGCTGAGCGCTCTTCCTTTGCCCTGCAGCGAGCTCAGTGGAGTGTCAGGGAGAGAAAACATTGTTCTGCAGCATCTCCTACAGGCACTGGGGTAAAACCTGCTCGGTCTGGGCACTGCACTTGGCCCCGAGCATCACTAACAGCTCTTTGCTTTCCTTGCAGGGGAAGCTGGATGCCCTCTGGGTCCTGCTGCGGAAGGGATACGACCGCGTGTCCGTGATGCGTCCCCAGCCAGGAGACAAGGTACCAGCACCTCCAAACCCTGCCCTGCAGCAGGGAACAGCAGAGCCCTCTGCCTGCCCTCCCTTTGGGGCTGAAGGCAGGCACTCCTGACAGCTCAGAAGCAAATTCTCAGTCAAATCTGTCCCCTTTGTTTGTGGGGTTTGGCTGCTGCGGTTTCAAGGCTGAACTGTGCAGGTGCAGGGACCCCTGGAAGAGCCCAGCACAGTCTGCCCTTGGAGCACGGAGCTGCTCTCCACCAGCCACAGGAGAAATTCTCATGAATAATAAGGGATATTCCTGTAGGACCCAAGGGAACAGCTGGAGCTGTGTCAGGGGAGGGTCAGAATATCCTGGGTATCAGGATATTCTGTGATTCTGTGATTTTAGTTCATTGAATTCCCCTCATGGTGGAAAATGTCAGTTTAAATTAATGTCTTATGCAGTCAGTCACACACCCCTGACATGAATCAACAAAGAGCTTGGAGTTGTTTCAGGAATATATTTGTCCCAAAGTATAAGTAACTGCAGCACTGTGAAGGCTTCAAGAAACTCAACTGCACATGAAAAATGTAATTTTCTGCTAGAGAATCACAGGCCTGTAGCATTTGGTTCCTTGTGAGCATTTTTATTGAACACAGGAGCTCTTTGTTAATTAAAAGGTTTAATATTTTATTCCTTCCCAGGGAAGATTTGCTAAAATGGCTTCACTGATTCTGGTTTCTGGGAGAAGTCGGGAATGCTCCCAGGCTTAGAGCTGCTAAAATACCTGTTCCTCTTCAGGTGACTCCTTTGTCTGTGCACTCACTGTTCTAACCTTGGTTTTGCCTGTGCTCTTGGGGGTGACCTCACCTGAGAGTTATGTCACTGCTATGGGGATAAGCACAAACAGCTCACTAAAACCTGCCAGTGGTTACCAGCAAGGGTTTGATGTCCTCTAACACACCCTTATTCACAGAGGCCAAACACTCAGACTCACAGATTTGTTGGCACAGAGGAAAATCTTGCAGAAGGACCTGGAAGTACTTCGTATCTACTCAGGGAAGTGCCCAAACAAAGGAGTCACCTGAAGAGGAGCAGGTATTCCAGAGCTCCAGGTGGATTTCTGAACAAATGCCTCCGAGTTATCCAGCAACAAACCAGTAGCTCCACAGTGCCAGCCTGGACAAGCTGCCAGCCAGGGGCATGATCTTGGGGGTAAGAGAACCAGGGGTGAGCAGAGCATCCCACAGGAACCAGCAACCCCAGAAGGAGCCAGCAGATTAAACATGGAACCTTCTCAGGCTGGAGAAACATGGAAACTCTTGCAGGCAACATATATGGGTAGTAAAGAGGAGCTTGGGGTTTGCGCACAGGAGCCTCTGGCCGTATGACATTCCTGAGAGCTGCAAGGAGGAGCTGTTTTGATAGCAGTCTGTACCTCCTGCTTTCTCCTCTCTTTCCTGGAGAAAGAGAAACAGATTTCAGACTCAGTGCTGTTGAATGGGCTCCTTAATTTGCCCACTGATCAAGATTTTAAAAAGTGAAGCCAGATAAAAAATAACAGAAAGGCATCTCTGTTTGCTTTGGAGCCTGGAAATGAGTTGGACTGAGCCCCAGGATTACATCACTTTCATATATAAGCAATTCCTTGCTGCAATCAGGGACTTTATCCCCTCCAGCACTTGAGCTGAGCTGTTCAGAAGATTCCTTGCATGGAATGAAGCAGAGGTTCCACCTCAAGCCCTGAGCTGAGTAATTGCTGCTGTTTATCTGCTGTAGCTTCCAGGGATCCCTGGGATTGTCAGGAAAGAGGAGCCCTGGCCTAAGGGTCACATCGGTGTGGGAGCAGACACTGCTGCAGGGGCAGTGGCTAACACAGTTCATGCACATGGCAGAATGTGGGGCTGGAGATTCCAGTCCTCTCCTGCTCCCTGTCACCTCGGGCTGTCCCTGTTTGTGCCCTCCAACGAAGGTGGGGATGCTTGGTCCTGGGGCTGCTCCCTCCCTGCAGCAGGAATGCCTGGGCAGAGAGGGTGGGATCCCAACCCTCTCCAGCTGCCACGAGGGAAGGGATCCCTGCCCAGAGCAGGGCACCCCAGCCTACTGCAAAGCCCCAGTGTCCCTAGAGCAGCAGGACACTGCCACTGCTCCTGCAGCCCCTGCCATCCCCTGGCTGCCCCAGCAGGAACAAAGCAGGGAGCAAACCCTGCTCTGGGGTGCAGGAGGCTTTTAACAACTCCTTTCCTAGCCCAGAACAAAAGGAAAATCCAGGGATGCTCAGGACCTGTTCTGAGGTGCACCCAGAGAGGCTGAGATGCACAAAAAGATGATGAAATTCTGGTTTTTTTGAGTCAGACCTGGCGGTAGGGGGTCTGAGATTACCATCAGACACAGATGGTTCCAATCAGGCGAGGAAGTGAGATCACATGGGATTCCTGTGGTATTCTCACATTTTCAAGAGACTAGGTTTGCATTCTTGTCAGCATTAATGAGGTTATTTTTATATTGGAAACATCATCAGAGAGAGGTGATGTAAATATATATAGACTTTTTAAGAGAACGTTATCACTTTTATAATGGAATACAGAAACCCTTATTTGTGCAAATTGCTCACAGGACCCAAACAATTCGTGTTTCTCTGAATGCCACTTGCACTTCCTTGATAAATGTTGTTCTGTCAGGAATTTATGAGATTATCAAAATGTGTTTCAAGTTCAGACTTGGCCAGAAACTCTTCAATTAGGGACGAAACTGTGTTTTGTTATGGCATTGCATTAATTGCATTTTCATTTTGTACTTGAATAGGTGAATATAGATAAAAAAGGGTATAAAGAGAGGAAAGGTATAACAAAGCTATGTGTAGTCGTGTGTAAAGATGTATCCTACCCAAATTAATGAAGATTCAGGAAAAAGAGCTTGTTTGGGGGTTTTTTGTGGTTTTTTTTTGTTTTGTTTTGGCTTTTTTGGGGGTTTTTTTTGTTTGTTTGGTTGGTTGGTTTTTTTTTTTGGTTGGTTGGTTGTTTGTTTGTTTGTTTGTTTTTTGTTTTTTGGGGGTTTTCTTTAGGTTACTGGTGTAATCACACCATGGTGAGCCCACAGTAAAATTTCCTTCTTCTCTGTCCTTTCTTGTTTCTTTGAATAACCTTTAATCTGCTGCAAGGATAGGGTCTTTCAGGGAGGGATTAGCACTGGCTGCTGCACCACCTGAGGAATCTGGATGTCTCTTTATTTCTGGCAAATTCAAACCCTTAGAAAACCAAATCTTCTTTCCTTGACTTTCCTTGTCTGCTGGAGAATGCTGTGTACTTGCAAAGACCAGTCTGGGAAATAACTCCTTGTCTCTCACTTCCCACCCAGTGCTGAAAGGCAAGAAAATTAAATCTGAAAAGCTGCAAAGATTGGGACAGTGCTGCCACACAGCCTCCCTCCCTGTGAAGGTGTATTCCTGTGCTCCAGGTGTCAGCTCAAACCAAACCCATTGTGTCAGGTGCTGCCCAGGTGTAAATCAAACCAGGAATTCAGCTGCGTCCAAGGCAAGGGGGAAGAGAAAATATGGGCAGCTACAGGGAGAAGTTCTCACTGTGGTGGTACTAATTCATCTGAACTCTAAACAGGGGATCTGTGAGACCGGCTTGAATATTCTGTTAATGTAGTTCAAATCCTCCCCTAACCACAAGGAACAGTTTTTCTTCCTAGCTCATTTTCCCATGCACAGCTCCTATGAAGCATTCAAAGAGGAAATTGGAGGAAATTCTTCCCTGTGAGGGTGGGGAGGAGCTGGGGTAGAATTCCCAGAGAAGCTGAGGCTGCCCCTGGATCCCTGGCAGTGTCCAAGGCCAGGCTGGATGGGGCTTGAAGCAGCCTGGGACAGTGGGAGGTGTCCCCTGCCCATGGCAGGGGGTGGCACTGGGTTTTAAGGTCTTTGCAACTCATCCCATGGCTCTGTGAAGAGTTCTCTGAAACTGTGGAATGTGTTTTATTATTGAGTAGCCGCAGTGAAGGGTGATGTGTGAATGGCCAGGTAGTACTGATGGATGAGGAACATCACAAAGCACACAAGCAAAACCTGCCATCCAGGAAAATCCCCTGGCTCCTGCCTTATTTTTAATTAGGAGCCTATTGTAGAGTCAAAGCAATTTGGATATAAGGTAATTGTCTGATTTCAGTGTCATGAATGGAAACCTCCTGAAACAAAGGACAAGAAACCAGGAGATAGGATTTCAAATCCCCCTGGTTTAAACACCAGACACGGTCCCTTTTCAGACCTGAGAGTAAAATCAGCTGTGCAGCCCCCTAGGTCACCCTTACACATGTCCCTGTGAGGATTCTTGTCCCTGCGAGGATTATTTTCCCTGCAGACCCAAAGCCACCCAGGAACCAAGAAGGAGCTGCTAACCCATCCTTAAATCCCAGTCACAGATTTCTCCTGACAGGAAGCAGAGCCTGAGAACAAAACCATAACCTTTCCACACATTCTGCTGCAGTGTGGTTTTCCATTAACAGCCATGGAAAAGTTAACCTAAACATTAGCTCCTTTTCCTGGAACTAGCAGCTCCAAAGCCAAAAGCCTGGGCTCTGCTCCTGCAGAGTGCTCGGGGCTGGGGGAATGAAGCAGAGCTGGCCCTTGAGCTCCTGAGGCAGCTCCTAAAGGGTCTGGTGAAACCTGACCCAGAGTAGGGTTTATCCCAGACAGAATCAGAAGTTACCCCTTTGATATTGACATCAGAAGCCAGACAAACCCAGCACAAACCCAGCACCAGGGACTGTGGGGATGGGAATTATTCCTCACCAAGTGCTGTGGGAATTATTCCTCACCAAACACTGTAGGACAATACCCTGTGGGCAGTAATTCCCACTTCCTCAAGACATCAGCACTGCTCAGGATGGTTGTCCTGAGTCATGAAAGGTGAAAACACCCGTCAAGCTCTGTTCTCACCTTCACATAATGGAAAATCCTGTCCTGAATCCTGCCCTGTCCTCTTTGCCCAAGCTGCAGGCAGGGAAACGGGTTCATCCCCTGTCTCCTGGTTATTCTGCCACCATCTTCCTCGTCCACCCCATCTTAATTTGGACGCCTAAATGAGGTGATGAACCGTTTTGGAGGGCTAGGAGCAGGTGGTACCTGGGGGCCATGGAGACATTAATGGAATCAGTCATGGGAAGGTCCCTGCCTGGGGATATCCTGCACTCCTCTTGCCTGTAGTATGTCAGGTTTTGGTGAAAGACCAAACTCAGACCCTCCTGTTTGGCAGCCAGACCCCAAAGCGGATCAAGGCATTGGGGCTCATTTATTTAGAGAGTCTGATACTGCTCTCTCAGCTTGTGCTGCCTGTGGGATGAACAGAGCTGCCCTGACAGCAGAAGGCCTGTAAAACCCTGCTGGGGTGGGTGAAGAGCATCCTGCTCTTCCTCCAGAGCAAGCAGAGCTGGCTGTGGAGCAGCTCAGGGATGCTGATGTTTTATTTTCCTGCTACAGTAAGGGGTGCAAAGCCCAGCTGTGGCTCAGGGTCCTTTTTGGCTGAGTACAAGTGGGAAAACACAGCTCTGGCCACGAGTCCAGGGTGGGCTGGGTCCTCCAGAGCTCCGGGGTCACTGTTTGAGCTCACACTCTGCCATAGCACAACCTCTGCACCTTTGCATCGTGCTTTAATATCATGCTTTTTGCTTAAAGGAGCTCTCTCCCTCTCGGGCTTTCTTTGCATTTGTGCCCAGGGCAGTAATTAAAGATTTTCTGCCCGTCCTGTGCAAGGGAACAGTAATTTGTTTCCTGGATATCCCCTTGCCATTCAGTCTGACAGTTCTCCCCAAGGAGCTGTTAGCTTTCCCATCTCCTCCGAGGCAGTGGAGCTGCCAAAGTCCATCCCAGCCCATCTGGACTGAAAACTCTGGCACTCTGCCCCATCTGCTCGGGTGAGAGCCCTGGAACACAAGAACTGCCTCGCTCTGGCAGCTCCATGCAGGGAGGAGGAGGAGGCTGGGCTGTGTCTCTGCCTCTGCCTTCCACACGTGCTGGGTGCCCTGCACTGAGCAGGGCACCTGGAGAAGGTGCTGCCAGCCAGTCCCTGCCAGCCCAGGGCAGCACAACTGGATCAGGCACAGGAGCTAGGGAAGGAGCTCTGAACTCTAATTTAGAGCAGGGGACAGCACAGGGCAGTGGGTCAGAGGGAGCTGGTGGTCACTGGCTTCTGGGCCAGCTCTGGGCCAGCTCTGGCTGTCACATCTGTGCTCCCAAGCTGTTCCTGCATCTGTGAGTACTAGAAGGCTTTTAGTCCTTAAGCCCTGACCCAGCCCCAAACTCAGGGATTTCTGCACTTCACTGCATCCTCCTGAATGCTCTCTGGGCAGTGCTCAGTTCCATTTGGATCAGCATCTCCATAACCTCACTCTTGGAGCATCCAGACAGAAGATCTCTCCACACAAAAACAACTGCAGCTATTTGTTCTCTGGCCGAGATTTCTGACTGCTGCTTTTTGTTCAGGTTTATTTTATTCTCAACATACATAAAGAAAACAAAACTAGTGCAAATAATAGTCTGAAGGAACTTGAGTTGCGTGGCAGGGGATGTGGCACTGGAACAAGGAAAACATTCTTGTGGGGATTTTTTCTGAGCAGAACTGGTTAATCTCAGGTTCAGACTTTCCCTCACTCAGCAGGCCTGTCCCACAGTATTTACTTAAAATCTCAGCAGAGTGCATTAAAACAACATTAGAGGTGAGGCAGGAGCTCAGGAGAGCAAAATGGGCTGGGTACTGTGGGATGGGGCAGGGTGTGGGGCTCACTTGGGCTCTGCTCAGCTGGGGCTGCTCCACAGCCTCCAGGAACCCTTTTCCTCAGCTGAATGGGGCTCAGACAGATGTTATTCCACATCCACAGCTGGCAGAGCTCTTGGAGAGGAGCTGTCTGGGCATCTCTGTGTCCCTTCCAGACCAGCTGCTCCCATCCCTGCCAAATCCTTCCAGCACCTTCCTTTTCCTGGGTCCTCCCTGCAAAGCATTTGTGCCCAGGCTGGGGACAGCAGGAAGGAGATGCAGACCTGTGCAGGGGATTAAAAATGTTACCCCAACAAATCTGCTCCAGCCCACAGGGGTTCAGTGCTCCATCTGGTGTTTTGTCACCAGGAAAAACATTTACTTTGGGAGAGGAAAGAGTAAAATAGAAAATAAGCTCATGCTCACCAATCTGATAATAAGGAATGGATTCAGAAATCCTCTAGTGCCTTTTTGGATGATTTAATATCTAAAGGAATGAATCCATAATACAGTAATGCTGATTCTGACATTTGAGTATTTACAGTGGGATTTTTTGCAGGTGGAACTTGTGAGAAGAAAAAAAAAATAGCTCAGAGGCCAAAGGTTTTGTTTAAAACTGTACAACAAACTGTAGCTTAGCACCAAAGAGCAAGAAAAGCAGTTTGTTGGCTTCTCACAAGCACTGGGATATCAAGACATCCTGATGAGGAATGGATGCATTTCAGGAAAAATTCTGAGCAAGAAAATGTCGTAGTTAAACAAACCTTCCCTTTTGCCTGGTAAATGCTTGGAATGGGACACAAAAGCCAGGTGTTTGAAGGAGAGAGAGGCTCCAAAGGGGCAAATCCCAGATTTTGTGCTGCTGGAAGTTTAAGACTGAGGTGTGGGAAGAGGCATCTGTGGAAGCAAGAACCACAAGTCATGCTGTGACTCCAGCTCTGGGACACAGGAAGGAAGGCCAGGACAGGGGGGAATGGCCTTGGGCTGATGGAGGGCAGGTTTGTGTTTGATACTGAGAGGTAATTCTTTACTCAGAGCATGGAGAGGCCCTGGCACAGGGTGCCCAGAGCAGCTGTGGCTGCTCCATCCCTGGCAGTGTCCAAGGCCAGGCTGGACAGGGCTTGGAGCAGCCTGGGATGGTGGAAGGTGTCCCTGGCATGGCAGGGGGTGGCACTGGGTGGTCTGTGAGGTCTATCCCATGCCATGGTGGTGATAATGCCTCTCCCACTAACTCTGCTCCTCCTCCTGTTCTGTTCCAGGGCCGCTGCATCAACTTCACCCGGGTGAAGAACACGGAGACGCCCCCCAAATACCCCCTCAACAACTCATACCCCTCTTCCCCCCACCCAGCGCCCATCTACACCCCCCCACCCCTCGCCCCCATCTACACCCCTCCTCCCCCCAGCTCCCCCCATGCCCCCTCCCCCTCCTCCACGCTGCCCCCGCTGCCCCCCCCGCCCCAGGCCCCCCCCCCCAGCCGGGCTCCCCCCCCCTCCCGGCCCCCCCCCCCGCCCCACGGCCTAAGGGGATCCCCCCACTCCTCCAGAGGTGGCCAGGGGCTCCCTCAGCAGTACTGTACCACTGTACCACCCCAGCTGGGGCCAGGGGCCCTGCCATGGGTGACAGCAGCACCAGCGACCCTGCAGGCATCTCCTCCTTTCATTTCTTTCATCTCTTGAACCCCTTGAGCATCAGTGCCTCCAAACTCTCAAAGCAAGAAAAGCCCAGAAGAGGTCCAAGTCCATCCCAGCGAGGCTGTGCCACCTCTGGGTCCCTGACACTTCCCTGTGCCTCGGCATGGTGAGCCCAGGACTGGAAAACAGGAACGGGGAACTGGAGCCAAGGAAGTCCTCCTGGGTCAGGATTGCACAGGACTCCTGCCACTGCAGAACCCCAGCCAGCAACCTGGGGACATCTGCACATGGCACAGGGACAGGGACAGCCCCTCCCTTCCAGCTGCCAGGCAGCAGTGGCACCAGCAGCTCTGCAGGCCCAGAACCCACCAGCATGGGCAGGACTGGTGACAGACAGAGTGTCACCCACCAGGCACTGCCAGCCTAAGGCGGTGTCACCTCCGAGGGGCTGCGAAGGACAAGGGGCTGTGGGATGGGGTGGAGTGGAGGATGTTTGGTTTGTAGATGTTGGTTTGTGGATGTTTGGTTTGTGTTTTTTGGAAACAGTGTCACTAGGAAATCAGAGTGCAGGGGAAAATAAACCCCGTCAGGTCAGCCTTTGGTGTTCCCAGCAGGACAGAGGGCATAACCATGGGGAAGTTTGGGAAAGGAGTGGTCAACAGAAGAGTCTTGGCATTGGGTTCAGGTAATTCTGTCCATCTAGTCCATCTCTCCATGGTTCTGCAGTGCAACTTTATGCTAGTTTCCACTTCAAAGAGAAAGACTCTGAATGTAAACCAGAGGTTTGGTGTCTTGAGTTTCCTGAATCCAGTCTGCTTGGGCTCCTTGTTGCTGTCAGTTTGAAAAGGTTGCCACTGATGCATCTCTGTTTTACTGTAAATTGAATTCTCTCGCCTTAAAAATGTTTCCACATGGATTTTTTTGGATTTTTTTTGTTTTCCTTTCCTAAACAAGTAGCAGCTGCCTCCCCTGAGTGAGCTCTGAGTGAAGAAGAGCCAGTGTCCTTACTCAGTCTTGTCAGCTCTCAACATCATCACTCCTATTAGCAGTATTGACTGAGGCCAACCCCCATGGGACAGCCCAGATGGGACTCAGTCTGCCAAGAAATGCACTGGCTGCATTTCTCATGCTTCCTCCTCACCTTCATGGCACCCCCAGCACACCCCAGAGCATCTCCTGCACACTGCTGTATCCTACAGCCACCCTGAGCACCTGGGCAGCCCAGGGCAGAGCCAGGGGAGACCTCACAGCCCCTCAGCCAGAATTCCCTGATTGACCCTTGGGATCAGTTCTCACAAAAATCTCTGGAAATCTCACAGGACAGAAACCACCTTTGTAGCTGCAGTTCTATCAATAGCAAAGGGTTCTCATCTCATTTTTTACCAGATAAAGAAATGCTTTGCCAAGTACTTTCTTCAGTGCTTTTGGAAATACCAGTTCTAGCTTTTCTAGAAAAACAAGGGGGAAAAAAAAGAGAAAAAAATCTCAAGAAGGGAAGGGAAGGGAAGGGAAGGGAAGGGAAGGGAAGGGAAGGGAAGGGAAGGGAAGGGAAGGGAAGGGAAGGGAAGGGAAGGGAAGGGAAGGGAAGGGAAGGGAAGGGAAGGGAAGGGAAGGGAAGGGAAGGGAAGGGAAGGGAAGGGAAGGGGACAATGGAGACCTACCCTGGGCCCCTTTGGGCAAGGGCAGCAGGGAACCCTTGGCACAAGGCTCTGAGTCCCTCCCTCCCTGTGCTGGGTCAGGGTCAGCTCTTAGGTGGGATAAATCCGTCAGTCCTGAGGAGCTGGGACTGAACCCAAGCCGAGGCTGTGTTCCCCTTTGATCCCCCACTGTTCTGTCTGCAGGCAGCACGGAGCAGTCCCTGAGCCAGAGCAAATTCCCTGTGTGCTGCTCCCTTATCCCAGCTGTACCAGTCACAGGTTGGTTCCACAAGAGAACACTAAGGGTGGGAGGGGGAGCTTCCCCCTGACACCCCCATTCAAGCTGGGCTGGGCTCCCTCGTGGATGGATCTGGGCAGGCAAAGAGCTCCTGCATTTGCTTTGCTCTGGTCTGGTCTGGTCTGGTCTGGTCGGGTTTGGTTTGATCTGGTCTGGTCTGGTCTGGTCTGGTTTGGTTTCATGATGGAAGGTGTGAAAACTGGGAGTGGTGTAACACAGGACCCACATCCCCAACAGTTCCTCAGCATTTCAAAAATATTTGGGAAGGAAATTATTTTCAACAGTACAGCATTGAGAATTTTAAAGTGTCAGCCAATAAGTTGGTTAATTGGTTAATTAACCAATAAATCTACTGCTGGGGGGAAAATAAAAAGAAGTATGTTCTCCATGACATTTTTGCAGATGTACATAGAAATTCTCATTCTCCCCAAACTAAGGGAAAAATAACAAACCCTGCAGATTTAAAGACACAAAATATAGCCTAGATCAGGTTAGAAAAATCAGGATTTTCAAATCCAGTTTAAGAATAAAAAACAAGCTCCAAATTTTTTGTTGTACATATTGTTGCTGCATGCTTACCATATGTTAGATGGAAGCATTTCCTATCCATTGTGGATAAAAGAACATTTTTCAAGTTGTAGTAAATTATTATAAAGCCAATGACATTTCATGGCATGTTACCGCATCAAGCTGTGCTTGTTGTATTTTTTCTTTATGGTTGTATTGCCTTTTTCTTTTTTTATAAATGTACAAATATTTCCTGTAGTGACGAGTACCTGTTTGACATGGCATTAATTGAGGCACTGCAGCTCCAGACTACACAGGCCACCCATCCATTGGCAAAGGGATTTTGCACGTGGATCTGGGTGGAGCGCCTGAAAAAAAAAAACCCTACACAACTCTGCAGAGTTCTGAACTCTGAAGTGAGGAACTTCCTAATGTTCCCACAAAACTTAGAGCATGTTTGGTGGTGAATTTTGTACATGGTTTGTATTTAGGAAGGAATCCCTGCCTGGGAGGGTGGGGAGGGGCTGGGATGGAATTCCCAGACAAGCTGTGGCTGTCCCTGGATCCCTGGCAGTGCCCAAGGCCAGGCTGGATGGGGCTTGGAGCAACCTGGGACAGTGAAAAGTGTCCCTGGCATAGCAGGAGTGACACTGGATGGGATTTAAAGTCCCCTCCAACCCAGACCATTCTGGGGTTCTGTGATTTAGGACCAAACTAAATCTGGCTGCAGAAATGGCTCCCAAAAGTACCTCATGTGCTTTCAAAAGCCACATTCCCTTTATGCTGAACCCTAAAAATTAATTTAGGAACTTGATGGCTTAATGGGAGGCCACTGAGAGTGAAAAGTTGGTCCTGAATTCAAACCAGCTCCCACTGACAATTAATGCCATGGAAATGAGGTCGAATTTGCTGGAGCACCACCCAGTGCTCTGTGGTGCCCTTTGTACTCTGTCTGTGAACCTTTCCTAGTCCACACCAGCCAGACTTAATTAAATGTTCATCCAAAAGGAGCTGAGTGATGCCACAGCTGCTGTGCCACCCCAGAGACCCCAGCTGGGCTGGTCACAGCAGGTACCAGGTGTCTGATGGTATTGAAAATCCATCAGCTTTTCTTTTGCCTTTTGATTCCTCCCCTTGTCTGTCTTTCATTCATTTGTTCAAAACTCTCCATCAGTGCCTGGCAGCCTCCAAGGGTTGAGCCTTTGCAAAGGTTCAGGTTCTGTTTTGGTTTATTTTATTTTATTTTACTTGCCCAGTGTTACCAAGTGCTGCTGGCATGATCTCTGTGATCACCTGAATTCTCTCTCTGCTCCCTGGCGTGTGAAGGCCTCTTCTGTTTATTTTGGGGAAGGGGCATGTCTGGATCTGAGGGCTCTGGCAAGTTTTGGGGGTAATAAATTGGGCCTGTTGCCCTGTTTGTGGTGCTGGTGCAGGGGAGGAGCAGAGCAGTCCCTGTTTTGATGTTGAATTCTGTGTTGTGAGCTCAGCCAGTGCAGTACAGTGATGTTTTACTCCTGTTTGTTGCATGTGTCATTTGTTAAATCCAGTCATTACTCTTGCTGACCTTGATGTTATTATTAAAGAACTACACAAATCTCTGGTGGGCTCTGAGCAATTCTTTGTCGCAGCAGAGCAAATCCTGGGCAACAAATTCTCACAAACTGCTTTTTCATTATGTTGGGGAACTAAGACTTGGTTGTTTTCTTCCCAACAGCCCAGAGCACTCCTGACATAAAAGCTGTTTTCTTCGAGAATGTGGCAGAGTTTAAACTGCCCATTCCTCCCTGAATTTGCCATTTCACACAAACTGGCTCAGGAACCTTTACCAGAGGCATCTTTATCAGGGCACAGCCACTACCAGGAATAACCAAACTTAACTACCCCAGCTCACCTGGATTTTGATGTGGTTGTTTTGATATTCCACAAAGAAGAGCATGAATAAATTCAGTCTCTGGCTGTGGGTCCCAAGCACACAGAGCCAGGCTTTACCTGCCTCTGAAGACATGAGCTGGCAGTTCCCTCAGCACACCAGACCCTGCAAGCCAGGGCTCAGGCTGCTTTTGTCTTGCTGTGTTTTGTTTAAACCAAGCTTGTACCTGGTAAATGCAAGGAGCAAGTCACAGTGCTCAGTAGGTCCTGCTGTCACTCAAACTCATTTTAAAAAAAGGTAGTGTGTTTGTGGGTTGTTTTTTTTTTAATGAAGACTCAAAGAAAATCACAGTTGCTTTGCTCAGAAGAGGTCAGGTGAAAAAAACCCCAAGTTGAACCTGATTTAGCCCAACCTCAGAAAAAAGGATGAAAACCTGCTTTGATGGAAGCTCTGGGTCTGTCAGGGCAGGAAAATTCACAGAAGTGGCTGCACAACTGTGCTGAAAGAACCATCACTGCTCTGGGCAGAAAATCCCAGGAGAACACGGGGACCTGGGCAGGCTGGTTTGAATTTCCAGCAGATCCAGCCCCACTGGGCAGGACCCCCTCGGCCCCTGAGCCCCAGGGTGCCCCACAGTGCTGCCAGAACAGGGCAAATTTCCCAGACAGAAAGGTTCTTTTGGAGCAAAGTGTCCCCAGAGCATCAGGCGCACACGAGCCAGGGTCATTGCCAGCAGCTGCACCCAGTGAGCCCAGTGGGAGCAGGGCTAGGCTCCCAGTCTGGGCTCCCTGTCTGGGCTGATCAGGGCACTGGGGGCTCAGGGAGGGGTTTGGGGTGCCACAGAGCCATGGGAGCAGCTCCCCTTTGGAGCAAGGAACTGGGGGAGACCGGGATGAGGCTGGGGCAGCTGCAAGGAGCCCAAATGGGGATTCCTGGCAGGGATTTCTCTTTGTTTTAGGCTACTCTGTCCTGGTTTTGCCTCTCTGGACACACAGTTCCAGCCCACGGTGCTCAGGTGGGGCCAGGGAACAGCAGCGGCTGGGTCTGGGGGCTGCTCCCAAGCCTCTCCTTGCAGGTGGATCCTGTTTGTTCCCCATCTGCCCTGGGAAACCTGAGGAGCTCCTCTCTTGGAAGGGAGGGAAATTGCTTTATTTCTCCCTAAATTTGGCAGAGAAAGCCTCATCAAGTCGCAGATAATGGTTTGTGTGGGGCTGATGGAAATGTCAGGGGTACTCAGCCAGAGCATCCTCTCTGCTGCTGGAGAGTGTAATGCATCTTTTTATTTCAGAAACAGCTATAAAATAACTTGTAAAAATGATATGATCTGTAAAATAAATCATCCTGGATGCATACAGTGGCTGAAAGTCTGCAGCACATTGCTAGAACTTCTAGATTATTTAAGTATTTTTTAACAGTTAAATGTTTTGAAGGGTCCTTCCTGGTAATGTGGGAAGGAAAAATACATTGGAAAGGTGCAGAGAATGAGGGGAAATGTTTTCTCATCCACAAGGTCAGTGCAGTTGTCCCCCAAAGTGAGGTGTCCCTGATGGTGGAGGACTTGTCCCTTCCACCCAGGGGACATCCTGGCTCTTGCTGGATGTGACCAGAGCTGCAGCCTGAGCAGGGAAATCTGTAGGAGTTAAATCGTGGGACCTTTTCCAGAGCTGGAGAAATTAACAGGGATGGAGAAACCATAGCATGCACAAATACCACAGGGAGTGGAAAACTGAACTTAGCAATGAGGTAACTCCTACTCACAAGAAAAGCTGGGGATTTCTAAATTCCACTTTCCATCCCCACTTCAAATCCTCCCTGGCATCTCCTCTGGGTGTGAGAGACTTCAGCTGCCTGCAGAAGATTCTTTGTGCTTCTCCCCTGCTGCCCATGAGCCCTGTGGTCAGTGTGGGCTCACCAAGGTGTAGGGATCCTTCCTCGAGGTATTCCTTACTCCACGGAAGGTCTCTGGGAAAGGAAAAGCCAGGCAGGAGCAGGGGATGTCTGCATTCCTTCAGTATGCTCCTAGTGACGTGAGCTGTGAGCACCTCTGGCCTTGGCAAGCTCTGCCTGCCTGTCAGCATTCCCACGGAATATCCCGCGGAATATCCATGGCTGGGACCTGTGGGGACAAACCTGGAGTTGTTTCGTCTGGGAAAGTGAGAATCTTGAACTCTGCAGTGCCTGGGGTCAGACAGAATGAGAATTTCTGTGCACTGCAGATGCTCCAGTCTGAAGGGCCTGAGGAGAAGGCTGGGATTGATTCCCAGATTTTATTTAAGGCATGGGCACTTGTGAGCACCTAAATATCTTAAATAAAAGGATGCAAGGATGAAACACCTGGAAATACCCTCCCCACGTGCAGAGCCTCCCCCTCCCTGCTCTGGAGGGCTCCTGTAACCACAACAACAGCAGATGTGGAAAAACAACACCGGGAATGAATGGGGGTATTTTTAGCTGTGTCCAGGGCAAGAGAGCCAGCCTGGGCTGCAGGGGCAGCCAGAGCTGATCCCATAGGGCACAACTTGGGAACTCCTGTTTTGGTATGAATTTGACAGCTGTAAACTTTTCGGGGAGCAGGATGAGTGTCTGGGGGTGTTCGCTGGAAGTGATGGCAGCCACCTGTGCCACAGTCTGTTATGGAAACTGGAGAGATTTCCACCTGCTGAAAATGTATCAAAATCATTGCAGTAGCATCAGACACGTTCTTGTTTGCTTTTTAAGCAGTCCAGCTCAGAAGGTCAAATCCTGAAGTCATCCTCACTTGTCTGCATCTGCCTGTCCCTGTCTGGGGTGGCTTGGTTGAAGCTGCTCCCCCAGCCTGAGATAATCCAGCAAAAATAATCCACTTGCAAAATGAAATGTCTGTTTTTTCATTAAAGAACCACGTGGAAGCAAGTAACCTGTCCAATGAGGGTGGAAGAGGGAATTGCTGGCAGAGATGTGACTTGTGTCCTGAGTGCTCTGAGACCCTCCTGTGCCAGCATGTCCTCCCCCAGACATGACAGCAAACTTTTGCTTGCTCCTCTGCAGCTATAGGAGAATCTTGTAAAATCCCTTTTTGGAGAATGAGGAAATTTGTGTTGACCCAGAAAACACAGAGAAATGCAGTTTTAATTCCTGGCTGTGGCAGTGGGTGAACTGAGGGTATATGTGACACCCAAAAAAAAACCAAAAAACCCAAGAAAAGTGTTCAGCAAATTGGTCCTTGGTCCCTCTGGCTTTACACCTGGTTCTGCTGCTGCTCCCTGTGGGCAGGCACAACTGAATAATTCCAGGGACTTTTGATAAAGAAATACAGGATTAACTCCTGCTAGCAGATTCCTGGTCCTTTAAACATCCAGATGTTCTCTAGAGCAGGCAGGGGAAAGTTTAGGTATCGCTGCAAATCTGGAGGTGTCTCTGCTTGTCTGAGGCCAGTTTTCCTCCTGCTATGGTGCTGTAGCAGCATCATCCCCCAGGTTCCTGCAGCACCAGAGGGGTCCTGGTCCCCACCTGTGTTGTTTTCCAGCCCAGATTTCCCTGCTTGGTGGATTTGCCATCTCCAGGGGGGTCTGTTCCTCCCTGGAAGTTCTTGACTGCCCTGAGGGGCAGCAGGAGCTGTCTGGGGACAGCTGCTAGGGCATCCTGCCCTCCATGCTCTGCAGGGAGGTTTTGTGGAACAGGATCTCACTTTCCACCCCTTCCAAGATTTCTGACTGCAGCAGCTTGGCTGACTCAGGCACGGGCTGAGCCAAGTGTGGGACCACCCAGGCCACCAGCCTCATCCACTGGGGCACATTTTTACATTCCCACAACACCAAATTAAATAAATAAGAAACAGGCCCGAATGCAAGGGAGAAAAAAGAAGGCACAGGCTGCTGGAGAGCAGCCAGAGAATCCCTTGGTTCAGCAGGATGAACACAGATCTTTGTGGAGCTGCAGGTAGGGATCTTTGGCTTAAGGGACCTTTGATCACTCAGTGTTGGCAGGCAGGGGTCGTGCAGCACCATAAACAATTCCCAGTGAATCCAAACCTGGGCTTGGAGAAGGAATTCTGACACCTCTGAACTCCCACAGCAGAACAGCTCCAGAACCAGCTTGAGAAGGGGAAATTACAGAAATCACTGCTGGGGTTGCCAGGATGGGAGGAAACATCCTGCTGGCCCTGGGGGTGGGACACGAGGGACACGGGGGACATGGGGAACACAGGGGACATGTGAAATGAGGGACATGGGGACACAAGGGACACAGGGACATGTGGCAGGAGGGACACAAGGGATACAAGGGACACAGGGACACAAGGGACACAAGGGACACGAGGGACAGAGGGACATGTGGCACGGGTGGCACTGCTGAGGTGTGCAGGGCAGAGCTCCTGAGCTCCTGCTGGGAGAGTCAAGTCACCTCTTGTCACCTCTCCAGTTCTGCTGGGGTATTTAAGGGAGGAGAGTGCCGAGTCCCCAGAGGAAATATTTTCACTTCCCTACGAAGTAATTTAGAGCTGAGCTTTAAACAAGGGAGCTTTGCTGGTTATATTTCTTTGAAAACAACAACGGCAAATTATTTATCTGAGAAGAATATTTACTGACAACTGTGATCTGGCCAAAACTGAAAAATAAATCATTTTTTCTTCCTCCTCTCTGCCCACTTTTTTCCCTTTTTTTTTTTTACCAGAGGCCTTTTTAAGGTCTAATGTATTTTTCAAGCTGACAACTGTTACTTTATGCTCCACTGCAGACATCTAAAGCATCTTGGCAGGGTCACATTTACAGACAGCCTCTGGGACCCCTTCTCTGGGACCCCTTCATGAGCCCCAGACGGACGCTCATGGCTGGAGGCTGGGGGTGGTTTTCTGGGAGTTTCTTCCCTAGTTTTCCCAGCGCCATCTGGGGACATCCCTGCAGTGATGGGTTCATCCTGCAAGGGAGCTCTGCTGGCCTGGCCCTGGTCTGGTCCTTGGTGCCTCCCTGCTGCAGACAAACCCCCAACAGGAGCTAAATGAGTTCAGTGCAGTCCTCTGTAAAAATTTTGAGCTAAAACTGCAGGGAAGGGGGTTGAGTTCATCTGGGGTGGTTTCAGCAGTGTCAGGGAAGTGTCTGAGATGCTCCTTTCCCTGTGCTCCCTGTTGTGTTTTGACAAAATGCCTTTGGGTTTCAGTGGTGCCAGCTCCTCCTGGGCTCAGCTGGGCTTGCCCAGACCTGGGACAGAGGGGACAGGGCTGTGGGAATGGGGACCCTGCAGGCACCTCCCCTGTGGTTTTGGAGAGGACAGAGCAGGAGACTGCTCATGTTCTTCACCCTTCCACGGAATCCTTTCCCCTCCTCTTCCCATCTATTTCCTGTCCAGAAATTCCTGACTGCTGCTTCCCTGACTCTCTGCTGCTGATGGAATGTGATTTAATCACAGTGAAGTCCTCGGGGAGACAGCGAGGCAAGCATCATCTGCACTGGTGATGTCTGTCTGTCTGTCTGTCTGTCTGTCTGTCTGCAGCCAGACCGGTGATAAATCTCTGCACTGCAGCCTCAGGATGGATTTGGGTTGGGTTTGCTCCCTCCTCCCCCTCTGTGCAGCAGGAAAAGGAGGGATGAGCTGTGGGATTCTGCCAGATCCTAGAGCTGCCCCCCACGCTCCAGGGAGCTGGAGGAGCTCGGGGGTCTCTGGCCCAGGCAGGAAGGGGGATGCTGTCAGTCTGCAGCAGGAGCAAGAGGGGCTGGGCCAGCCTGGAACACTGCCCTGCTTTGGCTTTGTGCAAGAGCATCAAAGCTTTTCCCAGCATTGCTCTGTCAGTCCAATTGGGGCTGGTGCAGCCTGTAACAGTTTTGCTCTGTATTAATTTTTTTACTGCACTTCCGTCAGAAAAGCTGATTCATGCTGGGCTCCCCAGCTTTGGTGAGCACAAAAGCTTTGCTCCTCTGCTTCCCACACAGGCTTGGGGAGTCCTGATCAAATCCTGTGGAAGGTTTTCTCTATTCCCAGGAGTTCACTATGGAGATCTCAGCAGCTTTTTGGGTTGAGTTGGGATGTTTGTGACTAACTGGGGTGTTGAACAAAGTGCAGGACTGTCCAGCCAGACTCTTGTGACAAAGCCCAGCCCTCAGCTCTGTCTAAAGGAGACACAAGGAGGGAAATTTGGGTCCAAGCCCTCAGAACTGTCACTGAACAGGAAAAGGGGGAGCAGGGGAGGGTGGTGAGCTTGGCTTTGTTCCCTGAGCGGCAGAAGCCAAGAAGGAAAGGAACCATCCAAGAAAAGACAAACTGGCATTTCTAAAGCAAAATACTCCACTTTTGGTAATTGCTCTAAAAACCAAGATCATCTTTGAAAGACTTTTATTGTTTAAACTCTACAAACAAGACAAGAACTCCAGTGCTAAACACAGCCAGTGAGCACAGCGGCCTCTGAGTGTGTCACCTCCCCAGGGGCGGTTCCAGGCTTTGTTCAGCGCTAAACGCTCAGGGGTGCTGGGCTGGGCTGTGGAGCAGAGGGGGCCTGGGGGGGTCTGGGCTGAGCCAGGGGTGCTGTCACCCTTGAGGTGGCATCACCTCAGTGCCAGTGTCACCCCGGGCGTGGTGTCACCCGAGGGCCAGTGTCACCCTGGGCAGGGTCTGGCTGTCCCCGCTCACCCCTGGCTCCTCCTCCTCACGACCCTCAGGTGCTGCAGCAGCTCTGGGGTAGTGCTGGTGCTCAGTCTCTGGAGGCAGCGATGCGATCGACCTGCAAAAGGGACAGGCAGTCATAAAAACAACAGCCCTGGGACAGGGAATGATCCACCTGAACAGGGACATAAAAAACAACAGCCCCCGCCTGGCTTGGCTGGGGTCCTGTGGGGACATCCTGGAGCCACTTCATCCATCCACAGAGGTACTCAATTCATTCAAGACTTCAGGCTCTGAGCATTTCTGAGGGGCTGAGGGAGGGGACGTGGCTGTGCCAGGCTCAGGTGGAGAGGAGGAGGATGAGAACTGCCATCCTGTGTCAGCAAGGGCTGTTCCACATTCCCTGGCTCACATAAACCTGTCCTTCCTCGTGCTTCGACCCAGTGGGAATTTTTCCTGCATGTGTCCTTCCCACCTTGGTGCAGTTCTGGAATGCACCTTGAATTCCAGCAGGTGATGGCTGGAGGGTTTTTCTCTCCAGGGAGATTGGGGGTCACCCCCTGAGTGTGGACAGCCTGTCCTAGTGTGTGCCTGCAACCTCCTCAGGCAGGGCCAGCTGGGGCTGTCTGGGCAGAGGAGAATTGTCATGGTCAGCAGTTCCAGGGCTGGGGAAAGCAGCTGCTTCAGGAAATGCCAACAGGAATGTGAGTCCCTGCCACAGCTCAGAGTGGCCATGACCGCAGGGCCGTTCTGTCTGTGCTGGCCTCGTGCTGGAGAGGAGCTTTTGTGGCTCCAGCCAGCTTTTCCCACCATCCATGCACTGGTGGGAAGGTGGCTTTGGTCACCCAGGCAACTCCAGGCACATCCCCAGGGTTTGCCAGTGCCCCCCCCATGAGTGTCCTGCCTAGCCCAGGTACCAGAAGGAGCCAGCTGGGAGCTCGAGGACAGGTCCTGGGGACAGCAGGGACAGGAGAGGCAGTCAGTCCTTCCTCCCAGGGACTCCCTGCTGGCGACAGAAGACGTTGTGCCACCCTTTCAGCACCTGCATGTCTCCTGCTCTGCTGGGGACACCGAGCTGTGCAGGCAGAGCTGGACTGTCCCCTCTAGCCATTCCGTCCCTGGGGCAGGGAATGCTGGACAGACGGGGAATGGAGGAGCTGGGAGGGAATGGAGGAGCTGGGAGGGTCCAACTGCCCCCCTGCAGGTTTGCTGAATACTGCTCTTTGATGCAGCTGGTAATTTGTGTGCAGGTAATTTGGTAATTTTATCCTGAACAAGGAGCTTGGGTGACCTCACCCCAGTCTGCCCAGGCCTCCTGTGCTGGCCCCATCTTGCACATGGTCCCAGTGCCCTGGGGAGCATCACTGGGTAGCTCAGGGCTGCAGTGGCACCATCAGTGTCCCAGTCTGCCCAGGCTCGCTGCCTTGCAGCATCCTGGGTCTCTGCACAGCCTGTTTGTTTCCGCTCATTTCTGTAGGAATTTGTAAGGACCATGGGAACATATTATATCTGACCTAAACAGCAAAGAATGAGCCAGAGGAGGGGGAAGGAGTCATGTCCTGTCTGATCTGTGGGTCTGATTTTCCTGAGGGGCTGGGTAAATCTCCTCAGCATTGAATGGACCATCCTGGTGAGGCAGTTTTTCTTCCTTCCAGTGCTGTATTCCAATAATCAGATAAATGCATGGGAACAGGTGAGGAATGGCCTCTTTTGAAGCACATGGTGGATTTGGGGCCAGGCTTGCAGAAGCAGTTCTTCTGCTGGGCTGGAGCTGAGGAGGCCGTGCCTGTCCAGGAGCTGTGGCTGTGTGGGTCCATCCACATCTGGCTGTGCCACCAGAGCTGGAGCAGAGGGCTTGGGGAAGGACAAAGCAGAGGGTTTGGGAAAGTGCAGTCCCCTGTCTCCTGAAGTGCTCTGGACTGTGCAGAACTCAGCTGCAACTGGCCAGGATGCCTCACCGAGGTGAACTCCCATCCCTGTGCAGCATTTTTCTACATTTTTCAGGATGTCCTGTCAGCTGTCACTAAAGCTGAGGCCCTTAAAGCCCCCTGGCTGATGCTGCAAGAGCTGAGGGGCTGCTGTGACCCCAGAGATGTTGTTCTGGCCCTGGGGATGGTTCCTGGGGCGCTGCTGAGAGCACCCAGGGCTCCGGAGCCACAGCTCCCCAGGTCAGGGGTGCTGCTCCCAAGGGACTCCCAGCGTCTCCTGCTCCTCCCTGTGCACAGGAGGGTGGCTCTGTCATCAGCTGTGTCCTCACCCCATGAGCTGGGCGTGGCTATGTCTTTCTGGGAAGGGCAATTAGCAAGATTATTGTAATTAACAATAGCTTTTACCTGTCCCGGACAAGGAACAGAACAGGTGCTGCTTCTCCACCATTCTGGAGCAGTCAGTGTAAAGCCATTTATTCAAACCAAATCCTTATGCCTGTCTGGAAGTCTCCCTTGGTTTCTAGGGTTTATTTATCAGCTTGTACGAGACAATATGGGCAGGACTGAAGGTTTCTGTGCAATCCTGCTCCCACCTTTCTTTGTGCTCCCATGGCCACACTGCAAGTTCTAAGCCCTAAAGAGAGGAGCCTGGGGACCCTTCAGGCTGTTTTTTGTATGGGGAAGGTCACTGAGAGGAGAAGCCTGAGCTGCTGCTTTTGTCTAAGATAATAAAGGCTGAAGTTTGATGCTGCTGCCCTGGAGAGGCAAAGATCCCTAAGGAAATGAATCCAAGAGGAAGAGGGTGAATTCCAGACAGCGTTTTGTCACCATGGGATTTCCTCACAAAGCCAGCCAGGTGTGTTTTAGCCCTAAGTCCCCAGCACTGGTCTGACCTGACCCTCGTGCTCCCAGCTCAGCCTCACCCAAACAGGGCTCCTCCTTGGAAAAGCTGAATTTCAGAATCTGTGGAATGTGGGTTACACTCACTGAGCATGGGTCATGTATGGGCTGTGCTGACTGCAGCTGTCTCTGTGGTGATTAAATAAGGTGATTCAATAAGAATTGAGGTACAGAAGCAGCTCTACCTTAGGGGGATTTCACGGGCTTTCTTGTAGAGAGGAAAAAAACACAGTTAGGAAAGGGCAGGTGAAACATGAGAGATGAAATACAGGCTGAATCTCTGACCTGAAAACAGCCTTTCTGGTCAGGAGAGGGGAGAGTTAAGCCCTGAGGTTTTCTGCTTTGTACATCCAGCCCTTAACTTCCACAGGGGTTACCTCTGCTTTCAATGGATTTAACTAAAGACCAGTAATTCTGTTTGTTGAATGTAGGGCACTTGATTTTATTCAAAGGGTGAGATACAAAAAAAGTAAGCAAAGAGACAAAACCCAAATTATAGAACACTACAGACAAAAGTAAGACATCTTCTGCATACAGCACACAACAGAAACACAGTTCAGTCTGGTCCCCACAACCCAAGCCAGCTGGATATGTACAGCAGAGGCAGAGAATCTACAAGGGAGGAAACGTGGGTTTGCCACTCAAATGTCTATTTACAGAAATTGAATTGAAGGCAAAGAGTTTTCTTTCCTTTTTTTTTTTTTTTTTCAACCCAAATACTTGTTTCTTCTCCGTTTCTGGTGAGGAGGGACTCCATTCTTTGAGGCAAGTTTGGTACATTCAGGTAGGATCTAAAATTAGCCACAGCTAAACAGTGACCTGATACTTAAGCTACTTAATTTCAACCTCCCTCCATCCAACACGGCCACCAGGCACCTGATCATGGCATCAAGGACTTCTAGGGACAGCCAGAGAGGAGAAAGGCCCAGTTCTGCACAGGTGTGGGTTTGATTTGTGCCTGTAGAGGCTTCACTCTGCAGCTCAAGCAGACCTCTGTGTCTGGGCTGGGCTTAAGGCTCCAGACTGAGGGTTCTGTGTGAGGCCCATGAGCTCCATTCCACGTGGCTGGGAAAGGCTCTGGGTGATGTTTTGGCTTTCTCAGCACAGGGGCTTGTGCCTGACCCAACACAGGATATCCAGGCAGCTTTTTGGACAGAAGGGTTTCCCCACGTCACACAGGAGATGGCCCTGCCCAGGGACAGCCCCCAGGCACTGATGGGCTCTTGGTAAGAATGTGCACTGAGTGCTGTCTATGACAAATCTGGGAGAAAACTGCCCAGAGCCCTTCTGCAGCAGAGCTGGGGGGGGAAGAATTTTTCTGGCTGCAGCATATTCCATGTGCAGCCTAATTTCCATGTGTGTGGAATCTGTCTGAGAACTTCCAGGCAGAAATGTGCTGAGCTGGGAGCTCTCTGGTCTTTGTTTTAATTACCAAATTATTTACCTCTCAAGACCTCAGAGCTTCCCCCTGAGTCTCTGCAGGTGAGGAACAGAGTTACTCACAACAAAATAAACTGTGACCAAAGTGGGCAGGAATAGGAGTTGCTATTCTAGGTGGCAAAGGCCTTGATTTGTATTTTGTATTTACCTGTGGCTGAATTTTAGAGACAGGGCTACTGAATTTTTCAACACCTCAGTGAGGAAGGAGAGAATTTCACTGGCTCAGTAAGCAAAACATTCATCTGAGAGAGCAGAAGACTGACTGGCTGTTAATAAATACCACGAGACATCCTAGAAGTTTTCTAAGGAAAGGAGAAACATCATCTGTTCATAGAAATGCAACACGTGGACAAAAAGTGGTACGGTAAGCTAAAAAGAGTCCTTTGTACATTCTCACTTTACACTGCATGGCAACAACAACAACAACAAGGAGATGCTTAACAGGTTCCCTGCCACGCTTAGCAGAGGAATTCTTCATACAGGTGTGCTCCAGAGCATCCTTTGGGACTGAACCTACAGCACCCACCAGCCTCACTGCAACAGCTCCAAGCCCTCAGTTTTGGCAGGCAGAGTTTGATACACAGGCAGTTGCTGGCAAGAGGAGGGGGTGGGCACTACTGACCCCATCAATGCCTCCAGCTACAAGGAACAAAGATTTGTCTGGCACAGCACAAAGCCAGAGAGCTCAGCATAACCCCTACAGCTCCACTGTCAGATTGGACATTTCTAACTCAGACTCCTGCTCTTTGGTCCTCTTGGTACACAACTTTCACCAACATATAACAGCCTGTACTACCAAACTTCTACTGAGCAGCAGCTTGTGTTCACAGGAGTGTCTGCCCCCCTGCCCATGGGCAGCCCTCTGTGCAAGGCAGGGTAAAAGCAATGCTGGCTGCAGGAGCAGAAAAAGGGCCTCAAATAATTCCATTGTGGGGCTGCTTCACATGAGATCCCGTTCTGAGAACAAAGGATGGGACACTGCACATCCTGTGCCAGGGGGACTCAGGAGAGCCAGGCTGGACCCAGCCCTGCACAGGTTCTCTAAAGCAAGCTGGGAGGAGTTGGAGGAGGAACTGTCTCCTCCAACATTGCCCAGCCTTGTTTTTTCCCTAAGGATAATTATTATCCTCCAGTGAAGCAGGGAGAACTACAAGTCATGTTTAGGCAGAGGCACAGCTTTCACAGGGCAGTGCCTCACACAAAGCATTTGCTGAACTAAAATGCAGCATTTACCACTTTGTTCTTAAACAGACACTGGCAGCACAATATGTTCATAAATTAATAGTTGAAATATGACAG
Source organism: Cinclus cinclus (assembly GCF_963662255.1). Lineage (NCBI taxonomy): Eukaryota > Metazoa > Chordata > Aves > Passeriformes > Cinclidae > Cinclus > Cinclus cinclus. Next base: position 559,755 of record NC_085074.1, on the reverse strand, counting down.
ATTAATAAACACATACACTTTGAGAAGATTTGAGAAACTGTTTCCAAGCATGCAGCATTTCATTTTCATAATGAAACTGAGCCTTGAGCTGACACTGCATTGAAGTGGAAGAGTATCTGTGGGTTCATACAAAGCAGAATTGCCACAGAGTCTTTGGGAATACCTTGCTCAGGGCAGCCATGTGTCATGACTGTGTAACCCTGTGCCAGGGGAACTGGGGTTGGCAGGGGCACTGGGCAGTTCCCAAGCACTGCATTGGCTAAAGCCATTTTTCAGGGGCAGTAAATGACCTGGAATATTCACCAGCACCATTTTATACCTTGCGGCATGGTTTTACAGTGCCTGTGTAAAGCTAATTCAAAACCCAGCAAGATGGGAGGAAATTCACCTTTTCACATTAGGAAATATATAACTGCCCTTTGATGACGCTGAAAAAGTCAGGTTTTGAGCCCTGAAGATACATTTTCTGTGTCATTTTTTTATTCTCTTCAAGCTTGTTATAGAAATATTACAGAGAGATTTATTTCTGTCATGTTTATGGAGCCTTTTTATCCCCTTTAGGTGTGTCACACAGCTGGGGCACTCAGGTCTGGCACAGCTGGGTCACTCAGATGTGTCACACAGCTGGGTCACTCAGGTGTGTCACAGCTGGGTCACTCAGGTGTGTGCACAGCTGCGTCCCTCAGGTGTGTCACACAGCTGGGTCACTCAGGTGTGGCACAGTGCCTCTCAGTTCCAGAGGAAAATCCTCAGCACAGGAAAACTTCCACTTGTTTTAAAAAGCCCCAAGCAGCAGCAGGCACAGCTCTGAGTGAGCCCTGGGCACTCCTCCTTGCCCTCACACCCACTGGCCAGCCAGAGCTCCCAGTCCCACTGGCTGTGCTGGGGCACATGGCGCAGTGGCCACCGTGGCTACAAGATTGTCACTTGCTCTGTTTTTGGCATAGATAAAACCCTCTTGGAGCAGCTCTTGGCACATTCACCAAGTACCCAGAGGAGGAGGCCATGCCAGCTCAGCTGAATTCTCTTTTGCACCTGAGGCAGGAATTTACCCCAAAGGCTTGCCTGCAGTTTCATTCACTGGTAAAATATCTGCACAAGCATGACCAGTACCAACTCTTGTTCCAGTTGTGTGTCCTGGTGTCCTGTTTCACTGCCTGAGAGCATGGCAGGGCATTAATTAATTCCTTCAGAGGTTTCACATCAGTGACTGGAATGAGCCACATGGGGTAAGAGACAATGACATCAGCCCAGAGTAAAGTAGAGGGCCCCTTACCTAGAAGACTCAACAATCTTTAAGGAAAATCATTTAACATCTTTCATGGAAGTCTACTGATCAAAAAAACCCAGAGCTATTGACATAGCACATGGAATCAATTGGACAATCACTAATGTAATGGAATTATGGTGATCTTATACACAAACAACAATTTACCAAAATAAGATTTACCTAGGGGGCTTTAAAATCGAGTTATTTTGGTACCAAAAAAGTCTTTCATTTAATTCCCCTTTGCCCCTATGATTCAGATGATCTTTCACTCTACAGTTACGGACTTGGCCAGATTTCTTGGAAAATCAACCTGCAGAAAGGGAGGAGAAAGAACAGGCTTGTGAGTATTTACACACTTTGCTTGTTTGTGTATAACTTTGTAACGTGTGGAATGTTTATCCTGTGTTTCAACCGAAAACAATCCAACATATTCTCACGTTAATTTAGGCCATTCAGTGCAGAAAAAAGTCCACAACCTTATTGTTACAACTCCTCTGTCAGAACTAAGGACTGAGTCCTTTAGTCCACATGGTTCCAGTGCTCAGGTGATAAGAGGTCACTGATAACAGATGGAGGCCAGTGTCTGTATTAAGATCAAACAGCTAACACCAAACTGTTTGCCAAACACCCTTCTGAGGATTGTCACCTTCCCTTTAGCTCCCTACAGCCCTCCAGAGCCTGGCTGCTCCTACCAGACCACAGGCACACATCCCAGCTCAGCTGCACCAAACTCGACCACATGTCCTGGGCCTCCTCCCAGTTCTGCATTGGCCATGCCTGGCCCTGGGCACTGCAGCAGCTCAAGCAGTGGCACAGAGAACCCCCCGAGCCTGGCAGCATCACCCAGCACACAGCAGCACACAGGAGATGGGGGGAAGGAATGCTGTACTCACATCGTAGCCCCTGAGTACAGCCAGGTGGAAGGCCAGCAGCTGGAGGGGGATCACACTCAGGATCCCCTGCAGACAGTCCACTGAGTGGGGAACTTTGATTGTTCTTTTGTTGTTCTTAATGGTCTCGATGTCCTCCTTGTCACAAATCACCACAGGTCGGCCCTGCAACACAGGGGAATGCTGGCGGAAAGATCTGGAAGGTTCTTTGTTTCTGTGCAGAGTGCCAGTGGCAAAATTTAATACTAATTTAGAACCAAACAGCTTCACATCCACTGGGCATCCCTGAGGGGTATTTAAGGGTTAAACAGACCATGCCAGGCTTCTGCAATTGCTGCAAAAACTGCTGTTGAAATGGCCACAGTGTTTACTGAAGTCACATGCAGGTAGTGACACCGAAGTGGATGGTCTGGGTGTCTGTGAACTACTTTTCTATTAAAAGCATCACCTCTGGAGCAATGCAGACCTTGCCAGGCCCTCACCTGTCGTGCAATGACCTGCTGGAGAGCATTCTGGCACTTGGCATAGGTGTGGTCTCTCATGATGATCATGATCACAGGCATGAGCTTGTCCACCAGGGCCAGGGGGCCATGCTTCAGCTCCCCAGCCAGGATCCCTTCTGAGTGCATGTAGGTGATTTCTTTAATTTTCTAGAGGAGGGAAAGGAATTAATGAAACTGTGAGCAACCTTGTAATGTTTTTGTAATCACCTCTGTGAATTCTTGCACTTTGTAAAACTCAGTTCTGGCTCCTCTCAGATGCAGATGAGTTGGGCCAAAAACCCAGAAGCAAGCAGGGCCCCTGGGCTGGGCTGTTTGTAGCTACCAACACTTCCAGTTGTGCCAGCAAACCACCAGAGCCCTTACAACTCGCCATCAGCCACCACAGCCACCCTCCCAGCCTGACTGGGCAGGCAAAGGCAAAAAGGACACGTTTGAATGGCAGAGGGGGACACAGCACTGAGAACAACAGCAATCTCCTCAAATGCAAAAACTGTAATATGTGGTTTTGGAAAGTACATGCCCAATTTTCTATTTATTAGGGTGCTCTGTTTGTCCAGTAAGGCATTCCTAATGTGAACACGGAAAATACACCCTTCCAACCCACTGCAGGCTGTGACATAGGAATCCCCCAGCAGCAGCCTCAGCACTGTTACAGTGACTTTCAGGTATTTGTAATCATGGCACAGTTTGGGTGGAAAGAGACCTTGAAACCCATCAAGTCCCAGTGGGCAGGGACACCTTCCACCATCCCAGGCTGCTCCAATCCCTGTCCAGCCTGGCTTTGGGCACTTCCAGGGATCCAGGGGCAGACACAGCTTCTCTGGGCAAACTGTGCCAGGGCCTTCCATTTAACTCAGTGCTGGCCAAAACACCAGAGCCATGGCTGCACTTACAGCTGCACCTGGAGCCAGATATTGCTCAGGTCTGAAGTCTGTGGCTGTGTCTGAACCATCTTTAAATAAAGAAATCTTACCAAAGCTCCCTCCAGACATGTGGCATAGTGGTAGCCACGTCCCATGATGAGGACAGACTTCTGATGGTACAGCTCTGTGGCCAACTTCTGGATCTCATCATCCATGCTCAGCACTTCTTTAATCAAATCTAGAGGGAAGGGGAAGAACCCAGACTGAGTGTGTTCATGTGTGCACCTCACACTGCACCCCTCACTCACACAGCCAGCAGTGACCTGTAAAATCCCTGGGCTCAGTTTTCCTGCTCCAGTTTGGTGGCCTGGAGACACCTGAGAGAATGTGGCTACAAGGAATGGTGACAGCAACCCCCAGCCCCTCCCTGCAAGTCCAGCCCTGCTGAGCTCCCCCAGCCCTGCTGGGCCCCTCCAGTCCAGAGTCCAGCCCTGCTGGGCTCTCCCAGCCCAGGATTCCCCTGCTGAGCTCCCCCAGCCCTGCTGTGTCCCCCCAGCCTGGGGTCCCACCTGGCAGTCCCTTCAGACCCCGCATGATCTCCTTGCGCCGCTCCTGCATGGAGATCCTGTCGTCACACATCATCAGGGCAAACATCACGAGGGACACGAATTGGCTGGTGTAGGCCTGGTGTGGGGCACAAGAGAAACATCACTGCTGCACAAACAGGTGAAATCCTCAGCCCTGCTGTGCCCTTGCTCTCAGCATGACACCAAGTGGCAGCTTTGATTCCAAGTGAGCAGTGAAAATGAACGTGGGCTCACGAGGCAAATCTCACTTGGGCACATCTCAACGGGGGTACACAATGGTCTCCTCATACTCCAGGACATTCAGACACAACAACCAAGATTTCCTATTCTAAGCTTCCCTGGGGACTGCTAAACCCTATTTTGTGACCATGCCCATGTCCTCCTTCACTGCAAGTGACTCCTGAGAGGACTGGAGAGGAGCAGGGGACAGACTGGAGATGTTTGGTAGAAGCCTGTGACAACCAATCTCAACCAGCTGTGATTTTTTTGGACCACACTCAGGGAACACAAAGGCAGCTGTGATTTCCCACCTGCCTTCTTTAAGAACAGACTCTCCTGAACTCCTTCCCTGTCCGCAAGAGCTGTCCATGCCTTTGGGACAATCCCTGCATAGGCAGGTGACAGGAGGGCTCATATCAGGGCAGGTCTGGTCACAGGGACACCTGAGGGACACTGAAACAGCAGCTGCAGTTTGGCCTCTGAGGTGCTTGCAAGAGAAACATTATGAAAAGGGCTTGGGGCCAGCCTGGCACTGAAGTCATGCAGAGGTAAGACCAAGGTGTGGAGTATTTTTGTCCCTTCCTAAGCAAGGACCAGACAAACTTCTATGAGGCTGCACTGGAGGAGATTGAAATGGCTCTGAAGGAAACCAGAAAAGTTGCAGTGATGCTGCCTGGAGGAGTCTACGGTGGAATCTACTGCTCTGCTTCATGCAGCTGGAAGCTGCAGAAGTCCACAGCACCCAGCAGCCACATTAACATGCCTGGGCTGTTAAGAAGATTCTCAAAATGAAGTTCTGGGCAACCTCAGGGCAGAAACTTTTCAAGTTTTTATTTCATATATGCACAGCCTTGGTAATGCCCCACATCATCAGAGAAAAAATGCCACTTATCTCCAAACTGTAACTGTAGGCCATGTGAAAACAACAGGGACAAACAGCTCGTTCAAGAGTTTCTTGTAAGAGACTCATGAATTTTCCATGATCAAATTCCCCAATGAACTATTAAACGTAAATGTGGTTTTTGGCTGAATTTATGTAACAGATTGACATCATATCACCTCTAAATATAACTAAACCAAAGCAGATTTCACCATGCAGAAGCACTTCACCAAAATGAAAGGCAGCAAAGTAAGTTATTTTATACTGTATCTCACACTGCCAGAATAATCCTGTTACCTGGACACAAATAATAGGTTTCTGTAAAAGACCATTCCCCTATTTGTTAAAAGTATAGTTTTAATATCCCCTTTTCTTTGGTAAAGCAGAGCCAGTGAGGGAGTTACATGCAGACAAAGTTTCCATTATCTTGTCTATTAATTTCCTTTTTCATCTCTAACCTTGGTTTAAACTGAGCCTGCACCTCAAGACAAACAATGGCAAAGAGAATTCTGGCCTCTCAGGGAATCATTCCCTCTGAGACACGTTCATTTTCAATGTTTAATGCAGTTTCCTTCAATTATTTAATTTTTATTAGGGACCCCAGACGAAAGCCCTCTGCAAGCTCCAGGACAGAAAACATGCAGGGTGCTGCTGGTCTGTAGCTGCACAGCCAGCAGCAGCAGGTGAGCAGGGGGCCCTATCACAGCCAGGCCTTCCAGGAGGGGTTGCAGAGGCAGGAACAGCCCATAAAACCTAGCAGGGGTGTGGGGCTGTGCCTACCTTGGTGCTGGCCACGCCGATCTCAGGGCCGGCGTTGATGTGCACACCACAGTCGGTCTCACGGGAGATGGAGCTGCCCACGGTGTTGGTGATGCCCACGGTCAGGGCTCCCCTCTCCTTGCAGTACCGAAGGCACATCAGAGTGTCTGCTGTCTCCCCTGGAGCACAGGAATGCACAGGGAACACAGGGATGCACAGGGAACACAGGGATGCACAGGGATGCACAGGGATGCACAGGGATGCACAGGGATGCACAGGGATGCACAGGGGAGCACAGGGATGCACAGGGAACACAGGGATGCACAGGGAACACAGGGATGCACAGGGAGCACAGGGATGCACAGGGGAGCACAGGCATGCACAGGGGAGCACAGGGATGCACAGGGAACACAGGGATGCACAGGGGAGCACAGGGATGCACAGGGGAGCACAGGGAACACAGGGATGCACAGGGAACACAGGGATGCACAGGGGAGCACAGGGATGCACAGGGAGCACAGGGATGCACAGGGAACACAGGGATGCACAGGGGAGCACAGGGATGCACAGGGAACACAGGGATGCACAGGGGAACACAGGGATGCACAGGGGAGCACAGGGATGCACAGGGGAGCACAGGGATGCACAGGGGAGCACAGGGATGCACAGGGGAACACAGGGATGCACAGGGGAGCACAGGGATGCACAGGGAACACAGGGATGCACAGGGAACACAGGGATGCACAGGGATGCACAGGGATGCACAGGGATGCACAGGGAACACAGGGATGCACAGGGGAGCACAGGGATGCACAGGGGAGCACAGGGATGCACAGGGAACACAGGGATGCACAGGGGAGCACAGGGATGCACAGGGAACACAGGGATGCACAGGGGAACACAGGGATGCACAGGGGAACACAGGGATGCACAGGGGAGCACAGGGATGCACAGGGAACACAGGGATGCACAGGGGAGCACAGGGATGCACAGGGGAGCACAGGGATGCACAGGGAACACAGGGATGCACAGGGAACACAGGGATGCACAGGGGAGCACAGGGATGCACAGGGGAACACAGGGATGCACAGGGGAACACAGGGATGCACAGGGGAACACAGGGATGCACAGGGGAACACAGGGATGCACAGGGGAGCACAGGGATGCACAGGGAACACAGGGATGCACAGGGGAGCACAGGGATGCACAGGGATGCACAGGGGAGCACAGGGGAGCACAGGGATGCACAGGGAACACAGGGATGCACAGGGGAACACAGGGATGGGTGCTCAGTGCCACTGCCACTACAGGTGGGAAATGCACAAACTCCCGAACCAGAGCCCTGTTGTTTGTGCTCCCTGCATGCCACAGAGGTGACAGCAGACACTTCAGCCCCAGTTCACTGAGTCTGAACCCTAACCACAGGGCAGTGACACCCAGAAAACACAAAACCTAGCTGCAGCCTTTGGTTCAAGGAAAAGCCAATGTTCTGCTACAGTTTGAAAAAAGGCAGTTCAAGGGTTGTCCCTTTAACAAAAATCAACTTCATCTGTTTTCCTGGTTAATAAAAATTCATCTGGGCAGGGAGGTAGTGGGGGAAACACATTTCAGGGATGTCTTGAGCTGCTCATGGGCTGAGCTTCAGAGATGGGCTGTGAATGGACGCTGCTGTGCCGTGCAGTTCGTGCCACCAGTTTGTTTTAGTCCTGAAAGGACAGAGCTCTGAGCACTCCTGCATGTGCAAGGTGACAGGAAAGGACAAAACCCCCCAGGTGAAGTCAGTGCCTTTCTCCTTAGTGCCCAAACCTGATCTGCACAGTGCTCCACTCAAAGCCAGGTGTGCAGGGTGGGAACCTACTCTAAAAACAGATTTATGAGTGGGGGGAGCAAGTTATTAGAGCTCAGTGTTTACTTTGGGTTGATGAGCAATCTCAGGTTCCAGGAAAATCTTTGTTAGTTTGTCACATCCAACACTTCAGGGAAAGATGGAACCCCTTGCGTGCCCTCAGGAGTGTTCCCTGTTAGACTGGGACAGGACTGGCTGTAAGAGACACAAAAACCCCAGGGAGAACTTGACCCTTAGCCCCTCACAGAGAGGATATTCTGAGACACTTGGTGCTGAGAAGAAAAAAAGTCACTACAGAGAAGAAAAAAATTGCTCCCAAAAGGGTGTCTTAACCTGTGGAGGCAAAGTACTGACTGGTTTTAGTGTCACAGCTAAAGATCAGTCATGAAAACCTGAAATGCAACTAAGAGGGGAAAAAGAGGTAGCTTTATATTGCAGTTGTCCTTGAAAATATGAAGTACCTCATATAAATTATTTTATGCCTCAGTGTGCCTTTTATCTCCCACTCCAATCCAAGTTAGTTGGATTTTTTGTTATTCATGTCAAAAAGTTTAATTTCTTCTATGGCTTCAATCCACCATATGGTGGTGCTTTAACTAGAGAACTCAAACTCTTCCAGAGAACAGTGAAGCTGCCTTCCTCCCGAGCTCAGCAGCACTCTGCAGTTTGTTGATTGATGCAGAGCAAGGAAACAAAACTCCTGTTACACCTGTCAGCCACAGGAGCCCTGCAGCAGCTGCAGAGGGAGGGAGCAGAACCTCCCTGGTGCTGCCAGCCCTGGAACCTGAGTGTGCTCCCTCACTCACATCACACATAGTCCCACAGGCAGGCACCAACCTGGGCCCTGCTGCCTCCTCCCTCAGTTTTGGGCAGCGGGAGTGAGAGGTGGGAGGGAAGCCCATACCTGACTGGCTGAGGAAGAAGCAGACGTCGTCCCTGAACACAGGGGTGTTCCTGTCCAGGAAGTCACTGGCCAGCTCCACCATGACAGGTAACTCAGTCAGCTCTTCCAGCACCTGGCGGGTCTGGCACAAGGAGGAGCAGCAAGTCAGGTATTACATCATGGTTATAAAAACAGGGGTTTGCACAAAAAAAGCTTTCTAGCTGCCACACTGAAAAATATTAGTTAAAACCGAGTGTGAAAATCAGTGTTGGATTATACATTAATTATTAGTATTGCCCACACTCAAGTCACCAACAAGCCCTGTGAGAAGCAACCTTGCTTTCCCTGGCACCACCACCAGCCTGTGAGGCCAACTCCTCCCCCAAATGGAGAGAAAATTCTCTTTAGTAAGGCTCACTTATTATATAACCCTCCATATAAATTATGCAATGCTGGGTGTCCTGTGTGTGCATCAGACTGCAGCCTGAAAAACTCAAACCACCCCCTGCATCCAGGCCAAGCCTGGACCCCACCTGGCTCCCGGCAGCCCATTTGCATTCTGTTCCAGCACTGTCCCTCCCCTGCCAGCTGCCTTTTTTAACAGAGCAGCTTTTGCTTTCCAAAGTCTTCCACAGCCATGGAAGTCACAGGAACCACTTCCCCAAGTTCAACTTCATCAGCTTTTATTTCCTCCTGCTGTTGCTGTGAACTGAGTCTGGTGTTTGCAGCTTTCACAAGGGTCGTCCTCCATTCACCTGTGCACTTCCTTACTCTTAACCTGACTAAGGTTAAGAATCTATCCCTAGCCTCAAAGCAATCCTTAATCTGCTTGGCACACTCCATGCACTCTCCAGGGAGACCTCAGAGCCTCTGCCAGTGCCTGAAGGGGCTCCAAGAGAGCTGAAGAGGGATTTGGGACAAGGGATAGAGTAGCAGGACAAAAGGGAATGGCTTTAAACTGAGAAAGGGTAGACTTGAATGAGATTATTAGGAAAAAACTCTTCCCTGAGAAGGGGGGAGGCCCATGGCACAGGGTATCCAGAGCAGCTGTGGCTGTCACTGGATCTCTGGCAGTGTCCAAGGCCAGGTTGGACACTGGGGCTTGGAGCAGCCTGGGACAGTGAAAAGTGTCCCTGCTCATGGCAGGGGTGGCACTGGATGGGCTTTAAGGTCCCTGCAGCCCACCTCACTCTCTGATTCTGGCACTGAGCCCAGCCCAGGCTCCAGAGCCCAGCACTCACTGCCACTCCTGCATGGTAACTTGTGCCACAGGCGATGAGGATCAAACGCCGACACCTCTGGATCTCCTTGATGTGATCCTTCAGCCCACCCAGGTTCACTGTGAGCAAGATCAGAGAGCAAGATCAGGGTGGCCAGGTAGGAGAGTTTCCCAAGATCACTGGTGCTAACAGTGTGTTACCATCGTCACCACCCACTGTGCCAAAAACCACCATAAAATGGGACCTTGCCACCAGCACGTGGAATTCTGGAGGCTCTGACACACACTTCATCTCATACTAGCAAGGTTTCCATCTCCCACTTCCTCCCCTGTAGCCACCCTGAGTAACTGCTGGATATTGAGCTGTCAGGAGTGAGGGGGGCCTAAGCTCAATTACCAGTGTAGTCATCAAAGTTGACCCTTCCTCTCATTGTATTAACAACAGATTCTGGCTGTTCAAATATTTCCTTCTGCATGAATGAGCTGAAGTTACCTATGAAGAAAGATAGAAAACAAATTAGAACACTTTACCACCTGGTAATTTAAAATTTAAATTACCTCCTGGGAATTGCCATTTTTCCTGTGTTTGTAGGGAAAATCTTGGACCAGCCAAAGATTATTAAACTGATACTACTTTTTCTGCCACAACATCAGCTCATGATGAGAGCATGATATAAGTTTCTGGAAGGTGTCAATGAAGGGCAGAGACAGACTGGCAAGTTTGTGCAGGTTCAGTCTCAGTAAAACCAGACAGCTCCAAGCAGGAGGCAAATCCCTCAGTCCCACAATTCTTCTCAGTAAGGTGTCAATGACTAGAGAGAAAGCTCCACTATGCTGCAGACAGGTAAAAGATGTTATAAAAGAAAGGCCTTATGAAATCAGGTCTTGCTCTGCTAGATTGCCAAAGCTAGCCTGTCACTTCTAAGTGCAGCTTACAAGTTCTCAGGCAAAGCAGTCTTGGGAATGAGAGTTCTTTATCACAACAACCTATTCTGAAGGAGAAAAACAAGTAGCACCTGCATAAATATCAGATCTGTTCCATGAGAACCCACAAAGGGAAAATGTAAGCACCTGGACCTTAGCTCCTACACACAAAATCACCTTTTGACTAATGAATGAGGTAGAAAGAAGACTACTGGCCAATTGGTGTGCACACAAGGTCTGTAGAAACTGTGTAAAATGACTTACGTGAATAAAGAATTGTTTTTTCTGCACAAAGAAAATGAAGGCCCAGCTGACTCATCACAACACATGGCTTGTAAGGACTTGTTTCCCTATGAGGGTGACACTGCAGCAGGCCAAGCTGTGGCACCTCTGTCCTTGGAGATGCTCCAGCTGGAGCGAGCAGAGCCTGTCACCACTGGGGCAGGGATGGCAGCAGGTGACTCCCACCCTGAGACATCCCCCAGGTGCTCACCAGCAGCTCTCACCCACCCTTCATGATCTGCTGCAGCTCCATCTGCAGGGTCTGCACAGCCCGGCCCGGGTGGTCGCCGGCCGTGCGCTTGACGCGGTGGATGGACAGACGCCCGTCCACCACGGCCGCCACGTCATCGTCCTCCAGGAAGATCACGCGGTTGGTGTGCTCGATGACAGCACTGTGGGGACACAGGGGATATCACATCCTGCTCTGAGGAGCACAGCCCTCCCCATCACCCCACACCCAGATCTGGAGTTGAGAATTTCCTCCTCTTTTACAATTGGGCCATTCCTGTCAAGCACACCTGCCAGCGGAACTGGATTTTTTCCACTCGGCTCATCACTGATTTCAGGGCCTGCTCTAAGGAAAAACTCTGAACTGCTCAGACAGAGCAGCATGTGCAGCACTGGGATCTGTCTGGAGCTATGAGGGCAGGGATTTGCCCTGGGTACAGGCTGCTCAAACACAGGAACAGGTTCCTTTCCTGGTTTTCCCAGGGATAAGCCACTGTCCCTCCCTGTCCCTCACTTTGCCCATCTGTAAGACCAGGGACAGCTTTGTCCCCTGTTAAAGCAACCCTGAGTTCAGCTCAGCAATACTCCCTGGAGTGTCACTGAAAAGCTCTAAAACCAGAACACATCGGGGTATCCTGAGAGACTCCAAAATACCCTGATGCAAAGAGCTGCAGAAGTCAACCACAGCCGTATTTTAAATTCCTGGAGCAAGCACTCATTTCTCTTGAGCCACAGAATCCCAAAAACTCTGCTAAGGCTGCTGGTCTCTCCTCACTCCTTTAGGATTACAATATACCACCTTTGATGATGAAGGAATTGCATGTGTGCAGAGATCCCTGGAGAATGAACACAATTCTCCTCATAATTAGCATCTGTCCTGCTAATTTAGGTCAGTACTCTCTCAGGTTCCCTAACACTGGGAAATCTTACCAACAGATGAGCCTGAAGAATGGCAACACTCTATTCCAAGGCCAGTGTTCATTACTTTAACAGCAACTCTGTTTTGGTTAATATTTGTAAAGTAATGGCCACATGCACACAATTTACTTTTTTCACAAAGAAACCAGAGCCTCCCCACCTCCTGTTCAAGAGAGCCTCAAACAGGATATTTCTACATACACCAGAGGTGCTGGACAACCCTACCTGGCATCAGAAGCAAAGTAATATTCCACAGCTTTCTCCTCCACGGGGAAGAGGCAGGTGGTGCTGTCCACTCGGGACAGGTTGCAGCTCCCCTTCTTGTCTTTCCCTAGGAGACAGGAGGGTCAGGGGTGCCCAGGTGACACACCTGGGCACAGGTGACACCTAGCAGAGGCCCCAAGGCACAGTACCAACATGAAGCACTATTTTTCTGCCTGCAGGTGGGCACAGCGAACAGAAAAGCAGCACTTGTGCTGCTGTGCCCATCCTCAGTTGGCTTGCAAGAGTTTTATTGCTTTTTAAGAAATTTACAGGTGTATTATCAGTGCAGTTTGAAGTTCAGAGGAAAACATCAGGAAAAAATCCAAATTAAAGTTTTGTGTGGCTCCACTGGCAAAGAATTCAAGGTGCTTTATGAGCAGCTATATATTCCCAAACTTCCCCATTAAACCTGCCTTGCTGATCATTTTAAGTTTCTTCCGTGTTCCTTCCTGGTAGGAATCTCCTGAGCCCTCAGAAATGGTGCAGCATTGCTCTTTCTTCGTCTGCTGCTCTCAGCACTGGGGGAATTCTTTCAGAGCTGCCACCTGTGTGCCCACCCTGCTCCCTGCTCCCAAACCTATTTCTTTCTGACTGAGCTCACTGTTCAGACACAGCTCAGGAAATCCAGGATTAAGAGCTCGGCCTTGTTCCTGCACTACCAAACACAATCACCTCATTCTCATCAAAAAAGCAGACCTGCGCTGTTGCCAGGGAGGTATCCAGGGGTGCTCAAAGACACAGGACTGAGAGTCAGCTTTGGGAAAATCTCTCCTAGAAGTTCAGCGTTTCACCAAGGATCTTGTCTGGAGTACTCTGGTAATTCCCAATACTGTCTCATCCTCCTCCAAAGTGCTTCTTAGTGGTGGAGCTCATCAGGGATGCAGATGAGGCACCCAACACCTACTGCTCAGCACCAGCCTCCAGCAAAATTATTTGCCAGTCATTGTGCACGGTGTGGGGAGGGTGGGGGTGGATTAATCAGATTACCTCCCAAAATGGGACTATTGCTGAAGAACAGTAACACTGAAATTACTCCATTCTGTATTTATTCCATAATCTTGATGTTATTTCACCTACTAGACACTGATCTGATTCAGTGATGCAAGTAGAGCTCGTGGTGTTCTGACTTCCACTTCTGCAGATGAAAATGTAAAGGAAAAATACTGCTTTCATGCTGATACTCAGTGAGAAATCACTCAGCCAGTGATTTAGAGCCTTCCAGTTCAGTTATCAGGTCAGTCAATGAGGAAAACAATGCCTTTGTGGTGGAGTTGAGACAGAACAGACTGATTTGGTGTTGAGAAGGGACAGAGCAGAGCTGTTAGTGGCCACTCCCCCATAGAAGCGCCCAGACCTGATCAGAACATGCAAATTTGGTTTCTCAAAATAGAGCATTTCCCTGCATTGGCTTTATTATGTTGCACTGCTTTCCTGCATTACAGATTCTGCAGATCATTACAGATTCTACAGGTTCAACCAGATCCTCCTCCTCACAGAAAAGGGCTCTCCTGCTTCAGATGTGAGCTTGGCTCATCCCATCATGTGATGGCTTGGCTTTTGAAGCACTTCAAGTGAGTAACAGATGGTTCCCCTGATAAATGAAGAGGGGAAGGAAGTCCCAGCCTCAGGCCAACCTCAGAGCTGCCACCAGAAGCTGCAGCTCAGACTCACACCATGGTCAGGAGGACAACAGCTCTGACAACCCAAACTCCAGAAGGAATTTTGGGCAGCGTTTGCATTAGGATTAGCAGCAACCTCCTGCTTTAGGGGTTTATTTTCAAGGTAATTGTTGTTTTTAAGGAAACAATGTTTCCTTCTGTAGCCAGAGCTGCAGGAACACTCAGTACAACTTGCACTGTCATCAGTTTTTGCACATATGCTGTGTATTATGTCCCAGTATTTGAAATGGGATGGGTAGATTTTCCTGTGTGTTGCTCGTGGTGTTTCTGATCAAGAAGGAATTTTGATTCACCCATGAGTTTCACTTCACTACACGGAAAGCAATAACCACATATTAAAAACACAATGCATCTTGGCCCCATTTATGATTCCTTTTCTAAGGAACTGGAGGATTTGTCTGAAATTTCAAGTGTTAGCTTTTCTCTGGTAGGCACCTTCCTCCATTTTTATGGATATTCCATCAAAAGAATGATCCATAGATGGTACAGCTGGAAGTACAATTGGAAAAAAAAACAAACCAAACTTGAGATAATCAGTAAAAAAATAGTGTTACATAAATTCATTCATATTACTGCTAATCATCCAATCAAAAGGCAAAGCTTCTGGGACTGGTTCTTGCAGCAGGGGATCAGCAGCTACTGTTAGGAAGCAGCAGGACAGGGCAACAATTCCTTGGATCGCTGCACTGCTCAGAACACAAGTCCACGTCCCAGGGACTGAACAGGCTCAGACCCCTCTGACAACAGTGAATTACAGAGTAATCCTTAGTCACTTTTCATCTTCAAGGGTGTCTTTGGTGGTAGAACACATGTGAGAGCAGGATGGACAGAGAACATGAACATTATCCCATGAAGGGTAACAGCTCCTACAAATGATGTGTGGTGGCAGGGGCGAGGTCTGTGACAGAGCCAAGGGACAGGCAAGGTCTGTGACAGTGCCAAGCCCTCTCATCTTTGCTCTTGAAAAACACTAGACTCACAAATGCCAACATGCCACACGCAGAACAGAGACTGCAGTTCAAGTGTACTGTTTAATTTATTATACTGAACTATTCCAACACCCCTGGCAGTGTCCATGGACAGGGCTTGGAGCATCCTGGGGCAGTGGAAGGTGTCCCTGCCCACAGCAGGGGGGTTGGAACAAGATGGGCTTTAAGGCCCCTTCCATCCCCAGCCATTCTATGATTATATTTTATTCTACTACACTAACATGTATTTTCCTGGCAATAACTGGATATTAAAGCTTTGATTACAACACTAGAGGACAGGTTGAGGGTATACAGTAGGTAGAACACATGGTTAAAAACCTGCTTTTAAAAGAGCGTCTCTCACAATGGTTTCATTTCCAATTTCCAGCTGTGTTTCAGAGCACACAGCTGGGTGTGGCCAGGCCCTGGAGCCCCAGGGGAGGTGCTCCTCACTCACCTGTGCGGTACAGGATGGGGATATGGTCGGTGGAGAGCTTGTGCTCGCTGCGCACACCGATGAGCAGGGGGCTGCCTCGCCTGCAGGGACAGGGACACAGGACAGCCTCAGCTCCAGGGGATACCCCCTACCCACGAGTCCTGCCCCCCAGCAGCAGCTCAGCTACACCAGGGCACAGCCAGAGCCTCCCAGAGCAGCTGCTGCTGCTGCAAACACTGAAAGAATTGGGATAAAGAACGTGTGAGGAACCTGCACCAAGGTTAGACAAACTTCTCCTGAGTCACTGCACACCTGAACCAGGGACTGTTCCACACTGCACATTCCTACAAAAAGGTATGGTGCTCAAGTTCAACCCCACTGAGACTACCCCAGGTGATGATTGTGTTTAAAAGTGAGATAGGAAACCTGTACACGAGGTTGGCCCAAATTCCAGGCCAAGTGGAGGACTTGTCCAAGTGCTGCCACAAGGGCAAGCACAAAGGAAAAGGTAAAATCACCTCCTTTCAAATCATAAGCAGAGGATTCCAAAACAAAGCTGTTCCAGACCAGGTGTGGTACAGCTGGTCACTAAGAAATTTCCAAAATGTTTCTGGGAACTTTCTGCTATGACAGATGGAAAACAAGAGAAAGGAAATTAAAAACAACAACCACCCTCTCCCCAGCATATACAGGGTGATGAGAACAACCTCTACTCAGTCTTCTGACTTGAGGGCACAAAAACAAGTGACAGGGTGCAAGAATGTTCCTTCCCACAACAACACTCACCTGGTACCAACTGCCTGCCCAGGGTAATGAACACTCTTGAACACAAGGGCAAAAGCACCTTCCTGCAACAAGAGAAACAAACTGTTTAACTCTTCAGCTGAGGCCCAGGCACTCTTTCAGTGCTCCCAGCACAGAAACTGCTCCCATGTTTCTGTGAACACAGAAAAGACACCAAAGAGATGTTTCCAGAACCACCTGTAGCTCCAGCCTGCATCCTGGAAGGACGTTCCTCCCCTGAGCCTGGCAGCACATCCTCAACCACTGAATGATTCTCCTGAACCCCTGGAGACACTCAGACTCCCTTGGTTATCCGAGTGGCTTCTGATTTAGCTCAGGGTGCAGTGAGGGGGCCTACAGAGGCAAAGATGTGCTAAAAGAAGTACCAAAACTTGAGGGTGTTTGTTCAGGTGAGGTGCCACAACCTGCCAGCAACACGAGTTCTTGGCCTGATGCTACAACAGCTCCTGGCAGGTAAACCAGTGAAAACCCAGCTGAAGCAGATGCTGTGGGGTGAGAGATGAACTGTGGTGGATTCTGCTCCCGCACACAACCAGGCGGTGGAGGCAGAGCAGCTCACACCAGGGGTCAGCAGCAATCCCAGATGGAGCTTTGGGAAGGACTGGAAGCAGCACAGACTCTCCCAAGCAGGCTCCCTCCCTGTTCCCACCACCCCAGCCAGGGGCTGGCAGCCTCCAAGTGCTGCCATGTCCAAGGACTGAGACATTTCCCAGATGAATAGTGTTCAAGAAAACCTAACACCTGAGATGAACAGTCCCAGCAGGGGAGACAAAGCCATGCCTTAACATGTGAGCATCCTGCAGCAGTGGCATGGCTGGTGCTGCAGGGGCTATTTTGGGGTGGACTGCCTGTCCCATCGTGCCCATCCCTCCAAGCCCCCAGCATTACCAGCTGCTGGATGACCCTCTCCACCAGCGTGGAGAAGCTGATGTCGTCGCTGTCGCGGTTGTCATACATGTACTTGACCAGCTTGACAATGCTTTCCGTGTCCGTCTCCGACTCGAAGTCGTAGCCCTTGCTCTCCTGCAGGGACAGGCCATGTGGGTAACCAGCCCTCTGCCTCCCCTTCCACCTTGCTTTGCCCTCCTTCCCACCTTTCCTTTCTTTGGTTTTACTCCTGCCTTTCCTTCACCTTGCCTTTAACTTTTTCTTCCCTCTTTTTCTCATGCTTTTCCTTCTCCTTGCTCCTGCCTTCCTCCCTCATCTTTCTTCTTCCTTCCCTTTTTCCTGCTCTTCCTTTTCTTTCCCGCCTCTCCCTCTTTCCTTTCCTTCTACCCTTCCATGCTGAAGGGTATGTATGTTCTTACACTTTCTCCTTTTTTCCTATGCTTCGCTCTGTTTTTCCTCTTCCTTTTACCTCCCTGCCTTTCCTTTTTCCTTCTTTTTCTTCTCTTCTCACACCTTCTTTCCACCCCTCCTGCCTTTTAAATTGCAGGAATACAAGGAGGGGAGGAGAGGGCAGTGAGTGGGAGTGTGAGGTGAATGGAGGAGTGTGAGAATGTGAGGAGGAGTCAGGGTGGGAGGGACACATGGAGGGATTTGAGTGGGAAAGTCTCAGTGGGAGAATGAGTGGGGGCTGAGGAGGGAGTGGGAGTTGTGGGGTGTGAGGAGGGTGGTGAGTGTGAATGTCAGAATATGAGTGGGGGAATGCTGGGAGTGAGGTAGGAATAGGGGATGTAAATGTGAGAATGCACTCACACAATGGGAGAGTCTGTGAATGCAAGGGAAGGAGTGGGAGTGCAAATACAGGTGGGAGTGCAAAAATATGAGTGGGGAGCATGAATGGAGGCAAGAGGTAATGTGAGTGGGGAAATCACTGTCAGAGATGAGTGAGGAGTGAGTGGAGCAATGTGAGTGAAGGAACGGGGCGAGTGGTGGATGTAAATGGGAAATGAGAGTGAGAATACACTCAGAGGGGGAGTGAGCTGGGAAGGGAGTGAGAGCAAAGGGGAGTAGGAAAGGAGGGAGGGTCTCACCCCCTGGGGTTCACTCACCAGGAATTTCTGCAGGTCCTTGTAGTTGGTGATGATGCCATTGTGAATGACGATGAACTCTGGGGACAGAGGAAAGGCCCTGCTCAGCCCCATGCCAGCCCCAGCCTGGCAGCAGAACCCATTCATGTCACTATGGGACAGGCCCTTGGCAGAATAAAGCACGTTTCACCTCCTGCTACCACTCCCTGCTCTGCCTCCCCTGGCATGGCAGGGGGTGGGAGGGATAAGAGTGACCTGGGTGGCACCAGGGCTACCCAGACCCTGCAAAGCCTCTGGAGGCACCTGAGCACTTGGCAGCTCCCATCCTGCTGGGAGCAATGAACTCCATGCTGATGCTTCCAGCTGAGCACTGCTGTCCCCTGGGCAGCCACAGCCAGCACAGCCCACATTGTGACAGCCTTAAGCACACCAACCCCCTTCCCTACAGTGGGGATTCAGGGGAAAAAAGTTTACGAAATTCCATTACAAAGAACAGCCACGGAAATTCTCACCATCCCATTTCCTTCTGTCTTCTCCTCCTTGTTCTGTGCTCACACACCCAGTCCAGCCCTCCTGGGATTCCTCACTGCAGGCAGCATTCCCCATGGCTGGAAGCCGAGCCCAAGCCCTGCAGCTTCACTGCGGCTGGGCTCATTACCACAGCCTGAACGAGCCCAGTGCCTGCATTTAGCTTCCCCTCCCAGGACACAGAGGGGACAGGAGTGCTCCCTGAGGCTTCAGGAGCTGGGCGAGCTGAGGAAGTGCTAAGGAAGGCACTGACCATTGTTCTTGTCCGAGCGCTGAGGGTGGCTGTTGACAGGCTTGGGCTCACCGTGCGTAGCCCAGCGCGTGTGGGCGATCCCCAGGTGAACATCAAACTCGATGTCCAGGTCCATGTCCTGTTGCTCTGCAGCAGAAAGTTTTAGTCCTGAGGGATTGTCCATACTCCAGGTCAGGCTGGGAGTCTCACCAGACTACAGAACAGCAATGCTGACAGGGCCAGCAAATCCCACAGGACACAGAATCACAGAGCTGTCAAGGTGCTCCTTGCCATCCTGTCATCCTTGGCTGAGCCTGCACACCACCATGGTTATTCATGCATCCCTAACCCCTGCCTCTCCAAAGTCTACCACAAGCATGAATATTTCTTTGGAAAAAAATAATCCTCTTACTCCACAAGTGTTTCCACAATCTCTTGAAAACTGTGTATCCTGCTTCTTGAGCAGGCAAACCTCCCTTCAGGAACCCTCTGTCCATCTCCTATTTCTGTATCACACACCCCAACTCATCTGGGCTTTCTGGCTCCACACTAAGATTAGACTGACCACCTCTCTTTGGGAAACGCAGCACTCTACAGCTCAGGTGAACACAAGAATGGGTTAAAAACACTTGAATTACACCAACACAGCAGCTTCTGAATGTGAAGTTGAGATCCTGACTGCTCCCTGCCCTCAGACAGCCTGTATTAAACTCCCAACAACTTAGTGCATCTTTGCATTGAGCTCAGATTTAATGAATTAGGGTT
Source organism: Cinclus cinclus (assembly GCF_963662255.1). Taxonomy (NCBI): domain Eukaryota; kingdom Metazoa; phylum Chordata; class Aves; order Passeriformes; family Cinclidae; genus Cinclus; species Cinclus cinclus. The sequence goes on along the minus strand of NC_085074.1, from coordinate 539,835 downwards.
TAAATAAAGGGAACAGAAAGAGATGCAGAAGCCCTCAGTGCCATCAGTGTCACAGTGACACAGACCAGTGCCCTCCTGGAGCCACTGCAGAGCCCAGCCCCACAGCAGGGACAGCTCCAGCTGGGACAAGCCTTGCATGGGAACATTTAAAACCCAGCTGGGGAGGTTCCTACAGCATCACTCCTGCCCAAGCTCTAGGTCTTAATAATTATCTTCTGCTAATTCCTCTAACCCCGTTTCAAGGAATTTTTTGGTTGTTTTGGAGTTTTTCTTTATGGAGTCTGTTTTCCACAATGTATTTCAGGTCTATTTTACTTTAGTAGGATGCAACTAATTTGTCTTGGAAAAAATCAGGATTTCTCTGTAACTTCACACCAGCAACCACAGGATCACAGGGATCATCTTCACAGCTCATCCCTGAGCATTTACAGACAAGTTACTTGGAAATTCGTGTTTGTGGGTAAAACAGGTCATATTCAAAACACAAATTAGCTGAGAGGAGGAAAGGGAGATACCTACTGTGAACCTCTTCATCCAGAGCCTTCACTTTCCCCGTCTGTTTGATAATGTGAATTTTGCAAGCATTGGCTTCCCAGTCTTTGTCATTTCCACCGTCCAGTCCAACACCTAAACCCCACCGTGGAACATGGAGAAAGAGTCAAGTGCAAAAGTCATTACAGTATTTTATGTAAACAAATTCTGCCCTTTTTGACTCTTCCTGAGCCCTTTCTCCAAAAGCTGGCCTGCCACATAAAAGCAAGAAACCCCTTAGATTGGAACTAAGTTTTCCTTCTGTCACCTTGTCAGTATTTTTAAAAACCTTAGAAAAAAAAAAAATCAAGAATGCTTATAGAAATTTGTATATTGAAGTTAGTTCAAACCTGACCACAGGCACATGCAGTCTGTGTTCAGAAGCAGAAGGTGGTAGAAAGCATACACAGTCACAGGAAAACCATCAGTTCAAGCCCAAATTCCCAAGAGCTCAGAGAGGTACCTGCAGAGTCATAGCCCCGGTACTCCAGGCGCTGCAGGCCCTTGATGAGGGTCTCCAGGATCTCCCGCCTCGTTCGGGGCACATGATAGTTCAGGTAAGCAAAGATACCTGTGTGGGGAAAAAAGAATCATCTCACACTAAAATCACATCTGAGGAAGCTCTATGTGAACACCAGGCTCCCACTGCAGCAGCCTCAGTGCCTGCGGGAAGCTCCCACTGCACTCCCAGCCCCAACCAAAGCTCAGCAGAGACATCAGTGACAGTCAAGAGATCAAAACTGCCCAAAAACACTGAAAGCAATCCAGCAGGACAGGAGAAGGGATTTCCCTGTAAGGTGGACCTATGCAACAGGATGAGCTGCCAGGAGATAACACAGAGTGCAGGAAACTCATCCCTGCAGGTGAGCAAGTCAAGGTTCCCTAACATGGAGCTGAAGAACCATCAGAGAAAGGAGTTCTTCCTCCAACAGCTTCTTCCAAGTTCCTCCCACAGACTAAGCAAAAAATCATTTCACTCATGCAAACTAAGACTCCCAAACAATGGAGCTCTTTTTCCTGTAGGTTGCAAAGGAAGACGAATGGTTGCTTCTATGGGATGGCAGGGATGAGGAGTGTGGGGGAATTTCCAGAACCGTGGGATGGCAGGGATAAAGGGTGTCAGGGAATGCTCCATGACCATGGGATGGCTTCTGGCACAAGGACTGCAGCTTATTCTGACTCAAGAACTTGCTCCCTCCAGAAGGGCTGACTTTGGACACCTTCATTAAATCTGAACCCAAAACACACAGTGACTTGAGATGTTGTTTTCTCCACAGATTTCAGCAAGTTCAGTCACACCTGAACCAAAAAAAAACCCCAAACCCTGACTGCTCCTCCCAAATGCTGGCAGTGCACAACAAAAAGGGCACAGAGTGGCAATGGCCTCCCCACAGGGAGGAGGGGCCCAGCTGGGAGGAGAGGGAAAACCAGAGTGTTTATCCCTACCTGTACTGCAAACAAACTCCAAACACCCATCCAGAAAGAAGTCAACTTGGCATTTGTCTCAGGCACTGGAAACAGCTATTAATTACAGCACAAGTATATTAAGATTATTCATGAGGCCTGTGGAAAAAAAGCCTGAATCCAAGACTAAGAGAATGCCACAAAAACAAAAACAAAAGAAAAAAAAAAACAAAAAACCTCCCAAAAAAACCAACCCAAGGAATTCAGTGCTTCTCAGAAAACAGAGACTACAAAAACTAAGGAAACCAGAAAAAAATCCAAATGCAAACAAAGCTGCGAAATATGGACATGCTTTTCCAAAAAACAGACCCTGGGAGATTCAGTTTTAATTCAGTTCAGCTTTTACATCCTGAGAGGAAAATAGGTACAATGATAATGGAGATGACACTGGGAAAATCAAATTCTAAGAACTCATCTGTGAGCAACACATTTTACAAATGAGAAGGCAATTAAGACAGGGACCTTTAAAACCAACCTTGGAGAAAACAGGAAAAAATGAAATAAAAATAGAATATGCACAAATGACGTATCATTAAAGTAAAAACTGAGACAACAAGGCTCCTGTCAAAGAACACAAGTCTTCCTAAATGCATTACTTACTACTGTGCAGGCTAAAGTTCAATATTTGACGGCTTATCACCCATTTGTGATACTTATCATGATGAACTACGTGTAAGCAAACTTCATTTATTGGAAATATTTACAAATGTGTTTCATTTCCCCTTTACAAACATCCTGCAATGATGTAATACTTCACAGCTGGGGAAAGTTTGAATCTCCATGTGGAAAACAGATCACCCAGGAATACCTGAGCAATCGCACCCTGTAAGCACTTTTAATTTTAAGTAGAGCTCCCAATTCCACGTCCCAGTTCAGCCCAGAACAGGCCTTTATCGCACACCAGGGACACATTTTCCTCCAAGCCACAGTGCCCTGTTCAAGCCTTCTCTCTCCCTCCCTGAGCTGATATTGAAACCAATTAACCCAGCTCGATACACAAGAAATCATCCAGTGCACAGAGCTTTGCCAGGAGCCCCTTCAGAAGTGACAATTTCTCCATCTTTGGAGTCACAGTTCTTTGGAATCACTCAATGGAAGTGCTGGTTGGGATGGAATTCCATCCCCCATTTCTCCAAGGCAAAATTTCCCCCACTTCCCCCAGGCAAATCCAAAGAGTTCCATCAGGATCCCACATGGTGCACGATCAGCCTTGACGCCAGGTGCTGAAAATATAAAAACCTTGAGCAGAACGTTCCCCAAACCAGCCCACCAGGAGTTTCAGGGTCTCCAAAAAAGTTTTGGTTTCAATGCACTTTTAGATTCCCTTCCACACAATGCTTCCAGCAACAACGTCATATATGCATATGAAACTCTGTAACACTGCAGAAACAGCCTGCACCAGGAAGCACTCCAGAAAACCAGGACCTATCATGACATTTAATCACTCTGCCTTGAGGAGCCCTGAGCTGGCATTGTTCGAGGTGAAATACACGTGACACAAAAAATCAACCCTGGGAACTTCCTTCTCGTCCAGCATGGATAATTGTGAATTCCCAGCTGCAAGAGGAGAGCAGCAAGGACACTGCAGGAATTCCCACCTGGCAGCCTCAGAAAACACAACACCCCTGTCTGGAACACACTGACAGACCTCAGCACTCAACACCAATGCAATTCAGGATTAGAACAGCAGTGACACTTCACAGCATAATGAAACATTTCATCTACTAACCTGACACAGGACTTTGCATTTATGGACTGGAAAGACCAATTCAAAGCATGTCAGCTTCTAAGACAACTTTTGAATCACGCCAAGACCCATAGTAATAAGTTCTCTTATTCTCTCAAGTGAAATACCTTGAACAATATAATCTAGAATATGAAACATTTCCTTTCTTGCAGGTTTGCCTTAAACACCTTACCTGGGGAACCATCAGAACAGGCATTCAGCTGCTTCTGACACTCAACTCCTCACAGACCTGATTTTTAATATTCAAGCATAAATCCTTGGCCTTCTTAATTTAGTATCAGCTACGTAAAGAATTCCCTATAAAGGGCTGATAATTTTAACAGAATAGCATTTTCAACAAATGGACATTATTTATTTCTAAAGCTGTCAGTCACAATATTTTTTCTGAGAACTTCATTTTCCCCGTGAACTTTTTTGGAGCTCAGATTCCTTAATTTCATGGCACGTTCACAGGCAAACTAAATAAATCACCTTTCCAGGTAAATTATAAATGTCTCAAGACACATGAAGGAATTGCTTTTTGTAATCCTTTTCCTACAAAAGTAGATAAGCCTTCAGGCTGGGTTTACTTCCAAATTCCTTTTCCTATTACTGTAAACTCATTTCCATAGACTTTGTTATCAGTACATTCACCTGCCAAGGACTCCAAGGAATCCTTTATCCCAGAATTACTGCTCAGCCCCACTGGAGGAGCTCCTGTTGCTGCTGTCCTGCAGTTCAGGGAGGTGCCAGTCCCTGCATCCCAAAACATCCCTTTCCCTGCCCAGTTTGAGGACCACAAGGTCAGGCCCAAGCTCGCTGCCACTGTCATGTCTGGGAGCTGCCCAGGGGACAGGTGACACTCAATTCATCACCCCCAGGCTGGGAAAAAAAGCAAAACAGAACAACATCCACTCCGTGAGGATCCACTGGACACTTCTCTCGCTGCTCACACACACATCTTCCTCTCCAGCTAAAAATAAATAACCAGAGCAGCAATTCCAGGGACTCCCTCTAGGCCACAGCCACTTCTCCATGCTCCACTCCAAGGCAGACACCAGGTACAGCCAAGGGGAACAGATGTGCAAGGGCTGCATTGTCCCCACTGATGCACATGCAACCCCAGAACTAGAAACTCCAGTCCTTCCTAAGCCCATTTTTATCTTCAGTAACCACTAGTAAAGCAAGACCTGAATTCTACAATCCAAGACCTGAATTCTACAGTCCTTTTTTTGTCGTTAAAACCAGTCATGCCATAGAACAGACTTATTGTTTTACAGAATGGTCTGTGGAGCCTGGCTACCTTGACAAACCTGTTTCCTGAGCTATTTCATTGAACTGGTTTGGTGCATTCGAACCAAAGCACACCCACCTCATAGCTGGCCAGGGGGTCAAACTGCAAGTGTCTAACACACAACCTAGACAAACCCTATTCTCACTAACATTATTAGAAACAAAGCCCCAGCACATCTAAACAGTATCCATAGCAGGCACCAAGGCACTGGACTTTGAGGCTCCTTTCCTTTGCCTGTCCAGCAGCACAAGCCCATCGGAACACGGGACTCTGTAAGGTCACAAACCTGAACATCAGGCTGAAAACATTGTGTAGACAATTCCAGGCTGGAAGCTGCTGAAGCTCTTCCTTCAGTGTGACAGGCTGAGAATTCAGGTAACAATAGCAGCACTGTCACATTTTTTTCTTTTAAAACTCATCTCAACAACTACCGTTTTGTGTGAATTGGATTAAACTCTGAATATGGATGGACACCCACCAGGTTAAAGCCATGTTTATCCATCCCCACCCACAATTTCATTACAAATGTTGTCTGAGGGCTCAAACCTGGCCCTGCAGCTGCCACAGCCTGGGAAATCAGGGTCCTCTGCTCCAGACAAACCAGCAACCCTCCTGGTTTCCTTCGGTGAGGAGAGACAAGCCGCTCTCACTCCAGGATACATTCCCAACTCCCAGAGCAACACAGAGAGACAATAACCCCCCAGAGCTTTTCTCACTCTTTCCATAAAATGTTTCAGTATCCAAGAAAAACTTCATTTGTATCAAAAAGGGGGGAAACACGTTAAATCCTGAACATAACTGAGGAACTGCCCAGTGTTTTCAGGGTTTATCACGGCAGAAAAGACAAAGACCAGAATGTTAACATTGCATATTTCAAAGGCCAGACCTCAAATAAGGCAAGCTCGAGGCACCAAAAACATCCCTGTTCTTGCAGCAAGCTATTTATAATAATAATTATCCTTTCTATTCTTAGCTTTGCTCCGCTTTGTTCTTTCAACACAAATTAAGATAGTGCTAAATGTAAGCTGAGGTATGAGCCTTTAACTGATTCCCCAGAGCACTCCACAACTTGACATCTTGAAGGCAATACCAGTTCCATCCCACAGAAACAATGAAAGAAATGGCAACTTACACATTAAGTGTAAAACCCACAGTCTCTCTGAGAGCATAATTTTGCACACAAAAATACAGGAAGGGAAAAAAATAAGGTAGTGTGGAAAGAAGATAGGAAAATCCAACAGATCGCTGTTGTATACATTTCCATGGAAAAACATGAAGACGACGGGATAGGAAGAGAAAGGATAAATTACATTACTGCGCGAAAGGATGAGGCAGGGTGGTTCTATTGCCACAGGAAGCGGAGCGCAAGGCACGGCGGCGAGAGTAGAACCAGAACCAGCCCCGGCCCGAGCTCATCCCGGGCTTGGGGCACGTTCCCGGCACAGCCGAGCCAGGCCGGACCCACGGCCCCTCTATGCCCAGCCCACCAGAGCGAACCAGGACCGATCTGCGGCAAACAAATCACCGGGAGCTGCAACGGCTAAAAAACACCAACACTGCTGGCACCCGGAGTGGGAGTGGTGACCGCGACAGGATCGGAGCCACGGCCCGGGAGCGCCCCGTCCCACCCGTCCCTGACGCGCACCGGGGCTCCCGTGCCAGCGGGAGCCACAGCGGGATTCCCCCGGGCCTGGGCAGGGTGTCTGTCCCTGGCAGCGCCGAGCCAACCCCGCCGGCACAGCCTGGAGCACCGGCCCTTTGTTCTCTGCCGCCACATCCCCGGCAGTCTGGCGACAATTCGCCCTCTCAGTCGCTAACACGGCGCGAGCCGCCTCCGCGCGTTACTCGGGATAACGGGGCCGGGCCGCCTCTCGCCCTCCGTCCCCGCCCAGCCGGGGCTGCGCCGCGACCTCACAGCGCCCGGCCGGGCGGCTCCTCCCGCCGGCTCGGGGCCGGCCCGGGCCCCGCCGTGCCCCCGGCCCGGTGCTCACCGCACATGGTGCGTTCCGCTCCACAGCCGCGCTGTCTCTGGCACCGGGGCCGCACCCCTCGCGCCAGGCCCGGCGCAGGCCCCGGCCCGCCCCGCCCCGGGCCGCACCCGCCATTGGCCGCGCCGCCACCGCCCCGCCCGCCCGGGCCGGGACGTGGCAGCCGCTGCCGGGGCCGCGTCCGCCGCGGGGCCGGGCGGACAGAGGGGGACGGGCAGCGGGCGGCGGAAACACGCCCGGGGTACGGGGATGGGCCCGTTCCCTGAGCCCTCGGTGATTCCCAGCCCCAGACTCGGGCCGGGGGAGCCCTGTTCCCAGACCCTTCCCGGTAATTCCCAACCCCGGAGAGCGGAGGCGAAATGCTCCCCCCGGTAATTCCCACTGACACCAGGCAGGAGCAGCTCCCACGGGATCATCCCCACGCCTTTCCGCAGCAACTCAGCGCCTGGAGATCACGGGGTGAGGGCCCAAGGCTGCTCCGGGCTAGGGCAGAGGACGAGCGGCCCCGTTAGGCCCCCGGAGCCCCGCGACACGGGGGCTGCATCCTTCCCAGTCCACGCGGCCTGGCCTCTGGTTTCTTACTCTGGCTCTTGTATAACAGCAGCCATTCAGAAGCAAGAGAAAGAACCATTAAGATGAATCTGCAAAGCAAACTGGGACAGACATAACTGACCAAGGCGTGACATCCGTGCAGCTGGAGAGCTCAGTGATGCTGGCTGTCTGCAGCCACCCCCACCAAACCCTGCTTGGAAACTTATTAAAAGCCTAAGGCTACAAAACACAACGCCTTAAGAAAAATACCATTCATTCAACTTTATATTACACTAAAAAGTCAATAGATAAATATTTCCTTTAAAAGCACAGAAAAACAATCCACAGCGTCAGGATACACAAAAGAACTGAGACGGGGCGTATTTTGCACTTGCTGCCAGGACCTGGCCGGACACAGAGAAGCAAGAAGGGCACGGGATGTCAGGAACATGAGAAGCACACAGCCCCCTCCCGGCTGTGTTCCACAGCTGGGACACACCAGGACGAGCAGAGGCAGGTACCCCGGGGCTGGAGCTTGCCGGGCAGAGTTCTCCCCTGCTGCTCTCGGGGCTTTATCTACCTGTCACTGGCGAAGCTGGACGAAGGCTAAGCTGAGGCCCTGGTTTCCAGCAGGGAGGAGAGTGCTGATCTCCCACTGAGCCCTGGAAGGTGAGGGACAGGAACACGCACCTTGCGGGCAGGCACAGACAGCAGCGCTGCTCCCCTTGGAGCTCAACCTGCCCCGCTCCTGTCCCAGCCTTTTCCTCCCTGGCCTGCAGCACGGAATTTTGTCATCAATACACTGGTACCATGTACTTCAGCAGACAGTAAAGGAAAACATGGTAATTTCACACCTATTTCCAGATCCTTAGTAGGTAGTTCAAACAACTGTGGGTTATTACTGAAGATGAAAAAATATTTAGCTAAAATATTTATTTTCAAATTTTTACCAAGTAAGAGGCAGTTTATGGTTACCACATGCTGATATGGTGCTACAGAGATTCTCCAGCAACTGAACTGATCCTGTTTAGGGGCTCAGTGGAATAATTGTACTGGCAAGGGATGAAAGAGGAGAACACACCAGAGGCTGTCATGCCAATCATAAGCTAAATGAGGACCACAACTCATGGTTTAGCACAAAGAAGGAACAGAATTCCTGGTCACAAAGCCCTGTGCTAAAGCCAGGCACCAGGAAGAAATCACTCCTCCACACAGAAGTAAACACAGCTCCTTGCAAAGCCCCATTTATGTATTTCAACAGCAAACACTACACACGTTCTGTATGTCAGAACAGCAAACACTTCTCTGCCCTGGTGTGCAGAACTGGAAGGAGCCCTGCTCTGCCACGTCCCCCACAGAGGCAGTCAAGTACAAGGCCAGAGAGCAAACAGGATATGGCAGGAGCAAACACACAGTCCCTCCTTCCCTCTGCCACCCTGCACAGGCAATCCGTGCCTGCCAGCACTGCACCTTCCTCCTGATACTGGAGAATTACTCTGAGAAATCATGCATGTTTAAACAGAGCACTAATGGTGGCTGAACCATTTTACTGCTGAATGAGCGAATTAGTCTCTCTACTTACTGAAGCTCATAAGGATCATTCTTTTCCAACGTTTTTTAGAAGACACGATTTTTGTAACAAACGGTTTTTGCTTCTGTTGCTATGGATTGCACAGTAGTAATGAGCAAAGAGGTAACTTTCTACAAGCCATGGCAGCATTACATGCCATAAAATGAACACTTGATGTTATAGGTTATCTTTCACACACAAAAATTTGATAGGAATCAACAGCTTTTTAACAAGATTTGATAAAATTAACATTCCTGAAGCTCCCATTTACAGTGTAAGGGCAGAGAGTGCTGTCAGTCCCACAAGCAGGAGAAATAAACACCTAATATTGCTATTGCACAAAAAAGCCAAGGAACTTTTGCCTTCTCTTTTTTTCAGTATTGAAGTTTCTGTAAGAAAAAACAATAAAGAAATGCATCACTGTTTTCTGAGCCCACCATTTCTTTCTAAAGATACAGCACAAAGTAGAGCAAAGTAATTTTTTTGTAGTAGAGGGCATTTAATAAATTAGAGGATTAACTGCTTGAACTGACAGTACATTCTCACAGTAAGTACAGCTATTTTTCTGACGGCAGATTTGGTTGTTCCTCAGCACAAAGATGGTTTACATACACCAGGAGGTAAATGTTTATTTGGCCACAGATGACGAAGCTCAAGTAGAATTTGCTTCTGTCTCCACGTCATCATCATCGTCAACAACCTGAAATCAAATCCAGAAGCAGTTTAGATCAACAGTTTAAGCTCTCAGTCCTGCAAGATTTATTACATTAAATCCCTGCTGGGCCCAAGGAGAACAGCAGTTATTCCACATCGCTGAATGACAACGGGCTCAGGAGGAAGGCAAGAAAAACTGGCAATCCAAAATGCTAGGAGGAAATGAGCTTTAATTATAGGAGCTGGCCAAGTTACCACAAAGGCCACTAAAACAACTGCTCTAGAGAACAGGTATTTCATGAGAAAGTCAAATAATCTGTATTTCAGGGGACAAAGCTCGTTGCTTTTTATCACATCAAGTCAGCACAAAGGTATCAGCAACCAAGTGTGTCCAGCTCTGGGCTCCTTGGCAGAGGAGGGATGTGGCACACTGAGGGGAGTCCAGCAAGGGTAACCTGCCTCCCCTTCTGCCAACACCATCAGCCAGCTCTGCCCCAGGGCCACTGCAGCTTCTCAGGCCAGCCTGGCACCCACAGCACCCAAGGCTGTTCCCAGGCATGCAATCCCAGCCCGTGGGATCCCAGCACCCTGCCGAGCTCTTGATCTTTGCCAAGATACAGCTGCTGAGTTGGAAAACCTGCATCTATGCATCCCTGGTTTTCCCTAACTGCCAACGTGCTCCCACTGGAAAGAGACAAAGAGCTCCTTTTCCACTGGAAAGAAACCCTCTGTGATCTCTCCCCGACCCACCTGCTCAACGCCTTCCACCTCAGGGATGTAGAACTGGAGCATGTTCTGTATCCCGTTCTTGAGGGTGATGATGGAGCTGGGGCAGCTGGTGCATGACCCCTGCAGCTTCAGCTGCACAATCCCATCCTCAAAGCCTTTGTAAATAACATCACCACCATCTTCTTGAACTGTGGGCCTGATGGAACACAATATTCAACCTAAAACTTGTGGAGCTGAAACATGGATCCTTCCAGAAACCCTCAGTAAAGCAATTTAATACTCATAAAAATTGTCAAGATAGAGGGATTTAGTCACTATTTTGTGAACCATCTGGTTCACATTTCCAACTCCTGCTGTGCTGGACTATATAACATAGCAACTTTTTCAGGGGGGACAGTAGGCAAACCATTTTTGTAATGAATGCAGCAGTGTATGAAAGGATCACTGAAATTTTAGGGTAGAGAGTGAACACCCTGGAGCAGAGCTCAGCCTGCACAGACACTCTGGCTTGCCTGGAGGCTCTCTCCACAGGCAATCATTGCCTCAGTTACTGCCTGTACATTAGGGGCGTGTCCCCCCATGTCTGCAGTGCAGCTGTCACCTATGATAAGAAGCCCTGCTTCCATAAATAAATATGCAGTTCTCCACAATTTACACTGCACAGAAAACAACTCAAACTATAAAAGCTTAATCCTGCTCAGGGGTGAAGGAACTAGATCCCGATAAGCTCACCCCAGTGCCACCAGCATTTCTGCAGCCTCCTCTCCCTCTGCCAGCCACAAATGCCCAGCATTGTAGCTCTGTCCCCATAGCAACATGTTTCCAGACCAAGTAAAAACCATCAAGTTACTCTAACAGAAGCTCTTTATACTGATTTCCAAAATAACTCTCTGAGAACTACACTCCTAACAGAAATGTCTGTGAACCTGACACATTTATAAACTCACCACAGCAAATTATCTCCATTCCTGAAAGCCAAAGATCATGATTTAAAATACCATTTTTCTTACTTGAATTAACTTTTTGACACACTACAGGACCTTCCAGATGTACATTCCCTCCATCCTGCACCTTCTGACATCTTCTCTGCATTTAATTTTGATTTGCTGGACAATAAATGCTCTATGTGTAACCTGATTTATGAATACCCTGCTATAAAATGAAGGAAGATATAGATCTGCTGCTATTCTCATCAACAGCTTCTTGGTGCACTGATGGGTACAGGGGGAGAAAATCAGAGAAATTAAAAGGTGGGGAAATCAGGATTTTGGGCAGTAATTCTGTGCCTATTACAAAAAAAAAAAAAAAAATAAACAACCCTTGGAACTCAAGGACTGACACACTCCAGGGAGCTTAAATTACCACACAGGGTACCTGGCAGGAGCATGAACATTGCTGTCAGAGCTTTATCCAACACTGTAGTTGGCTTCTGGTTTCAACACTTAGTACAAATGTTTGGGAAAGATGTTCCAGCTCATTTCTACTTTTCTTGCTTTTTCAGGAAAATTAACCAGCACCATGTGTCTGCTCTGAGATAAAGTAGTTTCTGGTTCCTGCAGTTTGTGAACTGGGGAAGATGTCACCATCAGATATCACAAACACATCAGACATCTTCCCCTACGCCTCAAATGTCAAGTTGCTCATTGCTGTCAGTTCACTTTAGAAGGCAATTAATGAGCACAAAAATACTCTTCAGGTAAACAACATGATCCACAGCCACTCTTGAGACTTCATTAGTTACCACCAGTTTCTAAATTCAAGCTGTGTTAAAGCACCAATAAAATCACAACAGAGTGCAAAGACAAAATCCGTTGGGGCAAGGATTTTCCACTTCCTTTGGAATACTTGGAAGGGAAGGACAAGAACAATTGCAACTGACATCAATACAGAGAGAGAAAAAGGTGTCTGTAAAAGCAAAGCCTGTGCTGTTTCCACCCCTTAAAGCAGCCAGGTTAAAGCCTTGGACCCGTCCAAGGCGGTGTGGAGGGAAGCCCTGCTCTGAAGTCACTCAGCAAAGGGCTCTGCTCAGGACAGGAGCTTCAACAGCAAAATCAGAGAGAGTTTTCAAATGAACAGCATTCCCAGCTCTGGCCAGTTCTGCACTTGAACCTCTCCACATCAGATGCTGAACCATGGAATCACATTCCCAAAGAAAAACACACTGTTCCCTAAATAAACAGCAGCAATGCTCCCTGTTCACCTGATTCTTGTATCCAGCAGTTCCTTAATCATCAGTACAACTTCATCATCTTCTTCTGAAGCAGCTTGGGAAAAGAAAAATGTGCAAGTCAGAATACTGAGAGAATTCCAGGCTACAAATTCCTGCCTGCATTCATCTTAATAGGTGTTAAATTTGAATTTTCCTGCATGTTTTTCTGAGGGAGGAATGGAGGCTCTTCTAGATGTCACAAAAACTAAACCCAAAGGCACACCCTGGCCTCTCCCTGAAGATTTGATTTACCTGTATCTGTCCTAGGTGCCTCGTCAGTAACTACAGGTAAGCCAGAGGCAAAGAAATCCATTATGGTTGCATAAATATCTGGTTTCAGCAAGTTCCAGTCTAGGTCTTCACTCTCCTGTGAGAATCAGAAGGGGGGGGGGGAATAAAAAGAATGAAGAAGAGTATCTGCCTACTGCTGCTACATTACACAGAGATTCTTATATTAAAAATGCCATCATGGACTCTCACATTTAATGCACAGACTGGACTCCATGTTCTGTCAAGTCAAGCTTTGCCAAAGATGTTTAGTCAGACTCAGACTGTGACATGTAAAGAAGGGTCACCTTGTTTGCAAGCCAAGCAAGTGCTTTTAAAATGTTAGCTAAAAAGGTGTGAAAGACTCCAAAATAAGCTATTGATATTTTATCAACTGTTTCAGAGACTCAAGATTGTCAGTTTAACAATTTACCTTTCCCTGAACTTATTTTCTTTTATATTATAGGCAGCTCCCTTTGGGCACTTGTGCACACTTCTCTGGAACTTCCACTGAGCCTGCCTGAGAACCTGGCTGGATCTACTCTGTGGCCATATCCACACAGCTTATCTTTGAGCACAGCTGAATCCCTGCTCTGCTTACCTTGGTGATTGTGATGAAGTCTGGCCCAAAGAAAACACTTTTAACTCCTTCAATCCGGAATAACTGTCTGTTAAGGAAAAAAGGGGGGGAAATTGGGCAAATATGCACCCAATCTGACAAACTGAGTTTTAATTTTAACAATTAACAATACGGTTAACCCAACAATTTCATTTACAGAAAAAAAAAAACCTGTGGTGAACTTGCACTGTAGGCCTGATGGAACACAATATTCAACTTAAAGCTTGTGGAGCTGAAACATAGATCCTTCCAGAAACCCTCAGTAAAGCAATATTTAATACTCTCAAAAATTGTGAGGTAAATACAGTGTAAGGCTATAAGAGTGTATTTTGTTATTATGGGGAGAAAAAATATATATTCTCTTGAGTCTCTTCAGAGACTGGAAAACATCAAAAATGCAATGAATGAAAGAATCAGAAATCTTACCACAGAAGTATGTGTAATGGAAAATTATAAAAGTGATTTCACAATACCCACTTAGAAGAATTTCTACACATGAAACAGCAGTATGTGCACTGAGCATTTACATCGCTAAGTCAACTGGATTTTGAAAAGACTTAAATCATGGAATTATGCAAATGCACCAAACCATCTGAAATAATTAAATAATTCTCTTCCCTCCCTCTCCTCTAGGGTGTTTTTTGTTAATTCTTCGGAAATTTTTATTCCAAATTATATTTAAAAGGGAATTATATTCCCTTTTAAAACAAAGTCATCCCACTTACGAAAACCATAATCTGGGTTCAGTGACACACAGAGCGACAGTTTTTCCCATGATCCTGCACAATACACACAACCAAACTGGTCTGCACTGTACACATTGCAGCACACACACCATCTTGGATGAAAATGTCTATTTGCAGATAGATGACAATAAAAAGCCACTTTCTGACAATAAACTTCACTCTGCAACCTGACACACCTTGGCACAATGAGATCCTACAGCTTCAGCACTCTGCTAACACACTGTGATGTCCTCAGAAACCTTTCACATTGGATTTATTACTTGCAGGCAAGTCACAGGCCTCTGCCTGCAAAGATCCTGTTTGCTCTCAAAGAGAGCAAGAGACTTCTGGAAACATCAGAGCTGCATGTTTGATAGCCCCCCACCTCCTGGAGAGAATGCCACGGCACACAGCTTCTGCTTTTACATGGAATTCTGCCAAGGTACCTAAAGCTGCCTGGGATCTCCAGGGGTAGCTACTGCAGCATTTCTAGGTCTCACTCCCTGGCCAAAGCTCTTCCACCCACAGAACAGAATTTATTTTCAGAGACTGATGTGAAAGCAGTGACACAAAATGGGTGCCTCGAAAATTCAGAGACTCATGCTGGTACTCCAAGCCCCTTCTATGCCAAGAACCAATTCTTACTCCAGACAGTGATTTTAATTACTGAAAACTGTATTCCCAATATCTGTTAGAGATTCAGCCCAGAACAGTGGCCTTTCTTTGAGTGAAGCACAAATCTTTAGTGAAGGAAAAATCCTCTGGTTCTGAAGTTCAGGATAGTCTCAACACCTGCCAAAGCAAACTGCTGCATTTATTTCAGAGTATCTGGGGGCTATTCACTGACTATTTCCAATTCCCAATTCTAAACAGTTACATGATTTCCAACTACTTGAACAAAGAGTATTCTGAGGGGATTAATTTGAGAAATCAGGGCCAGAGGTCTCGCTGATGATGCAGCAACTGCTCACAAAAACTGACTTGTAAACCCTCTCAATCCAACTGCACAAACCAGACCATGGTGCCTCTGGCCATGCCAGAGCTGTGGGGAGTACACACAAACAGCTGCAGCAACAACCTTCCCAGCTTTCATCTTAGGCAGCGTTAAATCTCAAATCCAAGCAAGATGCTCCAAAGGAGGAGCGGGATGACGGGAAGTTGTGCTTAAAAACATCAGCTGTAGACACAGAGCCCAGACCAAGCCCCTAATGAATCATTATATGTTTAATAATACCTTGCTAAAGGTGAGCAGTAGGCTGCAGCTGGTGTGGAAAACTCCATAGTCCTGGACTCCAGCACTTCCCTTCCAGGAATAAACTTCAAGCTATTTGGATTTGGTGTGTCCTGAGTTTGAATAAACATGCCTCTTACTGCAAAGACAAAAACAATAAAGAAAAGTAATATAATCAAACCCAAGGAGCTTAAATTAAAGTCAAGTCCTGATAACTCAGCAAGCCCAGAGTGATCCCTCTGCTCCAGAGAACTGCAGCCTGGGCAGCCACAAGGCTTTAAAAACACAACCCAAGAACCCCAGAGCCACAGGAGCACTGCTGAACACAGGCACGTCTGTCATCTCCCAGGAGACAGCAGGATAAAAGAAACCTTGGCTTAGCTTATTCTGCTAACTTTTATTTACTAAAAAGCATCATCCTCAGAATGAACAGCAAACTTTCAGCATTCCCACAGAACATAAAAACCCACAATGTGCTCATCTGTTAATTTTTAACTGAGATATACCTGCACGATGCCATGCTGCAGCTGGAATAGATGGTTTCTTTTGCAGAAGCTGGTGGAAAGGCTGTCGAGTTGTCAGATTACGATATTTTAACAGCACATGACAGATCCTAGAGAAAAACAACTTTACTAACAATTCTCAAATTCCACATTTGCACTGTCCCAAAGAAACAGTATTGCAGACGTTTTTAGCTGCCCCAGAACTCAAGACACACATGGGGTGGTATCATTAGCTCAGACAAAACTAAAGGGGGGAGAGCAGCAGGGGAAAAAAGAAAAAAAAACAAAACAAAAACAAACAAACAACAACAACAAAAAAAACATTAAAAGGAAAAGCAAGACAGAGTGATAGAGTAACAGGCTTCAGTTTCATAGCTGTGAATTTTTTTCTGTAAGTATGTGCACAGCCAACAGCATCAAGGTATTTCAAAGCAAAATGAACATCAGAAAATGAGAACAAAACCCACCTCACATCACAGACAAAATATTACATACTAAGGACCAATTATTATCTAGTTCCTCTCCTCCTTATCAGTTCTATGGGAAGAAAACTGATAAACACAGTAAATACCATCCACAGGGGCTGTTCAGTAAGAGGCTGGCTCTCTCTGGGGGTCATAAATCAGAACACAAGCACTGCACTCAGGCCCAGAAGCCTCAAACGTGGAACTGGAGAGAAGCTCTGTCTCATGAAATTAACATCCCTGCTGTGAGCGCAGGACACAAGAACACAGAAAAGGTCTAAATCATGTTACATGCTTACTTTTGGGGGCTCACGAGCAGGTGGTAACCACAACAGGTCCTCGACGTTCCCTTTAGCTAACAATGATTATATCCTATTTTACAGCACTCAGCACAAAGTGCGCCAAGCACTACAGGGTCCTCTAAATTTCCCCTTACTGCTTGACCCTGAGCAGATTTCGGGGAAGGAATTTCCTGTTATTTCATGACCCTGATGATACAGGAATGTGAGGGGCGTGGGGGTGTAACAGCTCCTCACTGCTTGATCCTGTGCACACGTGGGGATGGAGAATTACCCCTCATTGCAGGGTCCTGAGCTCACGGGAGGGAATTAATCCCATCAGCACTGTCCTAATTACCCCTCGGTGCAGGTCCTGAGCTGGGTGTAGGGGAAATTTGCCCTCACGGCTCTCCCTGGGCGTGCAGGAGGTGAGCACTCAGGAGCTGCGTGTCGGGGAGAACTACCAGCTCGCGCCTGGAAAAGGGCTGAGAAGGAGAAACAGCCAGGAAGAAGCGTCAACCCTGTCCGCGGTGCAGAAAGGAAGGGGAAGAGCAAGGAGCACCCGGGGCGGGCCTGGAGGTCGAGGTGCCGCTAACCCCTCTTTCAGTCGCGCGGGGAAGGGGCGGGAGGGGCCCCCTCCGGGAACATGCCGAGCTCCCTGCGGGAAAAAGCCGTGCGGGGCAGCGGGAACCGCGGGCCCCGCGGTCACCTACCGCCCGCCCAGCCCCGCCGCCGCGCACAGCCGCCGCGCCGCCGCCATCTTGGCTCCCTGAGGCCGCTCCCGCTGTCGCGCGGGCACGGCGGCGCCCCCTGGCGGCAACGCCTGAGGGGGACAGCGGCCATGGCGGCGGCGATCGGGGCGGAACGGGCTCCGGGACCGCCGAGGCCACGCGGCCCAGCCGCTCCCGGCACTGCCAGGGCCGCCACTGACCCATGTGCCCGACTGCCACACCCACACGGCTGTTCAATCTCCCCGGATGGGGAATGGCGACTCCAGCACTGTGCTGGGCAGCCTGTGCCAGGGCTCGGCAGCCCTTTCCAGGAACGAATTTTCCCAATGTCCAGGAAGGAATTTTCTCGATGTCCACTCTGAGCCTCCCCTGGCCCAGCCTGAGGCTGTTCTCTCCTCCTGTCCCTGTTCCCTGGGAGCACAGCCCGATCCCCCGGCTGTCCCCTCTTGTCAGGGAGTTGTGCAGAGTCAGAAGGCAGCACAGAGTCTCTCTCAATGGACATTCACTCCAAGACAGAAATGTAATTAAGAAGTGCGGCAAAGCCCAAATGGTATTTTGCACTTAAGAGAGTCTTTGGCAGCTGAATGATTCCGAAAAACACGTTTAACCAGTGCACAGTGAGCCACCACGTCTCCCGGTCACCAGCCCTGCCTTAAAACCGCTGAGGAGCAGCAGCTTTGCGGGGCAGGCTTCAGGCTCTGTCCTGCCCTGGGTGGGAAGAGTTCTCTCTGGAATATGAACTGGATATAAACTGAAATACCCTCTGCTTAAAGCAGCAAGAGCAGTTTGACTTTACAGCTGCCAGGTAAAACAGCAGGGCCAAACCTAGTTCAGCTCTTCGGTAGGAAGAACTCATTAAAACCCACATTCCCTGTATCCAGCAAAAATATTTTCTGTGGGGAGGGGAGAAGGAAGGCACAATGGAGACGTTGGTTGCCATCAGATACAGTTTTAATAAAATGTACATAAGTTTACAAGTGAAACATTTCTTCATGATTACCAGGAACAGTCGATCCCAATGGGAGTGCAAAACTTGAGCCCAAGGATCTGCCAGGCAGCGGGGACGGAGAGGACTGGGGACACAAGTCACTGTATGTCACTATGGGTCACTGTGGGGACCACGGATACCCCCAGCTCCAGCTCCTCGTGGACACAAAACATTTTCTCCCAGCACCAGACCCAGTGTGTGGGACGCTTCACCTGCTGCATCCCACACCAGAATGAACCCCCCGCCTCCCACCCCATCTCTTTGGAGGCAAAGGATCAGAAACACTGATCAACATTATGTTTTTAACTTCACAGGGAGCATTTCTAGGTGTATGTGAGGGTATTTACCCACCTACAACAGAAACTATAGGCTGTGGGTTATTTCTAGAAACATTAATGCAGCTGATCAGGTTTCAGGAATGTATTTCAGAATTGGAGCAGTATCATGACACTACTGTAAAAATGCTTTGGGGTCTGTCAGTGTGCTCTAAAACATTGATTTTAAACCATGAGGAATGAAACAAAAACCCACAAAAATTCAACTCCCCAACACAAGACTCTTTGGTGGAAGCTGACTTAAAGTAACCGATTACCACTTTGGAGTGATTGAGTTCAGCAATTATGCAGATATCGCCCGGTTTTGCTGCTGTGGCAATGAGGACACTATCAGGCCATATCACCAGTGCTCACACGGGGTCAGGTTCACGGCAGGAGAGGGGACATGGGGACAGCCTCCAAAGTCCTGCAGCAGCTGGGGAGGACAGTCCCCCTCAGCACTGGCCCAACATCAAGGCAGTGAGCACAGAGCACACTGCTTGTTTTACTCACACAGAAACTCTGATTAATCACTTTGAATAGAATGAATTTTAGTGCATTCAGTGAGTGAGAACCAAGAGCCAGCCACTCTCCCATCAGGAATCCGGCATTGTCACAGGGACGTGATAATGCTCTGGGCACAGGACCCAGGGCAGTGAACACCTTTTACTACAGCATTAAAAAAGATATGAAACCAGTGGTTCTTTTCAGAAAACTGATTTCTAAACACCCCATTGAGTCGAAACATATTGAGTCTTTTTAAGTCTTACTTCATTAAGATCACCGATTGTGTGGCAAATAATTAGCATGATTCTACCCCATTCATTAAAACAGTGAGCTGCAGAGGTTATGGAAATGAAATTTCCACTTACAATTCATCACGCTGAGGCTGCAGCAGTGGTAGTGCAGGATTGGGAGGAACACAGGCTGGAAATGAGAAGGGTATTAGAGTAACAGGCATTGAGTTTTCTGGCCATAACCAGAAGTCCCATTACTTTATGAGTCACATGCAGAGATACAAATGAGCTGTCTCCACCCTCAGAAGAGTTTTAAAACCGGTGAAGCACTGGATGTGTCTGGCAGGATCATGAGCTCTGGGGCACAGTTACCCCGCTTTTCGTGTAAAGTGCCTGAAGGACAGAAAAGCTGCTGAAATGCCAGCTGGAAATTCAGCCTGACCTAGGCTGAGCAGAGCTAAAGTTGAGTCTGCACCCCTCAGTGCACCTTCCCTTTCTCCAAGCATGAAGGGACAGGCTGATGCTCCTCCAGCATCAGCTCTGTGGGACCTGCATGTGGCAGTGACAGAAGCTTCACTGAATTATTTAGAGGCAATTTTTCAAGTAAAAATGAAGAGAAAGAAAGAGAACCTGAATCCAATGAGCAGAGACAACACCTTGAACCCATATGGTTTATACAGGACACCCATCCACTTCAGCAAAGCATCTCCCTGTTTCCACAGGTTCATCCCATAGCATCAAGGCCTGACCTCCCTTCCAGCAGCTTCTGAGCAAATTCAAGAGCTCGAGTGCAGCTCCTGGGTCAGTGTGGCTGTGATACAGGCTGGTGTTTGGGCCCTCACAATCACTGTCCTTGAATTCACAGTTTCCTGTCACAGTCATTCTCTGTGTCTCTCACTGATTCCATCCAGCAACAACTGACTTGGGGGAACATATATTGAAAACAAAAACCACTTTTCGGCTGTATATTTAAACAGAAAACTAAAGAACAAAAACATAGTAATAGTGTCAGCTTTGCTGAAGAAACAGCTCAAGGGAAACCCAGAAACTTCTTTACGGTACTTCTGTTTTCACGAGGTGGTGATGGAGAACATAAAGCGCTATAACCACGACTATGCACCAATATTTATTAACTCCAAGCACAGCCACGCAGGGCAGGAGGGTCCCAGCTCCACGAGCCCCCCCCCAACCTGGTCACTATTCACCAGCAATTTATGGGAGCCAACGTGGCCTCTCTGCCTCTCTGCTTCCAGTGTTCTCCCTCCCCACCCCAAGGCTCCAACACCTCAGTCCAAGCTCTTCCCTCTCCCTTCCAGGCAATCCCTACACCCACCAGAACACTTGCTCGTCTCTTTCAACTGGAAATATTTTGGAGGGAAACTGATTTAAGGGAAGGGAAAAGTAAAAGAGAGCAGCTTTCTAAGACATTGGCCCACCAGTTGAGGCCTGATGAGTTTAACGTCTCAATAGACTGGCAGCAGTAAAGATACACAGAAGAAAACAGCCATCAAGGGCCATTAAGGGAACATCAACTCCAAACAACACCCCCGGCATGGCCGGAGACACCTGGCCAGGGAAAGAGAGATAAGAATGAGAACCTAATTAACACCGGAGAAAAAAGAGATCTGTAACCAATAGGAAACCAAATACTAAGAGCTACGTAATCTGGAACCCACGAATATTGCACGGATGATTTTCTATGGCGTTTTCACTGTATATTAAAAACCTAATAAAATTTACGTGCCATAGAATGATTTCCTCTGCACTCCCGGGCTGTGTGTGGATGAGTGATTTCTGCTACACATTCTGGCCAGTAACAAAGTAATGCCTTGATTCTTTAACACTAAAAATGTTGTTGGAGGGCTTTCGTCGTTCCCGCAGCTCTGGTGACAGGGGGAGCAGGGGATGGATCCGCGGGCACAGCCTGCAGCGCAGCGCCGCGAGGGGGGACCGGGACAGGCACGGGGACCACTCATACGGAAAGAACTCCAGTGACAGACCGGGAGCTCGCGGCCAGCAGCGGGACACGGAGAACCTGTGGGGGCAGCAGGCAGAGAGGGAGTTCTACTACGAGAGAAGACCACAGTACCGGCAGGGCACCGAGGGCAGCGCCGACCAGAACCCGGAGCTCCGGCAGTCCGAGAGCAATCCCAAAGGAAAAGCTGCCGTGAACAAGCAGAAGCCAAGCTCCGAGCTGTCCGGGGCGGTGCTGGAGGACACCAACACGTTCCGGGGCGTGCTGATGAAGGAGAGCGAGTCCCCCGAGGCGCGCAACCCCAGGACTCGCTGGTGCTTGTGCCCCTTCAAGAACGACGAGTTCCCGCCCGTGATGTTCATCCACACAGAGAACGGAGAGCGTCTACCTGCTGGGCCGGCACCGCCGTCTCGCCGACATCCCCATCGCCCACCCGTCCTGCTCCGAGCCTCCAGGAACGCCTGGGGGAGCACGGCACCGCGGGCCCCAGGGTGAGACCCTACACCAGCGACCGGGGCTCGGGGAACGGCACCTTCCTCACCAGCCAGCGCCTCAAGCCCCAGCGCTACCACCCACTGAAGGAGAAGGATGTGCTCGAGTTTGGCCTCAGCAGCAGGGAGCGTGTCCTGCTCCACGAACTGTCAGATAAATCTGAGGCCAATGCAAAGGACAATGAGGAGGATGAACAAAGGGAGGAAGAGTATGACAGTTAACGGATGAGGAATGAATTGGTGAAGGGTAGAGGAGAGAAACTTCTTGCAATTGAATGGACCCATAGTACTCTCAGCTTGATCTTGTTAAAACAAAAAAGGGATGGGGTATACCCCCCATGAAAGACTGCAAAAAAGCCTTATATATACATCTGAAGTTTTTGAATCATATTCAGAATTACTCAACCCCAGTCCAACACCATTTCAGAGTATTGCAAACTTACCTAGAAAAAAGCTCAAGTATTTGTTAAGAATTTCGAAAGTGGAAAATTGGAAGGCCCCTTTCCATTAATAAGCTGGGGATGAGAATAGGCTTGTGTTTCTACAGAGTCTGGCCCACGATGGGTATGTGCAAGGGTGATCTAACCAGCCTTGGTTACTCCGACTTCATCATCAGCTTGGGAAACTGAAAGGACAAGATGAATGGAGCTTGTTCCCTGACTGGTTTGTGGCATTCAGGCTCTAACTTTAAATATTTTTACACAAGAAACAGTGATTTTGAATATGTTATTTATATCATAACACTAATACATTGAGTTTTTATAAAGGGATTGAGCTGTAAGATAATTATCTGATGTTATTTATATCCCTTGTTTGGTTGTAGGTTGTTCATGTTACCACTGATTATTAATAAAAGTTTATTTGTAAGATATTTTAGGGAAACCCTCCCAGCCAAAGCCTGAACTCTGGCCAAGCTCTAGCCCTGGCTGGTCAGGAAGTTTGCCATCAGACTCAAGCATTTTTGCTCTAAAATTGTCATCAAGTCCTTTGAGTTGCTGATTTAGAAGTGGCAACGTGTGTCACTTAGTAAGAGTTACCATCTAGGGAAATTCTGTGTCTTCTAGAAGGGTATAAAAAGTTTGCCTTTTGTAATAAACGTCTCTGTTTCTCTGCCAGGCTGAGTCCCTGCCTCAGTCATCACAGCCCTGCTCTTTGGGAACAGGATAGGAAACACAGGAAGGATAGGAAACTTCAGAAGGAGAGCAAATGGATTTTGTTTAGGTTGATCCTTAACCAACAGGAAAACAATAGGCAGAATTCACTTTGAGTCGAGCTCTCTGCCGGTATAAACCAGTCTAACAGGGCTGCAGACTCTGCCGAGTCACACCACATGAGGTACATCCGGACAGTTATGGAGCTGCTTACATCAGAAATTTCCCCATAAAGTCTACTTTTAATACTGTAAAAACATGTCTCTCCTTCACCATAAGCAGATTTCCAGGTCCTACACTTTGGCATAGACCAGACAGAAAATGCATGTGTAAAAGTGAAAGCTCTGCCTGATTGTTTGCACGACCTTCCAGCAACAGTAGAAGCCTGATTGCTTTGTTGGGTTCACAGCACAAAGGCACCACGGTCCTTCCCTGCCTCAGACCCCAGTCCCGGAAGCAGCACTGCCACGTGTTCCAGTCCTGGGGGAGCAAAGCTGTGCTGCTGCCCTGGCTCTGCTCTCAGCAGTACTGCCCAGACTGGCCCAGATATCACGGCACAGCTCTGGCTCCATGGGCACATCACCCACCAGCACACCTGGAGCTGTGACTGCCACTGCTGCAGAGCAGCAGGAATATCACTGACAGCAAAAGTCACAATAACCGTTTAACCTGTGAAATCATGTCCTTTCCAGAGCATTAGCAAGTCCTGCTTGACTCGCTCTGTAATTAATAAACTTTTTAATTCATCTTGCAGTGCTTTTCTCCACCCAGGACCAGAAAATATGGAATACTGCTGGTTTGAGAAAAGCATCTAAAAAAAAGAAAAAAATGGAGGGAACACAGTAAGAGGAGGAAGGTGAGAAGCAACTGGAAAGGATACAAGGATCCTGAGAGCCAGGCATTTGGATGAACATAACTTAAATGGTTCAACTATATGTCACTGCAAATAGAGTTCTGACCAAAAATAATAATTACTTTATATATATATTATATATGTATATATTGCTATGTCATTCAGTTCAGCTAAAAGGTTTGAGGTCCTGCACAAGGTGGCTCTGCAGGCAGCACAGCCCCCAGCTCCTAGCAGGTTAAGGCTTCTGCTTTGCTGCTTTGAAGGGGAAGGGTGCTGAGGCAAAGGGATCCGTGCCAGGCAGCTCCATAGTCCTGGAAGACAGCGGGACAACTGAGACAGAGCCTGCTATGGCTTGTCTGTTGGTCTGAGACACCACTTTGTAAGCAGCTATGGGCTTGGCCTCAAGGCCTGGCCCATCCTCGGGACTGTAGTGCCGGGAATACTTGGACAGGGACTGTGGGCGGAAAGGCTTGCTGGCCACAGAGCCCAGGGCGGCGTCCACAGGCAGCGTGTGGCCATGGCTCCTCTCGCCGGCCACGTCGCCCTGCTCTGGCAGCACTGCTTTAGCAGAGACACTCTCCTGGGCCTCCACGGCTCTGACAGAGCAGGGATGGAGATTGCCTGGCTGAGCAAACCCAGCAGACGCATGTGGAGCTCTCACCAAGGCCACGGAGCCGTGAGCTGCTGAATCCAGGCACGGGAACATCGGCCACGCTCGGCCATCTCCTCCTTGGCTCAGGAAAACAGGTGGCGTGAACGGCTCCTTGTGGGAAGTCAGCTCTTCCACACTTTTCTTCTTAGTGAAAGGGGCTCTCAGAAACACATCTGCTTCCTCTGGATGTCGTAGAGCCGCATTGCCCTTACATATAAAAGGAGCTTTGGTAAAGACATCCGCTTCATCGGGCACCTTCCTGGAGCTTCGGAAAGGAGCCGTGGCAAACACATCAGGTTCGTTAAAAACCTCCCCGGTGGGCAGCTGGAAGGCTGGGAACAGCATCTCCCCTGCTCTGGCCTGGGACTGGGGATCTTCTTTGGAGGCCTCCTGCCTGGGCACAGGCTGCAGGAACCCTGGGCACAACTCGCACGTCTCCTCTTCCTCTTCTGAATCCATCAGTAAAGGCCTGGACCCGCTGCAATCCAGAATATCTCCCTCATGGTCTGTCCCCTCTCCTTCACTGCTGTAGAAGGAGCTGTTGCTTGAAGGACCATCTCTGGCCAAGTACTCGGACTCTGAGTTGTGTTGCACTTTCACCTCCAGCATCTCAGGCTGACCCTTGAACAAAGCGAGTTCATCACTGCCTGAATCTCCTTTACAGAGCTCGAGAGCTACAGCTGGGAACCGGCCCAGATCCCTCTGCAGACCTACAAACACAAGAGAAGAGTGTTACTGAACCAGCTCCATCTGCTCAGTCAGCAGTCACAATGAGAGGTACATTACACAAGAATGCCACGCTGCTCAAATGGAAACTATCACCATGCATGGAAAATGGGCAAGACAGGGAGGGCAAATCAATGAAAAAATAATGCCAGGGAAAGTGTTTGCAACACGGCCCAGGGACACCGTGGGTACCACTGCTCAGAGGATGGGAGATGTCTGACATATGCATGGGCACACACAGCACCCTCAGCACCATCCCACCAGGTTTCTCTCCCACCCACCCATGACAACAGCCACCAGCGCAGGATGCTTCCCTTCCCAATGCTGCTGCCCAAGGGGAGCTCCAGCAGACAAACGAGTTCTGTCATTCCAGCCTGCACTGCTGCTCTCCAAGCACATCTATTGCTTGGTGTATTCTCTCTACCTGTGGGCCAGCCTACAGATATGTGTGGGGATGCCACAAAACCTGGTAAAATAACAGGCCCATTTCAAAGACTGAAGGTAAGCCTACAGCTTCTAGTGAATCCCAAGTAGCAGCTATTTTAGTAGCAGCCATTCTTTTTAACCACTGCCAGACAAATGGTTTTTAAACACTCCATACCATGACTTCAAATCAAGGATCAAAGCCCCAATGACCTGGCTTGTTCCTGCATTAGCATAACAATAAGTGCAGGGAGAGGCTGTCATGCCCTTCTCCAGCTCCAAGAGCCCACCAGAAGGCTGGGTTTGCCTTAGGACTCACACAGACAAAACAGAAGATCTCTTACCTTCACAGAACTACTGGCAGGTTAGAAGTGTGTCATTGGATTCGTTAGCAAGAGGATAGGAGAAAATCACATGAAAACTAAAACAGCAGGAATTGCAGCAAGAAGGAAGAGGATGAGGAGGCTGGCTGCTACCCAGGGTCAGCAAGGCACCAATCAACACACCCTGCAGTGACAGAACCTCATCCCAGAAAAATTCTGCCCAAGGTAATTATTCATATTTACACATCCATCACAGCCCTCAGGCACTGCTTCTTCATCACATCCATGGCTACACAAGTTATCCCTTTCTCAGTCACTGCTCACAAGTAAAGACACAGCAGTCGTTCATTAGGCATCAAAACCAGTATTTATTGGGAAGCTCTTCACCTGGGTACATCACACTGCTAAATAATGACAGCGCAGATATGTGAACATTTGACCAGTTACTCTACAAAAATCCCCTCTCTCTCTCTCTCTCTCTCCTGCAGCCCGTGTTGTCCACACTGGTTTTCCGTCAGGTGCCGCTCTGGGATTCCAGGAGCAGCAGGGCTCTGGTGGAGCTCTCTCCCAAGAGGCTGGTCCCACACTGGCCAGGGGTCACTGACATTCTGAGCCACAGGCTGGGCCAGAACAAGACCAGCTGCCACATCATGCAAATGCCTCTGGCTGCCCCAGTCCACACCTATCCACAGGAAAAAGGCATTCAGCATGGAGAGCATGGTCATGCAGACCAAGGGCCCACTCTGCACAAGAACAGCACATTTGGGTGGAATTTTCTTTCTAACTTTGTCGTGCATTAGCAAGTGCCTGTGCCCACACAACCCATGACATTTGGGACGGAGTAAGAGAGGGAGGACAGGATCTAATCCCATTTGCTTAGCAGCATGCAGCTCTGAATGTGGAGACACTGCAGAAGAAGCAGAATGCCCTGTTCTGGGAAAAATTACTTTTTTCTGATGTTCTCTCTGCCCATTCACATGACAAGGGCATCAAATGCTCAGCAGCAGTTTTCTCCCTTGCCAAGGCCAGTACAGGAGCAATGAGTTAATCTGGGAGACAGAGTCTAAGTGATGCTTCAGCAGGAGCTGGTTTCAGTCAGAGCTGCCGATTGACACCACCAGGGAAGGGCCACAGTGACCTGAACACAACAAAGCCAGACACAGGGATGGTCCCTGGGAGTATGGGGACTCACTGACAAGGCAGGAGGCACCACCCACACTACCAGGGAATGTTTCTCTAATGCTGAACCAGGGAGACCTGGCACTTTGACACCCTTCCCACTGTAACTGGTCTCAGTAGCTTTTCTTTACCACGTTCCTTGGTCCCAGAAGGAGCTAAAGCAGCATCATTACAACAAAGAAGACAACATCATACCAGCATTTTACCTCAGTTAACGTCTGGTTGTGTGACTCAGACATCTCCTCTCTAGCCGAGTATCACATTTAAAAAGGGTTTGGGCTACACTGACACTGAAATACCCCAGCAAACCAAAACCCTGTGTGTGAAGGTTAGGGAAGAGATAGTGAGACACGGCCAGTGTCCCATAATCAGCTGTAACTACAGGCCTTGCAAACCAGCACTGCAGAAGTGTCCTTGACTTTCAGGACTACAGGGAATTTCAGTTCGCCAGTGCTGCTGGCTGCTTTGGCAGGTCTGAGACCAGAGACCAGCCCTGGGAAAAGGCCCGGATGCAATTACAGAAAAGGGGTCACTCCACGAGCTGGTGACAGCAGGAGGCAGAAGGACATATCTCACTGAACTGAGGCAGTGCCTTTGGGTCTGGAGCCCTGGCCCATCTCTGTGGGGTCTCAGACCTGTCCGTGGGGGACCTGACAGAACCAGGCAGATGATTTGCTTGGATTAACACAACAAAGCCCCACAAGCCTCTGCAGAGATGCCCCTTTTGCAGAGGGAGCATTTCCCAATATCTGCCTCTCCTGAGACTGGGCAGCTCCTGTCTGTCCCCCGCCTCTCCAGACTCCCAGATCCGGGTGTTATTCCCTGGGGAAGCATCCCTCAGGTTTTCAGTGAGTGCCCAGGTTTAAGGAATGCCCACTGCAAACAGCCATGAGCTTTACAACAGAAATCATTACACAAGCTGGAGCCTGGACATAAGGATTCTCCCTACCCCTGCACAACATCAGTGTGTACTATCTGATTCCAGGGTCAGATATACCTAGTAAAAAAGATTCCAAACGATACTCAGGCTCTTTTTCAAGAGGGAGAACCTTAAAAAAACCCTCTCATCACTCAGTACCCTGGAACATACTCTTCAGGTATTCAGACAGCAATCTGAAAGAGCTTTACCCCAGTGACAGCTCTGGCACCTGTAGTTTCCCCGGCTTCCAAGGAAAACAGTGCCCTGAAGTGGCAGAGCCCTGAAATAACCAAGAAGAAAACTAGGGAAGATTTACTCCCTGTTCCAAGAGGCAGAGCAGTCACCACAATAGCGAGGATCTCAATTCTGGAGCACAGCCCAAAAAAAGGTCAGAGGAGATAGAGAAATTCCTGGAGTCTGAAGCTACTCTTTCACCAGGAAACTCTCCCGATTTCATCAAGCCAGTCAGGCAGGACTCAACATCCAGGAACAGGCAGTGGAAGATCAGTACAGTTTCCAGTGTGCAGAATTACTGGTTGGGAATTTTAAAGGGGTCAAAAGACTTATCACACCCTTATTCGTGCACTGTGGAGATTTTCCTTGTATTCCAATGCCTAGAAGCAAACTATTCCAATTCCCAGAAGCAATCTCATCAAACAGCAATACAGAACTACCCCACACAGCACTTTCAGCATGGAGGTACCACAGCACAACACCAAAGGTCAGTGACACCTGTGGCACTGGACAATTTGCAGAATTAAGTGTTTCTACTCAAAGCCAGTCACAGTGGGAGACCTGGAAGCAGATCCAGAGCCCTCAGTTTCAGAGGATAAGGAATCTAATGCTGTAGTTCTGGCACACCTGTACAGCCATCTGCACCAGGCAGGAGTTAAAGCACACCAACTCATGTTCATCATTCCAGCAGCTCATTAACAGAACAGTCTGACCTCCACACACCAAGAGCATCCTCTGGCTCCCTCTCAGCTGTGCTGTGCCCCGGGCAGAGGTTACACAAATCCTGTTCAAGGTACAGGCAGGGCCCCTCGCAGAAAAACACAAGGGCAGCTGCTTGGGGTGGCCCCACTCCTGTGCTGGCAGGAGCAGCAGTCCCACAGCAGAGATGTCCCCAGAACAAGCCCAGCCAGCAGCCCCCTCCTCACTCCCCAGGGACAGCACAGTGAGTGAATTTTTAAATCAGTTGGTTTTGTGGTTTTGCACAGCCACTGGAGGCAATACTCTGCAAGCTTTCAGGCCAAAGAACACCATTATAGTTCCTTCATAAGAAGCTCCCTCTAAAAATAACTTTCCTCCACACAGATTGGATCAGCTGGGGTGGAGGAGGATGCAGATCTGCCACAAAGCCAAGATTCTCCCACCCACTGCCCCAGCAGATTGCACAGCACCTGAGGCCCTGGCCAATGAACTCTCAAGGGATGCTGAGCAGACTTGGACAGTCCAAACCCAGGAATCTGCATCTTCTGTTCTGGGACGGATGCTCCCAACACAGTGGATATTGTCAAAAAACGAAGTGGCTGACTGAACTTTTGCTCATCTGGTTAAAGATGAACAAGGAGCTTTTCCAAAGACAGGGGCCTGAGCCCCTCAGAGTAAACAAGAACCAACATCAAAATTCCAACTATTCTTTTTAATTTTTCCACCCAAACCCAGAGTTTGTTCTTGTACCCAAAGCACAACCCTGATGTGAAGGGAAATTGCTCCACGTGCTGTCTGCAGTTCCCTGACAGGAGATCCACCAGAACAAGCAATGCCACCACTGCCAGCTCCAGCCCCTGCTGCCATCACACCACGAGGGCACTGCTCATGGGCAGAGCAGAACAGCCCTGCTGCGACTCCAGGGACTGCTGCTGTCACTGAACACCTCCTGACCCCACAGCCCTTCAGAGGGACAGGAAGGCCTCCCCTGGCTCCAACCAAGCTCCAACACTGATTCTTAGCCCCCCTCAGGGGAATGCCAGGCACCAAATGTGTCCCATGGGACCTGGGATGAAGTTCAGTTTGTGCCCTCAGAGCAGCAGCTTTCACACAAACTCCTTAGTTCTGAGCAGCCCCAGCACTAACTCAGAGCTCATGGGACATTCACAGTTTCTGGAGAGTTTAAAATGAATCCCCATTCTCCACTCATCTCTCATTTCCATTCGCTCTGCAAACATAGGGTGAGTATTTCCTGATAAAGGAGGTCTAAGAACAGACATCTCTAAAATATCGTATTTCCACCCACACCCATGAATAGCTACTTTAAAAAGCAATAAAATAAACATTCACATCTGCTTATTTAATAGCATTATTAACAACCCAGTGCATTTGTCATTTTTTTCCAGAACCCTTGAACAAGCGCCATTAGATTTAAAATCTTAAACATTCTTTAAAAGTACTTTAATTCACAGAAATCTTTGTTTCTAATATACAGTAGGTGGTTACTTTTTAAAATCCATTCTCTTTTCATATAATCTCAGTATCTGACTATACAATAACTCTCTATCTATAGAATCTTCATGTTTTCCAGTCCAGCTTGCCTGTGCTTTAGGAATATAAAACAAAAAAATAATAAAGTTCTATCCACAATTTTACTAAGGTCATTTCCATAGTTCTCATGTAAAGCTTCTCTTGGAAAGTGCAATATACACATGTAATGATACAACACACTTAAGCAATACTTTTATTAATAAGTGTAGGTTTTAAAAGAAGAGTAATGTAGAGACACAACCGATGGGAGTTCTATGTACAGAATTTGTTAAACTAAGTGTTGGGGTGGGAGAAGATGGAGAGAGGAAAGGAGGAGTCACAAACTTGGGTTTCTTCCCTTCTCAGCGAGGTCAGCACAGACACATTCAGTCGCTCGCACTTTCGCACGTGGGAACTGCACTGTTACTAATACAGCTACAAACACAAACACAGGGAGCAGGAAGCTGGGGAGAATTCCACAACAGAGGAAGAGTCCTTCTGCTCAGAGAGGGCTTTCAAATACAAGATAGAAATTCTGGACTTCATGGTAAGCCAAAGGAAACGAGTTGAGCGTATCCAGCTATTGACAAACCAAGCGTGTGAAGGGGAAAGAACAGGGAGAACCCACTGAGTTGTAGCAGCACTGATTTCAAACCACCTGAACCAAGTGCATGCGTGTTCACAGAGACTGGGGTGGAGAAAGACCCACAGGAATCTTTGTCTACTGAAACAATGGCTCCATACTTAACTGGGATGCACTATAGCAGTTACAAGAGAAAATGGAGAACCCAGAACAGATACCAGATGCTTGACTAAAACCAGGATTAAAAATAGACAAACCGCCATAGGACAATTTGTTTCATACACAATTTACAGTAGGCTGAGGGGATTTTCTTTTTTTTTTTGAGTCAAACACAGAAAGGAACTCACAGAAAATACATCTGCTGCTGCCACAGTGCCCTTTTCACCCAAAGAAAGGTCAGTGAAACACTAGTCACAGCCATACTCACATGGATTTGGTTCAAAACATTGTTACACTTCACTTAGGGTCCTTTCTGCAGCTTTAACAATCTGGTTGTTTTCTTTTTCCTTTTCTCTGGTTTTCCCTCCCCCAGGAAGTGCAGTTTGTTCCCAGCAGGACTATTAAACAGCAAACCATGAGCTGGGGGCAGCTGGAAAACTCTTCATGTGCACCATCACCAGAGTATGGCTGGACTGCTCCGGAGGAACTCAGGCCTTCCTCCTCCTCTGAAGTAATTCAGAGCCCCAGGTCTCCTGCCCTGTGTCCTGCAGCTGAGGGATGTCCCTGCCACTGCCACCTGGCCCCTGCTCCGGCCCAGCCCTGGGGAAATGGGAACAGAACCAAAACCACACCCAAAAGCACAAAGCAAAGATGGGGACATGCTGTTCACGCCCTGCTCGGGGAGACATGGCTGGGGCAGGGTTACAGAGCAGCCACAGCTCCCTGAGCAGGGCCAGGAGGGCTCTTCACGGTGTTCCCCTGGACACGGCCAAGGGACAGTACAGAGGGAGCCCCACAGGGCTTTACCAGCTTTAGAGAGAACACTGAGCCACAATCTTCCCCAGGGCACGGGAAGACAGAGAGAGATGTGGGTGACCATCTCCAGTTGGCAGATTTTTCTCTTACTTAGAGTAGGGGAAGGAAAAAAAAAAAAAAGCCCCATAGAAGCACAACGGAAGGAAACTCTTCTGGCAATGAAACCGGAGGTTTGGGTACGTTACAGAAACTGCGTCTGCTACTTTGTCACTGCTACAGGTCTATGAGCTGATCCACCAGCAGCAAAGACCTGGCTATGTTGGGAAGACTGGACTCAGAGCTTCCACTGTTGTTTCTAGAATGCCCACCTGAAAGTGTGAGAGACAGGAATTCAGTATTGAACAGGACACACACACATGACAGTTTCAGAAATTCAAGATCAAGAAAGAAGGAAAAAAGTCAAAGCAAAAAGAGAAAATTTGCTCAACCTCTTCCTGTTATTTTGTATCATGATAGCAAAGAACACCTGGTCACTCTTCCACCCCTTCCCCAAAAAATAAATCAGCACAGCAGCCAACAAATTCCTACAAACCCATTCTTTCCACAAAGATCATCCAGAACCCTGTCCTTAGTAAGGGATCTCCAAAACAATTCAAGGACTCCCACAGCCCACAGAAAGGACAGGTCAAAGTTTGAAATCTTGAAATCTAGTTGCGATTTTAGGAGCATCTTTGTGTGCTCTAAGCTGCTTCCAGGAGAACTGGGCTACCATGGGGCCTTCTGTAAATGGGACTTGGACACTAAAGGAGAGAACCACAGAATGGTTTGGATTGGAAAGGACCTTAAAGACCATCTGGTTCAAACCCCCCAGGATGCTCCCCTGCACTCAAGGTGGACTATCTTTGTCCAGCCTTGGGAGAAGTCTCTGACTTCCATCAGGGGCATAGTTTGTAATGTCTGAACTGTTTCTAAAGAGTGTTATCCTCTGAAAGCCAAGACTAGTGCAGAGCAGGGGTTCAGCACATTCCTGCTGCGACCAAAAATGGGAGGTAGGGAAGCCAAAAGATCCCATGACCAAACTGGAAAAAAAAAAAAAAAAAAAAAAAAAAAAAAAAAAAAAAAAAAAAAAAAATAAATCCTCTCAATAGGGTGACTGCAGAGAGTGAAACACTGCCTGCTGCTGTCCCTGAAGAGCTAAAACCACAGCACAATTGGTGCTGCTAAGCCATCAGTGCTGCTGGTTCCTCACACCCCCCATGGGGCTGAGACTGCTGGCAAAGATCTCCTTAAGGGCATCTGGTGCCAGAATGGTGAAAGTGAGCAGCGGTCTAGTCACTGCCCTACAGACTCTGCCTGCCCAGAGCTCCTCAGAGGAGGTGGGGACATGGACCAAACTTCTCACACTCAGCTCCCACCTTGGGAAGACACCAACCAGAAGTGAAAAAAAGTCAGTTCCAGCAGGAGTTTTGGGCTCTAAAGGATTATTATAATCCCCATTCTCTCTTGTGCCTTATGCCAAGCTCACTTAGAAGACCAAAGGCTTGGGCACTAATAAGTAAGAAGGTGGGAGGACACAGCTCTCACTGCATTCAGCCACTGAGGGGTCTGTGCCCTCCTGGCAGCCTTGGAGAAATTACCCATGGGAACTCAAATACTGCATGTCTGGTTTTGGACATGGAAATCTCCCAAGCAGAGAATCTACAGAAATTTCAAGGCCAAGGTATCTCACTAAACACCACTGACAGTATTTCACAGCTCAGGATTTGAACTAGCCACATGTGCTGCAGCACCAGTGCCCCAAAACTAATTTATATATTCACTGTTTGCCTTTTCTCCTTCCATTTTTCAGTCCCACATCCTGGCTTACCTTGTGAATTTTTGGATATCAACACTGGAATTGGGTCAAACTCATCTTCTGTCACTTTTTCAGAGCCCTCAGGAGCATCAAAGCCTGATATGAGGTTAGTATCTTCTGCAGCATAGAAGAGAAATAAGGGTAAAGAAGCAAAGACAGCAGAGAGGCTGGTTAGAATTGCCAGGAAGTATTAGAACATCTTAATGTTTTCAGAGACAGCGTTTAAAAGCAGGAGTTTTATTTAAAAGGTGAAATAAAGTTGGTAAGTCTGGGTAGGAAAGAAGAGAGGCAATGAAATGCAGAAGTGGAGGGGATCAAACCAAACCAAGCAAGCCAAGTCACAAGACCTGGAACAAAACCTGACCAGACTGAAGGCTCAGCTGGACAGCTGGAAGCTGTGGCAGAGGCCTGGGGTAAACTCCCAAGGACTGAAGGTGTTCTTTGTCATGGGCATGGTGTGAGAGCTCAGTCTGGCTCTCTGGCTCCCAGTTTTCATGCACAGGGAGAGGGAAAGGGCTGGGGAAAAAAACAAAACAAAGCAAAACAAAACAAAAAATTAAAAAACCCCCAAACAAACAAAAAAAAAACATGCAGAAGAAATTCCAGTCATCTACATGAGACAAAACCCTGAGCTTTCACCTGCAGCAATAAAACAAGAAGGGCAACAAGAAGTCAGATTTCCAAGGAGTTTACCTGCCTGGAGAGTACCCAGATGCTGTAAGAGATTTTCTAGAGGTCCCTATGGCAGTTCTGGGAGATAATTCCACTGATTTCAAATCACATCAGCTGCAGTGCAACACTTAGTGGGAGGCACTTTCAACCAATTCCAGAGATGAGATGCCTTATCCATCTCATCAGGCAATTATGTATCTTCAGATCCTCTCACACTCCCTGGGCATCACTACTTGTTCCTTTAGACACCTCAAATATCCTCCCAGATTTGCTCCTCAACTCTTGTATGAAGTATTTCTGAAAGCCCGGCAAGGACACATCAACCCAACAGTTTTCATGAACAGGAACATTCCTGTCTGACTCCTGTTGGGAATAAGAGATTTCTATCTAAAGCTGACCAAGGTTTACCAGGTTTGGGGGGAGATGAGGCAAGAAAGCACTCATGGAACTACTCTGCACTCTGGAGGATCAGACCCAGGGAAAACAACCCCCAAATGCTTTATGAGAGCAATGCAAAGTGTATACAAAACAAAACACACAAAGGTTCGTCTGAACAGGAACAGTCACCATGACCTCTCTGTCCCCAGAGTTATTTACTTGTGCCTCTTCCCAACAGGCTGGGAGCTCCTGCAAGGATTCCACTTCCATGGCACTTCTGCACACAGCTGCCCACAGCTCCAGAAGCATTGCCCAGCTGTGGACAACCCTGAGGAGTGGGACAGGCTGGCCAATGTCCCCAGATGGGTACAGCCCCTCCAAAGCCCTGGAACTCAGCTCAGTGACTTGTGCTACCCCAAGCAGAAACCTCCTCCCTCCTCGCACACAGAGCCTGGTACTGAATTCAGCAAATGCAGATTCAGGGACCCAGAAGGCTCAGCACCAACTCCAGGGCCAGCAAAAAGCCCAGTGATAGACAAGGAAAGGCTGCAGTGGCAAGGCTGAAGGATCAGCCTGCTCAGAGCCCAGATCCCACTGATAAAGGATCAGAACATGGCTGCTTTTCCATGATCCCACTCATAAAGGATCAGAGCATGGCTCCTTTTCCATGGTCCCACTGATAAAGGACCAGAGCAAAGTTAATTTTCCATGATCCCACTGATAAGGGATCAGAGCACAGCCGCTTTTCCAGCCCTCCTGGTCCCACTAGTGCCAGGAGTACTGCAGCTCCACAGGCTCATGACACCCAGGGACAGCAGCACCTGTCCCAGGGGTGTTTTATGTCATCACCAGCACCAGGACTGGATAAACTCTACAATAAAGAAAAGAGTGAGACTGATGTTCAATTAATAACCACACCCAGAGCTACAAATCAGGGTTTCAAAACAAGTTAGCAGTAAGTTCTAGAAGATTTTAATACCTTTCCCCCACCCCCCACTAGCAGTCTTACTTTCCTCATCACATATGAGCCTTTCCCATCCCAGAGGGAACAGCAGGACAGCCCCGGGAGAGCCATGCAGTAAATTCATTTTTTCATTAAGCCACACGAGCACATCTGGGCTTTGCTGTGTCCCAGGATGGAGCAGTAACTGCTCCACACACATTTCAATGCAAAGTAAAGTGGCACAGGAGTGTACTACAGCACTGAGCAATTAGAACAACTGTTTGTTTAACCCAAAAGCTCTATGGAAAGCACAAACTCATTCTGAAGTGCCATCAAGTGCAAAAATTTATTACAGACTGTTTTCCCAGCAATTCCTCTGAGGCCGGAGCATTTCTGTTGCTACAGGGATACTCACCAAGTGAGCAAAGCACACCCCAGCTCTGAGGGGCACCCCAGAATCAGCACTGCTACTCTGGGCCTCTCTTTCAAGGCAACAAATAGCCCAGAAGTCCTGACCTTCCCCCTCAAATTCTCATTCATGTTTGCTGTGACACTACAGCTGGACTTAAGAGCTTCTCCTGATAAGGACAATGTTCTCTAGGGCTGGAAGAGCTCATCTACCTGGGATGCAAACTTCAATAAACCCAAAAAAAAAAAAAAAAAAAAAAAAAAAGAAAAAAAAAAAAAAAAGCCCCCACCTTTTGTTCCAAAAACTTGTGACAGATAATTATCAGGCTCCCTTTGGGAATTAATAGTGCAGAAAAAACACAGGTCTCAAATCCCACATGGAAAAAGCAGACCCAGAATGCATTCACTGAGGAAGGGCTGCACAAAGAGCTCACCCTTCCTGCCTGCTGGATCCCCACTCCATGAAAAGAAACACCATTTTCTATAAACTCTGTCTTTACAGTCAAGCTGAATACTTTATTTTTTTCCCTCCTTAGTACTTCAGTGCACATTCCAAGTTTGAGCAGCTTGGGAAGAAAACAAAGCAGTGACTTGGGGACAATAAAACACCTGAACAGCTCAGAGCATCTGTTTCTGAAAACCAAGAGCAGCTTCATGTCAGCTCCAGGCCAGGGGCAGGAGGACCAGTTTACCTTTGTGAGGCTGAGCTGTGAAAGCTACAGGAGCAAACTCATCCAGGAGGTCAGCAGCAGGGTTAGAGAGCAGAGAACAGTCAAGCAGAGAATCTTCCCCAGTGAGAGAGTCTGGATCCAGATGAGTATCCCAGGGTGGCATTGAACAGGACACAAAGAGTGTTAAGCTCAGATTTCCACACTCCCCTTCACCCACACGCAGGGCACGAGCACAGCTTCAGTACAAAGCCAGCACAAACGCTGCCGTTCTTCTGATGGAAGGGATTCCACTGCTCTCAGTGAGGGCAGAGTCCCAGCACCTCCAGCTGGGATTTCTGTCTCTCTGAAGCTGAACAGACACAGGAATCCCACAGAGCCAGGTTAAAGTGGGAGCTCTGCAGAGAGAGGAGCTCTAAACACAGGGGACTCCCACCAGATACCTCTGAGAAGAGCTCAAGTCCATCTGCTGTGGGAAGTGGCCCAACCAAGGCTGTACAATGAGAAAGCATTGCTTTTTGACCCCTGGGACAAATCAGTGACTGCTCCAGGAGTTCTAAACCACTTCATGGGAGCAAGGCACCAGCACCTACAGGTCTGTGATGGTGGGCTCAAGGAACACTGTACCACGGAATCCCTTCCCTGAGTGGGAAGGGACCCACAGGGACAAAAGCCCAGCTCTTGGCCCTGCAAAGACACCCCAAAATCCCACCCATCCTGTGCATCCCTGGGAGCGGTGTCCAAAGGCTCCTGGAGCTCTGGCAGCCTCAGGGCTGTGCCCATTCCCTGGGGAGTCTAAGCAGTGCTAGCACCCACTGGGTAAGAACCTTCTCTGTTCCTCCCAAGGAGATGAGGAACCACAGAGCACTCCCTGAGCAAGGCCCCCAGGCAGGCCCAGGTGCCAGCAGTGGAAGAGCACCCCTGTGGAAGCAGCCAGAGCTCTCTGGTCCTCAGAGCCCCCCAGCCCCTCCTGCCTCACCGACCTGTTCTGTTGGAGGCCACCGACTCGCTCTGGGACACGAGGCGCTGGGGCAGCGGGGCCTCCAGCCCCGGGATGAGGCTCTCCACAGCCACGTCAGCTTTTCCTTTCCACAGGGGCACAGCAGCACAGCAGAAGCCAGACGTTAGTTTGCAAGGAAAATCACAAGAAGGAACTGAGGCAGGAGTTGTCTGAATCCTTTACTGACCCTGTAGTATATGTCAGCTCAAGGGTTTGTTTGGTTTTTGAACCCTGGCTTCAGCTTTTATTTGGTTTTATCTATTTGAATTTGTACAAGCCCAATTTGAAATATTCAGAGAGTGGAACAGCAGGTTACTAACACCTGCCCTGCAGCTGAATAGGAAGAAAATATCCACAAGAGCCTTGTCCAGCAAAAGGAAAACAGTGACCATTAGAGTCCCCTTGCATTCAG
The DNA here is from genome assembly GCF_963662255.1 of Cinclus cinclus. NCBI lineage: Eukaryota > Metazoa > Chordata > Aves > Passeriformes > Cinclidae > Cinclus > Cinclus cinclus. The sequence goes on along the minus strand of NC_085074.1, from coordinate 501,293 downwards.
AGTAACTGATCATTAAAATTCAGACAACTGCCAGAGACTGCCAAAGTAGAAGTTTTGCTATTACAGGGTGTCATGTCCTTCCTTTCTAGGTAACTTCCAGCTGGTCATGGGAGCCCAGCTGGGACCCTAACCCACAGAAGCAGCTGATGGAAACAGCCTGCAATCACTATGTTCAGTGCACCTGGCAATTGGATAGAAACAATTCCGCAGCACTCCAAAATCCTGACACTGCCTGGAGCCTGCTGCATCCAGGTTCACAGCACCCTAGCATGTTTATTCCCAGCACTCCCCAGGTCCAGGAAATGCTGACCTTCCTCCTCATCCTGCTGAGGGTCCACGGAGACAGACCAGCTCAGTGCCTGGGCCATGGTTAAACATGAAATCTTGACCAGAAATAAAGGTATTTTTGCCACCTTCTTCTTCAGTCAGTAATTAACTTTTCTTCTACCAAGAGAACACCTAAGTCACAGCTGTGCCACGTCACTGCCAGATCAGTGCAGACACCAAATCCTCACTGCTCAGTGCTCATCTCACAGAAAAATGGCAGATCTGTCTCAGCATGATGCATTCCTTCCCTCCCTCCAGCAGCAGGGGCTGTTCTGGGAGCCAGGGGTGCACAGGGTGAGCATGCGGGGCAGGACAGCAGTGTGACAGGAGGAGACAGGGCTGGGAGCTTTACCATTGACAGCGTCTGACGTGCTGCCGAAGGGGTCAGCCAGAGGCAGGAGCTCCGGGAGCAGGAGCGCAGGCTCGGGAGATTTGAGTCCCTCAATTAGTTTTTCTGGGGCAAGCAGGAAGAGGAGGAAGGGACGCAACAGAGAGAAAAAGCAAAAGAAAGAAAAACACAACATTAATGAGGTGCTCAGTTCATGGCTCGCTGTGCCCTAGAGGAGCATCTGCAGCATGGGCTGTGTAAATGGCTCCAGCACAGAACCCTGATTAGCCTGGGCTGCAAAGGATCTTCCAAAGCTCATCCAACCCCTGCCACAGGAAGGGACATCTTCCACAAACCCAGCTTGCTCCAAGCCCCATCCAACCTGGCCTTGGACACTTTGAGTTCACAGACTGATATTATTTATTATCCAAAGAAACCCTCTCACGCCTGCACAAAAGCACAGGAATCCTACTGTATAAGACTTACCATGCTGAGAACACCAAAGAAAAGCTTAAGTTACACTGCTACATATGTGGGAATAATATCTATCCTTTTCTATTGCCCAATATAAATAATAAAATAGTCTGATGGCTTTGGAACTGCTTATTCAAAGCAGGACAAATACTACTCCTCATGACAAAGCCAACAACTGAAGCAACCAGGAGGGGAAGGAAACCTAAAAACCAGCCCAAGAGGCAGCTGTTATATCATTACAGGCCTGAAGAAGGTCAACTGAAAGGAAAAATGTGATGGAAACAGCAGTCCTAATATACAGGAACTCTTCCCAGTAAGTAAGAATATCCATTTTAGAGGCTGGATTGCATCCAGTGCCATCCCAGGCTTGTGTGGCACAGAGGGGGGCAGAGGGGACAGGCTGGGAGCAGGGGCACCAAGAAGTGTTACTGCTGTCAGAGGGGCTAAGGAGGTGGAATTGGTTATAGGGTGCTGGGAAAACAGCACAGGAGAGCTCTGGGGATAAGGAGACAGGGAACATGCTGCATTTCAAGCAGACTCTTCCCAAGGGTCTGTCAGTGCCCAGCTCCTCCCAGGGCACCCTCCTGCAGCTTCACACCCACACACCCAGCAACCATTCCTGCCAGATCCCACTTCCAGGTGTCCTGTTCCTCCTCCCTTACCTTCACAACAGTTTTCTTCTGTTCCAACAGTGCAGATTTTCCCTGTGACACACTGGAACTGTCCCAGACAGGTCCCAGAGTTGCCTATTGAGCTCAGCCATGCTTTTAGCCACACAGATTCCAAGAACAACCATGGTATTCTCCACACATTAATTTTCCCTCCTACCCCAGGGCACAGCAGGTTTTATGCAAAGCTTTAGCCTGTCAGTGGTTCTTTGCCTGATTTTGTTACTTGTCTCATAAGATCTCCTCTCCTGCCTCCTTCAGTGCTGGTGCCGATCTGCAGTGCTGTATCAAGGCAGCCACTGCACCCCTCAGTGCATGATTTAAAGGAACCTTTACACCCTTGCATTGAGGCTGAGGAGTTCAACAAAAACAAGGTGTCAGGATGAATGGGGAAGGAGCCTCAAGGCATAAAGTGCCTCAAATCCAGTAAATAAACCCAGATCATTCCTGTGCAGACATATGAACAAGCTCCAGGATAAACAAAGAAAAGATAACCCATTACAGTGGTATTTGACCTCATAGAGCTCCTGAAGGGCTCTTGGGGTGGGCCTTCCTCAATTCCAGCTGGGAAATGTGTGTTTTACCCAGTCACTGTGCTCCCACTTGGAGCTGCTGCCTCCTGGGGACCTCCTCTTCATCAGTCAGCCTGTGGAAAACCTGCCAGATGCTTTCCAGCTGCAGGGAAGCGAGTCTGACCCAGTTCAGGATGAGCTGACCACTGCCAACCATTTTCTGTTGGGTTTTCTGCTTTGCCCCATTTTAGCCCTGCCAGGGCAGGTTTGCTGGGGCTGTGCAGCAGCCAGGGAGACCATGGCAAGCTTTTAGAAGATGTCTAAGCTTAAAAGCACAGAGGGAGATTAAAAAGTGTCCTCTCAGCCCTTTCTTGAAGTAGAGCCCAGCCACACACTGCAGGCTTTAAGAAAGAATGTGAAATATTTGTCAGTGCTTCTCACAGTAAGAAATTACTGAGGGTTTCCTATCAGAGTAAGCAAAACAGCTGCAGGAAAAGCAGAGCAAGGGTCTGCAGCTGATGGGTCTTGGAGCATCCCCAAGAGGCTGATGCTGGTGGCTTCAGAGCCTGGAAAACCAAATCACTTCCTCCAGGAATGAAAGCAAGAGCCTCTTTTCTGATGTGCACCAACATAAGGAGGAGGTGAAGCCATTGAATTAACTCTGGATTCATCTCTTGAGACAAGCAAACAGGCCAAACCCTATGCGCTGGCTGAGAAGCACAGCTTTGGACAATCCAGTGAGAAAGTGCTGACCTTCTCTTCCAATCCCTCTTCTAACACTTGCACAGACCTCATGGAGTTTACAGTCAGTCAGTTTGGTCACACTTTGCTTCTGCAGCCAGAGACTCATGCTACTTTTATTGCTGGCCACACACCCCTTCAGCCACAAACACATTTTAAGAAACACCAGAGTTAGGAAAAAATATCAATCAAGAGATGAAAGAGGCAAAGGGGCTTTGGGTTAGAGCAGGCCATTAGAAACAACAAGAACTCCTGAAAACTTGCAAGTTAAAAGTGAGGAGAGGGCAGAGCTCTGTGCCAAGGTGAGGACACAGAGGCTGACCACGAGGCACATGCCCAAGGCAGGAGGGGCAGCAGCACTGCACACACAGGGCTGTACTCACTGCAGGGCTGCCCTGGGATAGCACACACAGCTCAAGAGAGCACACAGCAGAGTCCTTTCCTTCGAGGGCCAGCTGGGAAAGAGAGACACGGCTGTGAAAGTCCTGCCAGGCCAGCAGGTGGGAAGAGAGGGAAATCACCAGCATGGGCAGAGGGCAGTCACTGGGGAGAGTTTCTGCCTACTGACTGATTGAGTATTAGCAGCTTAAAGGAGGTTCTGCATGGTATTCAGCAACAGAGTCCTTGGACTAGCCCAGGGAAGGCACTGCACTTCCATTCTCCTGATGGTGACATCGGATTGGTTCTTACATAGCACAGGCAGAAAGAGAAGGGGAATAAAGGCAAATGGAATGCTTCGAATGCACAGGGCTTTGCAAACACCATGGCGGGTAACAGCACAAGACTTAACAGTGGCTCCTTACAAGATCAAAATCAAGCAATTTTAGTTTCATGTTCAAGATCTGAAGTATTTGTAAAATAATAAATTCTCCCCCCTAAGATCAAATTCAAAGCCCAGACAGAAGAACACTGGATGCTCTTTACACTCATTTAGTTGGGATTCTCATGGTCTGCTGGCTTTGTTGCTTTAAATCATCAGACCACCACCTTGTCCTCTCAGTAAATACAGCAATAAATCCATCAAGTTCCTACATGAACAGCTGCCCTTTTGCATTTTTCCAACTCAAGATGCAAACTCAGATCATTAGTGCACACTCACAGTTGCTGTACATGCCTAATGGTGCATGTGCACTTTCTTTATCTCAATGTGTCATCTTGGTACAATTAATTCTCAGCAGAAATACAGTTGTTTACTACAGTTGTTATAAGCAGCCAGGCATAGCTGGGCACCCAGTTATCTTTTCAGAACTTATGGGCCTAGAGTAGAAGTATGGTGATTAAAAACATCTCATCAGGTATTTTGTTCCCAAAAAAATAAAATACCTCCTACATCAGTCAGAGTGACCCCACAGACAGAGTTCCTCTGACCAACACCCCAGGATTAGTCAGTGGTGAAGCCTGAAATAAGCTCATTAAGAACAACTTGGCTCATTTTCCTGCACATACACAAGGAAATACGTTTTCAGCATGAATATTTAATTCTCTCTTACTTTAACAGATGTTTTGCCATATTTTTACATCCCTCTTGCTAGCTCCTCTTACTAGTTACAGTTCCACTGAGAACTGCAGCCATTACACAGGGGAGGAGGAGGGACACACTGAACACCACCCACTGGCACCTGACTGCATCTGTCCTGCAAGGCAGGAGAGGCCAGGTCTCTGACCAGCACCCAGGTGATGCCACCTGCACCTCCAGGTGCCAAGGGGAAGACGTTTGTGGCTAAGCAGAAAAAGCAGCTGAGCTTTAGCCAGGCCCTCAGCTGCTGCACGGCTAGAGGGCAGAGCCCCCAGGACTGGCTCTGTAGAACAAACAGAGCAAACAAGCAATAAAACCTCACCCATGTACTGAAACCCTCCCTGAACAACACTGCCCTATAGGCTCAGGGTGCAGGCTCACACTTCCACTTCTGAAAGGGAATGCATCCTCCCAGCTGATAAAGACAGAGGTAAAATGTTTTCAAAACAAGGAGATTCACTATTCAGCTTTCTCAGGCATAAAAACATTCCAAACAGAAAGCAAATACTTGGCTGCTTCTGCACAGAACTGAGGCAGCTGGCTGTGCTGTGCTGGAGCCTGGAGTCACTCCCAGCTCTGCTGACCACTGCAAACATCTGAGCTGCCAGGCAGCACAGCCCTGGGCCAAGCCCTCTGTGCTGGGGATGCTCCTCACAGGTAACACTGACACAGAACAAACAGGACACTGCTGGATGACAGACACAGCCTGAAAGTTCAAATCCAGAAGTTTGATCCTTTCTGCTGAATTTACAAGCAGACGACCCCTCTTAGTTTCAAGGTTAAGGGCTAGTCTGTAGCCCTAGAGAACAAACAAATGAAAACACCTTTGCAGGAACCCTCAAGGCCAACAAAGCCAGGTCTCCTGCACGTCCTGGCCTCATGGAAGGGGATCCACTGCACTGAACAGGAGCACAGGCAGCAAGGAGAGCAGCAAGAGCAGAGATAGCACCTGCCTGCAGAGACAGGTGCCGGCCACAACCAGGCAGGCTCAGATCTGCAGGAGGAGCAACCTGGCACTACAGAGCCTGCATCCACTGCTGCTCTGATGAGCTGCCCCAAGGGCAGAGCTGCCAATTCTTCCACAGGGGTTTCTCTACTGGTAGAAATTCAAGAGCTCCCACAGCTGAGGCTGCAACTTCTGCTCCACGGGGTCCTCCTGCTCTGTGGAGATGCAACTGGTGTCCAGTTGTGAGCTCTGTATGCTGGTAGGGAAATAAATGGTCTGGGTGACTTCAGTCAGGACAACAAACACTTCCAGTAGCAGCTGGGGGAAGGAAGAAGTAAAATGTGCAGTCAGCTGCCTTCTGTGGGTTGTTCTCAATGTAGAGCTGGGCAGGTCAGCTCCTGGCAGTGCTCATGCAGGGAACAAAGACTCAAAGTTTTGCTTCTACTCTCAAACTGCATTTATGGATAAAGTCCCTTTTGGACCAAATCACATTTCTTCTGCTCTTTGAGAATCCACCAGAAGGAAGCAAGTTCCACAAAGTTATGGATTCTTTTTTTTTCCCCTGAATTGCTCAACTCTCCATGGAGAGATGCCACCTTCATAGAACATTTTGAAGTCTGGGTCCTCCAAACCACCAGTGACCCAGAGCCTGAGCTAAGGAGAAGGGTGGGAGCTGCAGTTGTACTCTGGGGCTTACTGATGTGGGACCTGCCACACACATTCACCAGAGAGCTGAGAGAGGCTCCAAGATAAAAACATTCCCATATTCCAAATCCCACTGATTTGCAAATAAGCTCCTAAGCGCTTACATAATTTTGTGCTAAGAAGTGTTGGCTGCTGCAGTCAGAAATGTGCACAGAGAAGGCTTAGAAGCAGCACTCCAATGTAAATGAAAAGGCACCAACTGAACTGGAAAATCTTGCCAAATCAGAAAAGGTCACATGTAACGTGTGCTTCACAAGATGCTCAGATTTGCAACAGACTTTGGAAGCCAAAGAAACACTGACTTTTACAGGAAAGGAAGATTAACAACACTAAAACCTATAATTTCAACACTGGAGACAATTTGAAAACAGCTTAAATCAGAACAGGTAATTAATTACCTGAGGATTATTTCTCATAAAATCTTGGAATGGTTTATCTTGGAAGGGACCTTAAAGCCTATCTCATTCCACTTCCTGCCATGGGCAAGGACACCTTCCACCATCCCAGGGTGCTCCCTGTCCAACCTGGCCTTGGACACTTCCAGAGATCCAGGGGCAGCCACAGCTGCTCTGGGCACCCTGTGCCATGGCCTCCCCACCCTCCCAGGGAACAATTCCATCTCAATATCCCATCTAACCCTGCCCTCTGGCAATGTAAAGCCATTCCCTGTGTCCTGTCCCTCAAGACCCTTGTCCCCAGCTATCCTGGAGCCCCTTTAGGCCCTAGAAGGGGCTCTGAGGTCTCCCTGAAGCCTCCTCTGCTCCAGATTGAACAACTCCAGCTCTCTCAGCTCTCCCTCCTAGGAGAGGTGCTCCAGCCCTCCAATCTTTTGGCTTTGAATGCTGAGCCTCTAAAGACACCAACATTTTTGGCATTAGAAACAATGAGATAACTCCAGGTTCTGTCATGAAAACCATCCCCGCTGCCAGTGAGCCCAGCAGAGCCTGGAAGTGACCAGGATTTCATGTGTGCCTACAAACAGAACCAGAAGATTAAGAGGACAAAACAAAGCCCAAGACTCTGCCCCCCTCCATCCCCGCAGCTCTGGTTACCTGGGGTGTCAGATAACGGGAGAGGAATGAAAGGATCAGGCACAGTCAGAAGAGGAGGGCTAGAGTCCAAACTCAGAATGTCTTTCGTTTTTTCAGCTGGCAGAGAAGAGGAAAGGAAAAGGCAGAGTGAACAGAGATGAGGAAAAGAGAAAGCACAGAGCAAAACCCCAGCACAGGCACATCCCCAGCTCTGGCCTGACAAAACAACACACAGGCACATTCTGACCAAGTGTACTACTCAAAAGAATAAAGAACCAAACAAAACCACTTAATATGTGGTTCTCCAACACAACTTAACCCCAAGATCTCAGAACATTCCCTGGCATGGAAGAACTGTTATCTGCCTTCACAGCAACATGAAAGGTGAAAAAGGACAACAAAAGCACAAAAGGACACAAAACCCATGAGGGTCCCTCTGTCTGCAACAAAAGCTGCAGCATCTTGCACCTGCCAGGCTGGGACAGACTCCTGTCTCTGAGGAAATAAAGGGCCGGAAGAGCCCAGCTCAGCACCAAGATTTCCAAGATACCTTCCTTTGCCAAACCCCAGACTGGAAAGACAAGGGACACATTGTAAAGACAGACAGTGCCAGGACTGACATGGTACAGCAACCACAGAGCCCAGGGCACACAGATGCTCCTCAGGCTTTGCAGAAGGTGCTTTATAGCTCAACATGGAGCTGCTGCTGCTCAGCATCATCCATGGAGGCTGATGGAACATCATAAACTGCTCACAGCTGGACAAACTCAGAAAGCAGCTCCCCAGGAGCACTCCTGTGTCAGAGACTTCAACTCCTCAATTCTCTGGTAAGAACCAACATACGAAGCTCAGTTATAAGCACCCCTAAATCTCCTTTTATAAATAGAAATAAGCATAAATGGATTTGTCAGTCCTTGCCCCACAAAGGATTCTTCAGCCTCTTCCCAGACTCCTCTCACCAAGAGTTGTTTTACTTCTGTGGGGAGGCATCAACCAGGTGCATTTTTCACCACGGGGAAGATCCCTGGCATTTGGAGCTCCTAGAAGAAGCTTTCCAACTCTGTGCTTGGCAGGTCTGAGCTGCCCTCACTGAGAACTGATGCTGCAGGATTAGAAATGAGCAGCAGCACTCTCAAACGGGTTTTAGCATAGAAGGGGCTGCTCACAGCAAAACCTTGGGACACGAGGACCAAAGGAAACAAGGACCAAGACACCAGACAAGGTCCGACAGGCGGAGGCTTCTGCAGAAAAACTCCTCAGACCAGCCAAGGGCTCTGGAGCCACACAGCCCAGCCAGTGCAGAAATTACTGCCTTCATCACTTAACATGTCAATTAGGAGACTGTGCTCTCCTTTGAGGACTTTCCCTGCTCACTGATCCCTGCTGTCCTCCTCACTCTGCAGCAGAGATATTGTTATCCCCGTTTCTCTGCTCCTCCAAACAGATCAGTAGCTCTGACCAACACCTCCAACCTTCCCTCACTGCATGTGAGATTTTACTCTTTGTTACGTGCTCCACAGAACTTACACACACTAAGAAGCTTCCTTGGGAACTTAAGGGGCTCAGTTTCTTCCCTCACCACAAGCCCCACCTCTGCCTCCACACTGTCCTGTCTCTGCCACCCAACTGTGACAAGGAAATGCACTCTCCTGAAGTGCCAACCCTATCGCCTGCTGCTCTCAGTGCCCAGTCTCTATCAGTTTTCCTTCCCTTTCAAAGAGGCTCTGACAAGAGCTGCCATTCCATGCTGTTCATGTTCACAGACTCACCTGGCCCAACAGGGAAGGAAGAGCCACCAAACGCATCTGTCGAGGCTGCAGACGCAGCTTGCTGGAAACCTGGGATCAGGTTCTCTGTGGAACTGCATGCCTTTTCTGGAGCCTTCCCTGGAATGCAGACCCAGAGTTAGGGGGAAAACTTCTATTCTGAAAGTAGACTGCTTATCTATATGTTTAGGACACTGTTCCACTAAGTGACTTAAATCTCTTCCTGCAAATCCTAACTTGCAGATGAAGCAGACTTTAAACTGCAGCTTCCACAGGCACCTGTCAAAGCAGCTGGCACCTCTGCCTTTGAGTGACCACTGAACTGCAAACAGAAACAAACTGGAATGATTTAGCCAGAGGACTGTAATTATATGGGACACCCAATCAGTCCCTGCCCAAAATCATTCCCAGTCCATGGCATATTCCCTTGCCAGAGCAGGCAGGTATTAAAGCACCCCACAGACCTACCGTCCCCCAGCTTTGCAAAGTCCTTGTTCAGCAGTTCCTCAGCTGTGAGCTTGGAGAAGTTATCATCATCAAAGGGGTTCCACGCGGACACATCAGGAGGGTTGTAGACATTCTGCTGCGAGGTCCTTGGCGAGCCCGAGGGCGTGGTGGAAGCAGATCTGGATTTGATCATCCCAAACAAGAGCCATTAACCTCCTATCAGAGTTAAATTTCCCATCTGAAATCCTCTGGCCAGCACTATCAGCTGGTCCAATGACTTCCCAATTAAAACATCCAGTGTAAGTTACTGCAGTCCCATGCTCAGAAGCCTGGGAGCACTGAGGCTGAGCACCCACATCTCAGGGGTTAAAACCAGCATCCTAAGCATCCCACTGGGAACAGCAGTGCCAATGGGAAGGCTTCTTGCCTGCAGACACTGTAAAAGTGACCTAGTTCACTCCTACGGAATCAGAGCTCCATTAAGATCTCCAAGACCATCAAGTTCCAATCTTCAGGAAGTGCTGGTGCCAAGCAATGAGAATGAAGTGCACACCTGGGCTGTGCCTGAAATGACACTGCCTTTTGTGAGCCAGAGAAGGCCCTGGTCACCCAAAGTTTTTTGGGAGCTCAGACAACTCATGAGGACTTTGGGGCAAATCTTTCAGCACTTCCTAACAAGCCCTAAATGGAGGTCGTGAAGGCAAAGACTAACTCAGAGTATTGTGCCTACCTTCATTCAGAGCTTTGCATCGAACAACTCCCAGAGCGTGACCCAGCCCTGACTCTACACCCCCCACAGGGGCCCTGGGCACCTACTTGGACACATTGAGGCTGACCCCTCACCCCAGGCCCTGGGTACATACTTGGACTTGTTGAGGCTGGCCTCAGCAGCCGCGGCCTGCAGCAGCTGGGTGGATTTGCTGGCGGGGACGCCAAACACGGCACTGTGGGTAACGTCGCTGAGGATGCGTCGATGCCCCGCGCGCTGTGCCTTGGGCGAGGACGGCGGCGTGAGCGAGCCCAGCTTCTGGCTGTGCACCGGGGCTGGGCCCTGAGCCTGCTGCTGCCTCACCTGAGCCTGCCAGGAGAGAAAAGCACAGTGCCCTCACTCAGACAGCAGCCACAGGGAGAAAACAGCTCCTGCTGGAGCACCCAGCATTCCAGTCATGGACTGGGGACAGTCTGGAGGGGAAAATCCAGACAAACAAAGGAACCATGGCCAGGGAGGGATTTGCTGCTCTGCAGTACTTCAGGATTACTACACAGGCAGTCTCTCCCCTTTTTGTGGTGCAGCTTCAGAGGTAAAACCTCCATTAGGATTTGGCAAAGGCTGGCTGGGCTCAAACATGCTCAAGGGTAGAGAGGACAAGACCCAGAGCAGAGGTGGAAAGAACTCAGACCACAGTGCACAGGAATCTTGTCACAGGGATACGGTGAAAGGCAGAACTGCCTTCAGCACATAACGCAAGACTGGGTCAAATGCCTAAAGGGGTGGAGGTCTTGCGCAGACATCTTGTGCAAAAAACTCTCTTAGGGGAAGAAAAAAAACAGAGAGCAAGGACCACTGGAGCAACATTTGTCATTAAAATGTGGAAGAGAAAGGCACATTTAGCTTAGGTGTGAGCTAATACAGCCCAGTTAAAAGCCCTGTGGAAGCTGCAAAGGGTTTCCTCACACCAATTCTCTTTTTCCATTGCCTTAGTCTTGTGTTACACTCACAAACTCATAAATACTTGAAATACAGTTTTGTAGTGATAAACAACAGCACCACTTGTGACTGTGTGATTTTTCACAATCTGTCTGCCAGAGAGATATTACTGCTGGATTTAAAACAGGAAAATTGGAATACAAAGAGCAGCAAGCTGTGCATGTTGCCTCCCCTGCCTGGGCACTACCTCCCTGTTCCCAGGCCTTTTCCAACCAAGATGAAGGTCTTGGAAAGACCTAAGAGGATAACAGGAGAGAGGTGCCCAGGGTGGTACTGAACCCCGACGGCAGAAGGCAAACAGCTGGGAACTGTCCTGCTTTTCCTGTGGCATCCCAGCACACTCACTCACTGCAGAGAGGCAGAGCACCCTGCCTGCTCCCCATGGACCCACCTGTAATATAGGTCACTGCAGAACAGGACATTTGTTTCTGAGAGTCAAAAGGGCAGTGCTGAAATCACCACAGGAATGAAGGCAGAGCTCATTAAGCTGGAACCTCCCAATGTGAAAAGGTTTTGACAGGCCCTGGCTAGGTGTCTTCTGCTCAGAGACTCTGCTCTGCAGAGACTGGGCTTCACTACCATTTTTAAAATGAGCCAACCAATGGTATTTCCTCCTGATTCAATGCTCCATTTGAGGCATTTCTGCCCTAAAAGGAATAGGGTAATAATAGGCATAACTCAAAACCTGTCTGCACATACTGAAAAATCTCCCACCAAACTTCAAAAAACTGAACTGCCCCAGGTCATTCACCAGAGCAGGAACAAGACCAGGAATACAACAGCTCCCAGCCAAACCAGAGCTGGAAATAAAACAGGAAAGGGGATATGGCAAAGCCCTGAGATACCTCAAGAGAGCAGAGCAAACAGCTGCCCCAGCACTGCTCAATTCATGGATCATGAAGTTTGTTAATCAAATGAACTCCTGATGCCACTTCCAAGGAAACAAGGAGAGGGGAATTAACCAGCAGCTCACAACAAGCCATCACAAAGTAACCCTTAGCCTGGACTCAAACAGTAGTGTACCTCTGAAACAATGGAATCATGAAATGGTCTGGGATGGAAGGGATCTTAAAGGTCACCTAGTTCCACCCTGTGCCACAGGCAGGGGATTCCACTCACCCCACGCAGCTGGCCCTGAACACTTCCAGGGCTGTCATCAGACACTGCCCACTTTGCACACCTGCAGCAAGGTACAGCACAAACACTGGCAGCCTGCTCATGCTTGGTGCCCAGGATTACTCCTAGCAAACAACCAGGGTTAGAAACACCCCTCTGAGCTCCCGAAGCCAGGGAAGAGCAGATGGGATTGCCCAGCAATGGATGCAAGAGGCACAGCTTCCTCCCACAGCCCTGTAGAGCACTTTGACCCCTTGGCACAGCTCCCTGCCCCTCCCTGTGGGCAGCTGCCTGTGCCTCTGCACTTGGACATATTTTCCATCAAGCAAAGAGCATTTATTTTAGGTGCATACTCATATGATTAGTAAAGTGGATGATTGATTTATTTATTTTTAGATATGGTGCTTCCAAAAGTCTCCTTTGAAAAGTCTCCCACCCACTGCATTTATTAAAAAGTTAACCCAGTGCTAGGAACAACCAGGAAGCTGGTTTTGCCCTCCTCTGAGCATCAGGCAAATGTTTTCCAAACAAGCAGCAACATAAAGTAGTTCTGGTGCCTGGTGCCCATCCTGGTGTGTTAAGTACACATAATGTTTCAGAGAGTTTCTCGTATGTCTTCTATGGCAACATGACAGGGGATGAAGAGAAGCTGCATGAAGCAGCTACTTGCATCTTATCTGCTTTCTACACATCCATTACTCATTTCCTTTCTGTGGACCCAGAGCACAATTCTGGAGTCCAGCATCCTGCTGGAATGAGAAATCTGAACAACTGCACATTCCTAAGACAGCAAGGTCAGTGCTGACATCTGTGACCCAGTACTGAGTTATTACTAATCAGGCCACAGAACCATGGAAGTGTTTGGGTTGGAAAAGGCCTCTAAGGTAATCAAGTCCCAACATTTCTCCAGATCTACCAAGGCCACCACTATCCTAAGTCCCCAAGAGTCACATACAGATACGTGTTAAATCCCTCAGGAATGGGGACTCCACCACTGCCCTGGAGAGCTGTGCCAGGACTGGACAACCCTTTGGGCGAAGAAATTTTCCTAATACCCAACCCAAACCTCCCCTGGCAACTGTGATCTGGGCTGTGTGGGTCTAAAAAAGCCAACTGAGGTGTCCCCAGCACACGGGAGCTGGCAGAGGAGCCTTTGTAGCCCAAGCACCAGTGCCCCATCCCTTTCCCCAAGGCCTCACCCCCTGCTCCTGCGGCTGCGCCTGTGGTGCCGCACTGGGCTGGGCCTCGGGCTGTGCCGGTGCCAGGGGCTGCTGCTTCTGCTGAGCTGCTGCTGCGCTCTTCTGCTGCATGGCTGCCTGCTGGGCCATCAGCTGCTGCTGCTGCTGCTGGTAGTAGTTCTGCATGAGCTGCTGCTGCGCTGGCGCTCCTTGCTGCATTGCTGGGAACTGGGAAACAACACTGGTTGAGAGGTTGGAGGTGTGGTGGACCTAGACCAAATCCTGCTAGAGGACTGGGGATGCACTGGACAATGCCTAAAAGCCGTACCCATTCCCCCCACAAGAACAGGAAACTTGCCATAAACACAAAGCTACAGCCCTGCAGATACAGATGTGATGAACCCGATGCACACACCCACCTGCTGTGCCTGCATCATCTGCTGCTGCTGCTGGAAGTAGGCAGCCTGTTGCTGCTGCTGTTGCTGCTGCTGCTGCAGAAGCTGCTGCTTCAGGAAAAGCTGCTGCTGATGCTGAGGGGTGGCCTGGGGCTGTGTCGAGGGGACCTGGGGCTGTGCCTGGGGCGCTGCTGCTGGCTTGGCCTGCGGCTGAGCTGGAAGCTGCTGGGGGGCTGCTTTTGGCTGGGGGGCGCTGGCAGGGAGTGAAGGCTGGGCACTGCCCAGGGCAGCCGGGCCTGCAACTGGGACAAGAACCCAAACCCAGTATTAGGCCACTGCCCTGAGGATGCTCAGAGGTGCAAAGACTCCACAGACATGTCACTCACCCTGTGGCTGAATGGCTGCCTGGGCTGTGGCTCTCTTCCTGGGTGTCAGGGCTGGCTGGATGGGCAGAATTCCAGGATTGGGCTGGGTCTGTCCTGCTTTAGGTCTCTGGCGGGGTGCTATGGATGTTTCTGTCGTAGGGATAGGGTCTGTGAGCCTGTCAGGGAAGAAGGAGAAGGAAGGGCAATGAGTACAGCCTGTGAGCTGGGCAGCCAGTGCACAGAACACACAGCAGGGTTAGACACTCACCCACACTTCAGCTGGGTGTGACTGACAAAGGTGGAACACTCATGGGCACCCAGACACACCAAGCACAGTAAAACCTCCTGGATGCACTCACCACAATTAATCTGACCCTACCATTCTGACTTCTCTGCCAATCATGGCATCTTCTCCTGGTGGACAGCTGGGACTTGTCAAAACCACTCAACTTATATCCAGCTATTTCCTAGAACATATTGCTTGAAACCACTCAGACTTCTGAATGAGCACATGAAGGACACAAACCAGCTCATAAGCAGCTGGTACCTTTGGGCAGAGTTGTCTAAACTGCCTTCTTTAGATATATTTTAACTCTGGTACATCCACCCCAGAATCAGGTCATTGAATTCTTCTGATCTCCACTCAGTGTTTACTGAGCTCCAAAAATGCACAGCAAGAGAGAGGAGCAGCCAATCCCCCAGCCTTCTGTGGTTTGTAGATATCAAATTGTTCTTGATAACTAATGACCCTGATATAAGATTGCTTCTGAGAGCTGACTAACGGGAGAGTAACTGTGCTCAGTCACCATTTGGCAACTGAAGTCCCCAAGGAAGCAGCTAAATACACCTTTGCTAATAAACAGCAGAGACAACAGGCAACAAAATAGGGAGTAAAAAGCAGGCGGGGTTACCTGGCCTTTGGTTGACTTTTCTTTGCAGCAGCTTCACTTGCTTTAACTGGGTCTGGGAGTTTAGCAGGGATTGGAGAATTCTGCAGATCCCAAAAGCACCCGATTTGGTATTTTTGGGGGAGAAAACAGTCAGAAATAATGTGCAAAAACATCACAATAAAACAGGGAGATCAGGGGATTCCCAAAGCAATTACTTCTCATGCTGGACATTTAACAAACACCACAACCTCCATGTCGTGGGGAGACAGGAGATTGGGAGAGTCTTTACATAGGAAGAAAAGAGGGCTCCAGCTTTTTGACCACTGAACATGGAATATGAGCACAAAGCTCCACAGCACAACCTGGGCATTTTTAAAAGACAGCCACAGGACAGTAGTGACAAAATTTAATAATGATGCTATAAAGACACGGGCATAATAGAACCCAAATTATCTCTTATTCACAAAGACCATAAATAAGCATGGGGAACACGGAGAAAAACCCTAAGTTTCTAGTTTTGTAGAAACAACAAAATAAAATGTCTGTCACAGGTGTCTATAACAACATAAGGAAATAACTGTCAACTCCATATTTCAGGTGAAGTCTCTAAAGTCACACTAAGAAGGGGCAGATGGTTGTGTAAGGTCTGATGCAGTTCAAATGCCAAGTCCCAGCCAACAGACCCAGAACTACTGTGTCCAAGCCCAAGTGCAGGCCAAATTACACATGCTGTGATGAGTGTGCCTGCAAATCAAATTGGTTTCCCAAGCATGGCCTAATTTTCCATGTTCACATGCACAAGATCTCTTGGTTGGCCTCACACTGGTGACTGGGTGAGAAGGTAAATCAGGGACAAACAGAAATAAGGAACATGAGAAACCCTGATTCCTGACCCAAAGAATCCAAACCAAACTGTGCTGTTACAAACGAACAAGACCCTCCTAATTACAGAACTGGGGAACAACCAACAGAGCACAGCCAAATGCTCAGTATTCAGCAACTGCCTCCCCAGCCATTCCCAGAGCCCCCCTTAGGCCACTCCTCTGCTCACCTGGACATTCTGCACCGGGCAGTCCTTCTTGGCCAATTTGAATGCAAAGTAGGAGACCTGATAAATGTCAGGTCTCTTATCAGGGTCTGGCTCAAGCATGTACCCTTGAAGAGACAGAGATGCTGAGATCAGAGCAACAGGACACACAGATGCAAGGCAGCCAGCTGTGGCAGCACGTCAGACTTGACACGACAAAGGACTTTTTTTATGCTGAAGGTGGGGAGGTCCTGGCACAGGGTGCCCACAGCAGCTGTGTCTGCCTCTGGATCCCTGGCAGTGTCCAAGGCCAGGCTGGATGGGGACTGGAGCGATCTGAGGCAGTGGAAGGTATCCCTGCCCATGGCAAGAGTGGCACCGGGCTTTAAGGTCCCTCCAACCCAAGCAGTTCCATGACTCCACATTTGGTACAACCAGGTGCCAACAGAGTGTCCTGCCTCCTTCAAAGCACATGGTCAGGGAAGGCTCAGCAGGGCTTATGTGCCCATGGGCTCAGCTGGGAACAGGGCAGGACAGTCAGGATGGACCAGGACAGGTCCTCCAACAGAGCTGGGACCTGCACCTGCTACTGAAGCCTCTGGGGCAAGGAGGGGAAATGCTGCCTGGCCAGGGAACAGCACTGGGTGGGCCTGGGCAGTTCCAAGTGAACCCATAGGAAAATGGCTTGATCCAGCCCTGCTGTGCCAGCAGGGCACAGAGACAGGGCAGCCACAGGCACCACTGCAGATACCCCCACATCAGCAAAGAAAATACCAGCCTGCTCTGCAAACACATCCAACTCTGTGTGAGTCAAGACTGTGGCTAGGAAAAAAAAAAATCAAAAGCTGTGCTGGAAACAAGAGAGCTAACCCAGCTTTGCCAAGAGAAGTGCATTGTACACTTAATTACACATTCACTCTAGTCAGTGGGATATTTATAAATCATTTCAGTTCTGTTTCCCAGTTCACAGAAGATAAATTCTTATCACTAGCCTAAGTCACTGTGGTCTTTTTAGTTCCTTATCCAAACAGATTTATGACTGCAGAAATACGTTTCTGCATAAATAGGCTTATTGTGCCAGTTTCTGTAGGACTCATACCAAATGGCTGTCTGTGTTCCTGCCTTTCCACAGAGCTCACTCCAGCCTGGCCAAACAGAAATCTCTTTGCCATAACTGTCCCTCCAAGAGTGATGTCCTAAACTAGTAAAAGATCACTTTAACCAGCTCTGTGTGCAAGCAAGCTTCTGAAAAAGAGAGAAAAACTCATACTTTGGCTGTAGGGACAGGGGCTGTAAAAGCAAAACCCCTGCACTGTTTTTCAGTCCTGTGGCCCTGTCAGACACTCACGGATGAGGCAGTGCATGTCCTGGGAGTGCCGGGAGTTGTCTGGAATGGTGAAGTTGCCATCACAAATGGCCACCTGGCTCTCCCCAAAGGGCAAGGTGAAGTAACACAGCTTATACAGCAAACAGCCCAGGGCCTGCAGAGAGAGAACAGGGCAAGGATTCACCAAACTGAGCCCAGCAAGGCACAGCTCCAACAGCAGGCAGGGGAGTCCTCCTCATGTCAGGCCTGCACCAACACCTTGTGAGGGACCTGAGACAGGCACAGCTGCAGGGAAGATGAACACAGGCAGAGCTCTCTCTCGTTAGACACTGATCTGGGGGATTGCTCATCATCACACTCCCCACAGCTCTGCAGAGCATGACCCTGCGTGTCATTGAACAGGCAAAGCCTTTCTGCCACACACCAGGAGGAAGACCAAAGTAACAGCACAAATAAATGGCAACCATCACCATTAATACATCCATTCTGACAAAAAGAAACCCAAACTGTTTCCAAGATTAAGTTCAAACAACCTTTCAACTGCTATAAATAAGTGCCAGGGAAGTACAGCTCATTCTGCAGGCTGCCACCCTTCCCTCTACTGCCACACTGCTTTTGGCAGCAACAACCACCACCTATTGCAAAAGAAAGCAGTTTTTGCACAAAGGGCTAATTATGAAACACTCCCACCATCTCAGAGAAGGAAGCAGGAAACATTTCCTAATCCTAAGAAACTCATCATCAGCTCATCTCTTTTGTCACAGGATTTCACAACGACATTGCACTCTGGCTTAAAATAACCTTGAAAAGATTTACGGGACAAGGAGGTTTCCAGCAGGACAAGCACTGGAACAGGCCTGGAAGCTGAGGCCCCACTGTGCTCACCACCATACACTGCTCTGGACATGCTCCAAATGTCACTGGAGCAGAACTCCTGCCACGCCAGGAAGAGCAGGGCCTTTGGATCTCCCCCCTTCCACACTATCACAGGAAGGAGTGCAAACCCTGGTTCTCCTCTGGCTGCCTTTGAGGCCCTATCCTTTCCTTCTATCACAGCTGTGACCTCCCCTCTCCACTCACTCCAGGCCAGTGATCCTGCACAGTGCAGGGCTGACCCTACAGACCCCTGGTTAAACCTGCTCCCACAGGAGCTGCTGCTTCTCCAAGCTCACTGAGGGCACTTTCAGCAGATGTCACACCAGCAAGTCTCCCTCTTGTAGATTTGGAACTATTGAACATACATCAAAGCTCTCTTTTTCTGCTTCTACCATGTTACTTCCTAGCTCAGGGCTCCAAAAAACAACAACAACAACAAAAAAATGCTCCCAGTTAGCATTTTAAACACTTTTAAACACATGTGCTGAATTGCCACTCCAAACAGCACGGAGTCTTTCTCACCTCTGTCTCACCCAAAAGAGCCTTCCCTCCCTGACCAGGTTAACCAGGAATGGACTCCACCACAACTGGATTTTACTCTCACCATGAAGAAAGAGCATGCCAGGACTGCCCTGATCATCAGAAACAGTACAGAAGTTTGGTCTTTGGCCAGTTTGACAACTCAGCCCTGTGCTACACAGGATCAGCACACAGGTTTCTGCTCAATTCTGACCAGAACTTTGACTCCACATACTAACAACCCAGCCCAGGCACAATGAGCCACAATACCCTGAATTTTCTAATTTAACTCTTAAGGTGTGATCACATTTGTGCTGTTCAGCTCTGGAGTTTCATCCATCTCTAAATTCAAACTGCACAGGAGGAGTACACACAGCTGCTCCCCCAGCCTCCCTGCTCAGCTGGAACTCATCAGACACATCATCAGAGGAATTCTTCATTCAGAAACTGTCCAGTCCAACCCTGTTTCCCTGCTGTGGCAATGAAATCAGCCTGGCTGGAGGATGCCCAGTGGTTTCCATACATACCCAAATGTCTGCTTTTGTAGTGATGAGCTTGCCACTGTATAGGTTCACCATCTCTGGGGCTCTGTAGGATAACGTCGTGTACCTGCATGGGAAGGTGCATCAGGGAGTTCAGAAGGGGTATATCAGGTAGGTCATATTCCCAAAGAATTCAAAATTCACTCCTTCCCACCTCATTTTAAGGAAACTCATGCTAAAGATATAGATCAGAAAAATCTTCTAACAGCATCACCCCCTACACACCTCAAACAATAAAACACCCTTCAAACTGCCCTGGGAAGCCAAAATAGAAAACACCATCCTCACTAAAGCATAGAATTCACCACAAGACCGTGCAGCCATTTCAAGAACAGAAACACTCAAGGATTCAAAGCAAGGTCACTAATCAAATGTCCTCTACAATGCCCTCACTGCAAGGCTGTGGCCAACTGCATTACAGAGATTGTAACTGGATATGTGGCTCCTAAAAAGCAGATTTCCACACCAGGAGTCCTGCTCAGAGCCACTGCAGCAAGGGATGGGTCACTGTGTACCTCAAACCACAGTGAGAATCTGCCTCATCTTAACAGATCACAACAAACAGAAAAGCTGGAAAATGCTCCACAGATGACAAGACTCTTCTGATAAGATTTCCTACCAGCAGCTCTGTCATTTCTGCCTGCTGCTTACCCTGATCACAGGAAAGCATTGCTAAAGGCAAAGGTTTTGTAGGCTTAAGTGTACAAATAGGGCATTCCAAGGGGACTGCAACACCGGATTAGGAGCACTCTGAAAACTCCAGTCAAACAAATCTAGGAAATCCAGGCAGGTGTAGCTGAATCCCAACAAAATAGAGGCATCTGCACCCATTCCAGAAAGCTGTACTAACAGGAGTGGCAAGTCTGCAGCAGTGATGTTGTCAGATCTAAAGCAAGGCCAAGGATCTGAGTGTGGTCCACCCCTGATCCAGGGCTCACTGAACTGCAGGTGAACCTTGCCTTTAAAAAAGTACCAACGGGCACCAGAGATGCTGCCAGGATAGTTGGCAGTGTGTGGGGCAGGAGGAGGAGCTGGACTGAACCCCTCCAGGACCTGACACTTCCCATGTAGAGCGGGGATCAACTCCAGTCAGTGCCCGGGTTAGTGGGGAGGGCAGCTCAGCAAGAATGGGATTGTGCCACCCCTGTCTGGAGCTCAGAGAAGCCAAGAGAGATGAAGGACAGAACAGGACTGCCTTGCCGAGGTGCACCTGCTTCTCTGCATTAATCTCAGTCTTTCAGGTCCAAAGCAATTACATCAAGCTCAATTTATTGCTTCACCTTCCCTCGGGCACTCACTCACCTGCAGCAGACACTGCCATGCAGCACAGCAAATCTGCTGCAACAGGTTGAGCAAAATTAACCCCAGCACAAGAAAAAAATTACCTTTCAAACACAAACTACAGCTGAGCTGAAAAGGCAAAGCACACTTACTTCTTGATCTCCTCCTCGACCGCATTCACCCCTTCTGTTTGAGGGTTCTGGAACTTGTTAGTAGCACTTCCAAAGTCACACAGGACATAGTGGCCACGGTCATGCAGCAGGATGTTTTCAACCTGGGAACATCACAGACAGGCAAAGAATCACTCAGACAAAAAATATTCAGGGATTGTTTTTCTTCAGATGAGTCAAGGTTTTAAGTGCCTGAAGACATATCAGACATATCTGATACTAAAGCCTAATGTGACAGCAAAGAAAACAGGCATCAAAACTCTGTCACATCTCCTAATATAAAAGACAAATCATGGAAGCACAGCTGTAACACTGCCTTCCATCCTGCCACCCCTCCCTTCTCCTCCTGCAAGGGTACTTCTTTGCCTCGTGTAAGACTTCAGTGTCCCAGTGCCTATGGAGCTCAACGTTCCTGAAATACTGTGCCCCTGGTCAGGCATCAGGGGACAGGAAATCCAAGCTGTCCCAGCTTTACAAAGGGCTGTACCTCCTCACTGTCTGTGGGGCAGAGGAGAGGCAAACAAGTAACACACACACTTCCACGAAATTAAAACACATCTCCAGATCTTTGGTTACATTTCACCTGTCCCTAAGGGTCTCATTCAAAACAAATCTCAGCTCATGCTCACATTTATTTCCTTGTTCTTAGAGTCTGCTGGGTGCCCCACAGCTCCTAAATGGGGGCTGTAGCAGCAGAGGCTCCCCCCCAGACTGCTGAGAAGTTCTCTTTCTTCCAAATATTATTTGGTCCCTTGAATCAGGCAACAGAAACAAATCCTGAAACAAATAAAATCAGCAGAAACCTTCTCCTCAATACCCACAATGGTGCATTAACAAAACTCTACCTTGTATCCCACCTAAGAAAATTGCCTGTTTCAACACTGACTTATAATCTGTGAAACACTGTGTTCAGATCTTTGCTTTGGCAGAGCATCCCTGTGTTCCAACTCCTCATCTGTGCAGCAGCATTAACAGCATGTTCTCTCAAGGGAACACACAATTTTTCATGTCTTTATCCTCAATCAGTATCAAATGCTCAGATGCAACAACGAGATAAAACATATTGCTCATACAGTTCAAAATAAAAAAAAAAAAAAACCACCACGTAAGTGTTTGCTAACAAAACCCTTTGGAAGCAGAGCTCCCTATCAAGGATGATCTTTACAAGAAGGAAAGAAAAAGAAGGAGTCAGCATTTTAAGCATCAGAAAATGCAGCCAAATTAGAGCAGCTGAGAGGGAGAATGTTGGCTTGAAACCAAGGGTTAAACACGCCCCTTCCCCCTCTGCCATCCATCTGCTTTGGATAAAGCACTGCACACAGATGTTCTCCCCAGCAGATCAACCAGGCCCCTTCAAATACTCTTGCAACATTGCCCCAAGAGTCCTCCCACTTTATCTGGCTGAGAAGTCTGAGGTGATTTTTCACTCCAACACCCTGTAAGGTTTGTTAAATATCAGCACAGGACTATCCAGCAACCAGGTTTGATCAGTGAATGCCAGGAGAAGGAAAAAATAAACACAGCAAAAGAAATTACTGCTATCCACTGCCAGGCCAGAGAAAAGTGTCTTTAAAAGAGTATGATGGTGTCTTCTGATTAAACACTCAGAAATCTGCACTCCAGCTTCTAGCACTGCTAACTCTGGCTGCAGCCTCTGACACACCCAGCACAGTCAGATTTAGACCCCAAAAAAAAAGCATTTAAAGGAGATGATGAGTTGACTTAAGTTTTGCTGGTTATAGAGTGTAGTCAGCTTCAGCCTTTGTAAAATAAATGCTTCTTTGCTAGAACAGAACCAGAGTCATAAAAACCACTGCACAGATTTGCTGGGGAGGGATGAGGTTTTGTTTAGCTGATTGACCTTCTCCTGACAGCAACAGCTTCAAGACCAGTATTCCTGAGCTCAGGTAGTGGTCTGAGAGGGATGCATGACCAGGGCACACTTCCTGGCTGCTCTGCAGCACACAAGGCATTTCCTCATTTTTAGGAAAAAGCAGCATCAATATACACCAAAGCACATGTAATAAGCATCACAGCCTGCACTGCACAGCAAGCAGTGCCACAGCATCTGAATCTAACACCAGCCCGGGAGGGGACCCCTGAACAAACCCAAGGGTGACACAGGATCTTTTTGTGGTCCTTACTCAGTGCCATGCCCACTTTTGCCTATGGACACGCTGGGTAAAGGCACTGCTGTCCCCAGCTGTTGGTCACTTCCCACCATCTGGGGACTGTGCCAACAGGAGGCTGTTCTGCTTCCGGCAAAGCCTTTGGGTTAATTCAAAATCAGAGCCAGGGGCCACTGAAATTCCTCCAGCTGCACTTGTCTGAAAGCATCCACTTGTCACAGCATCCCTTCTGCTGGCAGAGCTCTCCAGGCAGAAGCCTCCAGCACCAGAGCAGCATCAAAGAGCTGGAAGGCAAAAAAGGCCTCCAGGCCCCAGGCAGCTCCCTGCAAAGCCAACATCTGTCTCCTCTTCAGCACGGTTATATTCACCCCAAAAAAAATCTACACAATGGATGTCCCTTCTTACACCCAGAACTTGTACAAAACTTCTCTGCCCATTAATCTCTCTTGGCTTTGCAACTCTCCCTTGACAATACTACATTTGAACACAAATAAAGTCAAAATATATATAAATATTAATTCTGTGTCTTAGATCTCCAGAGGTCACCATAACAGCAACGATACACTACTCAAGCAGAAAACATGTATCCAAGCAGAGAAGAGACAAATCTGACTCTGGGCACAGCTTACAAGTCAGGCCTTGCAAAACCTCCCCTGACCTAGACAGGCAACAGTGGGCTGGACACCAGCCCCAGCAGTCCATTTCAACTGCAACTCAGGGCAGAAAGTAACACTCCAGATCAACTACTAATCCAGCACAGATGTCCCAGATTTACTCCCCTGCAACACAGAGTTTTGTTCTTTATTAAACCCCCCAGGGACTCACCAAAAAGGTAAGGACAGGGGTTAATGTCAGTTGGGGAGGTTCCTGTCCCTCATTCTCTCACCTTGTTTTCCTAACCAATATGAACTCCTGCAAGCTGCCCACAGACTTTACAGCTTTAAACGCACAATTCAGATTGGTAAGAGATCATTTGTTTCCCCGCAGGAAGAGACACAGGAGTTGTTTCTACATCCAAACCAAGTAAGCAGTGGCATCACTATCACTTCAAACATGCCAGAGCACAACAAACCCTGAGGAATTTTTCCCCTGCTCTGCCTGGCTCTCCTTGGTACACCTGGCTCTGGTTCATGTAAAACAATGGCCAGTGGCACAAACAAACACCTGTGAGGGCTCTGAAAACAGTACCTGCCCCACAAAGCACATCTGTGCCCTCTTTCTTGACTATTTCATTCCAGCACTTTACAAGCTCGAGCTCGTTGAGAGCAAAGGGAACATCTTTGTTTGCTGGATTACAGGCCTGGGATTTTTACCAAGATGGCCCTGCTGGCCCAGCTCTGTTCCCAGCTAAGCATACAGATTTTTACAACACACATTCATGGTCAGAGCTCCAGATGCCACTTTCAAAAGCTCCTAAGGATTCCTGCCCCAAGGCCAACACTTCTGGAGTGCTCCTTTTAATTTGGGTCCAGGAAATAACAGCACACTTTTTGTGAGCTACCTTAAATAAGCAGTGTTTCAGGTCACTGTGAATAATTCATCAGGTGCATTCTAGCACGTGTGCAAGCCAGAATTATTCACAAACATTTCTGTTTAAGCAGATATATAGATGGCAAACATATGGTAAGTGGCACTAAGAGGCTCACTGCTTTTTTTATCTTCCAGTAGAGAGGTGTGTTCATGCCCACTTTCCCTCATTACCAGCAAGAGAAACACAGTGTGGGCAGCTGGCAGACCTGGGGGGTGAGCAAGATGGTCCCTCCATGCTGCACCCCTGGAGCCATAGCTCACCTTCAGATCCCTGTGGATGATGGGAGTCTTGCACTGGTGCAGCCTGGCCACGGCCTCACAGGTGTCGCAGAAGATCTGCAGGACCTCACTCTCAGTGAAGCCAGTCTGCAGGCGCTGGTTCATCAGGTTCACCACCTGTCCCCCTGGCAGGACAGAACACAGCAGGCACAATGAGACCTGGACATGACAAATCACAGCAGGGACTGTGAGCTCTGGCCATCCCAAATCACAGCAGGGACAGTGAGATCTGGACATGACAAATCACAGCAAGCACATAGTGAGACCTCTTGTCCCCACATCACATCATGGGACACACAACAAGCTCTGGCCACCCCAAACCCAGTCCCCCCAGCATCTCTGGTCCTGGGCTGCCCCTCAAACTGGGGCTCCAGAGTCAGCAGATGAAGGTTCAAACTAAATTCACAACAAACCTTCCCTGGAGGCTTTTTGCAATCTGCTTACTCAGCTTGTTTCATTCCCTTCCATCCCAGGGGTTTGCAGAACCTGTGGGCAGGTGTTACAGCTCACCTGGGCTCTGAGCAAACCTTCACACAAGCTTCCACAGCTCACCTTGCCCTGGCTGTGTCAGCACTCAATAATAATAATTTTCCTTTTTTTCTTCCAAGTAGGACTTCTTTTGTCTGACTAGAGGAATAAAAGGCTGAATTTGGGGCACTCACAGCCCACAGATTATTCTGCCACATGTAAGCAGGAGGAGGGAGGAAGGGAGACACTCCGAAAACCCACACATTAAGTGGCTTAGCTGAAGTTGTTTACTGGCAAAGAAATTAAAAATCCATCTGTAACTAGGAAAGCTCTGGACAAACAAGCAACTTTTCACGAACAAGTCCTGAATTTGTCTCAGCTTTGGGGTTTTATTGCTGTCAAGGCCCTTCCAAAACAATCCAGAGGTATTTTTCTCCTCTAAACACCCTAAACAGACAGAGAAAAACTCCTTTCTGAAGCTCTGGCAAAGCAGTACTGTATCATTCCACATCACAAGTGCTGGAAAACTTTTGTGGTAGGAAAGAAAAGCTCAGTTTAATGAGTACTACAGCTTGAACACTTTACACTCAAAATTAATGCAGTTCTACACACAAAGACACTGATTTGGTTTGGAAAGTGTCAGCCACAAAAGGAACAAGGGAAAATCAGCATGTAACAGCCATGGCAGTGGGAAGGCTGCAGCCAGCAGCCAGCATGTGTTCAGTACAGCATCTGGCAAGAGCCACGTGAGAAATGCCACCCTGCAGCTCTCCTCCTTTCAGACAGAAGGAAGCTCCTTAGAAAGATGGATTTTACTTCAGCAGCCCAAAATTTGGGTACTGCAGCTGGGGTGGGGGGAGGGGTGCATCTAAACAGCCCAGGTTTGTACCTCCCTCCACAGTGGGCTCTGCACATGGGGCTGAGCAGGGATTTGCCAGCACTGCCAGGCCTCACATTTACAACAGCTCTTGGCATGTTCAGGCTGAAGCTTCAAGACAGCTTATGGAGAGATTCCTTCAGCAAAACTGCCCACGAAGTTCCTCCTCTCACCAGCAAAGAACCAGTGAAAGGCAGCCAAGATTCAGGCAGCAAAACAAAGCAGCAAAGAGGACGTGCAGAAGAGAAGCCTGCACTGGGTATGTTTACATACATCTACACGTCCTTGCTACAATGCTTTTGAGTTCAAAGCCAGACAGGCCCAAAACCACCAATTTCCATCAGCTGCCTCCATCCAAACCAGCCACAAGCTCCTGAAGTCACCTGGCCAAAAAATTTTTGCTGTTCACTCTTCCTGCAAGAAGCGTTTGAGTCCAGTGCATGCATCATGTTCCAAACATCACATCCCAGCCACAAAGATCAAAGCTTTGGGACAGCTGGAAGAGCCTGTCTGACTACAGACATCCAAGCAAAAAGGTCAGAGGTAAAAGGAATGCTTTTTGGCTTCCCATTATCCATTCCATGCTTCTTCCAGAACAATCCTAAGCCACGCTGATGTGGAACAAAGCTTGTAATGAGAATAAAGTGAAGAAAAATTATATTCCTGGCAGCTTTAAGAGGAGCCACTTCTTGTGTGGACCATTCTAAAAACAACAGCAAGATGTATTTAAGGGTTCTCCTTCACAACAGAGGGGACACAGGACCACCCCTGGGCAGCAGGGTACTAAAGATGGTACCAATCCCATTAGCAGAGTCAACACAGCCTCACGGGACAGCCACTTCTCCAACCCTAGTGATGGCTTTGCTCAGCTCAGAACAGCTTCCTGGCAGCTTAGGGACAGCCCTTTTTTTCAAAAGGAATACGATATGCAAGTTTCCTGTAAGCACAGAAAGACAAACCCACCCATGACCAACATGGCCCCACTCACCCCGGCAGAAGTCCATGAGGATCAGCACTTCCCACACGTCCCCGCTGCTGACTGAATTGATGCTGGAGTCGATGTAGCCCACAATGTTCTTGTGGCCAGACAGATCCCGCTGCAAGACAGACAGCCAAATTCACACCACGACCAGCCAAATTCACACCAAAGACCAGCTATGTAGAGCGAGCAGCATTTTCATCTGGTTCCTCCACACTGCTCAAGCTTCTGTCGCTTGGGACTAATCGTCACTCAGAGCTTGAGCAAACCTGAGGTCTGTCTCTACCTGTTTTCCCTTGCAGAAGGATCTGAGACAAACAGCAGAGAAACAGCCAACCTGATGAATTAACTTGTTCAGGCCTGGTCCAGGTTTTGGCACATTCCCTGAGGTGGCCCAGGCCAGGCCCCAGGAGCTGCTCCTCCTCTACAAGAGGGGAGAACAGGGCAGAGGGTGGCAGTGGCCATGCAAGACTTGTTGGCCTTACTTGTCTCATCTCCTTCCAACTCTTCTGCTGACAAAACATATCTCAAATCTTCACATGCTCAAAAAAAACCACTGAAACAACAACAAAAAAAATTAACCTTGCTTTCAGAAGTGCTTTATTTTAAATAGCTCAATGGATTAAAGTACAAGTTCTCATATCAATGACTTATCACAGAATCACAGACTGGTTTGGGTTGGAAGGGACCTTAAAGACATCAAGTTCCAAGCCCCTCCTATGGAGACACATGCTAAACTGCAGGGGAAGATGGTATCTTTGGGACTGCCAGCTTCACACACACTCCCAGCTGGGCAGCCAGCCCAGTTTGATCACCAGTAAAGGAAATCAAGATTCTGCTGGACACATTCTGCTGTAACACCATAGGGCTGCAAAAACTGCAGTTAAGTGTAAAATAATTCTTTATTGCAGAAAAGATGGAAAAGAAGTAAACATTTCCTTTCAGGGATGCACTGGTTCTTCAGGAAACAAATGCCTGGGATAAGATGCAGCTCAGAAGCAAGCAGCCCTGCCAGGTGAGAAGTACCCTCCTCACCCTCACTTTCCACAAGCCACTATTCCAAAGGCACCAAAGACATGGAGACAAGAGAAAGCAACAGCAAGTGAAACCCAAGTAAACAAGCTTTGTGAGCACAACTAAACCTTTCATGTGAGACCTAATCTCACCTTTTCCCACATAGCCATGGGGAGACCAAGCCCAAAGCTTTCCTGGACTATCAAAAACTACAGCAGTTCACTTAAAAGGTATTAAACTAATTAAAAGCTACTTTAGAAATCACACACAGAATTGCTACAGGTGGGAGTTTCTGATAGGACAATCATCTACCTTAACGCTGTACCTCATGTGGTAAATTCACAAAATGAGGATTTCATATTTCCTTCCCCACCTGGCAGCTACTCTAAATGCTCATCGGTGCCTTTGAATAGAACTTCAAAAGTGGCACTTCCCAGGTCTATCATGCTGCAAACAAGATTAGGCAAATCTATTTGGATCACCTCCATTTTGCCTTTGTTTAGAGAAGCTAAGTTTAAAACAGCTCTTAAAAATAGCTATCCCATCATATAAATCCTTGTGTCCAATAATCTAGAAAAGCATCCCAGAGCTTATTACAAATACTTTACATTTCAAAAGCCCTGGCAGCAGCTACCCCACAAATACTGTTTTAAGCTACCAACCTCACTGATGAAGAGATAACCTTGATCCCAACCAAAAGGATTAGATGATGTTGTGATACAGATTTTTCTCAGGATGGAGGTCTGCCATTCATGAACTGATTTCAGGTCAGAGATATCGGAATCATCAGCCTTTTCTCATCAAGTTTAAAAGGCTGAAGACTTGAGATCTCAGTTGAACATTGTGAGACTCTGAATTCCAACACCCCCAGCCATGCTCACATCTTCAGGCCTTCCTTTTGCCATTAAGCCATGAAGCTTTCTCCTCATTTTCCTGGAATTCCCTGTTTTTTTTTCAGGTATCAGGTTTTCCTTGTCCACTGCACAGGAACTTTTGAAATAGTTCAGTACTAGATTTTCACACAACTCCAGAGGTCAGGTCTTCCCACACAAAAGCCATTTTTGCAAGGAAAATGTAGCTTGTGACCTGATGACATGGAGATCACAAGCAGAAGGTGACTGGGCTCCCACCCCCTGCATTCCAGTCTGGGGACCCAGCACAGAGCAGGGACTCACCATGATCTGGATCTCTCTCTTGCAGACCTGCAGGTCGTACTCATTATTGACGTACATCCTCTTCAGGGCACACTTCACCCCATTGCTCGTCCTCACCAGGAACACAATTGCAAAGCCACCTATGCAAGACACAAAATCAACTGCTCATTAACAAGAAACCTCTTGGCCTTTGCCTCCAACCCAGTCCCTGACAGGGGAGTACAGCAGGTTGAGGGAGGGCACTGAGCAGCTCCTACCACCCCACAGTGGGAATGCTGCTTCCCGTGCCCATCTCCAGAGCTCCCAGCTCTGCCTGGACAGTTACGTCTGAGAACTGAAAGAGATCCAAGGGCATAATCTTCAATTAATGGCAATGAAGTTAACACCTAACATCTCCATAAAAACAGGCAATTACACCAGTTTCCTGGTCCTGACAGACAGTCCCTCATTGGTCCATTAATTCCCATTATGTAGAAGAAAGCCAAAGGACAGCAACGGTGCTTTGGACAGAAATCAGAGCTACAGATCACTCACTGAACCACCAAAGGCCTAAACTTAAAAGGCTCAGCAACTTTGAAGCATCTAAGTTACATTACAAAGCTGATTTGTGCAAGAAGCAGAAGAAACATCTACCACATGTGGTTTGATGTTAGAGCTTTTAAATCAGGACAGAAGAACAAGGGAAAAGCCCACAATCTGTTCTGTGGTCATTGCTATTAGTAAAGTCAGGACTCCCAGGATAAACTGACTTGTTTCAGATGAAAGTCCTTTATCTCTGTCAGCTCTCCGTCCAAATACACAGGTTTATATTTGCAGTCCTGGCAGAAATAGGAAGCTGATGGAGGATGGAGAGGTAGAGGCATCAAAAGTTTCACACCTGGCTCCAGAGATCGGAATGAATTTGAGCAGAGTGGCACAGATCCAAGCAGCCAGAAGTGCTGCACACTGGTGAAAAGGGAGGCACAATAACACTGCTGATGCCATGACCCAACAGCACCTCATCTGCTCTCCTTGCACTGCACACATATTTCTTTCATGTTCAAGGACTCATAAAAGTCCAGTTTACAAGTGAGTTATGTGTCTTCAGAAGTCCCACTACAAGGGGAGCAGCAGTTACACACCACAGAACTCAAGTGACATCCCAAAGAATTTCCCTTTTCCAAGTCTGAGGCCTTTGGTGAATCCCATTAACCACCAGATAGATACCCCACCACACACAGTTCCAGGGACATGTTTGTGCCTCAGTTACTCAGCAATTGCACAGGTTGCCCCGATCATGTGACACGTGACAAACAAAGCCACACTTGGGTAAAATTTACTGACCAGAAGAGAATTAAAAAGAGCAAATAACCAAACAACACTGCTGTGTTTAATATACAGCTCTCCCGTTTGTTCTCAGCGGCTTTTATGACATTACACCTCCTCTTCCAGCTCAACACAGGAGTCACACACACAGGTAACACACCTGGCCAGCACAGGAACTGCTAAGCAGGAATTTCTCTTGGCAGCAAAGCCCTCCGTTTTACACAGCACAGGAACTAGAATAGGGTTTCCAAGGAAGCCCCACTGACTTTCAGAAGCAGCCTCAGAGATGCAGCAGGAAGATGCAACAGAAAGAAGAAACAAAAAAAAAAAAAAAAAAAAAAAAAAAAAAAAAAAAAAAAAAAAAAAAAAAAACCACCCCCCCCCAAAAAAAAACCACTCCTCCTCCCTTCCCCCCTACACAAAAACAACCACGAAAAAATAAACATTAAGACTTCAACTAAAGGTCTTGAAAACTATACCCAGGCTGCAAAATAGACACTCACATTCAGAAAACTGGGACATGCCCTGAGATGCAGCACATTACAGCTGCTCAAACCCCCTCGCAGCTCTGGAGGGGCCTCTGTGCACAGTGCTCAATTCAGACCCAAAAATAACGCTGACTCTCTCCCTGAAGCTGCTTCAAGTTGAAGATCTCAAATTACAAGTCATTTTTAAGAGCTTCTGAACCCACAGCAGTAGCCTTATTGTTCTCTCCAGCCACATTTGTCTCGTTTTTGGAGAACAAATCCACACATCCTGCTGTGAATCTTTAGCCCAAAGGGTGGCTGTGAAAAAGAGTAACACAGCACTGCATTGATTTTTCTTCCCCCGCTTATAACCCTTTTTACTGGCAATTGTGGCCATCAAATTCACACCAAAAAGCAGCTCAGAAGGAGCTGTGCCCCTCAGGCCCCTCAGAAGCAGCACTGTTTGTAGAGTAAACACAGCTCAGGTATGACTGCAGAGGGACAGCAGGATGCACCAGATGGCCAACAGTGTCCCTTGGCAGCATCAGCCAGCCCACAACAGCCCAGGAGGGACTGAGCTATGCAGCACCTGGGCTGCAGCCAGCACTGCTTATCCAGGACCTTGTGATGGACTTCAGAGCTCCCCTTCACCCAGCAGTTCCAGCAGAAGAGGGACCATTCTCAGAGGCTGGCGGTGTCTCCCGTGGGCTGCAGCCCTGCCTGGTCACTGCCCACTCCACAGCCAGGCTTGGCTCACATGCTACCCATCTGAACTCCGTTTTTCACAGTCAGCACCATGCTGAAAATCATACACTTACCTGATCTTTTAACTGCTGACAGATGGTTAACCCTTCCTCCTTGCCCACAGTACATCTACAACACCACCAGCACCTCCTCAGCCTCAAGGGCTTCCAGATTCCAGAGCTCCAGACCACAACCAATTTCTCCCTCATTATTCCAGTCCAACCCCCAACTTGGCTAAATTTGGGTAAGGTTGAAAGGAAACAGATCAAAAACAGATTTATAAGCAATCATGATGAAGCCCTGCCAGATGTACATTACAAGACCATTACTACTACTCAACAGCAAGACAATAGTCAGGCACTGCCAGCTCCAACATAAAGATGATCATCCTAGGATCTGAGCAGCTCCCAGCAGCTAAGGTCAGCTCAGGCGCCTGTGCCACACGTGGCCAGGGAGGGTGGGTCACACACAGGCACAGCTTAGAGACAAAGTATTCCAGGCACCAGGAACATCCCCATATCTCTGCTGGTAAAGCCTCTTTTCCAGTACACATGTGGAAAGCAAAAGGCACAAGACCAGGGCAACAGAATAAATAAATCCAGAGACTTGCAAGCACCAGAAGGGACAAAAGCAAGAGCTACGCCTGAGAGTCACCTCAGAGGACAGTTTTCCCCTGCGCACATGCCTGTGATTTAAAGTTCTGAAGGAAAGTCAACTCTCTTCCAACACCAGCCAGCAAAAGCTAAAATATTATTCCCATTCTAAATCGTGAGAAGTTATTTGTGTTCATCCTGAAGACATACTGCTATTGTTGAGCAGGCAGCACACAGCCAGCACTTGGATCACCATCAGCTTAGAGCTACCACCAGCTACAGGGGTTTCTTTTTTTGTGTCTTTGTGGCAATTTAGGCCTGCCTCAACAGCATGGAAACATGGTTATCATGCTACGAACTGCTGTCTGACTTGTTCTTGCTAAAAGGTTTTAGGATAAGCTGAAAAATACTGGGAAGTTCCAATTATCTCCAGTCAATACAGATACCAAAGCAATTTTCCATGCAGGTTTGTGTCAGGGCACTGGCCAGCTGCCAGCTCTGGTAGTTATGTTTTCAGTCCTTCTGTAATTTCAGCAGGATGCAGAACTCCTCACAGCCAGGCAGGCACTTCTAAACTAGGTAAGAGCAGCTGCACAGGGCTGCACATGATCGTTCTCAGCTCCTGCAAGGCAAGGAGAGACCACTGTGCTGAGTTTAAGGGATGCACGTGGATTGCAAGCGTGGAATCCTCTTGCAGCCAGCAAGCCACAGGCAGGCAGCAATGCAAACCTGCAACCAAGCACAGCATTGCTGCTACACAGAATTTGCACCAACAGATGCCACGGTGAGGAAGAACCACAGACATGGGCTCCTTCCCTCACCCACTGGTGACAAGCACTTCCAGAGCTGCTTTTCACTGGGGTGACACAAACCAGCTGAGCTGTGCCCTGGACACCACCCCTCACCCTCCTCAGACCTCACCTGGTCTTTCTGGGATGGCACCACTGGGGGGGTGGTAAGGAAACCACCCCAAGTGTCTTGTCCTGAGAACATCTTTCCTACCAGCACCACACATCACACAGCATCACCTCCTCAGGCCTGCTCCAGACCTTCCCCCTTGCAGGTAACCTGGAACATCAGAGAGGAAAACAAGGCACATCCACTGGCAGCTGTTGTGCCTGCCAGACAGCATCCAGGAAAAGCCTGTTTAAAAGCCTGTTTTCATAGATCACAGCATATCGTGAAGTACAGACACTCACAAGGATCACCCAAGTCCAACCCCTGGCCCTGCACTGGACAGCCCGAGAATCCCACCACACTCTGTCCATGCCAGGCCAAAATAAAGCAAGTTCAGCTGTAGCCAGTGTTTGAAGCCCCAACTCAACAGACCAGTTCACCCAATCTAATTATAGTCCAGGAGCAGGGCTGGACTCTGCCCTGTGCACACACAGAAAAGCAGATTGCATTTCATGGGCTCGGCAGGACCAAAGGCATGTCCACGAGCCCCCATTGCTCCCAAAACACACTGCATTTCTGTGCTGCCCAGCTAGGCTGATCCAACAGTCTCTAGCAGAGACAGCAGCTACACTGACCAAAAGGAACTGCCTCATTCAAACACAATTAGACAGAACCTCCTCCTAAAATCCTGCTCAGTGTTCCTCCCAGAGACACGAGTGTTGCTTGTCCAAGAGCAAAGGAGACACACAGCTCCATGACCTACCAGCTGCACACCTGAGCTCTGCAATAGCAGCTATAAAAACATCTCCATGGATGTGCAAACACTCTCAAGGTTTTCCTCCAACCACATACCTCATTTTTTTTTTCCGAGGTTATGCTGGGTTTGAGGAGGAATCACTCCTCTTTTTCAGTTAAGGCACTCAAATCATTGGGCTTGAAATGGCCAAGTCACCAATTTCCACTTTCAAAAATAAATTTGAAAAATCACTGTTTCATTTTGGTTTTCTCCATCATCCTTCCACAAACAAATTAACAATACCTGGAATTACCGTAGCTCCTGATAAACATTGCGGATGCCACTAAAACCTTTTATTCCTCAGTGGTGAAATTCTTTTCTGACATGGACAAACAAGATATGGTTTCCCATTGAATTGTTACTATCTTGCTGTATTTTAGCTCCATCTCATCCCCCTCAATGCTCTGTGTGCAGACAGCCCACTGTGCTTCAGCACTGCAGCTTAGGGGAATCCAAGCGTTGCTCAGATGTCCCCAGAACTGCCCAGGGAACATTCAGCCTCCAGGGACAGCCAACAAGGCATTTTAAACTCCAGCTGTACCAGCAGGCACTTAATTTTAAGTGCTCTGCTGAACCAGGCACAAAGCCACTCCATTTGTACAATTCCAATACTTACTGATCCTTATCATCCATCAAGAGTTATGTCATATTTTGCCTTATCTCACCAGCCAGAATAACTTCCTTGGCACTTACCTTCCTAAGTACAAGAACAGGCTCGCTCAGGTTTTGGTTTTTTCCCCACAGTGAGGATGCTGTGATCCAACTACAGGAAAACCATAGTGACTCTCTTGCATGGGGTGTTTCCAGCTCACTGTTCCCAAAGCTTTACTGAAACACAGGAGTGCGTTTTTCCCCCAGTCACAGCCACAGGCAGCTGTCACACAGACACTGCACATTACCCATCACTGAACGTCATCACATGGCAACACCAGAACCATTTTCTCTCTGCTGTTGTCCTGAGGAGGCCATCCTGCACTTCTGGCTCCTCTAACTGGAGCAACATACAGTCATTCAAAAACAAAAAAGCAGAAAAGTTTTTCCCCAATTGTGTACATATAATAGCCACTCCTTTCAACCCAAACTATTCTATGATGTAATTCTTGATCTTAAAGCACCAATGTTTTTGAGATAGAGATGGCTACAGCAAACCTCAGTTCTGGAGTCACTTAAAAAGTGGGGTCACCACAAAGAAAAAAGGCCAAAGAAAACAGTTTCACCCAAGTTAATACAAAAATCTGTAATTATTTCAGACAACAGCCAAGCTCAGCAGAGTTCTGAAAGCATACCAGGGGAAAAGCTCACCATGTGCCAATGCTGCTCCCCTAGAGCTCTCTGGGGCAGCTTTCAGCAAAGCTGAAGGGATACCCTAAGCCTGGTTCCCCACCCTGCACACCCAGGATGAAGATGGACAAGTGACTCATCTGTAACACAGGCAAAAGAGGTGCCCTGGGATCTTGTCCTCTGAGCATGCTGGGGCTGCTGAGCTGCAGAGACCTCCAAAATACCTTCCTGTGACTGCTGGGAAGTACCACTGGGACCACAGCATGAGCCTCAACGAGACTCCCCAGCAGCTTGTGCAAAAGGCACCACACTGTCCCACAAACCCAGCAGTGACAGAGGAGAGCCAAGGAAAACAGTGCTACTGATCCTGCCTCATGTCATGACCTGGTGTGACCCTCCACACAAGTAAATATTTGCTGGCATATTTTAATATGGGCTTTTTATTTCAATAATAGCTCCCCATGATTTGCATTAGGATTACAGTGCTATTTTTGTGGCTATTAATCTGCACCAATGTATTCTTTCTGCTGCCTTTATTCCACTCTTCCACTGCCCAGCAGGAGGGTATTGCTGCATATACCTGCTGGAAACACACCATTTCAAATCCCATTTTCCCCATTTTTATGCCACTTCTGCATCACTTCAGACTCTTTGTTTCCAGGACATGGTATTTCATTCCAAATTAAGCTTTCTGTTCCAGTATTATTCCTTGTTATTACCAAATGTGCCCACAAACCAGAGGCAGCATTGTGAAATATTCTACTGTGATACATAACAAGGTGCTGGAATGAACAGAATCACTGCACATTGCTTTTTCTGCTTTATGAAGCATCTGCAACACCTTTAAAGTCACAGTGTGTCAGCATTAACATCTTTACAGAGAAATACAACTCCCTCATTTTGTTTTAAAAATCATTTGAGGCAGAATTCAGAAGGCACAGTAATGAGGCAGACTTTGCATTAGGGCTGTAATAGCCAAGATCAATACCAAAGGAAGTAAAGACAACACTGGTACAATCCATGATTTACTGAGCTCAACCTGGAACATTATCTCTGCTCATCCTTCCTTTGGACAGAGACAGTCAGAAACACAAGCAATTTGCAAGTAACTTCTCTGTTCTTCAAGCCAAGGTGTTAAAAAGGATAGACGGTCCCAGCCCAGAGCAGGGCCCTCAAACCACGGTGTCTCCTAGTAAGAGACAGCAATAAGTCATCTCAACAGGATGGGACTGAAGGTTCACCCTCTCCTGACACTTCGGCTATGGCAGAACATGTTACCAACTGGAAGAAACATTTTTATAGGCACTGCCAGGTACCACAAAGGATTTCACCGACTCAGCCTCTCTCTGGCAGGACTCTGCCCACAGTCCCTCTCAGCACATCTTCTAACCTGTTCTTTCACCACTCTACTCCCCACATGCTCTGCAGCAATTTATTCCTGGGCGTTATCACCCTGTCATCAGCAGAAGTCTCACCAAAATCTCCACTGGAGTTCAACCCCAAGTTCTTCTCTTACACACCAGTGTAGCTACAATCCATCTTTTCTCCACAGCCTCCTGGGTAAATGGAAGGATGCTATCCAGACTCTTTTTCAGATGATCCAGCACAAGAAGACTAGAAGGATTCAAAGTAGTGGTGGTTGTACTAATGTTGTCCTCCGTGTTTGCATTTTGTTGTTTTAGTACTACATGTTGGAGAAACGTGACACTTGGGGTTTGGGATTTAATTAGTGCCTGTGACTCACTCTCCCCCCAAATTCCATAATCCTCTGGTTACAGCAGGGTATACACATGCCATTTTATATCCATACAAGTGAAGATTATTCACCCTCAAGCTGCAGGCACAGAAAACACACAGTCTGTCTCAAGGCACAGGCCTGCATCACCTGTCAGGAGTACATTGGCAAAACCGGCATTTGTTCCCCATAACCCAGGCTAAAACAGGATTTTCTGTACCTGGGCTAAACTGTGTCAACAGTCAGCACGCTGAAGCACAAAGTGCTGACAGGGTGTGCTCAGCCACAGGTTCACACAAGAGCCACAGATATAAGTGGTACCTGCACAACTGTCTGAAGGTGGCAGTGGAGACAGAGGTGACACTCAGGACACACCGCACACACAACAACAACAGCAGGCTCTGCTCAAGGAGACCCTGAATGTGGATCTCCTGGTCTTACTACACCCAAATGCCTGTAAACAGTGCATGTGTTTGTGTACTTGTGTGTTATAAACAAGAGTCCAGTTCTGAACAAAAACAAAACAAACCCTCATCCCCAGCCAACAGCCTCCCCAGCTGAGAAGAGCAGACAGTAACAATAAATTAAACAGGGCCTCTCTCAGCCCAGATTCTCTAC
The DNA here is from genome assembly GCF_963662255.1 of Cinclus cinclus. Lineage (NCBI taxonomy): Eukaryota > Metazoa > Chordata > Aves > Passeriformes > Cinclidae > Cinclus > Cinclus cinclus. The sequence goes on along the minus strand of NC_085074.1, from coordinate 463,572 downwards.
CTCAAAGGAAATAACAAGCGTTACTTAGTTGGTTTTGTTGTATTTTTTAAGTCCCTTGACGTATCTAATGCGTAACAGTGCTAAGTTTAAGGGACTGTTTCAATCTAAAGGGCTGTCCCAGCATCTCCCAGAGCAGTATTTGCAGCAAGCCATTTCAAGGAGCTCTGCATACCAGGAACACAAACCACTGGTTTCTGCAGGGTAAACAGGAGGGTTCTGGGCAGCGCTGTTCTCCTTCAGATCAGGGCTCTGAACCACCAACATGAGTCCTTACAGTGCATGCAAACCTGAAAGCTACAAAGTTAATGAGACTGCAGAAAACACTGCACCACACTTCCTTCCATCACAGTCCCTGGGAAGCACCCCATGCTCATTTCCAAGAGGAGCAATCCAGCTCTTAATGCCTGACCTTGCCATATTCACCTGCACAGGGAGTTAAAGACACTAAAACCAAACAAAAATCAGAGCACATTCTGGGTGGTTCACTGAGTTTTCAGCTGTGGCTTCATCTGTTCCTTTGGGAAGTTTCCATTGCCCCTAAACAGCACTTTAAAAGATTTTATCCTGGAGTGGAGATAGAGCTGCTCTGGGAAACTTATCAAATCAGATCTTGAAACATCAACCACCAATTTAATAGTCTGAAGATTTAAGTTTTATCTTGAGGGCAAAAAAGAAAGGGCACACCACTAACTCCAGCTGAAAGAGCTTCGTCTGACTAAGGAGCCATGGTCACAGTAACTCAAATTTCAACCTGGTTCTGACCATTTTAAGTGGCTGTAGGAAGCAATCACAGCTCCAGAACTGCAGGGAAAGTAGACAGCACCTAGGTAAAGCATAGAGGACATCTAGTATTTCGTAACAGGAAACCTGAAAGGTGCAAAATATCAGGACAATCAGCTGAATCCTGCATCTCCCCAGATGGAAAACTAGCTAAGAAGGTATTTTTGCAACAAGATCAGGAATTTAATGGTGAGCACAGTCTAAAGAAGATTGCAACAGTTACAACTGTAAAAAGTCAGGAGAGCTTAGAGCTAAAGCGAACATACAGAAAATGCAGCTATTTTGTGAGTATTTCTAGTGATACTTCAGTTGAAGAAACTACATAAGGGACACAGATACAGGTGGTGTGTCAAGCCAGCCAAGGACAGAATCCTCCTGGCATAGGACAAACTCTTGAAGAATATTCAAGCTTTGCTGGGCAAATCACCAGCTCCCCTTCCTTCCCTGCAGAGCATGTGCACAGCTTGTTTCCTCCTAGCAAATGCTGGGGCTTCCCAGGCTTCATCCTACTGCCAGAGGAAAGCAGCGCTGGGAAACTGAGGTGGATTCTGTGCTCACCCAGTTCATATTCACAACAGCAGCTCTGAGTAGGGCAGGTAACAACTCACTGTTCCACACGGTCCATAGCAGAGAGATACATGTGCAGCCCTACACCTTCACAGCTCCCAAAGTTAATCACTGTCCTTCCTATAATAACCATTTTAAGCAGCTAGAAATTCTCCACACAGCTCACATTCGAACTGGGAAGAATTTGATCGGCACAAAGTCAATCTGCATGTAAGCAACAGTTTCCACATTAAAGCAGCAAGGCGAGGAGCCTCCATGGATGGCCAGCAGAAATACCTCAGGCAGCCTCATGCTGCGCGAGTTCTCCAGGCACGGAAAACCTGGCATCTGCATCAGCCTGGTGCCCACACAAAATGAAACTGGGATTCAGTGGGAGGCAAGAAGAAAAAGGGAAAAAAAACCAAACAACCAGCTTCAAAGATGCCCCCAGAGCTCATCAGACAACAACCATCACCAGGGCAAAGGTCTGCTTCCAAGAGAGCAGAACAGCCCAGGCAAAGCCTTGCTTATCACAAACCCTTCTCACTCCCGATTCCAGAAAGCAGCAGTTCCAGCTGCAGCATTGCTTAAGCTTTAGGCTTTAAATACCACCGGGAAAACTTTAATAGAACACCCAGTACATCAGAGCAAAGGACTTCTCCCCAGGTAAAGCAAAGGCTTAAGCTTAAAGAGAGTTCATGAGTCAAACTCTCAGGCAGGGGAAAGCAGGACCATAGTCAGCCCTACACAGATTTACCATAGCTGAGAATCCTAATGTGATTATCCAATATTACCAACATAATTATAGGGCCCTTGCTTAGTGTCACTGCTGCAATATCTAGGCCGCGACAAGACAGATTTAGATTTACAAGCTCCACCCCCTCCCTTTAAACAAGCAGGATGTCACCATTGTTAATGTTGATGTGGCAGCCCCAGCCAGGAGTGCCTGAACTGTGCAAAATACTACAGCCAGGAACCTCATCCAACACATAACACCAGCACAACCTTTACCTCTCCTGATTTTAGGGGAGCAAGACTGGCTGTCTAGGGATTGTAGCAGTTTTGGGAGTGAACATTCAATCTATCAGCTATGGTGCTCACAATGGAAATCACACAAAATAATTATATAGTTAGAGGCATCTTCACTGCATGGATGACATGGAAAAAGCATAACAGCCTCTTGTCACTTCTCTGGGGGTTTATTTTGATAGAGCTGATTTAAAACCATTCAGCTTCATTTCTTTGTACATTTCAGGGCTCCATCTCATTACAGACCTCTCGGGGACACCTCACTCTCCACACAATTCTCCTGCAACTCCCAGGGTCCATGGAGAAGGACAAAAGAGGAAGCTGTAAATCACAACACAGCAGAGAAAGGAGGGGAAGGAAATTAATCTCTGCCATGCAACAGCATTTTAGAAGCCTAAAATAATCAGTGGGCAATATCCAGGCTGTGCATTAAATCCACCCTCCTGTCACAAGCTCCAGTCCAAGGGAAGCAGTTGCTTGGCACTCCGAGAGCAGTGGCAGAGCACACCCTAGACACCCCAATTCAGGGGTATTAAAGTATCCCAGTACTTGCAGTATTTGTGACAGCAATTTCATAACAGTAGCTCACTGGAGGCCATGGAAGTGTATTGGCTGTCACAGCAGGAAGCACGTTTAGGTGCTCACGTGGGTAGATTTGCTGGGCATGTGCTCTGCTATACAGCCTTGTGCATCCACTCCATTACTCCCTGACAGGCAGACTTGGAAAACCAAAGCTGATAGAACAGTGTTTTATTACTATGCAGCAAGACACGCTGCCTCCAAATAGATTACTTGGCAAGGCAGATTCAGTCCCTCTTTATTGTAACAATTTTAGCCCTTGAACTTCCACTGTAAGCCTGAAAAAAAAAATTAATGGGTCATGAATAACTCACAACTTAAATTTTTTTTTTAAAGAATCATTTATTTAGTTATCAGTCAGTCCTTTAAAAAGCATATTTCAGCTGCTATTATTCCCAGCAGCTGTTAAGAGCATCTGAGCCCTTGTTCATCTCTAAGTGAAATTAGCACTGGCATCAACATGCTGAGGAGCATGACAGGCTCTGAGTGAACATGACTGGAACTGCAAAGCCAGCAAGAAGCTGCAGCAACTGCAGGCAGCTGAAAAGCTTCCCTGGAAAGGCAAGGAAGCCATGAATCACGTCAGCAGGAGAGGAGGGAAAAAAGCAAAACTGGGCAAGCAGAGAGAGGTTGTAGCTGGAGGTGTAGAGGAGGGAGAAAGCGAGATAAAGGCCAGGGCTGGGCCTGGTCCTTAACTGGACTGAACTGCAAGGGCCAGGCATAGTAGGCCAAGGACAAGGGTCACGGTAGCAGCACACTCAATTTGGGAAGCAATTACACAAGGATTCAGGACAGCTCATGGCAACAGACAAGTCCGGCCAGACTCAAATTTAGGAATTTTGATTCCTAGTGCAGCACCCAGTCACACCTCCTGAGCAAAGCAGCAGGAGAACCACAGGCAGAACTCCACTACACACATTCCAGGAAGAGCCCTAGCTCACAGCAGTATATGGAGGCTTCCTCTCCTTAAATCCAGGAGCCCAGAGTTCAACTTTTCCAGGAATGCCAGATAATTACAGGTTATGGGTACCTGTGTAACTACAGGTTACAGGAAGCCTTAGGCCACTGAAGTGCCACCTCCCTGAGTAACAGGAAAACTCAAAGACACATTCCATTCCTCTGGAGGGCATATGCTAATCCACCCCTGAAGATAGCAATGAACTTTTCAACTCCTGAGTAGTACATGCCAAGCATGGAGAGGGGTACCCACTATGCCACCAGGCAGGTCTCAGGGAATTTAAACCCCCAGGTACAGACAGGAGCACAAAGTATTCATCATCCAGCATTTAATGGGGAAAAATACCAGCTCTACGTGAAACAAGGCTTTGAATTTTCCATACACACACAGGTGAAGAGGGAGAGGTATGAACTATTTGTCTGTTCATTTGTCAGATGCCTAGGAACAGGAAACAGGTGCAGGGGTCCAGAACCTGCAGTCTTGTGACTATTACTCACCAAGCCTGTAACCATTGGGGACTGAATTCATCAGTTCAAATTAACTGAAATGATTGTTTTATTTATTTATTTATATCCCAACTTAAATAATAAATATATCATTGAATGCATCAGCTGGAGAAAAACTTTCAAAGGTACAGTGTAAGGGCTTCTATGTTAGGTTTAAAACAAGAGCAAAAGGTAGAAAACAACCATCTGTCCCCCTTCAAAAACAGCATCATTTTAATTTTTAAAAACATCCAATACATTTAATCCTGTCACATTTTGCTGAAAGCTGGGTGAGCAAGGCTGAGTTTGTGTGTTTCCCATGGTTTCTGAATAGTATAAGATCTCCAGAAGATCCTGTGTATCAACTCTCACCCCATGATCAGCTGTACCACCACAGCTGCTTGTACCTCACACCCTCTCTCTGAACAGGCCTCCTAAGGCAGCAGCACAGGAGTGCATGCTAGTACCAAGCACAGTGCTGCGAATCAGCAGGCACAGGGAAAGGCCAGGAATCTCCAAGGAACAGAGACAGGTTTTGTTCTGCATTTGCATTATATGACACAGGGCCCTGGTCCATGATAAAAGTTCCTGGGTACTATGGTGACATGAATATTTATGACCCTGTGATTAAAACACCAAGCAAGGAGTTATATTTGCATTTAATACAAGACTGTCCCTGCTCTCCTACACAGCCCTTATCCAATGGCTTCATCTTCATGGGCTTCTGCTTCTCATTTGTAAAATAATTTGATAAGCCTCCCTACCACCATCTGTTTGTCTGCTCTGCAGAGAGGGATGAGCACAGAACCACAGGTTGTGTGACACCTCACACACAGAACCTTTGTGTTCTTCAGAGAGCAGAGACAGCTCAGCAGTTCCAGCTACAACTGGTAATGGAGCACAGAAATACAAGGGTAAACCCATATTCACATATCCAAGTACATCTGCTGACTCAAAAGCAACAGGTAAAGGCTGAAAGAAAGGTCTGACATTCAGCAGATTTGTTCCTCCCAGAAGTATGTGCTCAAGGATCACAGGACAGTGTGACCTGCCTGTACTGCCCCCTCCCCTTCTCTCTGCCACACTATGCCTCTACCATCTTTTGCCACCCCACAACCCACACATCAGGGCTCTATGATGCATTTCTTTATTTCCTTACAAACGCAGCCAATTAAAGCCACAAACATAAGAACCAGCAGGATCTCATCAGTTGGATGAAGAGGCAGGTGTGGCAGCACTTGAGTCCCTGCAAACACACAGGTGTTTTCACATATCCTTCCAACTCCAAAGAGTGTTTTCTTTAACAATGTCAGGGTATTGTTCATGCCACCAGCCATCTGCATGCCCCTGGTATTAAACACTTCTTGCCAAAGGTCATGAAGAGTCATTAGAGCAGAGCCCTGGGCCAGCAGCAGCCACAAATAACCTTCATGTGGCCACACTGCAGCCATGAGGATTTCCCATTGATCCAGCTCCCTCCTCCTAAGCAGTAGCTCAGTTCCAGAGAGGTCCTTATGGCTGAAGCACTTCCCAAGTCAGAAGCCATCAGTACTTCAGAGGGTCCCAACAGGTAACTGAAGTAACAGTGAATTAGCAGGTAGGTCATGTAGAGATGGTACATAAAGTGAAAGGTCTCAATTTCTGCACTTCTCACATCAGCTTGATTTCTTGTGCTCCTTTTAAGTATTTCAAGCCCCTCTGAAAGTCCCAATTTTGCACCACTCTCATAAACATCCTGAATAGTACCCCTATACAACCTGGGATAGCAGTGAAGTCATAAAAACATGTATAACACAGCAAACCAAGGGATACTCCTGCTTGCTCAGCCTTGAAGAGAGACTGATGTTCAGCGACAGCCACAGGAACCAGGCACATCATGTCCTCATGGAGCATTCGGCACATCTTTGAGACAAGCCTGAGTTTATTTTACTGCTGCCATTTGTGTGGCAAAAGCACACACCAGCCCTGCAAGCATCACTTTGTTTACAGAAGGAGACAAGCTAAGATGATATTTGAACAACAGCTGTGCAATTAGAGAGCCTCAGAAGATCCTGCATTTTGCTCTCACATTCTCAAGCTTGTCAGATTGCTTTTTAAGTTCACACAGGCACATTTTGGGGCCCCCTAACACAGGCCTATGATCACCTAATGGGAAGGCAAACTGGTGTGTGACAAACAGTGAATGAAGATCAGCTCTACCTGCCCTCATCACAGCACCAGCCAGCTTCCAGCTCAGCTGTGGGGGGATGCACACGCAAATCCCTGCTCAGGGAACTCAGCGGCTGATGGCTTTTTTATTTTTAATCTATGAGATCACCCATCACTGGTACGTAATTTGTTTCTGCAAAATCATGAAGCAAACCAGATGCTATGAGCACCTTGTTCCAATAATGTCTTTAATCCAATCCTGCACCACATGGCCCAGGGTGCTGGTGTCAGCAGGGGTTCTGCCACAGAGCAAGTGTGAATTTACACCCAAATCACACATGTGCCAAGAGCACGTTCACTGAAATCACAGAGAGGCAGCACTTGACAGGAAACACAGACTGCAATTAAAGCACCCAATCTGGAAGGCCAGAGATCAATTCCTCACTTGGCCACACATGCTCTGCATTGCTTCACCTCCCTATCTGAGTTCCCAGCAGCCCTATAAAAGGGGTGGAAGAACACATTCACAGACTGCGCCAGGGCTCAGATACTCGGGGTAGTGAGAGCTCCTCACATCAGAGGAGCTGCAGCAGCTCCCCTCTGTTTCACTCTGCTGCATCACAATGTGGGCAGCTAACAATAATCTTCATTTCATTTAGTGGCAATTCCTGGACCTCCTACAAAAGGAGAAAGTTTCCATAATGACAAAAAGCCACAAATGAGAATTACCTTGCAGTGCCTCACTCAAGCCTTTCCAAATCTCTTCCTTGTGCTTGTAAATCACTGTCAGTATTGTTCCTACTCTCAAGAAGTACAGCAGCCAGTATTTGATCCAAGGAGGTTTGCTTCCAGCATGGTACCACCACAAGGACATCCTGTGCTTCCCCCATCCAAGGAAGCCAGCACCCCTTCCTGGGAAACTTACTTAGTTACCTCTTGTTATCAGAATATAACTCCTCTATAAACCAACTTTGCTTATGGCATGTTCTCCTCAGAGACTTCCTGTCTCCTTCCACATGTAGAACACAAGTAAACACTTAGCACAAGTGAAAGCAAATTGGTCGTGACTTTCCAGAGAAGCAGCACCAGCCCTGCAGCTGGCACACTGCCTTCCCAACGGGCACAGCCTCAGCCTGCCCAGAACATTTACACAGGAAAAAAGTCACCTTCAAGGGAAGCAGTTCCCAGTCCCAACATAAGTGTGCAGCACCTAGCCAGTCCTGACCCCTTATTATCCATGATTAATGCAGGTGTTCCTTCTTGGAAGGCAATAAGTGCTAAATCCAGAGTGGATTCCAACTTGTCTTCAGCACATTTATAACTTCCCACCTGCTCTCTTCAAGCTGCTGACAAGCTCCTGCACAAAGGGGAGAAGGCCCACACTGCAATAAAAACATTATGGTAGTGCACATGCAACCAGAGGTTAGCAACCTGTTCCTTTTTAACTACTAGAACACTTCCACAAGACCTCAGCTGGAGAGTTAAATCATGTATAAACTGCAGCCAGAATCCCAAAACCAAGCTTTCTTATACTAACAACTTCATAGAAGGACTGTTTGAAACAGAAGCTATTTTGGTTTAACATGGAAGGTTCCTTCCTGGGATAATGACTGCACTGGGCTAACAATGCCTTTAAACCAGCTCTTAGCTACCACAGCTGTTCCATAAGCAACCAGCCCCCCTGGGCACAACGCAGACCCCTTCTGTGACAGGCTGCAAAAAGCCTACAAGTCTCTGGCCTACACAACTTCTTACACAATTAAATCCACTAATACCTGCTTTTCCTCTCTGATTATATCTCAGGACACAGCACACACTGTCCCAGCAAAAGCTGTGCTGCTAAAAGTACCAAAACTACACTTGGGATACCTCAACATTTACCAAGTAACTCCCTTGGGATGATTCTTCACAAGTTCCCCTGGCTTCTACTCTCAGAAAAACAGGCTGCTAGAACACAGAATCAAACATCCTACCTGGCAGAGCAGAGTGCAGAGTACATGTTCTGCCTCACAAGAAACACAGAAAAAGCAATAGGGAAAAAACGAAAAAATAAAAATCACATGTTCCATTCCAAGAGGAGAAACAGTTTAATTCCTAATCCAAATGTCACTGGTCAGCTGATTAGAAGCTGGCCTTTGGCTGAACTAGAAAGCAGTAACTCACAAAATACACTTCAAAGCAATGCCTTGAACCCAGCCACACTGGAATTGGGTTGAGGATAATATAAATCTGCAAAATGTACCTCAGATGGGATTTGCTTTCAAGTGAAATTATTTCAGAAGAAGCTCATGTGTATTTTCAGTGACTTCAGGTTATGGTGCTGCACGGAAAGGAGGTGCCAAGGCTGAGCAGGGCAGGGGTCAGCAGAAACCCTCCACACTCAGGCCAGCCACACCACTGGGCAGCTCAGGGAAACCCCACACCATCAGGCATGGGCTGGGCATTCACAACCTCTCCCAGCTGCTTCCTACATGCACTGGCCTGCAGGTCTGCTAAGGGAAGTAAGGATGAATCCCATAGTGTTCCTCTTTTCAAAACAAAGGAAAAAATACACCTAGCAAACGTAAGATGATTTTGTGAGTTTGCACTGGTTTGTAATACCAACCATTAAATGCTTTCAAATCAACACACAGCACATACCTGAAAAACTTCAGTGAGATATCCAACAATTATTAAACCTGAATCCCTTACTTACCCACTTGAAGGAGAAAAGACTCAAAAAAATACAACTAAATTTAAAAGTAACTTTTCATTGACCTGCAGAAACACAGCCTGTGCCTTTTACTAGAAGCAGAGCAAGACAAATAAAACCCTGCTCAAACACATGCCCCATCAATGTTTACACACCTCGGGTCAGCTCAGCACTCTCTCACATCATTTTGAATACAGAATACACAGAGGCCCTCAAAAATGGGACACTGGGGCAATCCCCAACCTGTTTTAGCTCAGAGAAGTACCCATGCCTTGTGGTACTCTGCCACACACATTGCTCACATCTCTCAAACTCCCTAGCAAATTCCTCTTTATGGCAACATCCTTCTCAAACTTTCTGCTGCTTTGATCCCCATCAGAAAGACACCAAGATTCCTAGAGCTCTGGGGTTGATTTTTGTTGTTTTGCTTTTTTCCCTTACACACAGGCAGAAACAAAGAGCAGCATCTGATTTGATCAAGCACTATTTCGGTTTCTTTTCAGAAAGAAAACAGCAAGACAGCAGCTTGACTCAGCCCCACACTGCAAGAGCACCTGGGCATTCACTTGAGCTCTGTGAAATACCACTCACCCCAAAAAGCAGCCACAACACCCCTCAGCACATACTGTGTGACTTCAAACCTGGACCTGCAGACCTCCAGGACCAGCAGCACTGCCCTCCCACCACAGATAATCCTTGTGCATTTGAGGGGAATTTTTCAAGAGATTATTTGTGCTATTACATGGATTAGAGCAAGACAGCTACAAAGACTCAACCAGGAATCACCTATTGCAACACTCTGTTAGTAAAAAAAATACTGATTCACCAGTATCCTAACACCACAAACAGCCCCTCAAATTCCTTCTATATCATTCCCATCGACTTTCTTCCAAAAGGAAGGCATGTTCTTCCCTGCCCAGGAAGGCAGGTATACAGACAGAGCTATTTCTCAGGGGTGCGGATTGCACCTAACCACAGCAGGTATTTTGGGGGATCTATACAAGAGCCCAGAGGCACATGAAGCCATCTGCCATCTGGCACAGGCAGTACTGCAGCCAAGGCACACTCCTTGTCAGCAGGGTTGCTCAGCAGAATTCAGGGTGAGCAGGCACAGCTCTTGCAGACAGAGGCAAATCCCAACACTTCAATTCCAAAAGTTCTGGTTCAACTCAAGTCTCCTCCACATCTTTCATCACTTCAACAATTCTCTCTTTTAAGCCACTTGTACATCGCTTTTTTTTTTTCATGTTTCACATGCTGCACCTAAACACAGGCCTCCCCACTCCCTCCTAAAAAAATGGGGATAAGAGGTCCTTCCTTCCAGACAGGATACTCTTCCTACCAAGTGCTTCCCAGGGGACTTTTCCTTTTAGCAGAAATAGCCATGAGATGCCTTTTCAGCACTGCTGAAAGACCACTGCAGATACAGAGAGGCTTTCCAGCCAAGGTTTCAGACATCAGGAGCACAGTGACCAGGCTGCCCATGAGCTCCCCAGGTCTCCAGCTGAGTCAGGGAGAAAAGGCTGTTTTACCTGCACACTCAGCCATGGGCATGCAGAGCTGCAGCACTTCCTGACCCACGCTGCTCCAACTTTCCTACAGAGGAAACAGCACTTTCACTGTTCCCAACAAAAGGTGACAACCTGCAAACCAACACACCACCTTGCTCTTGTCCTCTCTGAGGCTTCACTCCGCACACAGAGGGATTCCAGACTGCCCACAGCAGAGTCTTGCTGTGAGGGAGATACCTGGGCAGCAGCTTTCACCAGAAGAACATCCTCTGCCTCACAATAACAGAACACAGCACCTGTTTCACAGGGGTGCTCGGCCTGCCTGTGAGGAACCCAGAGCTGCAGGCCATGCTCTATCCCACAGGCCAGCCAAGAAAGCAGGAGTTGCAGGGAAAAGCCCCCAGAAGCAGCAGCTGCCCCAGGACAGAGAGGCAGGGAAGGGAGGCTCTTCACTGCCAGGCAAGCTGTGCTCCCACCTCCACCACTGCTGCAGCTCAGCCCTGCCAAGCAGGACAGCCCGGTGACACAGGGCTTGGTGACACACGGCATCACTTCCCAGGGCTGTCAGCATGGGGCAGAACCTGCCAGCAGATTACTCATCACCAAAAAAAGCCTCTGCCTTTCCATGTTACCAGGATGAGGCCATTCTGTATTAAAAACAGACTCTGACAGCTTCTCAAGTTTAGCCCACGTAGGTCCTAAGCTTCCAGGACCAAAAGGGCCTTGGAAATATCAGTCCAGGCAAACCTATATTGCAAACTTCAAGGGAAAAAAAAAATCACTACAGTTGCTAGTTAAAAGCCATGTTTTGGTGTTCCTCTCAGCAGAACAGATCAGAAACCAAGTCTAAAAAACAGTCACAGACCTATTTTCTTGTACACTGTGGTGAATTCTTACAAGCTGAACACAGGGAGCGTACACAGAATCCCTTCCATTTTATGCCTCTTTCTGTAAAAGCCAATACAGGTCCTCCCACTCAGCTCTCTCCCAGCAGCTCCCCTATCCTTTGCCATCAGAACAAAACACTGTTTTGACTAAATTTGCCCAGGATACTGCGCAGGAGGGACCAGGAGCAGGTCTAAGGTGGCCAACATCTCTCTGAAGGTCGAGGCTAAGGTTACCAGCCAGAGCCATTCATGAGGCTCCTTACAGCCCCAACAAATGAAATGTAAAACGATAGCTCAAGCAGCAGAGCTGGTTATAATTAAACAAATGCCACCAGCAGTTTGCTGCATCACAAGGCTTGCACACATCATGGGTTCTATAACCCCTAGGATTCATTTTTTTAAATCTCTAACTGTTTTATTTAGGAGGAAAAAAAAAAAAAAAGCCAACTGGGATCACCACTTCCCCTTGAAGAAATACCCACACAGAGAGAAATCCTTCATCCCAGGTCACAGCCACTCCTGCTCAGCCTACCTATGTAAATAACATAGCTACAAGGAATTTACTTTAGTGCTTTAATCCTCTCTGCTTGAGGCAGGAAAGGAGGTAAAAGCTGAAGAAAGTTTAAGAGTAAAGGACACTTTATTTATGGCACCTCATTCTGCACCAAAATATATGACAATTTTGGTTTGGGTGTTTCTTTTGGTTTTTTAACTCCCAGCGTAGAAGTGGGAAATAAATTAACATCTGAAAATCTTCCCATTTCTAAAGCATTAAAAAAAAAAAAACAAATCCAGCAAACCCACCCTGGATTTACAGATGGGAAGACCAGACATGTCAGCTTACAGACACCGCTGGACTGCAGTTCTGTCAAGGACAATGAAATATTCAGGAATCTGGGGGTCAAGGAGGAGGCTGGGTGCCCGGGACAACTCAAGGCCTCCCTTTCAACTTGGACAGGGAAGGAAGGATGGAAAAGCAGCATACAACGAGCGCTCAGAAAGGCACCTGGATCTCACCTTCCGCCAGCACCTCGTCCACAGTGACCTGGTGCCGGCCGATGCTGAAGACCCGGCCGATGTAGCCGCTGCCCGGGCCGCTGCTGCCGCCGCCGCCGCCGCCGCTGGTGCCCGACCCGGGCCCGGAGCCGCCCTGCTCCCGGCGCGAGTCGAAGAACTTCTTCATGTCTCAAGAGGCGGCAGCTGCCAGCGATGGGGGCGACGCCGGTGACAGGTCTCGAGCCCTTCCTGGCTCCTGCCGCGGCCGCTCGCCTCACAGGGCCGAACCGCGCTGTCCCCCAGGGACTCACACCTGCAAAACCATAGGGGATAACGGGGTTGCAGCGCTGCCCCCGCGGGCCCCTCCGTGAACCCCGAACCGCAGGGACTCTGTCCGGTACCTCGCAGAAGGCAGCGGGTGCCTCCATGCGCCCCGCGGGGCCGGCGTGCGCAGCCCCACCGGGTCACGGCGGGGGCCGGCTGCCGGCAGGGCCTGGGGCCCGCATCGCTGCCTGGCGGCGTCACCGGCGGCCACCGAGCCCGTCAGGGATAGGGACCAACGCCACCGCCGCCCCCCGCCGGCCCCATCCGGCCAGGAAATGGGCCGTCACAGGAAGTCCCGGCTGCCGTCGGAAGCACCGCCCCCGCGCCTCCACCAGCTGCAGGGCCCGGCCCCGCCGCCCCGGGGTGTAGCGTCCTGCGCTGTTCCGTCTCCTCTGCCCCGCCCCGTCCCGTCCCTTCCCGGGATGTTGCTTCCCAGAATGTCCCGTCACGCGGCCCTCGGAGCGGCCCCCCGCACCTCGGTGCGGTGGGAGGGGGAGAGGGGGCTCGGCGGGATGGCGGCGCCGCGCGCGGCACGCTGGGGGTGGTAGTTCCCCGTCGCCAGAGGAGGGGGTGCCCTGGGGCGGTGGGGACTACAAGTCCCGGCATGCCGCACGGCTCTGGCCGGCAGGGGGCGCTGTGCCGGCGGGGCCGTGAGGGTCGCCCCTCAGACCGGCTGGGACCGGAGGCCGCCCCATGGACAGAAGACGGGGCCCGGGGATTCTCTGGCCCCCTTGCCGTGACGGATGAGTGCAGATACCTAGTCCGCGAGGAACCACGGCTCGCGTTAGGGCTTTGCAAGTGACGGGTATTTATGTTTATCTTTGAAATAATGAGCTAAACTCGATGGTTTTGTAATATAATAATAAAAGGTCGCTGCTTTGACATCTTGGGATTAAGCTGAAGCACAAGTTTGATTTTAACACAAGCCCTGCTAGAGCCTGCTTTGACAGCATAAGAAAAAATCCTAAAAGCAGAGATATCCCAAGCCCTCAAAATGTCTTTAGTGTTTTACACCTGGTAGCTGGTTTTATAAAACCTGTGCCTTGGATTTGCTGTTAAATTGCAGCTTCCTTCTCCTTCCTGCCCAATTACTGGCAAGATGCTCATCAGGGGCACTGCAGCTCCTCCAGAGCCCAAAGCCATTGGGTCAGGCATTGGAAAGGTTTAGTTTAGCCCAAATGCACTTTGGGTTATTTTCAGCATTTTCTCCTCAGAAATCAGTAGATTTTCCCAGCCTGTAGCATCCAGAGCAGCTGACTCCTCTCCTCATGCACTTTTGAAGGCCGGAGCTGGGATTTCAAACAGCAGAGGGAAATGTTAAAATGGAAAAATATGTTTTTTTCCCGAATGAAGCCCCATAATACAAAATCCAAGAAGCACGTGGTTGCCAAATGAATACCTCTATGACAACACCACTCTCCTTCCTCCCCTCTGACTGAGATGGAAGAGGAAACCAAAGCATGGTCCCATTTTCCCAACTACTATTATTTCCTGTATTATGGTAATAACTACAGCCATCCTGCTGCCAACCCCTGTCCCCAGTGGATAGGCCAGGCCTGTTTTTTTTTGGGATGACAGAAATGTTTACCCTTCAAACAACCCTTTTCTTCATCCAGCCTTGGTTTGGTCACAGGCTTCCATCAATGCCAGTGAGATTGGTTCAGCATGTTGTAAATAGCTCTAACTGGGTTTTTCCTCACAGTGTTTGAAGACTTTTAAGATGCATACAGCTCTCAGAACAGGAAGGTGAAATTGCCGGTGGTAACATTTAGCAGGGATACACAGATCTGACAGCACATCGCTACAGTTGTTTTTCTGCTGAGCCACTGTGCCTCCTCACTGTGGTTATAATGCTACACTTCTTCCACCATCCTTGTCTTCAACAGGTTTGAAAGGTATGGGCTCACAATCCCACCCTGCAGACCCCGAAGTCCTCTTCTGACCACCTTCAGTCACCCATAATTTGTAGGGTGGGACCTGACTGCACCTCATTTCCAAGTATGCTCCAAGTCTGCACTGCCATAATTTCAGCCAACACATATGTGAAAACAGCCCATTTTCATTTGCAGGCTTTAATCTGCATGAAACCTGCTTAGCTGTGCTTTGAGGCTCTGTGATGAATTAACTGCCTAGAGGTCAATACTTAAGGTTTACATGCCCTTCAGAATAAATATGAAGTGAGTAAAGTCTCAGTTGCTTCTATACATTATTTTAAATTATTTTTAAAATTTCTCTAACCCGTGAAAATCCCCCAGGCATCTCTTAAGACAGGTAAAACACCCAGTTTAAAAACATCCCATCACTGGGGATTTCTGGGGACCCTGCATAACTGAACAATTTCCAAGGAAATTGGGCATCTCTCTACAGTACAGGGAAATGACTCATTTCCAACTGAAGACGATAAAAGCCACTGCATGCAGAGAGCTGCAGATGTACTGCTGAGCCTCCTCCCTGGCTCTGAGAGGGCTTTTTTTTACACTTACCTGCAGTGCAATGCAGGGAGTGTCAGACCCACCCACGCTGGGGGCTCTCATATTCAGACCACGGGCACACAAGCCCCACCCATGACCATTTTGGGGAGCAAAAGCTCAGCAGGAACCATCCCCGGCTGCAGATGCTGAGGATATTCTTTATTCCAGAAGGCACAAGGCTTGGCTGCACTGCTGCAATCCAAATGACCTTCACAGGGATCAGAGTGAACTGAGCCTGAAAGCTCCAAGGGAAAAAGCTGATCAGTGACCACAGCACAGACGTGTCCTGGTGTTTCTTCCCTGTCAGAGTGACTCCAAAGTGCTCCCAGGCTCGTCTGCTGCAGAGAGGAACCTTAGTCTGACTGATATGCTCAATCCTAAACACCAAATTTTAAGATGCTAAAATCCCATGACACTAGGTTTAAAGTATCTGAGTGTGGTCAGCAGAGCTGTTCCCCTTCACACTGGCTCCCTGATCCCTGGTCCTCCTGCACTGCTCACAAAAAACATTCAAATCCCCAGGAAGAAGCACATTAATACAGCTGCATCCCTCTCCATCAAACTTTCCAGACAGCTCAGCATTTTCTAAATAAACACACAGGCCTGGACAGGTTTCCTGCGGCCCGTGAAAGGTGAGGGCACACTGGCCCCTTCTGGAGAGCTCGAGGAGCGGCAATGACAAAGAACAGAGCTGGCACAGCTTCTTGTGCTTGCTGTCACTTAAAGTGGCCAGGGGAAACAAAGCCATGGTCACATTTTCCTGAATTCACCACATAACAATTAAGTCTTAATCACACAGTTATGTTTATCTTGATAAGGATGTTGGGAGAACCAATTTTTACACAGGCATACAGTGGTGGGGCAACTGTTTCAAAGTAATGAAGGAGATATTCAGATTAGGTATAAGAAAGGAATTCTCCCCTTTTGGGGGGATAAGGCCCTGGCACAGGATGCCCAGGGAAGCTGTGACTGACCCTGGGTCCCTGGGAGTGTCCAAGGCCAGGCTGGATAGGGTTTGGAACAGCTTGGGACAGTGGAAAGTGTCCCTGACCGTGGAGGATGGAATAAGATGAGCTTTGATTTCCTTCCCAACCCAATGCATTCCACAATTCTATGTATCTTTAAACATACAATTACAGTAAAAAATTCTGTTAAGCTTCTCACCAGCTAAAGAATAGAGCGGCTGTTCTATTGATCTCTCTGCCTGGATTTCAAGGATTTCTTTCCAAGTTGTACCGGTTTGAAAAGCAAAACCAGTGAGACTTCAAGTCATTAATACAATTTTTAATAGGGAAGAGAAAAAGGAGAAACAAAATACATGCAATAATAAAAAAAAAATAAAACCACTGACAGAGTCAGAATACAACCTGATACCCTGTCAGTCAGGCTGCTGGTGCAGTTTTCCTCCAAAGGGTCCAGCGATGATGTGGAAAAAAAGTCTAGTTCTTCCTCTGGAATCCAGTGGAAAAAGGCTGCCTTTGGCGTTCTAAACCTTAGTTTTTATCTAGGTAGGAAAGGCTTGGCTCGTCCTCCTGGCTGGAGCATCTCCCAATGGGATGATGTAATCTTATCAGTCATACAGTAGGACTCAATGGCCCTGTCCTGGTTTACAATACAAGATACGTATTCTATTACCATCTGAGAAGGGTGATCATCCTTATCTCTGTGGGAAGTATCTTCTGTTAATGGGCCATTGACTCCTACATTGACTGCCTACAACACAGCAAGAACCATCAGTGAAGAGGGCATATCGTCTTTCAGTCTCTGCTAGCTCATTATATGGTGGGGCTTCCTCAGTACATGCCACTTGCTCCTCTTCTTCTTCTTCTTCAGAAGATAACCCAAAAGTCTCACCTTCAGGCCAGTTTGTAATTATTTCCAGAATCCCAGGGCGATTTGGATTTCCAATACGGGCGCGCTGAGTGAGGAGGGCAATCCATTTGCTCCATGTGGTGTCAGTGGCATGATGTGTGGAAGGAACTTTTCCCTTGAACATCCAGCCCAGTACGGTAGTCGAGGTATCAGAAGCAGCTGTGTTTCAGTGCCAGTTACTTCAGAGGCTGCTTAAACTCCTTCATAGGCAGCCAAAATTTCCTTCTCTGTGGGAGTGTAGTTGTTTTCAGACCCTTTGTTGCTTCTGCTCCAGAACCCCAGTGGTCAACCCCGAGTCTCACCAGGCACCTTCTGCCAAAGGCTCCAGGATAGACCATGGTTTCCAGATGCAGAGTAGAGCACGTTCTTTACCTCTGGTCCTATCCTGACTGGACCAAGGGCTACCGCATGAGCGATCTCTTGCTTGATCTGGGTGAAGGCTTGCCGTTGTTCAGGGCCCCAGTGGAAATCATTCTTCTTGCGGGTAACCAGGTAGAGAGGGCTCACGACCTGGTTGTACTCAGGGATGTGCATTCTCCAAAAGCCTATGGCACCTAGGAAAGCTTGTGTTTCCTTCTTGTTGGTTGGTGGAGACATCGCGGTGATCTTGTTAATTACCTCTGTTGAGATCTGATGACGTCCATCTTGCCATTTGACTACTAGAAACTGAATTTCCTGAGCTGGTCCCTTAACCTTACTTCGCTTAATGGCAAAACCAGCCTTCAGCAGAATCTGAATAATCTTCTCTCCTTTCTCGAAGACTTCCCCTGCTGTGCTCCCCCATACAATGATGTCATCGATATACTGTAGATGTTCGGGAGCCTCACCCTTTTCCAGTGCAGCCTGGATCAGTCTATGGCAGATGATGGGACTGTGCTTCCACCCCTGGGACAGTCGGTTCCAGGTGTACTGCACACCCCTCCAGGTGAAAGCAAACTGAGGCCTGCACTCTGCTGCCAGAGGAATGGAGAAAAATGCACTGGCAATGTCAATGGTGGCGTACCACTTTGCTGCCTTGGACTCCAGCTCGTACTGGAGTTCCAGCATGTCCGGCACGGCAGTGCTCAGCAGTGGAGTCACTTCATTCAATGCACGATAGTCCACAGTCAATCTCCATTCTCTGTCAGACTTGCGCACAGGCCAGATGGGGCTGTTGAAGGGTGAGTGGGTTTTGCTGACCACCCCTTGGCTCTCCAGCTTACGAATCATCTCATGGATGGGAGTCACAGAGTCTCTGTCGGTACGGTATTGCCGACGGTGTACTGTTGTTGTGGCGATTGGTACCTGTTCCTCTTCAACTCTCAGTAGTCCCACAGCAGAGGGGTCATCTGAGAGACCAGGCAAGGTATTCAGTTTTCTGATGTCTTCTGTCTCTACAGCAGCTATCCCAAAAGCCCAACGATATCCCTTTGGGTCTTTGAAATACCCATTTTGAATATAGTCTATGCCAAGGATGCATGGGGCCTCTGGGCCAGTCACGATGGGGTGTTTCTGCCACCCTTTCCCAGTTAAACTCACTTTGGCCTCTACTACAGTCAGCTGCTGGGATCCTCCTGTTACCCCAGAAATAAAGACTGACTCTTCTCCTACATACCTTGATGGCATCAGGGTACATTGGGCGCCGGTGTCAACGACAGCCTTATGTTTTTGTGGGTCAGATGTGCCAGGCCATTGGATCCACACAGTCCAATAGATCCAATTGTCCCTCTCCTCTACCTGGCTAGAGGCAGGGCTCCTCTATTCCTGGTCTTGGTACACATTGCTCTCTTCCTGTAAATAGGCTCTTGAGGTCCCTTCAAGAGGATCAGTCATATCATCATTCTGATACTGTTTGGAGTTCTGTGCACAAGAGACTGGAGCAGCATTGATTCTAGATGAACTTCTCGTGTTGGGTGTCCCTCTTTTTAGTTCACGCACCTGGGCTGCTAAGGAGGAGGTGGGTTTTCCATCCCACTTCCTCATGTCTTCTCCATGCTCCTGAACGAAAAACCAGAGGTTACCTCGTGGAGTGTGTCCTCTCTCCCTGGCTGGGAAATGCCGGCTCCTAATGGCAGAGACTCTTGTTGGTTCTGGTGAGATCTGGTAGTTTTCTTCCTTAAGTTCTTTTTTTAGTTTCTGATGGCCTTCTTTAATCAAGCTCTGGACTTGCTCAACCAGCCTTGTTTCCACGGTCGAGACGTGTGTACGAAATGGGGCAGTGACAGTGTCCTCATAAATTATTAGTTTATTGGCCAAGACGCCTACCACATCCTCACCTTCCCTCCATTGCAGCATTGCCAGATAACGGGAGTACATCTGTGGTCCAAGCCGTGCGAATCTCAACCACATCTGTGACGTGCACCAGACACAGTCTGGGCTCTTAGGAAATCTCTCATCTTCTGAGAAAATGATCTCCAGCACAACCAATTTCCTCAGGCATCAGATACCTTGTTCCATTGTGCTCCATTTTCCTTGGTGCACCTGGAGATCTTCTTTACAAAGGTATCTGTCCTTCACACTTGTCAGCAGTCAGCGCCAGAGCCTGAGGGTTTCTTGGTTTTTCCCGATCCCCTGGTCAATGACCACATCCCGGGACAGAGATCCCAGTTGCCTGGCCTCAATTCCATCCAGAATGGTGTCATTGGCTGCAGCGTCCCAGATGCAGAGCAGCCAGGTCAGGATGGACTCGTTTGCCTGGCGGGTGAATTCCCTCCGCAGGTCACGCAGCTCACCCAGGGATAGAGAGCGAGTGATGATTTCTGGCTCTGTCTCTTCTGCTGGGTGCGAAGGTCCTGCCACGTCCTCATCAGTGACTATGCGAACTGATTTGCTCTTTGATTTCTTCTTCTGAATGGGGGCAACTGCTACTGGTCTGGGCTGTTCTGGTTCGGTGACAGTTTGTGTGGAGATGCTGATGGCACTTTTGGTTCCTTCCTCCTGGGTAAAAGTCTGCGTAGAGACGGATGCTGTTGCTTTTCTTTTGGCTTTTTTCTCCTCTGTGGCAGTCTGCGTAGACACGGACGCTGTTGCTTTGTGTTTGGTTCTTTTCTCCTTTGTGACAGTCTGTGCAGACATGGACGCAGTAGATTTGTTTCTTTTTTCCTCTTCCTCAAGAATATGCTGCACTATACCATGTAGTGTTTTGTTTCTAAGCATGTTGCAGGCTGTGAAGGCTGTGCAGAAGAGACAAAGCAGAACTAACAACATTATGCTGTCCTTGGTATCCAGAGAGAACTCAACATTTCTAAAATCTGCTGTGCCAGGCCTGAAAGATTGGAAAAAATCATCCTTTTCCCCTCCCCCCAGGGGCTGGGTGCGATTGTTGAGACCCCAGATGTAGCAGCCTAGACTAGGACAAACAAAGTTGAGTATATATTCCGAATAATGTTCATTGCCTCAGAGGTTGTCATGCAATAGACATAATAGACCAATAAAGCAATTTTTATACCATACCCTGGTCTACACAGGAGCATTACAACTGGCAGATAGTTCCCCATGTGCGGAAAAATATAAAGAGTAAGATATAAAACCCATGTAACCATGTTGAGAATCATGGCGAATAGGTGGCTTCCACAATTAAAATTGTAATGCTGACTTTTCTCAGTACCTTTGTGCCACACGTTGGGCGCCAATAAATGTATCGGTTTGAAAAGCAAAACCAGTGAGCCTTCAAGTCAGTAATACAATTTTTAATAGGGAAAAGGAAAAAAAAAAGGAAAAACAAAATACATGCAATAATAAAAAAAAAAAATAAAACCACTGACAGAGTCAGAATACAACCTGATACCCTGTCAGTCAGGCTGCTGGTGCAGTTTTCCTCCAAAGGGTCCAGCGATGATGTGGAAAAAAAGTCTAGTTCTTCCTCTGGAATCCAGTGGAAAAAGGCTGCCTTTGGCGTTCTAAACCTCAGTTTTTATCTAGGTAGGAAAGGCTTGGCTCGTCCTCCTGGCTGGAGCATCTCCCAATGGGATGATGTAATCTTATCAGTCATACAGTAGGACTCAATGGCCCATTAACAGAAGATACTTCCCACAGAGATAAGGATGATCACTCTTCTCAGTTATGGCCCATCAACAGAAGACATTTCCCACAGAGATAAGGATGATCACACTTCTCAGATGGTAATAGAATATATATCTTGTATTGTAAACCAGGACACAATTGCATAGTAGTGGCCCCCAAACACTATTAGTATGACCAGAAAAACCATCGCTGATCTTCATCACCCCCAAGAAAAGGTCAATTCTCAAGCACACTATCATGGAACTGGGCTTTACTGGGTTCAGAGTTGTGTGGAGGAACAAAAAGACTCCAGAACTCAGATCTGTATTTTATGTGTTTAAAAACTGTAAGTTTCTACCTACTTGGTGCTCCTGTTTGCCCTTGCAGGACATCCTCACTGGCTCCAGCAATGGTTCTGCTTTCTGCGACTGGAAGCCAATCTTCCATACACAGTAGTGGCACTCTGGTAGGCACACCCAGAAACAATGGAGCTGATTGAGCTCTCGGGCTCATGCACGTGGGATGCAATGGCCTGGATTGACCCTGTGTACAGCTGTGTTTCTCAAGGAGCATGACTTTGCACCACAGCTCCACACTGTCCTTTATAGCAGCTGCTGTTGCACTAAGGAAAATTTGTGGGTTGGGTTCTCCCTGACAAGGGATTTATCAGCTGTGTTTCCAGTGTCAGGATCCTGTTGAGGCTCCTTCTGCCCCAAGCCACCTCACCCAGGTCTGCCCACACCCTTTGCTCACTTCTGTTTAAATGCAGGGTCAGGAAAAGTTCTGAGCTGGGCAGTCATAGCTCTGTTTCCATTCCCTAGAGCTGGGTTAAGGCCAAATTACAGAGCAACTAAGTAAGATTAAACTACATGGAGGCAGATATTAATTAAGAAAAAAAAGTGAAAGCTACTTATTTCCTCTTCAGAACGATATGTATTCTAATTAAACAGTCATTAAGCCCCCTCCAACTCTGGGTATTTGCTGACTCTTGTGTTCCCCTTTGGATGGATTCATGGACACAGGCAGCCAGCAAAACCATCAGATCATCGATGGCCCCAGACTGTTTGCATTCCCTGCTGTTTATAGCTTCAGTGAATAAAAGAAAACAGCAGACTGGGCCCGTGGCCAAGTGCAGCCTTCAGTTTCTCTGTGGGAGAAAGGCAGAATGGGTGGGCATCTCTGAGGCAGTGTCAGCACAGCATATGCTGGGGGACGGCAGTGTGGAGAGCCCCCCCCACACCCAAGATGCTGTTAGAGCTGTCAGCGTGAGGAACTGAGAGCATCCGGGATCCCCTCCTGTGTGCCTGCCTGCAAAACACACGAGCATCCCCACCTTGAGAACCTAGTGATTGAAGCACACTTGAAACAGTGAATTCAACTCCAGGCTGGCTCCTCATAGCAGTTCTCATTGCTATCTCCCCTTACAGTTTATTATCTGAGTTTATTGTCGTGGGCTCCCGTGTCCAAGTGGTCTCTTGTTTTAAAGGCATCTTGGGTCACAGGAATTTTCTCAAATCAGTTCTGATCCCCAGTCCGTACTTGGCCTTATGTGACAATTATGTTTATGTAATCTACCCAGAGAGCCTTTGACTTGCATAGCAGTGCTGGTATTCTGTGCTCAGGGTTCTAAATCCTGCCTGGAGAGTTCTGCACATTCCCCTGATAACACTGAGTGCAGAAGCAGTGTTTCTAATGGTTATGAAGAGTTAAGAACACTCCAATTTCTTATGTGAATTGGAATAGTTCCATTTTCCCACCTCAAATAAGCACTGCTTACCTAGCTCTGGGAGTGTTTAATCTTCCTTTCTCTCTTTGTGTTAAAAGGGTTCTACTCCAATTGAAGATCAACAGCTCCAGGCTGCCTCTTCCTAAAGGCTTCCCTAAAGCACCTCTTCCCAAAACACCTCTTCCCAAAACACCTCTGACCTCTGGAAGTGGCTGTTTCACCTTACACAGTGCTGAACAGCAGGTAAGGACACACCCTTGCTCTAAGGGTCAGAAGTGTGATGTCTGCATCGAGCCCTAACAACTGCAGTTCACTTTGGACTGTTGTGATACTAATACACAGAATGAGAGAATTCCTTACCCTCTTACTAACACTCAGAACTCAGTGCTTCAGAAAAGCAAGGGCTGGTTTTCAGCCTCCACTCTACCTTCGGGTATTGCTGCTATGGAGACAACACTGACAGCTACAGCATCCAACGCACTCCCACAGCACTTGTGCAACCTTTAAATAACCCCATTTTCAGGGGCTGCTGCTTGCAAACTGCCAGTGCTTGGGTATGAAAATGAGCACTTCCCTTGTGAACCTCCCAAAAACACTAGCTTAACCCCCAAAGGCCCAAATTCTGACCCTCACTAGGTGAATGACTTCATTAGTGTCAGAATGTGGAGTTCAGTGAATGAGGTGAGGCTGTACCTCTAGAGCTAAAGGCAGGTACCTACTAATGAAAGGACACACTGAAAATCTCTCCTCCTAGCACAAGGTTCCTTTGCTCTGAAGTGCAAATTTAAAAGGTCAGGTCCTTCAGGCAAAAACAAATGCTGCCATTTTCTAGAGGTTCAGCTCTGTTCTCATTGTGGGACTTTGAATAAATACCCCCATCCTAATGGGCTGCTGCTTGAGCCCAAGTTATTTACTTAATGCACATTGCCCTCTCTGTTTTTCTGTGACCTTTAATTTTACTAGGTCTTTTGTAGATGAGAAAACAGCAGGATGGAATGGGGATAGAAAGCAGGTGTGTATCTGAGTAAAGTATGGGGGGGTTGAGAGCTTTATAACAAGTGTTGTTGAAATAATTGACAGGACAAATTAAGTATCTGTGAACAGAAGAGCAATATGCTCTGTCACTGCACTGAGAGGGACTGCTGGCTGGTCCCTTGCTGTCCCTCTTCTGATGCAAGGACAGCAAAGCTATGCCAGCCAGTGATATCCTTCAGCTGGAGATACTGAAGGATAACCATAGCCTTTCCACCCTTTCAGAGATACAGACAGGGCTGAAAGCTGAGCAGACCCTGCACAAAGGGCTCCTGGAGAGAC
The DNA here is from genome assembly GCF_963662255.1 of Cinclus cinclus. Taxonomy (NCBI): domain Eukaryota; kingdom Metazoa; phylum Chordata; class Aves; order Passeriformes; family Cinclidae; genus Cinclus; species Cinclus cinclus. Next base: position 439,273 of record NC_085074.1, on the reverse strand, counting down.
AAAGCTTTGTCACCTGAACCTTGTCTTGGAAAAAACAGCAACATCCCTTCACTTTCCTGAAGGGAGCAGCTCCTGTAGCAAGGTACAGCAGGGTTCCTTAAACCCCCGTCAACCTATCCACCTTCCAGAGAAGCCCAGACAACACTCAGCATGCTCAGAAGCTTTTGTGCCTTTTTTGCTTTCTGGCCTAAATAATCCTGACTGAATCAGATGGCTCTGGAGCCAGCATCCATAACCAGACAAAATTCCAGGGAACTTGGCTGTGTGATGCATCAGGATCTGGCTGGTGAATGGACTACACTTACATGACTAATTCAGGTGGCCAAAACATGCACACCAATACTTTGTATCTTCAAGTATTCCTCCTACTTGGTGCCTCTCCCAGGGGGAAAGAAAAGGTTAAATCATTAAAATAATGAATGGCAGGATTCGTGCAATATTTAACTAATTTGTAGAGAAAATTAATAACTCATGGTATTAAATAATTACTGTTGCATATACCAGTGACTGCAGTGACAGAGCCTTCCAGTCCTGGGGGCTGAAGAGACTAGGAAGCAAACAGAAGGATGAAAATACAAAGGCTGAAAAAGTTACTGTCAACATAAGATTGGAGAAACACAGCACTTCTGATGGTGGATTAAAATGGGCCCAGAGCAGGAACTGCTGACTGAGAAGAAGGGATGAGAATGGAAACTTTCACAGATGTAGGAAAGATAAAGAGTTTCTCCTTCGCAATAATTTATAATATGTGCTGGTCCACACTGAATTCTGGTCAGGGTCAAGTGCCAGATTTTGCAAAGAAAGAGGCAGTGCAAAACGGAAAGAATTGAGGGTCGTGCCTGGCTTTTCTGTTCCCCTGGTCTGTGTCCCCTTGCATCAAAAGTAGGTACTGGTCTCTGTGGAGCTGTTTTGGGAGGCTGAGCTGCAGCAGGAGCTCTAACCCACACAGACATGCTCACCGAGGCACAGTCTGCCTGCATGGAGGCTGCTGAATTTAGGTCCCCTTCCAGCAAACGAGCATGTGCAAAGAGCACAGGGATGAGACAGAGCTGTCATATGAGCTGGAAAAAATTGAGAGGGTTGGTTTACCCGTGACAATAACAGTACTTTAGGCATCAGAAGAGACCAAAGGTCCTGAGGATAAACAATTGAAGACAAGATAGGTCTATTGCAAGGCTGATTTCCCTCTGTCAGCCTTGTGATCATGTCTATGGCTGACCTCGAAGGGTCACATCGGGGTGAAGCCGAACTCCCGTTGCCTGAAGGGTTTTAGCTTGAGGGCACTGTCATTTATTGGGGCAAAAGGAATAATCGTTATGCAAAGACTCATCCTTACCGAAATCATGGCTGTTTACAGTGCTGAGTTCTTAGACTTAGGGGTGAGGATGCTGAAGACCCAGAGAGGTATTGTGGGAGCACAGGAAGCACGACGCAGATAAAAAAATTCCTACACGCAACACCGGGGGAGGAACAGGACTTCTTGCTCGGGGGTGTTGCTACCTGTGTACTCCACGCCGTCGTCCCCCTCGCTCCTTCCTCGGGTGTGCCCTAGCGCAGGCAGGAACGAGAGTCCAGAGCCTGCGGGCAGAGTCCCTCTGTTCCCAGAGACTTTTACAGGGAATGCCAGGGAGCGTGGAAGCCGTTGCGACCTGCCATCCCTCCGTGTAATCCTAAAAGTGCAGTGTGGGGTTACAACCCAAACGTGCGCTGTGAAGGACGCTTCCTGCAGAACTTCTCCCAGCTCAGGATCACAAGCAGGGCAGGGCTGGAGCTCCTCTACGTCACTGTCGCGTGTCTCCAGGGCGGGGACTTTGCCACCCAGGGCAGGCACCGAAACTCTCCCCATCTGTGCCAGGAACTCTGCATCTGCGCGGGACAGCAGGTGAGTGCCAAGAGAATGGGGCATCTGCCTTGGCATGGGGACCGGGCTGCATGGCTGGAGGCTCCTGGGAAGGTGCCAAGCGCCATCCCCGCTTTCCAGCGTGCGCTGACGGCACTGCGAGAGTGGCAGACCCGGGCCGGACGATGCCAACGATGCCACGGCACTGGGGCAGCCCGGGGTTCCGGCCTGGGCTGAGCAAGGACGGGGGGCAGGTGTGGGATGGAGGAAGGGCTGACCTTTCCCGGACACAGGGAGTGCGGGTTTTAGTTCCTATTTGTGCTTTGCCCAGGCTGGCACGTCTTCCCCGCTGACCGCTGGAGCACCGAGGACATGAGAGGGGGTGACACGGCTCGGGGTGGGCCCACAGGCTGAATGAGGCGTACAAGGCTATAAGAATCATATTTTTATTCCTTCTGAGGGCAGTGGCCAGATAAAGGTCGTTGTGTGGGAGGCGCTGGGATATTTCAGTTGGCTCGGGGCTCGTGGCAGACGGGAGATCCTTTCCTGAACTGCAAACTCGGAGTCAGTGACCCTGCGGCGGGCCCCAGCCCCAGCCCGGGCACCCCGGGAGCACAGGCAGGGCTGCCCCCCGCACACCGGGAGCGGCTGGCGGTGACGGAGCTGTGGAAAAGCTGATCCAGTGCTGGGTGTGGGTTGTGTTTGGGTAAACGTGCACCGAATGAAGGAATTCGTTGGACAAGTCCAGTGTTTGCCTCGCAAGGAAAAGGGTCACAAAGCGGTGGGTTTCCATCCAGATCCGATGAGTAGGACTGGCAACGCTGCGAGCTCAAACTGGGAGGGGGAGGAAACCGTGTGTTTATATCCTCTTAAACTGTTGGAAGCTTTCCTTGGTGGTTCCTGTGTGTGTGCTCTAAGCAGTCAGGAAAACCTGATTGTGTGCAAGCCTAAACTTGAACTGGCCAGCACACGTGATAGTCTCAGCACTTTTCTGATAAATTAGGTTTATTCTGGATTCAGCTTTTAGAGGATGTTGATATGGACTTAAAACAGACTGATTAGCCTGCCAGAAAAAGATCATCTGTGGGAAAAAAAAAAATCAATCGAGTAAAGGGAGGGATGCCTCCTACGCTTGCACTCTGTCACCTGGACATATTGTTTTGATCTTGTTCTGTCAGGTTTATTGTACCAGGCCTTCTTTCTGGGGTGAAGCAAATAATATCAGGACCACAGCAGTGGCTGGCTGCATAGTTTAATTCTTCAAAACACAGAGTGAAGTATTGTTCCTGTCCTGAAGCTGTTTTTCCCTGATTGAGCTGCAGGAATTGTTTTAAGCTGCTGAGTGATGGCAAATCTGCTGAGCAATGCCCTTCTCTCTCTGCTTGCCAAGGGGTGGCTTCATTCATCTAAAGAGAGTTTCATTCATCTAAAGCCCCAGCATGAGCAGTTCTTGCAGACCCCTTCAGCTGTGAAAGGGTTACGGGGGCCACTGCTGGACAGCCTGGCTGAACTGATGAGCTTTCCCACCTGTAATCTCAGTGGCTCATTCTCACACCGAAATGCACCAGGAACAAACCAGTACTTGCAGACTGAGCAGTGGGTTTGCACTGCTTCCCTTTTCAGTGCTCTGTTCTTTCAATTCCTAGTGGTGTTACCAGGATGAAGAAATCAGAGTCATGCAGTCAATATTCAGTATGGCATTTCTGTTGTTAATGGATGTTGCGAGAGCATTTGCCCAGAGTGCAGTACACACAGCCTTTCCTCATGGTTTGGTTTCCTTCTGCCAGCTCATTTGAACTCAGAATTTCTCTGCTTCCCTTTCCCTTGCTACTGACCTTTATTTTGCCCTCTAATTGACTTGCTAAACCAGCCTGTCTGATATTCCTGCTTCTGTGTACAAACCAGATGCATCATAAAAACAGCAGTGAAATTTGAAGCCTTCATTTAGTGTCTGAATTTGTCTAAATTGTCTTAATAAAACTGTCTTTATTTGTCTAAAGCAAATAAAATTGGCTTTTTACTTCTGTTAAAGATTTGAGAAGAGCAAAGATGACTTTTCTGAGGTCTAGGTCATACTGTGGTTGCTGGAATTCATGACAGATAAAAGAAAGCAAACTCCACACTCATAATTGCCGTATGTTGCCTGATTGCACAGGGTGTAGCAAGGTAGAGGTGCACCTGGGAGTGCCTGTGCGTAACACATCCATGGCAAGTGCCACACAGAGTTAACTGGCCTGAACAGCTTGCCCTGTGCATTCCAGGTCTGTAGGAGTCACGTGGAGCAGGAGCAAACACACTCCTGTTCTTGCACACCTCTCTGGGCTCATGGATAGCAGCTATTAAGCAGGACAAGAATTAGGAAGAGATGTCATTCACTGCTGGCACCTCTGCTTCTGCTTCAGGGCTTTAATGAGAGAACTTGCTCATCTCTGGAATAAAACCACTCATTTGGTGGGTGGACTTGACTTGCTGTCACTGTTTACATATTTTGAATTTATTTTTATTTAATTCAACTCTACTGTATATAGGTATCTTTGAGTGTGACTTTCCTAACTCCTCTCCTCTGATGCTGGGTTGTGAGGAAGTGAACCTTGTCCTGGTACATGACATCCTGTCAATTGATCAGGGACACAGGAAAATTTGGGCACGTTCATGCAAAGGGTCTCTGATTGCAAACAAAATTATGAACAGAACTAATAACCTTGGGCAGATGGCAAGTAAGCTTTGGGGTTTTTCAAGGGTTTTGTCAGTTAAAGCTACAGCCCTACAAGGAAGGACACATTGCACCAAACTGAGTGGGTGTTGAAAGCAGTTCTCCTGCCCAGCGCTCAAGTGAGGTTATCCCTTATGCATTCACCTACACCACGATGTCTCTGCCACCCAGGCAGGATCCATGAAGGGTTAGGGCTGTGTGAGCAATCTCACTCTACTTCATCCTCACCCTGCTTCATCCTCACCCTGATCACCCTTAGGCTCTTACTTGCCAAGCTCAAAGCTTGCAGGATTTTGGAGGACATGGGAACCAAGTCTATTTACTTTGATTCCAGGGCAACACTGTCTACTTCTCCTTGTAGCCTCAGCCAAGCTGTCATGCAGGCAATAGAGAAGAATCATTAAATTACCACTGCTAATTACCTACTGTTCACCGCATCCCTTCCAGCTTGGCCCTGGCCCTCTGCTGCCATGATCCAGCCTTTGTTCAGTGCAAAGCAGGGCTGGAACTCTGGGAAGCAGCCCTGGGTGTTCACTGGGGCTGCTCAATCTTGCTTTGAGTCCTCAAAGAATTAGATGGTTACTTAATCAGCCTCATTAACCTTCAAGGGAAGGTGCATTCTATTAATAATTTGCTAGAAAACTAACACTCCCTCTGTTTTTTTTATTACAGCTGTCTGAGTGTACAGACAATAACAGATTGACCAGATCCGAGCACGATGGTGAGTGAGTGTGTTTGCTGTGCCAGGCTGTGCCAAGCCTTTGCTCTGACCTGATAAATGTGGGGAGTGGAGCTCGGATAAGAACACAGCAGGAAGAACACTGTCACTGTCTGTCCCTTCAAGGGAGTGAATTTATTGCCTCTTTCTTCTTCCTCATTGTAGGGCACAATGACCCACACATACAGGCTTTTGCATTTGGGGAGTTAATGGAAAACCAGATCAGATATTAATTCAAAGAACATTAATTTCTCCAGATAAACTTCCTAGACATATTATTCTTTTGAGGTTGAGCCTGCAGGGCAGCTGTTTCTATGGTTGTTATTACAGAATCTTGGAATGGTCTGGATTGAAAGGAACCTTAAACATCATCCAGTTCCACCTCCAGCCATGATCAGGGACACATTCCACTAGACCAGGCTGCTCCAAGCCCTGTCCAGCCAGGCCTGAAACACTTGCAGGGACAGGGGACCATTTTTCTGCCCACTGAATGTTAAGTGGTATTTTGCTGATTATTTTCTCGGGAACATGAAGAGCTTCGCAAGAAAAGTGTTATTACTTCAGAAAATGCATTAGACCAGAGGCAGGAGCAACCCATTTGTGAATCACCATTTTGGGTAAAACACTGCCCTTCCTGGTGTGTTGTTCAACAGAATGATGGTCCTTGACTGCTCTTAGGGAAGTCAGGAATGGGGCTTTGATGGAAACAGCTTCTTCTATGATTTACATGGAAAACTGTTGGAAAGAAGCTGGACTGAACAGAGATGCCAGGCTGTGTGCCCTTATTTAACTGGAAAGTAGATTCTCCATGGGCAGCCACATTAAGATTTTTTTCTCCTTTCAGTTGAGTCCCTGAGGCTTATTTCTTAATGTGGCTGGGAAGTCCCTCTGGAACAAACCATTTCTTTTTAGGACAGGGTGGAACCTGGTATGAAATCACTCATGTTTGGAGGGTGGACTTTATTTGCTGTCACTTTCAAAAAAAGATGTTAGCATCTTTTGAATTGTCTTTTTTTTTTTTTTTTTAATTCAACTCCACTCTGTGAATGTCTCACTTTGTGACTACGTTTCATAACTCCTGTCCTATGGGTTTAGGCAACAGTTAAGGGCGTCTCAACTTTCAGTGCTGAGCAAGAAGCACAGGCACTAAGGAAGGCCATGAAGGGATTTGGTAAGTTATCTCCCTCCACTGTTAAACCTTCTTTTTTTTTTAGCTCTGGTGATTGGGAAGGTTTTTACTGGTGTTTTTCTGGAGGAGGAGTTCAGCCATTTGCATCACCTCACTGCCCTGAGAGAGCACTGCAGGGAACTGGGTGACTTGAACTCCACTGGAAATCCAAGTCTTGGCCATAAAAACATTTTTAGTCAGGCTCTTGTTTTCTTTATCCTGTGGTATGGTGCTGCTGGGCTGAGGCACTTGTGCACAGATGAGACCCAGGTTATGCAAGGATGTGCGTAAGGTTTTGTGGCCAAAGGCATACCCTGGGCAAGGCCAGGGCAGGCCCCTGGTTCTGGTATGAGCAGCTTGACTGGTTTTCATTGGTTCCTTCCAGGCACGGATGAAGATGCCATCATTGAGACCTTGACCAAACTGAATGTTTCCCAGCGTCAGCAAGTTCTGATCACCTATAAAAGCACTATTGGCAGGGTAGGTGCTCTTCAGAAATCAGTGCCTGTGGCTCTGACTGGGAGATGTGGACTTATTTGGATTGTACCACTCAGGTGATATGTGAAAAACATCCCAGTCTCCACAAGAGTATGACTGGCACTGAGCACAAACTTTCCTTGGCCAAGTTTTTTTGGTCTTGTTCACTTCAGAATAACTGTTCATCCAAGGAGGGCTGAAGCATGAAGAAAAGTGGTGAACAAGTTCTTCCTCTTCTCTAAGGCCATGTCTTTTTCTCCTTTCTTCTCTTTCTGTCTTCTAGGATTTGATTGATGACTTGAAGTCTGAGCTGAGTGGGAATTTTGAAAAGGTGATCATTGCTTTGATGACTCCTACCACCATGTATGACGTGCATGAACTGAGGAGGGCTCTAAAGGTTTGGAAATCCATTTTTTATGTTGCATGACTCATGGCCAATTCAGTATGCAATGGCATAATTGTATATTAGTTATTAATTTCTTATTAAACTATGTCTAATAAACAAAAGTTGTAGTTGTTCAAAACAGTTGTCACAATCTTGGCTCTTGTCTCTGTGACTCCCTAGGGAGCAGGAACAGATGAAGGCTGCCTGATTGAAATCCTGGCTTCTCGCACCAACGCAGAAATTCGGCACATCAATGAGAACTACAAACTCCGTGTGTAGCAGTTCATGCAATTTCATATGGGCTCAGAAGCCACTTGTGTGTGTGCAGGGTTGTGTGGAGAGGCAGGAAAAGAGCTGTCAGCATCAAGGACTGGAATTACACCCAGAAATAGAATCGGTGTAAATATAATGGGGTGGTGTGGTTATGTTTGTCAGCTGGAGGTGTATCCATGGTGGATCTTTTGCCAATTTTATACAGACTGTGCTTCTTAATTTTCCCCTGTACCACTCAACATGATGGCTGGATTGCTGTGATGAAAGCCAGGAAAGGCAATGGCATCCTGGCTTGTCCCAGTCACAGTGTGGCCAGTAGGACATGCCTGTCCCCCTGTGCTGCACTGCTGAGACAACTCAGATTCTGGGGACAGTTTGGGATGGATGTTAGAGAAAGCTTCTTTACCCAGTGGGTGGCTGGGCACTGGAGCAGGCTTCCTAAAGTGGTCACAGCACCAGTCCTGATGGAGCTCAAGGAGTGTTTGCACAATATTCTTGTGCACATGGCGGGACTCTTGGGGATGGTTCTATGCACGCCCAGGAGGTGAACTTGGTGATGCTTGTGGGTCCCTTCGCACTCAGCAAATCCTGTGAGCTGTTAGTAACAGATTTGTTGTGTGTGTGCTGTGGCAGAATATGGCTCCACTCTCGAGGACGACATTGTCTCTGACACATCCTCTATGTTCCGCAGAGTCCTCGTGTCCCTTGCCACGGTGAGTCCAGGACAGGGGAACTCATGGGGCTGAATGTGCTGCTGGACATCTCTCACACAGTGATGAGGTGCTTCAGGCTGGCTGCTATTTCACTTCTCTTGCATCTCACCTTGCCCACATTTCACACCAGCTTCTTCAGGGAGAGCAGCCTCACTCTCCCATGCCTTAACGCCATATGCTCTTTTTAAATTAAAGTGGATGGCTGCTTGTTTCAAAAGAAAAAAACAAATCACATCTGAGTCATATTTTGCTGTATTTGTAACCCATTACTCAATATTAAGAATCCCATTCTACATCTCCAGTAATTGTTTTTGAATGGGGAATATGCAGGACTTACTTCCATTAGTTGCTCTGTTGAAATGAGTTTTTCATCCTTGTATTTCTGCAGGGTAACAGAGATGAGGGAACATTCGTGGATGAGGCCCTTGCTCAACAAGATGCTCAGGTATGTAGCAATTTGCTCCCTTGCAAGAACTACCTGGGTTTGTATGTGTAATGAGTGGTGAATCCCTGCTGTTTCTAGGCCTCTTTTTCTCAAGGTAGATGAGTAAGCCTGAAGCTGTGTTAGTCAGCAGTGCCCCAGGCAGAGACTAAATTGGATGTTAGGAGATGTTTTTCCCCCAAAAGAGCTGTCCAGCTCTGGCACAGGCTGTCCACGGCAGGGGTGGAGTCCCCATCCCTGAGGGGTTCAACAGCCATGTGAATGTGGCACTTGGGAACATGAGTTAGTGGTGGCCTTGGCAGTGCAGGGGAAGGGTTGAACTCAATGACCTTAGAGGGCTTTTCCAACCTAAATGGTTCTATGAAGTAAAAATCTCATTATATACACCTGGTGTTCTCAGTTATCCTCACTTTGTTCATATCTTCAAGTGCCTGTATGAAGCTGGGGAGAAGAAATGGGGAACGGATGAGGTGCAGTTCATGTCCATCCTCTGCACACGGAACAGATGCCACCTGCTCAGAGGTAGGACCTCTCTTCTGTCCTAGGTTTTTTCTCTTGTTTGAGGACAGTACTTTTGTAGCAGCTTTGTATTTGTTTGTTAACTGATTGTGATCACTTCCTGAGCCTACAGATATGCTCAGGGCCACTTGATTCAATTATTTTAGACCATTTTATTCCCTCCAGAGACAAAATGGGAGTTGAGAAAAACACCCATACCACTTTCTCTAGCCTGTGAATTGGAGATAACAATTGTGACTCCCATGAGACAAAGCTAAGCATGGAAACTGTCTGCATTAAATAGCGGTTCTGGAAAATCCTAGGAGCAGTAGTGGGCTAATTAGCAAGACAGCTGATAATTAAAATGAATTATTTCTGAGGGTCAGCCCTGATTTAGCTTACATGTCATGGTAATGGTGCAGTGTTTGTACAGGGTGTGAAGAGCTTGATCTTGCAAAGTGATCTACACACTGAAGCAGCTCACTTGGCTCTTTTATCCAACTCTTCCTCCTAGTTTTTGATGTGTACAGAGTGATTGCTAATAAGGACATCACAGAGAGCATTAAATCTGAGATGTCAGGAGACCTTGAGGATGCTTTGTTAGCTGTGGGTGAGTTCCCTGCTTTTAAATTGTCTACAAACTAATTAAATAATTAAAGATACTGTCTCTTGCGCTGTTTGCACAGTTTCAGGGGGTAGATTCTTTTTCACTGTTTTACAAGCCACAGTTTTTAATCTTTGCAGATGCAAAAACTTGATAAGAAGGCTCTGTGCTTTATATTTCTCTGCCAAGGGATGCTTCAGCAGATGGTATTTGCTGTGTGGAAGCTTTAAAGCCCTAAAAATATTTTTTTGCTGTGCACTGGGCATGGAGACATCAATTGACAGCAGGTCACTGACTCTGGATGTCTGCTTTTCTTGAGTTGCATTTTTACAGAATAAATGTCTGCACTGAGAAAGTGCTGGAAGGGTTTGGAAGACCTTATCCTTCAGTGTTTACTGGTTTTATTTCTTTTGTTCTTGTCTCTCTTACAGTAAAGTGTATGAGGAATAAACCTGCTTATTTTGCTGAAAGATTGTACAAATCTATGAAGGTAAAGAGATTTTACTATTTTCCCCCCTGCCTCTCCATGCTTAAATCAATAGCATGACAGCAATTAGAGAAAAAGAAACCGCATTAATTGGAGGGAAAAAAAGAAGTCTGAGGTTTTCTGTGGACTTCTTTTCCTTCAGGAAGCTCAGAGCTGGTCATGGATCCCTGCATAAATGCAAAAATGGTGTAATCAGAGATGGATTCCCCAGAAGGCCAAACCCCTGTGCCTGTCACTGGTCTGTCCTCAGTGCTGTGCAACTGTAGCTGTTGCTGTGTCCCCTCAGGGCCTGGGCACCGATGACAGCACACTGATCCGGGTAATGGTGTCCCGCTCGGAGGTGGACATGCTCTACATCAGGAGGGAGTTCCTGGCCACCTACGGCAAATCGCTCCACTCCTTCATTAAGGTAACACCTGCATTTGCTAAGCAGCTGCAAGGAGACCCTCTCAACAACTTTTTGGGTATTTTAGAGGAGGTGGAATTAAGGAGACTTTGCATTTACATAGTGAAAACCTTCCTTGAATGTTCTTGGTTATTAAATTGTCAAAGAGGATACAAACACTACAGTAAGTCATTTATGCTGAAAGGAATTCTGCTTTCCATGGAGCTGCAAAATTAATGGCATTTCTTTCTTCTGGTCTCTCTAGGGAGACTGCTCAGGGGACTACAGGAAAGTTCTGCTCAGGCTATGTGGTGGAGAGGATTAAAGGAGGCCTGGGGAACCTGCTGAATGATGGGAAACAGCTGATCACAGAACTGTTTAGGTTGGAAAAGATCTTTAAGATCATCGAGCCAAATCACAATGAAGATTTTTCTTTTTTTTTTTTTTCCCCCAAATGCCTTATTAATTACTCTGATTATTGACTTAGGTTAGTTCATACTCTGGTTAGATAGTGGCCATTCTGGTTGACCCTTTCCGTATGGCTTGGAACACCCATTTGCCTACTAACTGGGCTGGTGAAGCCCATCTTACAGAATGCTGTACCCAAAGGTATAAAAGTTGTTTCCTGACCAGCTGTTCAACAGTAAATCACATCAGCTAAAGCAAACCTCCATGCACAGTGTGAGAGGCTGCACAGGGAAAAACCAACCTCATTGGTACAATGTAGACTGCAGAACATGGGTTTGCTTTGCTTTTTCAGTAGAATTAAGGCACAAAGAAACCAAATATCTGAAACACAATCACGTTTACATATTAACTTGCCTTTGTCAGTAGAGCATTAACAGTCTGGCAATACTTTGTGTATATGTTGCCTGTAGTTCTGTAAGTGGGGAAGTTGTCACTGGTGACATGAGAAAAAACTTTTTCTGCCCAGGCTACAGCAGCCCTGGGGTTTTGCTCTTTCTGCTGGATCATGGGAGTATAAATAATTAGGGTTATATTATAAAACCTGCTCTGGATAAAGTGATGTCATTGGAATGGTGCTTTTTAAGGAATGACCTGTCCCCAGAACCCCACCTCACCAGCCCAGTGCTGGGGCACCTCCCCAAATCTCCCTGAGCTAATTGCCCAGAGCTGCCTGGCACACATGCCCACATCTCCCTACACTGACTGACAGCTGCCCCGTGTCACAGGACCCGTAACGGATCCTGTGTTTGTGCCTGGGCCTCTGCATCAACCTCTGGGAGAGACTTCTCCCCCAGTCCCTACACACTTACCTGTTCACTGTTCTTACTCCAAAAATGGGATTCTGCTTTGGCTTAGCAATTTATTTTTTACTGCTGGTGTATAATCCTGTTCTGAAGGACCAGACTGAGGCTGCATTGTCAAAGCTCCAACACTGAGGTGGCCACACCCCGATTCCATCATTCATTTTCCTCTAAAACAGGCGGCTTCTGGCTGCAATAAATGCCTCTGCGGCATCCAATAAAATAATTTTCTCTCTCATTCTCTGGGCTGCCACTGGAGACATATTCCTGACTTTTGCTGGCAGAGGAGACAAGAGCTTCATCCGTTATTCTGAGGGCTCTGCCCAGGACACGGAAATGCCCAGCCAGCACAGCAGCTGTGGAGGTGCTCGGGCATGGGTTTCAATGCCGTGGGTCACGTTGGGTTTCATTGCTTTGTGTTAGGTTGCTGAGTGTTGAAAAATGAATAAAGAATTTGCTTCTGTACTTTCTTGTCCCGATGGTGTCTTCTGGGAGGGGACACAGAGAAAGAAGTTGGTCTGTCCGGAACTCCTGGGCTCCGCAGGAGCCGCTTCTCCTCAGGGCCCCGGCAGGATGAAGAGCGGCTGCAGGGCTGCTTCTTGTGCTAATTAGTGCACGGGTTCAGTCCTAGAATCTTCTTCCTCCGGCAATGACTTTCCAATGTATAAACTCAATCTTTGGCTCTTCTTTATCTTCTGGTTTCTGGAAATTGTCCTCATAGTCCATAAATTCGGCAGTCCAGATGCCCAACCTCAACAATACGTTTCTCTCTCAGGCTTTGTTCACTGAAGCACGTCGGAGTTTGTTTGCCAAAACTTAACAGTTTCAGTAATTTTCCCAAGCTGTCTTTCTACAAAAGCAGTTTATGGCAGCTTTACTAAATGCTGGCTAAGAGTAATTTAAGAACAAAGTACTATTTATGGTTCATATGTATTGGTTATAATTAAGAAAAACAAACAAAAAGTGAATGCAAACTATTAACTGAAATCGCTACGAGGTTGTCTCGCTCATAGCGCTCGGAGTGCAGGAAAAGCGCCCGCCTCCGTCACCCCGGGCCTGGCCGGGCCCGCCCGCGCAGGCGCGGAGCTGCGGGGGCCGCGGCCGCCGCCGGCCGGGCTGAGGCGCCGCTGCCGCTCCGGCTCCATGAGGCAGCCGAGCGGCCATGGGCTCGCTGGGCAGCCGCGTGCTGCGGCGGAAGGCTGGGCTTCCGCGGGGCGAGGCGGCGGCCGCGGGCAAGGGCGGCAAGAGGAAGCGCAGCGGGGCCGAGGGAACCGGCGACAGCGACAGCGACGGCGAGGCCGAGCGGGAGGAGCGGCTCCTGCACCTCCGGGGCCGCAGGTCTGAGGGCGACTGAGGGAGGGCTGCCGGCTCTGAGGGGGCCGGGGGTGCTAGGGGAGCTCCGGGACTGGGGGCAGGCAGAGGGGCCGGGGGAATGCAGGGCTGGGCTGAGGCGGGCAGAGGAGCCCTGTCAGAGGTGGCTCGGGAAAGGCCCCGGCAGCAGCGGCGGGCACGGGGAAGCGGTGCTGGCCCGGGGGGATGCGGTAGTCGCGCTGGGCTGGGCAGGGCAGGACGAATCCCCGGAGGCCTTGAGACTGACTGTTGTCGCTATAACAGGAGAATTTCAAGGAGTGTTTCTCACTGTTTGTGGTTTTTTGTTTTGTTTTTACTAGGAAAAAATTGAAAAGCACATCGAAATATATTTATCAAACACTGTTTTTGAATGGGGAGAACAGTGACATCAAAATTTGTGCCCTGGGAGAGGAGTGGAACTTGCACAAGATTTATTTGTGTCAGGTAAGTGGTTCCTTTCTAACTCCCAGTAGGAACTGTGTTTTTAATAAAAGGATGTCTGAGAACTGTGAAGTATGACTGGAGATATTTCCCTTTTTTTCTGCTTCTTATTTAGGACTTTCACTCTTTTTGTAGATGCAAACAGTTTACCAACTCCTGTTAGCAGTGTTGGGAAGCAGAGCTGTATATTCATGTTTGAAAAATTTCTTTGCTTCTCTCTCTTCCTTCTTAATTTTTCAAAATTTTGTTTAATTTATTTTATTCTTAAATCTTGGTGTATCCTCTGTGAAAACAGTCCTGACAGTTGTCTTTGGTGTCCTGAGAAGATGTTCTTGTTTGCTGAACTGGTGGCTGAGAGACTCCTGTGATATGAATATTCTTGCAGGGCAAAGGAGCCACTTCCAGAAGGAATTTGTAAAGCCTGTGGTTCTCCAGCTCAGTGTTACTGCCCACTGGACTTGTGTGCAGGGACCTGCAGGAAAATTGCTGGTTCTGGGTCTCTGTAGGTGCTACTGATTGTTACGAGCCTTCACCAAAGGATTCCTTTCAGCTTCCCTGCTGCTGCAGGAGGAGGAATGTTTTCTCAGGAACTCTAAAAAGGAGTAAACCTTAGTGCATACGTCCAAAAATGATGCTGTTTGCACAAATGTTTTTCTCTTGGGCTTGTGTTCAGGTGGAGTCCTTTGTGTCTGTGTTTTGGGAGTGCAGAGGTGCTGTTGGTTTCACTGTCTGTTCTGTGTCACTGTTGCTGTGGCAGTAGTGGGGAGCTGTGACTGTGCCCTGAAACACCAAGTTCACTTGTGCCCTTGTCTTTCAGGGGTTCTGACCATGGCAGGGATTGGTGTGAAGCTCTCAGGTGCTGTACCTGGACAGGAGGGCATTTGTGTGTCAGCTGCAGTGGGAGCCAGAGCAGGGGTGCGACATGGTGGCACTGGGAGGTGCTCTGAACATGGCTGCAGTTGCTCTGGTGCAACAAGTGACGGGAAGAGCTAATTCTGTTTTTTTTTGTGACTGTTGCTATGTCAGTGCCTGAATTCCAGAGCATCTTCAGCAATTACTTGCATAGTCCCAGTGAGGGAAATGTTTCGTGGCTTTCTTGTAGGAAAAAGCCTTTTCTTTTTTGAGTTTGAGAACCTTTTAACAAACCTTAACTGAAGGCAGGAGAGTTGTTTGTGTGAGGCAGAGTGAGATCAGTGGCACTGAGGGGCCATGGGGTATATGGCAGGAGCAGAGCTGGCAGGCATAGCTCCCACTGCCACTATGCACCCCAGGGAGGGGGCACAGGCAGGGCTGGGTTGTGCAGGGCAGGCACAGCACTGCTGTGGCCTCAGGCTGCTACTGTTTACTGTCACTGTGGCTCTGTAGTTGCTGTATCTCCAGTCAGTGAAGCTGCTTCTGAGAGCTCAGCGTGAGGTTGGTGACTGAAATTGGGTGTGGAATCCCTTTTGTGGATGCAACTGTTCTGAGGGCTTTGAAAATTGTGACCTTGTCTGTAGAGGCCTTGTAGGAGCAGTGTTCTTGGAACAAGAGCTTTGGGGGGAATTGACCATTCTCCTCAGGCAGGTTCTGTTTCAGGGCACACTCCTGCTTTGCAATTACCTTACTGTAGGTAAAGTGTTGGAGGTTAGGAGTAACTCCATGTAAATGACTCTTGATGCCATTGTGACTCCTCTGTTCCCCTGAGCAGACTCAGTCCGGCTGTTTCTGCTCCTCTGCTCTCTCCACACACTGCCTCAAGTTCCATGAAGGACAGTGTCCTGGTTTGAAAGACAGGTGTTTGCTCAGGAAAGCAGAAGCTTCCCTTTGGACTGAAAAAAATGTGATCCTTCTGATTATTATGATTTTGAAATTAAGGGAGCTCTCAGGCAAAGATATGGGGGTAGGAATAACAGTTCTTTACTGGTCTATCTAACAGGACAAACAAGAACAACACCAGCTATGAAATTACCCACAAACAGAACAGTAACTCAGTCCCAGTGTTTTTTGGCTGCAGGCACCTTTTCCCTGAGCTGCAGTTCCCGGTGCTGGGGGCGGGCAGGTCCCGCAGAGCCGCAGGAGGGCTGGGGGTGATGGCAGCGCTGTCCCAGGGGGAGAGAGAGATGGAGAGAGCCCTCCGCTCACGGTGTGGGTCCTGGTGCTCAGCAGAGTGCTGGATGGTGGTAGTTCACAGCGAGAAGGCAGCAGGGCAGGGTCCAACAGCAGTGGGGATGGCTCCCGGCACTGGGATGGCAGGGATGGGGCTGACGCGGCGATCGTCCTTCTCGTCCGAACTCCACGGGGGAAATGGGCCGAGCCCAGCCTTCTGCTTCCTCTTCTGGCTGTTTGAATCTCGAGGGGTTTCCCTCCTCTCTCTCCCCTCCCCCTTGTCACCAGGGCCCAGTCAACAGGTATCTTGGCATGACAATGGGGAAAATTCCACAGAGGGAAAAGGGAAAGAACCAACCCCCAACAGACAGTCAGGTGCTGCTCTGACTGGTCACAGAAGCTCTGAGAAATGGAGGATTTCATGATGCTGCTACAAAAGTGATAAATCCTTATGAAACTGGGGAGTTGATCTCTATGGCAAAGCTGAGGCAGTCTAGTGAGGAGGACAAAGATGAGTGAGGTCCTGGGTTTGATAGGAACATGTATGTTTCAGAGTTAGGAATATGCTGAGGGTACAGAAATACTGACCTGCTCAAATGAAATCAAAATTGGTTTTGTGTTATTTGCTGCCCTGAGCTGAAATGCTGAGGGAAGAGGTCAGGGAATGTGGTGCTGTACAAATAGACTTTATTTTTTTGATCTCTCAGGTAAACTTCATTGATAGCATCTCATAATGGGCACATCTGCTGCTGGGAAGGAAAATCAGGAACCCTAGTAGAACATTATCTTTCCCTTCCTTTGGATGGAAACCTCAAATTCTAGTTTTATGTGCTTTTCACTTAATAATAAAAGGTATATTGCCATAAATGGTGTGTGTGTCTGTGTCCTTGGTATGAGGCTACAGCCTTGTACAATGATTTTTATGTCTTGCATGCCTTAATTTTCTTTTTCACCCCCAGTCCCCAAACTGGCATTCCCTAATGCCTGCAAGATTTATTGTTTGCCATTAACCTTAAGGATTTAGTTCTTGGACTAATTCAGTCCCCACTGGTGATGTGATTTGTGGGAAAAGAGCTTGTGTAGCTTTTCTGGCCTTTTTAAACTCTTCCCTTACTCTGATTACACACACGTAGCCCAAATTTTCCTGTGGGCATTTTTGAGTGTCAGAAACAGCAACTACAATCAGCCCCTCAAGTCTGTCAGAATGTTTTATCTTGTGAAAGTTCCCTTAATATATTTTGTTCTGCATAAAGGTAAATATTAACCGTGTTTGGTTTCATGTGCTACTTTTGATAGTTTTAAGTGGGATGAAGTCTCTTAGTTGAATTCTTTTTCTCTCTTCCTTCATATAGTCAGGCTACTTTTCCAGTATGTTCAGTGGCTCTTGGAAGGAATCCAGCATGAATGTCATAGAGCTGGAGATTCCTGATCAAAATATTGATGTAGAAGGTAAGTGGGAACCTTTTATTTTAACAAAACACTGAAGGGAGAGGTTAAGTTAAACCTCATGATATTCAGAGAAGACTCATGGGCTTCAGCTTCTTTTTGTGCCGTTTTTCAGCTCTCATGGATGCTGAAGAGTTTGTTTAAATTGTGGGAGCTCAGTAATGGATTGGTTACTGCCCCATGTTTTCTGTCTGGTCACTTGCTCTAGATAAAGAACCAGCACTGAGACCATAGAGAAGGTGTGCAGCAAAGGGGTTTGGTTGTGTTTAAGGACTCTTTGCTGCCCCTTGCTCGGGGTTGTGTCTGTGTTTGACTCCTGTTCCATTTGCAGCCCTGCAGGTGGCTTTTGGCTCACTCTACAGAGATGATGTGCTGATCAACCCCAGCCGTGTCGTCGCCCTGCTGGCAGCAGCCTGCATGCTGCAGCTTGTAAGTCAGAAATGCCACTGTTCCTGTCCTGTTTCCTGAACAGAAACATAGCAGTTCAGAGTACCATTGCCCACATGGCCTTTGGCATCCAGATGAATGAATCAGCTTTTCAGGCTAGCTGGGGGAAAAACCAAACACAATGCAGTGGATTTATTGAAAAATGCTGTGACTAAGATTGAGGTGTGAGATTAAGTGATTTGAGAGTGATATCTAAAAGTAGATTAAATAGGTTTTGGAGCTCGCTTGGTCTACCCTGAAGGCATTCAGTAACCTTTTCTTTCATGGAAAACATTCTTAAGGAACATCTGGATTTCTGAGGAATGATGATTTAAATGTTTTGAAGAGTGTAGCAGCGGTCGCTGCAGCCTGTGGGCCTTTGGGGATGGCTCAGGCTGCAAATCTGGATGAACGGCACAGTTCACAGTGTCTGACACTTCCTGTTGGGAAATGAACACTCAGAACATTGAACAGAACTCAGTGTGTTTTTTCCTCTCTGCAGGATGGCTTAATCCAGCAGTGTGGTGAAACAATGAAGGAAACCATCACTGCCCAAACTGTGTGTGGTTATTACAATTCTGCAGGGACATATGGACTGGACTCTGTGAAGAAAAAGTAAGAACTGCTGTCTCCAAGCTGCTTTGGACATTGCCAGTTAACAGTGATTTTACACACAGTTCCATAATGACCAGGTTAACTGTTCTAGTATTTTTTTAGAATAGAATCATAGAACATCAAGGTTAGAAGAGACCTGTAAGATCATCCAGTCCAGCCGTCCACCAGGACTACCACTGAAACCACTAAACCACATAATCCAGAGCCAGATCCAGACACCTCCAGGGGAGGTGATTCCACCACATTCCTGGGCAATCTGTTCCAATGCCTGACCACTCAAACGGGAAAAAAAGTCAAGTACCTAATCTGAATTGATTTCTGTCCAGACCTCTCTGCAGAATCCTTCTGCCCTCCAGCAGATCCACAGTCCCACCCAGCTGAGTGTTGTCTGCAAATCCTACTGTTGCAGGAATGTTAACGTAGAGAAGAAAGAAGCAGAGGTCCTAATTCCTTGCTTTTCCTGCAGGTGCCTTGAGTGGCTCTTGAACAATCTGATGACTCACCAGAGTGTTGGACTTTTCAAGGAACTCAGGTACTGAGGGAGCACTTCCCTTGCAGGGATGAAGGACAGTCCCATCCCAACTCTGGAGCTCACTGCAGATCACTTTCTGGGCTCTTGCTGGTTGCTTTTTCCCTACCTCCCCTTTTTCTTTTACTCTTTACTGTCTCACTGACCTGTTACAATTTATTTTTTCCAGCATAAACCTCATGAAGCAGCTGATCAGCTCCTCCAACCTGTTTGTGCTGCAGGTGGAAATGGATGTGTACACTGCTCTCAAAAAGGTACTTGCCTTGGGGCTCAATGCAGTGGAACCTTTGTGGGATTGACTGAAGGTGTTTCATAGAGTAGCAGAACTTCTATAGAAGTGAATGCACTGTGGAAATGTCTCTTATTAATATGCAGAGTACTTACCTGAAGCATTCTTCACCTGACTCACTAGAATTTATTCTTTTTCCCAGTGGATGTTCCTTCAGCTCGTGCCTTCTTGGAATGGGTCTTTCAAGCAGGTGTTAACTGAAGCTGATGCCTGGTTTGCTGAGCGCAGGAGAGGTAGGAAGAGTTGGCCAGGCCTTGGTTTGAGGTTTGAACATGAGTAATTTCGTAATTTTAATGGCAAAAGCCATTAAGTGCCCATAATAACTTTCTCTCAAAACTCCAGTATAAATATGGTCTGAAAAATATTTAGGGAGGCAAATCATAATGTGGGTGGTGTGTTTTGCAGAGTTTGGGGATGACATTGCCTTCTTGGAGTCAGCGCAGGGGAACGCGTTCCTGCCTGTGTTTGCATACTTGAGGCTGCAGTACATCATCAGTGACCTGGCCTCAGCCAGAATTGTGGAGAGAGATGCCCTGCTGCCCTCGGGTGAGTGAGTGAGTGAGTGCTGGGCACAGCTGAAGCCTCATCTTAGTTCCTGCCTTCAGTTTCTTCACCCCAAGAGAGACTGGGAGGTGCTGGAGCATGTCCCAAGAAGGACAGAGCTGGGTAGGGGTCTGGAACACGAGTCTGATGAGGAGCAACTGAGGGAGCTGTAGAACAGGAGGCTGAAGGAGAACCTTCTCACTTTCTACAGCTCCTGACAGGAGAGGGCAGCCAAGGGGGTCAGGCTCTGCTCTCAGGGAGCAGGGACAGGACAAGGAGAAACAGTCTTAAGGAGGTTCAGGTTGGATATTGGGAAAATTCATTCTTTCATGGAAAGGGTTGTCCAGCTCTGGCACAGTTACCCAGGATGGGGTGGAGTCCCCATCCCTGGGGGAATTTAGCAGTCCTGTGGATGTGGCACTTGGGGACATGGGTTAGTGGTGGCCTTGGCAGTGCTGGGGGAGCAGTTGGGCTCAATGACCTTAGAGGACTTTCCCAGCCCAAATCATTCCATGGTTCTTCTTGACTGATCACATTCTGTGTGCTTTCCCCAGCCTGTCCTGCCCTAGAGTAATTGGGAAGATCTCAGTGTGTTTACTTCTCTTGCTGCTCACATGTTTATCTCCAGCATCGGGTTTGTGGTTGAAGATTCAGCAGAAGCTGAGTATGAAAATTACAGGCATAAAAATCTGCAAAGGCATGCATATACACACTGTATAGGTGTCATCACCATGTGATAAGCATTCTGCTCATCAGTCAAGTTGTCAAAATGCTCTACAATAGATACATAGTACTTCATCAATGTTTAAATGGTCCCAGGTGCCCAGATAAACAGAAAATCCTTTAACTTTTGGGAGAGTAAAACTTGCTGAGACTCAACTGTTTTCTCACCATTAGTTTCTAAAAAGAGCTGAAGAGTTTTTGGTAGGATTTGGAATAAAATCCTAAAATTAAAACGAAAAGCCCAAGATGCTGTGAAGTCTTTCCCTCTTCCAGAACAAATGTTATTTACTAATAGAGATTTAGCATGATTTGGAGCAGAGAGGATATTAAATTATTCCAGTCTTGTTCATTTGTCTGCGTTTTGACTTGTATAAAACACATCCTCCTCCTAGGGCCTTGGGCTTTTTGGAGCCCAGGGAGGGAAATGCCATTTCATGTTATTAGAGATTATTGATGCTAACATGCCAATATCACTGGAAAATGAAAAGCCCCTTCTCGTCCTGCTGCTGTTGTCTGATAACATTTTGTTATGCATAAAAATCCCAAAAGAACAGGTCTCAGCTTTGATATGTGGTATTTTAAATGCTTAAGTGATGTATAAAGTAAATATAATCCATCTCGCTTCAGAGTGATACTGGTACAGACTAGGCAAAGTGCAAATGTTATTATAAAAATAACTTTGTGTGAATGACTATTTAGATCTTTAATGGTGACACAGGAGAACAGTGGATTTGTATCCCTCTGAAGTGGGTTTGTCAGTATGTCAATAAGATGGTGCAAACCAGAAATTTTCTGGAGCTACACTTGATTTCCTCCTCTAGTGTCTGCTGTTACCACTTACAGTGTGACGGGCATCCTTTTTGTAGTGCTCTTTGGTGGGTAAATGTTGTGTCTGTTCTCAAACCCCAAAGCCTTTACCTGTGGCTGTCAAAGGAAGAATTGTTCTGAGATTGTTGCATCTTTGAGGCTGATTTGCTTGTGCTCATTGAAAGAGAGTGATATTTGTGCATAGTTCACAAGTGTTGGCTCTGCAGGGAGGCAGTTGCTGAGCCATGATGAGCACTGTGCTGGCTGGGTAGTACTGTGGTGCAGGGACAGGGACACAGGGCAGCTGGGTGGCACTGTGGTGCAGAGGAAGGGAACGCGGGGCACTGTGGTGCAGAGAAAGGGACACAGGGCAGCTGGGTGGCACTGTGGTACAAGGAAAGGGAACACAGGACACTGTGGTGCAGAGAAAGGGACACAGGGTTAGCTGGGTAGCAGTGTGGTACAAGGAAAGGGAACACAGGACACTGTGGTGCAGAGAAAGGGACATAGGGTTAGCTGGGTAGCAGTGTGGTACAAGGAAAGGGAACACAGGACACTGTGGTGCAGAGAAAGGGACACAGGGTTAGCTGGGTAGCAGTGTGGTACAAGGAAAGGGAACACAGGACACTGTGGTGCAGAGAAAGGGACATAGGGTTAGCTGGGTAGCAGTGTGGTACAGGGAAAGGGAACACAGGACACTGTGACGCTGGGAAAGGGAACACAGGGCACTGTGGTGCAGGGACAGGGGACACAGGGCACTGTGGTGCAGGGACAGGGGACACAGGGCACTGTGGTGCAGGGACAGGGGACACAGGGCACTGTGGTGCAGGGACAGGGTCTGTGCTGTGTGCAGGAGGAGGATCTGTGTGTTGGGAGGAGTTTGGTACTCACCTGTCCTTGTAATCTCTTCATGCCAGGGTGTAGCCACAAGCTGTGTTAAGATTAGAACCCCTGCTCTTCATTCACAAGGAAGTTGAGATAAATCCTGGGCTGCACTTCAGAAGAGGCTCCTGGCTTCTGGTGGAAGCCTTTCAGATTATTATAAATGAAGTTGTTCTCAGGGAGGTAGAGAAGCAAATCACACTGAGTAGTTGAAAGTAGTACTGCAATAATTTATTTATTTATTTTTGTACTCTGTGTGTGGGGGTCCTGGAGGGGAAAACTAAAATTCTGTATTAGGAGTTCACAGCAGTCTGATCTTTGTGCAGAAAAGATGCAAGAGACAGGAATACATAATGTGTCTGTGTGAGCACAGTGTTTGTTGTTCTGTTTTACTTGGTGGCTTGTGAGCATTTCCTCAGCTGTACTTTTTCTTCATAAATCAGCAGATGAACTGCAGCTGAAATGTGAGGTAGGAAATAGATACATGCAATACACAAATAGAGAAGATGCTCTCCTCCCTGATACTTTTTCCTTCCCTTTTAGCACATCCATTCTCTCTTCGTTACCTGTGTAGGTTTCCTTAATTAATTATTTTCTGTTGTACTTTGGTTGATTCCCAGTTTGCTCCTATCACAGTCTGTACTTTCACTTTAGAGTCAGAAGGACAAAGGCTGGTTTCAGGTTTTCCATCCATGGTCTCTCCTCTCCACCCTTCTGTCACATTCATCAGTTTCCTGGCTTGTTTTTGGTCATGTTGGCTCTCCCTGTTCTCTTACCCAACCCATTTCCCAGAGCTGGTTCTCATATGTGACCTTGCTCCCTTGCACCATTTGTTATCTTGACTAAGAACTTCTTAACACCCTGTGCTTTTGGGATCCCTTTTGTGTAACTGCCTGACAAACTACTGAGTTTTGTTCTCTTTTATCTCTTGGTTGCAACATTAAATTAACATAACCAGTAAAATCTTTGTGTGTTCTCCAAGGAAGACATGATTTATGTTTATTCTTGGCAGGGTACAATTTCTGTTTTGTTTTACCATATTTGTGTTAAGTCACTGTTTTCTTTTATCCCTGATTGTGTTTTCTACTTTAACTTATATAGAATTCCTCTGGGGATTCAGACAACACCACCTTTGCCCAAGAGCTTGTTAACAAGCTCCTTGGCTGAACAGAGTTTTGTGTGCTGAGAAAATGTGTGGAGTTGCATCACTTTTGGGTGTTTGAGGAGATGAACAGAGTCTGGAGTGACTGCCTGATAGTTGTGGATGTTTATCCCTTCCCCTGTGCTTGAGGCTGGGAGCTGGGGACCACAGGGAGTTATCAGGGGGGTGGGTTGTGTAAACTATCCAGCTCATAAGTGCAACTTTATTATTTCAGTGTAATTTTATTTCTCTATTTTGAATGTACATGACCATTTCCAGCTCCAAAGACAACACCAAGCTTGTTTTTTGTTTTTTTTTTTTTAATTTTAGAATGGCTGTCCTCTGTTTACAAACAGCAGTGGTTTGCCATGCTCAGAGCAGAACAAGACAATGATATTGGGTAGGTATATTACAGGCTTTATTTCTTTCTTAAATTAGAAAACTTCCTCTCATAGAAATTCTGACATTAATAATTCTGGAGTTTACATTAAAAGGAGGGGGGTAAGCATACTTCTTTTTTTGTGGGGGGAGAAACATACTTCAGTGCTTTTGAACTGCTGATCTCTGTGGAGCTCTCTGTTCCCTTGGGCTGGCTGGTCTCCCATCCCTCAACCAGTAGAACTCTGTAAAACTGGTCTAATGGGACCAGAGGGAAATGCTGGGTGGGGGACACGAGTTCTCTGTTTTTCTTTATGTCAGTGCTTCTCACTAGTACCTCACCTGGAAATCTGTGTTGAGGCTGTGAAAGGGTAATTTCAGAGCCTTCCATGTTAGGGATACTTTGGCCATCAAGCTGTTTCTCTTCTGCTTGCTCTTAGCCTTGCTGCAATGAGCCAGGTCCCTGATTTAATACCAAAACCATGGCAAAATGTAGCTGAGGGAGTTGATCCTGCCTTTGTCTTCACTCCTGACTCCTAGAGTGCTTTGTGGAGAAAAAATGCCAAGTCAGGCAGGTGCAGAATGCCTGTTACCTCCCCAAACCCAGCAGATTGACTTTGTCCTGTAGCCATGTCACCCAGTGGGTGCCATTCATGGATAGGCACGTGTTGGGTTGTAACAGGAGCTTCAAAAGAGCCCCAGACTCTCTGAAGAATTGCCAAGATCTTTAAGAAGGTGTTCTCTTAGGTAGCAGTCCTTTAGGAAGTGGTGGAAGAAGAGTACAGAATTGTCACTCACATTCAATTCCTGCAGATGAATTTTGGGTGGCCATGGCTTGTTTCTGATGTTTCTGTTGGCTGCTCTCTTGGGAAGGCTTTTGCAATTCTGCTGTAGCTCTGAGCACATAGATGTCACCTCCTGGCTCATGGGCAAGCAGAGTTGGTAGGGAAGTGGAGTCATCAGAATTCTGATACAATATAAGACACTGTATTTGCTAATTTTGATGTGTTTTGGTAGTTGAGTACAGTGGGGGCATTTGAATTGTCATCCACTGGATACACATGCTTCTGGAAAAGGGATCATCCAGCTTGGAGAAGAGAAGCTTTCATATTCATCTACTGCTGAGGATTTCAGTGGCTCTTGAAATGGGCAGAGCATTTTTCCCCATTTTTCTTGCTTGTCCAATTTTCTCTTTTGCAGTATGGTTTGATTATTTATTTTAAGACAGCGAAAACTAAAAGTCTCAGCCTTAGAAGGGTACGCATGCAGCTGTTCCTCTGTGTTAGTGCAGATGTTTTGGCCATTTAACCAACGTGTAGCTGCAGGAAAAGAATTCAGGTTTTATAAGCCTATGGTTTATCCATAGGCTTATATAAGCCTATGGTTTATCTGCAGCAATTCCTCTCACACCTACTGCCCATGTCAGTATCAGACACATATTTTCCCTCAGGGTTAAGGAAGCAGACTTAGGAATCAGAGCAAGACATGAATCTGACTCCTCCGAGCTGAAGTAAGGCTCTATTTCCATATCCCACCTGGTGCAGGGTATAATTGCACCTGATTATTCTAACACTGCCAGCATGGAAATGGCACTGCTTGGAAACATGTGATGTGGTTTGTCGTGGTAACTTTATAGAGGGGAGGAGAAGAAAGTGTTTCCCTTCTACTTTGAGTTTGCATTTAAAAGGATTAAACATCTTATTCGCTGTTCAGAATTGGAGAATTTTTTAGTGTTAGTGGAGTTTGTGGCTTTGAACTGTAGCTGCTCAGGGTTTGCATGTTGTGTTAAAGTGGATCACTTTTTTAAAATTAAACATGTGTTTTGTGGCAGAAGCCAGACAGGTCTTTCAAGTCTGGGACTAGAACCACTTCTGCTCTTAGCAGTCTCTTCGGCAGTGTGTGAGAAGGAAGCAGAGTAACTCCACTGTTCACTTTGTGGCAGCTGATGGAAGTGGTTAAAGCTGAAGTTCTGCACTGTCTGAGGCTGCTCAGGGGATGGAGAGGAGGATGTTAATGTCAGTCTGAGCATTATGGACTAATGTTTGTAAAATTTGTCACTAATTAAACAGAAATAAATCCTTTATCACCATTACTGCATTTATTTCAGCCACAAAACCAGTTCATCTGGAAGATGTGGAAAAGCACACGGGAGGTTCCTGGGTGAATTTGTTCAAGTGTGATGAGCTTGTATGCATAACCTGTTGATGTCACTGGGATTAATAAAGTTCACTGCCAGCTTCGTGTAACTTGAACACTTTCTGGCAGTGGGTGTTGGGTTAATGATGTCATGGTGTGTGAAGCAAAGTGAGGAAAACACTTCTGGAAAGTCTAGGCTGATCTCACTCATGCTGGCTCTGCAAGGCTGTTCTCCGTGTTGGGCGCAGGGGAACTGTTGGTTGAAAGGAGCTGATGTTGGTATGGGATGACACGGCCAAGGGCTCTTGCATCTCAGAGCTCTGAGAGGCTCTGACACTTCGTAAGCACGGAGGGGAAGTGGTTTTTTTTTTTTTAGCTGAGTTGTTCCCCTTGAAAAACCTCTCCCAGTGTCTTGTGACTGTTGCTTCATAGCACTGCTGTAGTGCAGAGCCCTGCAGCATTTGTCTCTGGCTGTGCCTAAGAAGTCAGCCTGCAGAATTTAAAAAACACTTGGGTTTTTACAAGGCTGGGAGAATGTATTTCATTGCAACAACTATTATTTTGTTATCTGGAAAAGTCCTGCCTAACTGAGGTGTCACAACCTGGTTTGTATTGCAGTTCTGTAGTGTAGGTGGGTGTTTACGGGACGGTTTGGGATGGAAGAGGCTCCGGGAGCTCATCCAGTCATGCCTCTGCTCAAAGAAGGGTCAGTTGTGTGTCCCTTCCAGGTCAGGGTATTCCATGATTGTGTGGTCAAAGTTTATTCCAGTCCGTTCCTCTTTTCCACATTGAGATATCATACAAAGCTGTTGAAGTGTCTTTAAAGGTGCTGGTTTGTTTTTTTTTTTCAGGCCTCAAGAAATCAATAAAGAGGAACTGGAAGGAAACAGCATGAGGTGTGGTCGCAAACTGGCCAAGGATGGTGATGTAAGTGTGACATGTGGCTAACTGCAGAGTTGGCATTGCTGAGACAAGTCAGTTGTTTTCAAGCCATGTAGGTGCTCATTGTCAAACTGCATCCAAGAGATGTCTTGGAGAAAAATACCTTTTTTTTTTCTCCCCAGAGATCTGGAAGCAATTGTCTCTGCAAGGAACAAAGAACTGGTGTTTCATTGTGCTCTTGTGCTGCGGGACTGGGAAAACTGTTAGTCCAGGCAGTTAAACAGAGCTCTGATCACTAATGTCTTTTTTTTCTTTTTTTTTTTTTTTTTTCTGGAAAAGGAGGTTCTCTAGATAAAACGTGTAACATTCAGAGCCAGGGCTCCTCTGTGTCTTTAGGTAACAGGTCTTGTGAAATAAACAAGAGAACATTAATTTTTCCCAATGAAGTCACATAACCCAAGGCTGTTAACCCGAGGAGTGCTTTGGACGTGGCTAGGGCTCATAGATCAGCCCCATTACCCAATGCTGAGTGTTTGACAACCACTGGTGTGGCATGTGTTCCTGTCTGTCTGGAAGCAGCTGGCACTCAGATGCTCTCTTGCAGTCCCCTGCAGTGTCCAGGTCGTCCCCACCGGCTTCTCTGTTCCAGACGGGCTGGCAGGGATCCCCGAACCCCACAGTGTAGCGCAGAGCCCCACTGCCAGGACTGACCCCTTGGAGCTGGTGTGACACAGCCCATCCTGAGGCTGTGTGTGTGCCCTCTGTGTCCCCTCTGTCCTGCAGTACTGCTGGCGCTGGACTGGCTTTAACTTCGGCCTGGACCTGCTGGTGACCTACACCAACCGCTATATCATCTTCAAGCGCAACACGCTGAACCAGCCGTGCAGCGGCTCCGTCAGCCTGCAGCCACGCCGCAGCATCGCCTTCAGGTGCCAGCCCGGGGGCTCCCTCAGTGCTGCCAGTCCTGCTGGCATTAGGCTTTGTTGCCACTGAGTCAGTGACATGAAAAAATGTTACCCTGTCTCCTCGGGAGAAGCTTCTTGTGCTGAGAGAAGGAGACTGAAGTGATTTCACTGTTGTACCCCCAGGTTACGCCTGGCCTCGTTTGATTGCACTGGGAAGATGATTTGCAGCAGGACTACAGGCTATCAGATCCTGACCCTGGAGAAGGACCAGGTGTGTCTGTGGGCTTCTGAGCTGTTGAACTTGAATGGTGGACTTCAAGGCATGAAAAAAATGCTGAGAAGTCACAAGTGCTTTTGAAGGGGAGTTGCTGTTCATGTTGTCATCGCTTATGTGGAATCTCAGTCATTCCTCTTAGAGGTAGTGGCTAATTAAGCTAATTTGTGAAGTGGATCTAGAATAGGGTAGTGTGGGTTTCATTGGTGTTGTTAATATGAAATTAGTTCCCATGTTAGTGAAATCAGTGCCTGTGGTGCTGCTGTCTGCTGCCAGTGTCATGCTCAGCTGCCCTCCCAGCCTTCCAGCACTGCTGACATCACCCCTCTGCATAATCTGTTCTTCAGACTCCTCATTTAGAGGCAAATTCGAAATTTGAAGACTCTTATAAGCTGAGGAGTTAAAAGAATGTCTGCTTGTTGTTTAAGGGTTGGATTTATTACTGTATTAAATAAATTGATGAAAGCCCCAGAGAGGAGTGGAGTTTTCTTAGAGCGAGTGCTCTTTTTCCACCCATTGCTGACAGCAGGATTTAGTGAGGTATGTGTGGGACTTGTTAATCAAGTTTCTCAAATCCCAGCCAGCAGTGATACAAAGGTGGTGAGAATACAGAAAACCTTTCCTTGTCAGTGCCATCCTCACTGGAGGGTGATGTTTCAGTTTTGCATCCTCATGAGGTTGAAGTTTCAATTTTGCTACCCCAAAACCAGTTCCTAGAGTGGAACTAAAAAATTCCTACCCACAAACTTGAAATTTGCTTTCAAGTATAAGCTGTTATGGAATGCCTGGTTGGTGAAATCTCCCAAAACTAAGAACTGTCCCTTTCTCCCCAGTGTGTTGGAGGGGAAATTTCTCCAGCATTTCCTGTGGCTGTTCCCTGTGCTGCAGAGGGCTGGGGAGCTCTGGTGGGAGCAGTTGGCAGGCTGAGAATGTGTCAGTGTTACAAACTTTAGGTGAACTGTCTTTGCTTTATTTTTTTTATTCTGATTTGAATGTGTAGTCATTAAGATGTGCAGAATGAGTGTTGGGTCAGTGCTGTGCTTTCTGGTCCCCCCTCACCATGCAAATGTCCCGTGTGTGCTCCAGGAGCAGATCGTGATGAATTTGGACAGCAGACTCCTGACGTTCCCCCTCTACATCTGCTGCAACTTCCTGTACACATCGCCAGAGAAGAGGGCAGGCAGCGAGGCCCAGTTGGATAATTTGGAAGCCTGAGACCTCCCTGGGGCTTGTGGCAGCCCCTCTCCCACCCTGGATGCTGTTCCAAAGCTTAGACAGGCAGGCCTTACCCTGTAGCAACAGCCCTAGCCCTGACCTTAGTGCTCTCCCTATGCAGCTCTGAAAAGATCAGACATTAGGTACACCAAAATCAGTAAGCCCTTTTTGATTATTTTTTATTTTATTTCTGTTCTGCATCATCAGGCAATAGCCATTCCGTGTTTGAGGAGTGTTACACTTGAGCTTTTCTGGGTGAAAACTGAGCCAAATTGGAAATAGGGCATTTGTGTGGATCACAGCTTAGCAAATTACCTGTTGGACTCTGAGCAGACATTGTAGGTTGTGTGGGTTTTGTTAGTGTAGGTTTTGTTGAGTTTTTAAATAACTGACCTGTAAATACCAGATCCATATTTTGCTTTTTTTTTTTCTGGTCGTTTTCCATTAGGGCTAAGTAATCTCTGTAAATGTGCCCTCTCAACTTTGGTTATTTAACTGCACAGCCTTTCCTACCTGCTGGGTTTAAGCCTTTTTTGCAGCTCACAAACACACATTTCATTCTTGGTCTTGTTCTAACACTGCAGCCAATAATTCTCTGTCTTTTAGCAGGTTAACTTACTAATAAGGATGTTCATAAATTATTTTTTTTTCCGTGTACAGCAAATACTCTAATGTCCTCACCATCACTTGAGTCCTGTCAGCAGCATCTCTCAGCTGGAGTTCTGCTGAGTGCTGATTGTACTTGCACACACCAAATACCAGTTTTTAACATTTTCTGTGGCTTGTTTTAGCTGTTACCTTGGGAATACGTCCCATGTTAGCTCAGGAACTTGTGACTTTTGAGTGCCTTTCGAATTGTATATGTAACACCTACTTCACATCAGTTCAACAAGGTCACAGGATCCAAAGACAGCGCTGGGAACAAGAGATTCCTCTCCACTTGGTTTGATGGATGAGTCGTGTCATGGTACACTCTGTTCAGTCTTTGTTAGGTTTTATGTTTTTCTCTTACAAGTTTGAATTCTTAACAGCAGGATTTTTTTTCATTCAAACTGGGAGTTTTTGCCTTGTCAGCCTATTTTTTTAATGCCAGAAGAACATAAAACCATTTGTACTTTATAACAAGGATAAAAATGTGTCGGGCAATGTGTTAATAAATAATTTCAAACGGAATACTTGCCCATGTCTGCCCTTTCCTACTGGGAATAGCTTTTTGTGTTGGATTCACCCTTTGGGTTCAGCACCTCAGTGTGATCTTGTGTTGTGTCACAGCTTTGGCCGCACAGACCAGAAGCATTTTCAGGTGTTCAGATGCTGCGGCATCGAATTTATTTATTGAATTAATTGTATTTAGATACTTTACTCTGATTTTAATTAGAAGTACCCACTCCTTAAAATTGATTCTGAGGAAAGCAACAGGTGCTGCTGGTTAATGGCAGAGGGAACAGGTGCCTCCAGTCCAGGTGTTTTTTTGCAGCACATCAAAGTCTGAGCTGGGGGTGGGATGAGCTGTACAGGGCTTTGCACCCCTGCCAGGGCCTGATCCTGCTCTGCCCTCTGGATCCCATGGCTCCCTCCCCTGCTGGGACCCACCCTGTGTCACCAGGATATGGGATGTAGAGCAAGAAACTCATCTTGGTAGTTTTTTCCCCAGGCAACAACCGTTTCCCTTGATCCCTGGGTGTCCTGGGTCTCCCTGTGCCCTCCTGGGTGTGGCGGCACTTTCAGTGCAAGGGAACAACCCCCTTCCCAGCTGGGTCACTCTTCCCAGAGGCCAAGATCAGGGATTTGGGATGGAGTGGGCACAGGTGCCCTTCCTCAGAGATTGCTGAGGGGGAGAGGGGAGCACAGAGGCCAAAACAGACGACACTGACCCCAGAAATGGGTGGTGGTTGTTTTTCTCTCATTTATTGTCACTGACTAGGAGCAGCAGTGGTGGCCAAGGAGAGCTGAGCAGTACAACACCACACTCAGGAAAACGATATTAAAAGTACAAAAATAAGGAAGCCTATATATAATATCATTGCAGTCAATTGCTAAAAATAAATATTGTAAACACGAAAGAACAACATCAGGTGAATCTACAGCACTAGTTTCTGCCAGCAGCTGCACAGTCTTTGGCTTTATGACTCCCCTGCCTGCACGGAGCTAGCGCCCACATCAGGATCCATTTTCTTTGCTTCAGGCCAGAAGGATTTCAGACTGGTCAGGGATATCACAAGGGGAAGAATGTTCCTCTCTCCAAATTACCTTTAGAACAGGAAATGCCTCTTTTTGCCTTCAGTGCCCATTTTTCTACCAGAGCAAGCGAAGGATCTGCCCAAAGCAGGCATTTTTCTCGTTTGGAGGGGAGGGGACTGGGGCAAGGGCTCCCCACATTCTAGGTTATTTTGTTGTTACCTTGGACCTCACAACCCCTGCAGGGTGCATTTTGCCACCTTTTTACACCCCTCCCATGCACTTGGACCTTTTACCCCCTCTTATCTCTCTGACAGCCAGATGGGTTTGGATTGCCTGATAAGGGAGAGCAGTCACGGAGTTATCTCGAATTATCTCAGGTCAAACTGCACATGAGCTGCTGTCAGGCCAGAGATCTGTGCCCCACTGATACCCCTTGGGCCACTGAGCAGGAGCTTCTCCCTCCCAGCCTTGGACTCCAGGAAGGGAAGAGGCAAATTCTGCTTGCAAGGCTCAGTAATTTGCTGATTGTGTTTATATATATCTACATATATATATATATTAAAACCCCAATAAAATCCTGTCCAAAGTACCAACGAGGAGAGATTTGCCAGGGAGGGAAGGGCAGAAACTCTGTTCCTTGCTGCCTGCATGGCCAGAGAACATTCCAGCACCCCGGGAGCTCAAAGAAAATGCATCCAGATGGGAACAACCAAGCAAAACAAAACCATCCTAAGTCCACAGAGCAGCACTTCTTGCTGCAGGGAAGATGCAGACAGGGCAAATAAGGCTGAGCAGTCTGTCTCTCTTGTCCCTACAGTTAATCATTTGATCTTCCCTTCATATCAATAATTAGGAGTTAATCTTCCCTTCTTCATTTTAAACACATTCACAAAACATCTCATGGCGACATTTTGGCGTGAGGTTCCAGTCCCAGCCATCAAAGTCAGACTGTACATCCAACACCTCAAGTGCTTATCCCCCTGGGGACCCCAGGGAGCACAGACTGCTCCAGGTGTTCCCCAAACCCTCCCTGCAGCCCCGGGGAGGGTGGATCTGCACCCACAGGTAACACAGGTGTCTTGTAACTCTTCAAGTACTGCTTTTAGCTGGGAACATTCCAGACCCTGCTTGATTCTGAACCTAAGCACAAGCTTTCCAGCATTATGGGAGCCTTGGATATCCAGGTGGGTATCCCTTTGACCAAGCCCAGCCAAAAATCCTCCATCACTCTGCAAGCTCAGGGTGATCTTTCCTCACACCTGCGGAGTTACAGCCCTTCCGTCATCCCAGACAGGAGAGGGGACTGTGGTGACCCTGCTCCCTGCCAGGTACCTCAGCTCCCCAACTTCCCTCTCACCCTGTCAGTCCCCTGCTTCAGCAGAGCCTGAATCAAAAGCAGGTCCCCAATCCTTCCCATTTTGCCCCCAAAACTACTGTTATATAAAATTTCACTCACTAACTGATGAAAACACTATGGATTTCAGAAGGGCTACAGCTGGCTAAGAGTAAAAACAGCCACTAATGCAACGCTGCACAGTGCAGCAGCAAAAAAGACTTCTGTTTTGATTTTTCAGTAGGCAAAATGCTGGTTTTCTGAGGAAAAAAAATCACACAAAACTGCTTGGTACCAGATAAGAGGTTTCCTGTATCATCCTTTGAAGATTTATTTGACAGCTTCTAAAACTTCCACTAAACTTGGCTTCTTACATAATTTCTATACATAGATTTTATTCGTTGTAATTGTCTTGAGGCTTATAAAAAATAAGCATTTAAAATGCCCAAAAGAGTAATTTTTGCTTTAAAATTGTGCTACTGAACTTGACCCTCAACACAGAAGAGAGACTTTTGGTAATGAGGTTACCCCAAGCAGTATAAAAATATACATAAAAATAGACAAAAACTCTATCCTCCAATCTGAAGGGCTGTTTGTGGGGATTATTAGTTATTATTTTCTTTTGTACATCACTGGAATTTCATTAACTTCTACTAAATATTTACAGAAACCCTCCTTCCCACCATTTGCCTTTGCTCACTGAGGCAGAGACCTGGAGCTTTTAGTTCATCCAGAGGTTCCTGTTGGTAAAAATGGACCCCTGTGTTTGGCCATGGCACACAAGTGCTGCTGTGGGCACAGGGGTCCCTGGGGACGCTCCCAGGCAGCCCTAAGGATGCCACATGGGAGGTCAAGAGCCCTGCCGGGTCCTGGGTGATGTCATCCACCCATGGATGTGACCTTCCAGAGCATGGCTGGGGAGGGCAGGGGACAAAATAAAACCTCTCCTAAAGTTAAACCCAGCCTGAACCCGACAGCATGACCACAGGGCCCTGCTGCTCCTGCACACCATGTCCCTGGCTTTCTGCTTTCCCTTTTGTCCTGGTGATAGTCAGAATGCCCAAACCCCTTGTACAACAGTCTTCAGGTATTTGGGTCTCTTTCTCCAGTCTACCCCAAGAAAATTTTAAATTAAAAAAAAATTACACAACAGAATAAAAACAAAAGAAAATAATTACTCTGTACTGTTCTTCAACAACATGAAAAGGTGGTTAAAACTAAGTGATACACCACCCCCCCCCAAGACTATGTACATATAAAGACATCAGATCTCTTCAAACATAAATACACAGTGTATAAATCCAGGTGCCACCTAAAGGCTGTAGCCACAGAACTATTTCACAGACACAAAGCAAACCAGACTCTCCACACCAAGGTCAGATACACAGCCACAAGTTTGGGGCTTGGCAGGGGAGACACTGACCCGTGGCAGCAGCTCCTCATGCCCACACATGCACCAGGGAAAGGGTAGTGGTGTCCAGGAGAGAAACACAACCCTACGTACACACCACGTTCCTACAGGCTACTCAGGGTGTGGGTGAGAGGTCAGGAAATGGAATTAGACCCTGAGTCCCCAATTATTTCCAGGCACATGCTCTGCTGGAGCCAGCCAAGGGGCACCCCTGGCCTGGCTCCAGCAGGTTCTCTAGTATTGCTCACCAAGGGAGATACGTGGTATCTCCAGTGCAGCCGTGGCCACGCCAGTGGAATTCTGCACCCTGTGCTTTAAGAGTTACCATGACTTTCATGGAAATAATACAGCCTTGATCAGGGTAAAAGACTAGTGGAGGTCTTTAGCCCAATCTTAGAGGTTTGCTTCTACAGCAAGGACAGCTACAACTCCGGCATACATAAATAGGTACTGTTAAAGTGACAATGCAGTGTCTTAATTATCCCAGTGTTATCCCTACTGTTGTTAGGGGAGGGCCAGTGGTTCAGAGCATGGGAATAGAGCTGGGGTGTGACAGAGGCTGTGCATGGGACAGCTCCAGCTCCACCTGGAAATGCAGGGAGAAGCCAAAAGACACTGTGAGCTTTACTCAACAGGTGGTTTTATGGCATGCAAGAAAATTCCTACAACAAGACTTTGTACAGAGCCCACGGTGTCTCCAGTCTCACCGTGGTTCCTCAGAGAACAAGTAAAGCTATGAGTCTGCTTGGAGGCGGGGGTGTATGGGTGTGTGAGTGTGTGAAGAGAGGGAGGGATTGGGTGGGGAAACATCCTGTTTTGCTGAAACCAAGCTCTCAGGCAAACCTGCTTCCCTCTACCGCTGCCCAGCCTCACGGATGCGGCAGGCCACGGCCGTGATGAGCGCGGCGCCTTTGCCGCTGCCGTCCTCCGACTGCAGGAAGGTCACTTCACACTTGGGGGACAGCTGCTTCACTGTCTCATGCAAGATGCTGGAGAAGCTGCAGGGCAAGAGGAGGGAGAGGTTCTGAAATAGCCAGACGTGGGGGGAAGGTGTCAGTCCTGATCTGCCTTGCAGAATTTCAGAGGGAAACGTAGACCCTGAGGGGAAGTATGGATGGATAATGGATGGATAGATGGATGGATAATGGATGGATAGATGGATGAAGGGATGGATGAAGGGATACTGCCAGGGATGAAGCTTAGAAAGCCCAAGCCTCCGCACTCAGCCGAAGCCCACGGTTACAACACAACTGTGCTCAGGACTCGGGATGAAAACCAGCCCCTTCTCAAGTCCCACCAAGCCCTGGGAGTACTAATGAGCCTCAACAGCCCTAACCAGCCCCATCTGGGGAGAGTCTTCAGTGACTCCCTTTGCCCATGGGCTCCTGAGCCCTTTTTAAGCTCAGCCCAGTGCCTTATTCCCTGTCTGAGCTCCACTGTCCAGCAGCACCAGCCAGCCAGCTCTGGCATGGGCAAGTCTTTGTGTGGCCATGAACCTTCATGACCTGGTTCACTGCTGGTTAGAGCTGCCTCATGGCCATAACTTGGAGCCCTAGCTGAACCTGGTCACCACGTCTGGGTAAGGTCCAGCGGGATTGGAGGAGCCCCTGCCCTGTCCTTAAGGGAGCAACTGACTCCTGCTGGGCCTCAAGTTTGTGTCAGCTCCTGGCAGCCCTCAAGCCCCTGAAACACCTCAAACTCTCCCCTATTATCCCCTGAACCTCCCCCCAGAGCCCCTCAACCGCCCAAGATGGGCAGGTGCCCCCAGGCAGCCCCCTTGGAGTACAACCAGAGCCACTTACTGAGGGTGCAGCTTGTAGAGTGTGCCGTCCACACCAACAGTGATTTTGAGGAAGTCCAGGCCGCGGTTCTCGCGGATCTTGTCCACCACGGCAGCCATGCCAGCGCCACAGAGCTGGGCCGCACGCCGCGCCACCACGGTGCACACCTCCTTCACGATGATGCTGTCGTCACACGTGGACTCCAGGCCCAGATGCTGCAGGATGGAGCGCACCTGGAGCAGTGCCAGGCAGTCACTGGGGAGGACACAGGCACGGGCAGCATTAGGAGATGGAGCAGCTGGGATGCGTGGCTTCCCCTGCAGAGCCCAGGGACTCGTGGCTGGGTGACAGTGCCTGGGGTGACCCTACAGTCCCCCTTCAAGCTCAGCTGTCAAGAGTTAGATGTGGCCTGGTGTCACATCCTCATCAGGCTATTTCAGGACAAAGCCAGCAGAATGTGACACCCCTGTAACCCACGGCCCCTCTCTGCTCAGGGTGCAGAATAAAGAGGCATCTGTGCTGCCAGCCCCAGCCAACCTCCTTGTCTCCCCACACCAGTGCTTTTAGAACCATGTGGGCTCTGATTTATTGGTGTGGCACCATCCTGCATCACCCTGGCTCCAGACCAAGCACATGGAACTTCTCCCACCAGCCCTGGGGGCACTTCTCCCAGATTCCATCTTTGCTCTGATTGGCAGCTGGTACTCACTCCCTGTTGGACCTCACCTCTCTATCTGGGACAGGAACTTGGTCTCAAAGATCCCTCTGGTCTTCAGCCTCTCCGAGATCCGTCCCCGGAAGAGCAGCCCTCTCTTGGTGAAGTCCATCAGGATATTGCGGACGATTTCCCCCAGGTACATCCCACTGATCATCTTCTCATACCTGGGAAGAAGAGGATGAGGCTGGACATCAGGACAGGAAAGGGACTCTGGGACTGGATGGGGATTCCAGCTCTGCCAGTTGCCTTCAGTACAATCCCTTCAGCAAGCCCAGCAGCACGGCCCCCACCCACAGGCAGGAGACAAGGGACGCATCAGTGTCCTGCTCATCATCCCCAAGATCCAAGGGGCTGGTGGGGCAGAACTGCTCCTGGACTCTCACTGGTGTCCTTTCCAGCCCCCAAAGCCACCACCCACCTCTGCTTCCCAGGGTTGAGGGACAGCTCATCCACTGCCACGTCGAACTCCGTCCGAATGTCATCCAGGCACCCACTGTCCCCAAAGGCTCCCCACTCCATGTTGACACACATCCTGCCCTCATCCCCTTCCACCAGCTCCACATTCCTCATCTCCTCCATGTAGCAGGCATTGCTGCCCGTGCCTGTGGAGAGGAGCGGGATCAGAGCCCTGAGATACCTCCCATGCCCCACAGGGCAGGTGTGGGATCCCAGACCAGGAGCTCCGAAAGGAACTCTCAGTTCTTACCGACAATCAGCCCAACTTCACAGTAGGGATCCTCGTACCCACAGGTCATCATGGTGCCAACTGTGTCATTGACCACTGCCACCACGTCCAGGTCAAATTCCTGCAGAGGGATGTATTGCACGAGTTATTCCTGGAGAACTTGGAATTCCTGCTAAGTCTGCTCCCATGGCTGGGAAAGGATCTGTCTGTCTGGTGAGTGTGGCAGTCACAGAGTCACAGAATCATGGAATGGTCTGGGTTGGAAAGGTCCTTAAAGCCCATCCCATTCTACCCCCTGCCATGGGCAGGGACACCTTCCACTAGCCCAGGCTGCTCCAAGTCCCATCCAACCTGGCCTTGGACACTTCCAGGGATTCAGAGGCAGCCACAGCTGCTCTGGGCTCCGTCAGGTGAGACCCTCTGCCAGGCCCTCACCACCCTCACAGGGAGGAACTTCTTCCTAATACCAAACCTAAATCTTTCCTCTTTTAGTCTAAAACTGTCCCCTGTCCTCCATGACCATCCACCTCCACAGACATGGAGGCACCCACGGACTGCCCACAGCCCCACCTATCTGCAGGTAGAGCTCAGACCTCAGACACCACCATCTGCCAAGATGCCAGATCAGCCCTGCCAGGAGCAACCCCTGGGCAGGAGCTCAGGGTGGTCTGTGCCAAGGAAACAAGCCGGTGTCTCCTGAGCTCAGGGCCAAACAAGTCTTCTCCAGCCCTGGCCAGGAGCCAGCCTGTAGCTCCGGGGTTTGAAAAGCCAGCCTCAAGTGATGAGTAAGGGCAGCTGTGAAAATTCCGACACTCATTACCCTGAGCTCAGCCCAGTAATTTGTTTTACAGGCCAATTAATGATGCTAAAGAGAGCCAGGATGTGGGAGCAGGCACCGGCTTCTCCCAGCCCCATGGCTGTTCACCTCTCTCCTGTGAATGGCCTCCTTCAGCAGGCCCACCACGTCCTCTCCCTCGCAGCCCGTTGCCTTGAAACCTTTTGTCCACTTCAGGAGAATTCCCTATTGTGGGAAAAACCCCCCAGTGAGTCCCCCTCAATAGCAACTCGGAGGCACAGCCAGGGATGCTGCCAGGAGGGGTGGGGTTACCTCATCCAGGTTGTTCTGCTTGCAAGGGAAGGAGAAGGTGAATCCAAGCGGGAGCGATACACCCTTCATTCCCATGTACTCCAGGAAGTCAGAGATGCAGTGGACAATGTGGTCAAAGAGCTGGACAAGCAAAGCCAAAGGGAAAAGTTACCATAACAGCCAGAACCTAGCTGGAAGCCAGCCTGCCCAAACTGCTGGGGATTCTAACCCATTCCAAGGCCTGTTGAAATGTTCTAATCACTCCCAGGACTCTGAACAGAGCAAGACAAGGCTCAGTTGCACTGTGGCAGGTGAGCAACCCCAAAAATCTTTGTTTCACCCTTTTCCCCACCCACAGTGTGGCCAAACTGCATTGTCTCCTCCTTGGAGGTCCCAGGAGGGATGAGGCCAGCAGGGAGGTGACATGGGAATCCAGTTTCTCTGCAGGGGATCCCTCCAGCCCTCCAGCCCAGGCTGATGGAAATACTCCCAGTCCCCAAGCACTGCCTGGAGTGGTTTGCAAAACTCTTTCCAAATGTGTCTCTGGAGACATCTCTCACTGCCTGTGTTGTGGTTACCCTATCTGGGAAATCGGGATGATGCTAATCTGCCCTGGTGGAGTGTGTGTGACTCGGGGAGGTTCAGTCATGTCTGGGAATAACACAGTTTCTAACTTAAAAACCAGTCTCCAGCTCCCCAAACTCCAGAGCCTTGGGCAACACTTGCTGCTCTAAAGGCAGGAGAGCACCAGCCCTCCCCACTCCTGGTTTTGCTCTCTGGAAAGGTAAAACCAGCTCCATGGTCAGCCCTGCTCCACGCATCCCAGGGAAGACACCACTTTCCCCTCTCCATTTGCTCATCCAGACCTCCTCTCCTGTCCCCTGCATGATCTCCACAGGGATGGAGTAGATCTTGTTGTGCATCTCCACCCCACGCCGCATCCCGTTCCTGACGCGCACCAGCAGCACGCGGAAGTTGGTTCCTCCCAGGTCCAGGGCAAGGAAATCTCCCTTTTCTGCAATCAAAGAGAGGATCATCAGGAGAGATCCCAGCACGGGGCATCCAGGATGTGGTACAGAGCAAACA
The DNA here is from genome assembly GCF_963662255.1 of Cinclus cinclus. Classification (NCBI taxonomy): domain Eukaryota; kingdom Metazoa; phylum Chordata; class Aves; order Passeriformes; family Cinclidae; genus Cinclus; species Cinclus cinclus. Next base: position 399,953 of record NC_085074.1, on the reverse strand, counting down.
TGAACCTGCCTCCTTCCAGGGAGAGGGATGGAAATGGAGACATTGCTGGAGATGGAGACTGGGGATGCAGGTAGGAACAGGGGGTGCAGGTAGGAACAGGATGCAGAGGTTTGCTCCAGACTTGGGGTGATGATGAGACTTCAAATCATAAACTTGAGCTGGATGGGATCCACAAGGATCACTGAAGTCCAGCTCCTGGCCCTGCACAGGACCTGCACAAGCTTCAAGCCAAGGTCAGGTACTCGCCCAAGCCACAGGAAGAACCAGGGGCACAACCGAGGATGAGGGTGGAGAGAATCCTGTGGTAGGATTTGTGGCCACGCAGAGCCAGGCTTTGTGTTAAGTCAGGTGCAGAACGTCCCAGAGGCTCAGTGCTCTGGTCAGGATCAAACTGGAGATTTGTGCCACTCCCACCACAAAGAATAACTGGCCATAGCAAAGGATTCAGCCACTCCCAAAGAAGCAGTACATCCATGGACTCACACACAGAAGTTTTACACAGGACACATCACCTGTTCCATCGGGAGTGGAGCACACATAGGTGGGCAGCATTTTCACTGTTGCTTCCGCGTGCGTCTCCTTGCCCAGCCCTTTCTCCATCTCTATCCTCATCCTTTCCTTCACCTCCAGCAGCTGCTCATGGCTCAACTTGAGGGGCTCCAGGATCTTCTGCCGAGCCTTGTGCTGTGCAGCCAGCCTGTAGGCCACTGCTGTCACCATGGCCGCCCCTTTGCCACTCCCATCCTCTGAGCGGATGAACCGGATCTCACAGTCCGGCAGCAGCTTCCGCACGGTCTTGTGGAGGCGACGGGCAAAGCTGTGCATGAGGAGGAAAGGGGACCTGAGCGTGACTCCCTGGGGACCCCTTGGCATCCAAACAAGGTGCCCGAGGGGATATTTAGAGGTGCTTCTCCTGTGCCAAGCTGTACCCACTGCTGGCAGCAGCAGATCCCTGTCTGTGTCCGTCCCCAGCACTCCCAGATCCCTGTCCCACCCCCGACTCACTGCGGGTGTTTCTTGTAGACGGAGCCATCCACACCCACGGTGGAGCGCAGCCGCTCCACGCCCTTGTTGTCCTTGATGCGGCGCAGCACCGCGGCCAGCGTGGCCCCGCACAGGCTGGCCGAGCGCGTGGACACGATCTGGCAGATGCGCAGCGTGGCCAGGCAATCCTCATGTGATGGCTCCAGGCCAAGCTTGCTCAGGATCTCGTGGGCTTTCTGCAGCCCTTCCTTCTCCCTGGAAGGACAAAAAGGGGCTCATGCCTGGGAACCCAACTTTTGCTGTGTGATGGTCCAGGTTTGCTCAGTAATGGTCCATCCATGATGTTGGGAGATGGGCTGGGAACCAGGAAACCCCCTGGATCCTACTTACTTCTCAATGGCAGAGACAAATCTGGTCTCAAAGTGGCCAGTGGTGAGCAGATCCGGCGTGAGCCTTCCCCCGAACAACAGCCCTTCCTTGGCCATCTTCACCAGGATGAGCCTGACCAGCTCTCCCATGTACATCCCGCTGATCATCTTCTCAAACCTGCCCATGGAGAGGCATGAGATAGAATCAGGGAATGGTTTGGGCTGGAAAAGCCCTCTAAGGTTATAATTTTCAGCCACTCCCCAGCACTGCCAAGGCCACCACTAACCCACATCCCCAAGTGCCACATCCACAGAGCTGTTAAATCCCTCCAGAGATGGTGACACCACCACTGCTCTGGGCAGCCTATGTCACACCTGACCACCCTTTCAGAGGAGAAATCTTCCCTAATATCCAACCTGAACCTCTCCTATCTCACCATAAGATCTGCCGTGAGCCTCCTTTTCTCCAGGCTAAATGATGTGTGTGTTTGGCTGTGTGTGCCATGAGGTGGCCACAGACTGACCTGAAAAACCCTTGACAGCCTCCCATCCCAAACAGAATCTAGGTAATCTCTTCCCAGAGCAGTTTATCCCATCACTGGGAATATGAAGCCATGTGTACAGAACCATTATTCTGCAAAGAGAACTCATGGCTCCCTGAAGGGGCTCAGTCAGCTTGAAGGGACCCCCAGATCATCCCCACACCACAGCAGCCCCCTGTAGGGAATGGGAGATCTGTAGGATTGGGATGTGGACATCAGGTGAGGGTGTCTGCCCAGACTGGTGGGTGACTTTGCTGGCCATGAAGGGAACAGGAACCAGCACATTCACATGAGGGGCTCATGAGGGCAGCGGGTGGGGCAGACAGCCACAGAAGGGTTGGAACACAGCCCTTCTCTGCACTGGTGGCAGAGGACGTGGTGACCCAGTTAGCTAGGCTGACCTCCCCAGCCCCAGTAATGCTAGTGCTATGGGAGGATGGACAATGCTGAGCAAAGCGCAAGCCTGAGTCTGAGCCAAGAATCTGCTCACAATTGTTTGCCAGGGTTGAGTGAGCCCATGTCAATCTCACGGTCGAACTCAGTGCGGATGTCGTTGAGCACCCCATCGTCACCAAAGGCCCCCCACTCCATGTTGATGCACATCCGACCTTCGTCCCCTTCCACCAGGTCAATGTGCCTCATCTCCTCCATGTAGCAGGCGTTCGTACCAGTACCTGGGCCAAGCACGGGGACAGGGTGAGCAAGGACACCGTCTTTCCCTCATTCGCATTATTCCAAATTTCCCTTTAGCCACAGCCCAGCACACCAAAGAAAGTGAATAACTAAGCAAGCAAACATTGGACAATGCTGGTTTTCCAACACTGATATCCCCCTCTCTTTTTTCCCCAAAGACCCCAGGTCCTGCAAGATGGCTTTCCTGAAGGGATGGAGCCCAGCTCTTTCCCCTTGCTGCAGCTCACCAACAATGAGGCCAACTTCACAGTTGTGGTCATCATAGCCACAGGTCATCATGGTTCCCACAGTGTCATTCACCACGGCTACAATGTCAATGTCAAAGTCCTGAGATGGTAGAAAAGAGAGAGGGTGACCCAATAGAGACAAAACAGGCCAAACCCTCTCCACAGAGTCACGGTCTCCTGTGCCAGGGAACTGTGTGCCCCCATACAGCCTCTTACCCCTCTTTTCTTGATGGACTTGCGCAGCAGTGACACCACGTCCCTCCCCTCCACGCTGCTGCACTTGAACCCCTTCGTCCAGGTCACCAGGATGCTCTGCAGGGGAACAGCAAGAGGGAAGCTTGGAGGTGAGACCCAGCTGCTGGTGCAGGGAACTTGTGGCCCTACAGGGGGAGCCCCCCGTTATCAGCTCCCCAGCTGCGCTATCAGCCACAGCTTCCATGTCAGATAAAGTTTATGGCCACGAAATAACATGTGAGCTGCTCATTGCTCCTCTGGCCTGAGGAACCCGGTTCCTGTGACCGGGTTTGATTGAGCCCTGGAGCAAAACCTCCTGTTCACAACCCCAAAGAATGCTCCTTGGCCCACGCTTAGGGGTTGAGAGGCTCATTATGCCTATGGAATGCTCCTTGACACATCCCTGTGGGGTGGGGGCTCGCTGTACCTATAGACTGATCCCTGAGCCATCCCTGTGGGGTGTGGGCTCACAGTCCCCTGTTGCCAGAGGCACCTGGCCGGGGGCTGAGCTGAGCCCAAGGGGGAAGAAAAGGACTCAATTACATTTAAAATCTTCAACCATGTGGCCACAGCCCCCTTAGGGAGGCAGACACCAGCCCTGCCTTAGGGCTGGGAAAACTGAAGCACTGAGTGATGCAGCCTGGGCAAGGTCACGGGGCACGGACGCTTCCTCAGGCAACCTCTGTATTTTCCCATTCTTTACAGCCTGGTGCCCACAGGAGGAAAGCGTTAATCCCTGGCGGAGCTGCTCCCCATGCGGGAGAACGTGCTGGGGCTGCCGAGTTCCATATTCCATGGAGCCGCCGCTGCCCGTGCTGCGGTGAGGTCAGGGCAAGGAGAGTGAGCGTGAGCATCGTTCCTCGGGCCGAGCAAGCCAGCGAGTGCCGAGCGCCAGGAGGGTGGCAGGGGGCCACGTGCCTCTCTGGGCTCCGGGATGTTTGGTCTCCCGCCGAGGTCACAGCTGACAGTGACAGCCATCGGCGCCGGGGGAGGGACAGGGAACCGCCTTCCTGTGATGTGATGCTCGGCACGTCTGGGGCTGTGGGCAGCTGCACCTCTGTTGCAGCCAGGGAAAAGCTGCTTTCCATGGAGGCATCCCAGGGAAACATGGCCTCCCAAACCTCTACAGTTCCTGGAACACATCCCTGGCTCTGCCAGTACCATGCCCTGCTGGCACACATGGTGACCCTGGGCCACGAGAACCCTGTCAAAGTTCATACATGGGTAGTATCTGAAAAACCCTCAAGATAAATTAGGGGAAATCCAGAAACCCAGGGTGGGGAGGGGCCCTGGCACAGGCTGTCCACAGCGGCTGTGGCTGCCCCTGGATCCCTGGAAGTCTCCAAAGCCAGACTGAACAGGGCTTGGAGCAACTTGGGATAGTGGAAGGTGACCCTGCCCATGGCAGGGAAGTGGAACTCTGAATGGTTCTTAAGGTCCCTTTCAACCCAAACCACTCCAGGCTCCTATGAAAACCTGTGCAGATGTGTGTAAAACTAGAGATCCAGCACCACTTATTGTCATCAAACAGATTTTAAAAAGGTAGACTGGCATATATCCTTAGTAAACATTAATTTTTGTTTAAACAGGGGGCTGATAGTGTGTTTGGAGAAGATGACAAGCAACAGGGTTATTGGGAAGTGATACCAAGCTCTGTATTCCCTGAAGGGATGTTCCATCCTCTCTGTCCCTGACCCTGCAGCCATTGAGTCATTGCATCAACAAAAAATATTCATAAAAATAAAAGGACAGTGCTATTCCTAAGTTCCTCTCACCCAGAGCTTGGGAAATGGCTTTACAGGAATGAGAGATGTGGCCCTTGATGAGGAAAGGTCACATGACCCAAAATCAATGAGCCTAATTAAAAGCTTAAGCTTAAATTGGCATGGAACCCACAGCAAGAGTTCAGCCTGTCCCAGCATAGCCCCTCACCCACCTCATCCAGCTTGGTCTGGTGACATGGGAAGGAGAAGGTGAAGCCAAGGGGGAGTTTCTTGTCTTTGATTTGCAGCTTGTCCAGGAAGTTGGCCAAACACTCAGCAATGTGGTCGAAAAGCTGGAAAAAAAGGTAAAGAGTGAGAGCTCACCTGGCTGCCCACTCCAAGGGGATGCTGTGTCTGCATCCCTGCCCTCCCCCACTCCTCACCATGCTGGCTGCCAGGAATTCAGAGCACCCAGCACAAGATCCAGCAGGATCCCCTAGCCCAGCGCTGCTGCAGCCCCAGGGTACAGCAGAGACTCTGGCAGGACCCACCTGCACCCCGCTGCCACGCATGAGCTCCTCGGGGATGGCGTAGATCTGGTTCTCCATCTCCACCTTCCGCAGCCCATTGTCCGACACCTTCACCCGCAGCACTCGGAAGTTGGTGCCCCCAAGGTCCAGCGCCAGGAAGTCCCCATCCTCTGTAGCACCAGACACGGACATCCCATTAACTTGGAGTGTCCTCTGTCCACACCAGCCAGAGAACCGAGGTAACCAGGCCCCTCCCAGGTACAAGGGTGAGATCACTTTTTAAACTGTATTTCATAATTTCATTCACTATTATATTTTTTTGGTATTTTATTGGAGCAGTCACTGTATTCCCTGCCCCTCCTCTTCCCCCTGGCACCCCCACAGCCAATGCAGGATCAGTATTTTGATCATCATTGAAAAAGATCCAGATGCCTTGGGAAAGGTGTGGCAGGAGGATAAATCCCACCAGCCCCACCCAGAAAAGCCCATGCCCAAACCAACAGGGATCCCAGGGAAGATGAGCTCTAGCCTCAGGCTCTGTCTAGAAGAAGGGAGCAGAGCCATTCCTGACCCTACTGATGCTTCTAGAAGCTCCTAAACCTCCATCCTTAGGGGCTAAACCCTGATGGCAGCTCTGGGAACACCAGAGCTTGTCTAAGTTTTTACTATACTCAAAACCTCCTCCAGTTCAGGCTCAGCCTCCACAGCCCAGGCCAAGCTCTCAGGAATCCCATGCACTCCTGGCACGTGGCTGCCGGCTACGCGGAAAGGTGGCAGCAGGAAACCAGGAAGGGAGAAGATCCCAAAGAGCTTCGGGGGCCTCTTTGCTGCCTTCTCCAGGGAGAGCTGGGACACTTCTCAGAGGGGAGCCCGAGGGCTGAGCCCCGAGTGTCCCCTCCCGTTTGTTTTCAAGGCAGCTCGCTGCACTGGGGCGCCGGGCAGAGGGAAAAGCGCCCAGCTGGCTGTTTCGGTGGGGAGAGGGCCGGGGAAAGCCCTCCATCAGCACTCTCAGAGTCCTGAATGCACAAATGTGCTGCGCTAGCTCCCCCCGCCATGCTTTGTGCGGCACAAAGGGAACAAAACCCGCGGGTCATTAGTATGCACATCTCCAGTGACTCCAGCTGAAAAGGCAGCTCCGGGCCAGCCCCTGCGGCTTTCCTGGGCTGACGCTCCGAGGGGCACGGGACCGGGACCAGTTGGGAGCTGGAGCAGCTCTATGGTGGTGGAAAAGGGCCATGGAAAGTGGCTGCTGTACTCCAAGGAGATGAGGAATGAATGAGAGGGCTCCAAGTGCGGCTTCAGTGAGATCAGAGCTGGGCATGGAGAATGGGGAGTGAACCCAGGGATCAGGGCAGCACCTTGGGGGGGGGAGGGGGGGGGCAGAACATCACCAAAAGAGGGGTCAGAGCATTACATCGCCCAGGAACACAGAGCCATCAGGGCAGTGAGCTGCCAGTCCCTGGCTATTGCTCTGTCCTGCTCCCCTTGACCCTTTGCAGCAATGAGCTTTAAACCAGTTTGGCAGCTTGTTCCTCAGCCTGTCTGCCAGCCACGGGGCATGCCACGGCCACGGCAGTTCTTCACGTGAAAAACACACCAGGAAAACCACAAGGACTCCCGACTGTCTCTGGTGAACCCAGCATGGACAGCACACTCAGCACCACCACAGCAGGGCAGAGCTGGATGTGATGCCCTGGGCAGTGCTGGCACCATGTCCTGCCCCTCACACGGGTCACGCTGTGGTGCACAGCGTGGAGAACACCTCAGGGAGGCTGATAAATATGTTAGAGATAAGGGCACTGCAGCCAAGACGGTCAGAGGTTGCTCAGCTCTTTGGAGGCAATGCAGGGAAGCCAGGAGGATTCTAAAAAAAGGGGCTGAGGAGCCCAAAGGGGGCCATCCTTGTCCTGCCCAGCCCTCACATGCCTGATGGGGGTCCATGGCCCCAGAGCTATTTAGGACCAGCTGTGCCCTCGCCATGGAGCCCCAGCAGGACTCAAACACTGCCCCAAATCCTCTCACCCTGCTCAGCACCACAGGAGGAGCACAAGCAGCTTGGGGGCAATTCCTGGGAATTCCTGTGAGGATCAGCTTTGAGGGAGGAAAAAGGCAGCAAATTCTCCCTCAGAAAATTCCCAGCCAGGTTGGGAACACATGATGGGCTCCAGGTCTGGGCACTGCCCCCTGATTTGGGCTCCCAGGCCCTGTGATATCAGTGCTGGTGCTGAGCCCACAAGACAAACAGTAAGGGCAAACACAGAGACCTGGTTCCAGGGGCTGTTTGCTCTTGGCAAAACGTAAGAGTTGAGTGCCTGGAAAACCTGCTGTGCTCCTGGGAACAGCAGCATGTGTGGGATCATGTTGATCACCCCAGAGATCCACCTCAAGACTTCCAACTGACTGCAATTCCATTGCCTAGGAATCCTCTGGTAAATTGGATTAGTAAAAAAGAAGATGAAGAGGAAAATCTGGGAAGCCCAGACTCCAGGGAAATGCAGAAGGTGGAATTGCAGACCCTGGCATTTCCCACTGCCACCCCCTGGCAGCCCCTCCCTCTTTCCAGCTAATCCATGGTACCATGGAATAGTTTGGACTGGAAGGGACCCTAAGGACCATTCAGTTCCACTCCCCTACCCTTTCACTGGACCAGGCCCTATGGCCCATCCAACCTGGCCTTGAACACTTCCAGGAATACGACTTCCTTGGAAAACCTTGCTGGGAATGTGGTAGATCCCCAACCACAGGACTCTGGGCATGGAAACAGCCTTTTTGTTTTCAAGCCTTTCAAGCCTCTGTGCCACATGCACTGGTTTTCCTGCAGAGGCAACCAGTTATTGGCAGGAGCTGAGCCCACCAGCCAAGGGAAAGGTGCTGCCAAGAGCCATCCTTCAGATTTCTAGGGATTTGACTCCCAAGTGCGGCAGCATCCTCCTGAAAGCTCCAGGCTGGGGTTATCAGCTGCTGGGGCTTAACAGAGGATGCACCACACGATCCTTATGTCAACACCATTGTGGAGGAGGAAACCTGGGGACTCTGGAAAAGCCTGGAAAAGCCAGGAATGGAGCAGGGAAGAATGGAGCAGGGAGGAGGGTGTTGGTTGCACTGAGCAGGGAAAGCCCTTGGGAGAGTCACCGGGCTCCAAGAAGAAGCTTATTTGGCATCTGTTTCCCCATCACCTCACTGCCAGTACAGCATGGTGGTGTTCCAGTGGGTGCCAAAGTTGATTTTAGAAGAGTTTCTGCTTTCAAAGCAGAATTCCCCCCTCTTATCACACCACGTTGGAATGGCAAAGCCACCGAAAGCCAGGAGCCAGGGTTATGTTTCAGCTTAACCTGTAGGTATGACCTTGTATTTCCATAAGCACCTCTCATCCCCCTGGATCCTGGGAGCTGGGTATTAAACAGGGTCTAATCCCAGAGCAGAGACACCCCAGAAGCTGCAAGAAGGGGAAGGAGGACAGGGACATTCTACAGGTGGCTGACTGGGAGCCCTATGGCACCAGCATCAGGTCAGAACAAGGCTGGAGAAGAGAAATATCCTGTCCTTAGGCTAGGAACAGCTGCTGGCACTTGGCCCAGGTGCCCAACCCAGGTCAGATTTTGCCCAGGAGCTTTAAAAAGAGGGAAGAAGGGAGAATGTAGCCCTGGACAGTGAGCTCCTCCCAACCTGCTGCCACATCATCTGTGCCAGGGGTCTGGCACCAAGCACCCAACCCTGAAATGCCACCTTCCAGCCCCCTCCCCAAAACCCAAGGGACACTGATGCCACTCAGAGACTGGATCCAGTTCAAGCTGGACAGGGAATCCCAGCTCTTAGTTCCCTGGGATTTACTCAAAACTCTCACATTTTCCAGCTCCTGCCCTGGGCAGCTGCAGCACTGTGACTGCTCCAGCATCCCTCTCATGTGACATTTTCCGTGCTGCTGTTCCTCTTTCCTCCCTTCCCTGGATGAGAAATGCCAGCTGGGACACTGGAGAAGCTGGACGCAGGGAAGAGCGCCAAGGATCTCTCATGTACGGGCATGGGGAGGGACTGCTTCCTTCTCCCAGCGGCAGGCCAGGGTGCTGGAAGTGCTGACACACACTCCACCTGCACCCAGCACCTTTGGCTGCACCAGTTCCCGTGCCCAGGGGTGGCTCCTGGCTATCCCTGTAATTAAAAATATTCTCCAACATGCAAATAGATTGGAATCTTGATCCCAGGGCAGGCAGCCAGGTCCAGCTTTTGGGTGTAGGTGCAGCTGGGGGGCCAAGATCAGGGGATACTTCAAGGGGCTCCTAGGGAAGGTGAAAAGTCTTTTAGCAGGGGTGTAGTGAAAGGACAGGGGAACGGTTGTAAACTGAAAAAGCAGAGACTTAAGTTGGATATTATTAGCACCTTGGGATAGTGGAAGGTATCCCATGGCAGGGGGTGGCACTGCACGGGTTTTAAGGTCCTTTTCCACCCAAACCATTCCATGATGTCTGTTTCTCCTTAGGGATGTAGGAGATGCCACCATCATCCCCAGACTCACTGAGACATTACCAGCAAACCCCTAACAGTGCCCAGTGGTGCAGAGACCTTCTGTCACCACCTACAGATCCCTGGCAGGAGGGTGCAGCCAGGCTCTGCTCCCAGGGAACAGGGGCAGAACAAGAGGAAATAGCCTCAAGTTGTGCCAGGGAAGGTTTAGGTTGGATAATGGGGAAATTCCTTCATGGAAAGGGTGGCCCAGCCCTGGCACAGCTGCCCAGGGCAGTGTTGGAGTCCCCATCCCTGGGGGGATTTAGCAGCTGTGTGGATGTGGTACATGGGGACACGGGGCAGCGGTGGCCTTGGCAATGCTGGGGAGTGGTTGGCTTTGACCAATGTAGAGGCTTTTCCAGCCCAAACAATTCCATGATTCTGTGATTTCATGGCTCTGTCCACTTCTGTCCTTGCACCCAGCCAGCAGCCATGAGGGATTTGGGCTCTGTCCCTCTGTCTACCTCTCCTGCTGGTGACCAGCAGCCTCCTCCACTGAGGTTTTGCACAGATCCCTGTGCAGGTGCCAGCACCAGGGCAACCCCAGCTCCGAGTAAGTGCATCCAACACAACCAACCATCCCTGGGACCTTTTCCAAGATTACTGCCAGTGCAGGTGTGGAACTGGAGCAGCTTCAGCTGCTCAGAGATCCATCACCCCTCCTTCCCTTCAGCAGCCAGGACTGCTCCAAACACTTGGTGGGTCCTGGGCACACCTGAGGGCAAGGGGTGATGCTGCAGGGATGGAGACAAGCTCCTTCCCAAAACACCGGGCTGGGAGAGGGAACAAGGAACTTTTCTATATGGATGCCTGAGGGAGCAGTTCTTTGGGCTGAGAGGAGGATGTGACTGGCTGGAGCATGCCCTGGGCAGCCCAGGGAGAGGCAGAAAAGCCACACTGTGAGGGCTGCAGAGCCCCTGCTCCTGCCAGGGCCCTGGTAGCACTCAGACAGCGCTGGCACCACTGCCACCTTGCTGCTAATGCAATCTGATGAGCTGGACCCGTGACTGTCTCCGTCCTGCCAGCAAGGGCACGCGAGGGCGGCTTCCCTCCCTCCCTCCCTCCCTCCCGCCAGCAGGAACTGGGAGCCCCTCCAGCCCCAGCACAGAGAGGGGAGCGAGGCCTGTCCCCACACTTAGCCTAAGCAGGATCAAGCCCCAGAGGCCAGCAGTGAAGGTGGCTGTGGGTGCAATCCCTGTCTTGGCAGCCTTCCCTCTGCTCTCCCAGGAGCACCTCTGGTCCTACAGTACCTGTCCCATCTGGGGTGGACCTGACGAAGGTAGGCAGCATCTTCACAGAGGCGGTGGGGTTGGTATCTGCTCCCAGACCCTTCTCCATCTCCTTCTCAAACCGTTGGGACACCTCCAGGAGGGTCTCATCAGAGAGCCGCATGTGGTACAGGTACTTATCAATCTGAAAGATTGAGATGAAGCCCAAAGGTCAGGCAGTGGGCTGGGGACATGGGCACAGGCCCCACGACATGCTCAGGACAGCGTCCAGCCCCTCCCAAGGCTGCTGGGGTTGACACAAGGAGTAGGAGCAGGTTCTGACCCATCCTAACACGCAGGACATGGCAGCACTGCTGCAATGGCTCATCCCAGGCATCACCCACCACTGCTCCTGTACCTCTCTCCAAGGTGCTCACCAAAGCCTGCATCCCCTCCCCAGACTCTGCCAGCCTGGGAATGCTGAACCACAAGTTGCACCTGATGCTCCAAAGCATCTTCCCACACAGTCACCTACAGACACCCAAACAGGTTGCTACAGAAGCAGGAATTCAAACTCAGGAGTGAGTCAGGAGGTCAGCAGTGGAGGTTTTCTAGGTGCAAAGCTCTTCCCATTCCATGGCATCAACGCACCTTGACCTTGACCCCCAGGGCCTCTTCCTACACCAAGGATGCTCAGCAGGAATCCACTGCCCTGTCATTTCTCCACTGCTGAGATCACCCCAAGAGCCTACTCAACACCCTCAAGCAAACCACGCTGAGGTGACAGAAGTGGGAGCTAGAGTGACACAAGCACATGCCATGGCCAGAGAGGGAACAAATCCACCCCACCCCCCTGTTCCTGGAAATTGTTATAGCCTTGAGCTGACGATATGGAGAAGCCCTTCTATAAATCAAAACATCTTGTCTTGCCTGGGAAAGGCATGGAAAAGCTCCTCCCCAGCACAACAGCACTGTGCCTCCCTGTGCAGCCTGGCCAAAGCAGGGAGTGGGAGAGACGGGCACTTCCCACTCCCAAACGATGCCCTGTTTCAATTAGCTTCACTTAGGATTAATTAAAGGGAAGCTGCAAGCCCTGAGAAATCAGGAGGAAAACTCCACCCCATACACACACCTGTCTGCAGGCACGTAACACCAGGTCACTGGAACCCGGGCCAGGGCTGTGCTTTATGGGCTGTGCTGGAGGAAATGGGCATTTTGTGGGCAAGTAATTGCACCGGGCCCAGTGTGACCTCGCTCACAGATGTGCCATCTGACCCTGGGCTGGACACAACAGTCCTGCTGCGGTTTTGGCTGTTTCAGGCTCAGGGTGCTCCAGCACATCCTTTTTTCCCCACCCTGAGTTCTGCTGGAAATCTGGGAGCTGAGATCCCTTTGGTGAGGTCAGAGGGTAGAGGAAAGCCTGGCCCAGCACATTCCAGGAGTGATGCCACATCCCCTGTGGAGCAGCATCCTCTGAGTTAAAACATCCTCCCCCTTTCTCCTGGTGCTTTCAACTCCTTCCCAAAATCAGGAGCTGGAAGACCAGGTAGACACGAGGGAAAAGCCAAGGAGAAGGAAACCTGGAGATTTCCTGGTACCAGTTGTTTACCAGCCTCTCCTTATCCAGCTCAGCAGCAGGAAGTCAAACACTCTCCTCCCTCCCCTCCTGTTTGCTTTCATCTGCTGAAAATTCCCTTCCATGTGCTGAGGCTCTGGTTACTGGCACCACTAAGCTCCAGTTAACTGGCTAAGAGGTGGCTCTGGGGCTGGAGCTCACCTCCATGGCATCCCCAGGGTAGGAAACCTTCCCTTGAGCAGTGCCAAGGGTTATCCCAAGGGTTATCAGTCGATCCATCAACCTAGAGCACAGTCCTCATCCCACAGAAGCTGGGTGCTCTGGGAGCTCCTCAGCAGTGAAGGCCTCCCACCCAAAAATCCCAGGGAAACCCCCTGAGGCTTCACCCCCTTCCCCCAGGACAGGTCCCACTCAGCACGTCCCCCATGTCCTCCAGCCTGCAATACACCAAGAATAACCTCATCCTGAGGAACGGAGTGACCTCCCTCTAATCTCCAAAGCCCTTAAAACCTGGATCATCTTCTCCCAATGTGGATATCACCCCACTTGGCAGCTAAAGCAGGTCAGGGCATACAGCAGGACATCTCCTTCCCCACTGAAACCACCCTGGCTGTGCCTGGCCCCCACCAAGGAAGAGCCATGGCCACTGTCCTTCCCAAAACTTGCCAGCCCTGTGGCCTGGTTGGTTACTCCGAGCACCCCTCAAATTGCTACAAAGATGGGATAAAATGGGGAATTCAGTCTGCAATGCCAGAGTCTGAACATCTTTCAAGACAAAACACCTTCTCAGTTGCTTTAACATTTTTGAAGAGCATGAAATAGTTTAGGTCAGATTGCGAATTCCAAACAAATTAAGCCACTAGGTTAGGATCCTGAAAGGGGCAATTGAATTCTGTAAAGCTTCCAGCCTAAATAATGGTGTTTCCTCGAGGAAATCTAAACTGAAGGGAGAAGGAAAGGATAGAAGCTGGGAAACACTGGGCACGCCCCAGCCCAGGACATCGTGTTAAAGCTCCAGATCTCAGAGTAGCTGTGGGGGTAATGAGCTCAATGCCATGTTTTTGAACCAAACCCCAGCAAATCCCCATCTCTTGGCTCAAGGCTGTCTCCAAGGCTCAGCTCATTTCCATGCTGGATGCTGGAGAGCTGCCCAGGGTCGCCTGTCCCAGCTGCACGGCCACCACTCGGAAACCTCTGCTCGCCCAATTTCTGCTGCTGTGCAACCTGAGATGAGCTTAAAGTGACCCAAAAAACAGCTTTGGATTCCCAAACTCATGGCTCCTGTGCAGTGCTGAAGCTGGATGCTGTTCTAATCCTCAAGACTCCTCTTAAGGTGCCTGGACTCCAAGGGATCAGTGCTGTGGAAATATTAATTAATTAATCTTCAAATAGCTCAATTCCAAGTCAATGCCATTCACCATAGAAAAGAGTTGGGGCTGTTCAGCCTGGAGAAGAGAAGCCTTAAGGGGCTCCAGGAGAGCTGGAGGGAGAATTTGGACAATGGTCTGAAGAGACAGGACACAGGGAATGGCTTCCCACTGCCAGAGGGCAGGGATGGATGGGATATTGGGAAGGAATATCCCTCTCTGAGGGTGGGGAGGCCCTGGCACACAGGGTGCTCAGAGCAGCTGTGGCTGCCTCTGGATCCCTGGCAGTGTCCAAGGCCACGCTGGACAGGGCTAGGAGCAACCTGGGACAGTGAGAAGTGTCCCTACCATGGCAGGGGGTGGCACTGGATGGGATTTAAGGTCCCTTCCAACACAAACCATTCCAGGATCCTGTAAATTCCTTGGCCCATACACTGCCCTTGCAGGGATGCTGGAGACCCTGTCCCCATCTCTCCGGGACACGGGGCAGGGTTGCTGAGGGTGGCGACGCTTCCGGCACCGCACCACCACTTCCTGCCCAGGGGGAAGGGGAGCTTTGTTCCTGCGCAATAAGGCCTGAGATACATCTTTCCCATTAACGACCCCCTCTTCCAAGAAGGGGAAGCTGTTTGCCTTTTGTTTTCGTTTTGCTCTGAATCCTTTTCCAGAGCCACGTGGCTGCCAGGAACTGGAGCAGGAGCACGTGTTCCCCATTCCTCAGCATCTCCCTGTTGTATTTTTCAGCTGGATGTGACTAATTTCGGCAGCTTTTGGAGCAAAAGCAAAACACTCGGAGACAGAGGCTGCTTTCTAGGATAGATTCCTCACCTTGTTGGCAACAAAGCCAAACATTTGTTGGCTGTAAGATGACAGAGCAGTGTTCCCATTGGGGGAAGTCTGGAACACACCAAAACCCACAGCATGTGCTGTCACCCCTCTCTCCAGGAAAATTTTTGCTGGGGATTATATTTTCTTTAAATTACTTCCCTCCCTATCCCAGTTTTTAACTTCAAGCATGCTGTTTTGTAAGAATCCCTGAAGTTTTAGGGAATGCTGGCTGTCTCCCTGCTTCTCTGGGAGAGGGATGCTGTGCAAGCACCAGCCACACTCCCACCCCACCCAAATCTGTGGTGGGACATGAGGAATTTGGGGAAAGTGAGGCAGAGGGAGCAGCAGAGGCTGCAGGATAAGGGCCTCCAGCTCTGGGAAGGTTTTATTCCCTTTCTCAAGGCAGAGCCTGTTCCACATCCTCAGTCCCCATTTCCCACTCCAGGTGACTCAGAGCAGGGAACCAGCTCATCCCCTTCCCCGACCGCCCGTGGGTGACACAGGGGTGATGCTGGGCTGCACCCTCCCCAGCCCTGGCCCTGGTGGCACCCACGTCCCTCAGTCCTTCAGCTCCTCCATGCCGACTCCAAGCCCACGTGCCCTCCTGCCTCGGATGACACACGCCCGGAGTCATCCTGAACCCGAGTGAGTCAGTGAGTCAGATGTTTCCTGCTCAGCCGGTTCCTCCTCATCCTCAGCCCGGGGACAGCAGCTGGATCCATGCCGGAGGTGGAACCGGCATTGATGGTGAGGAAGTGACACCACGGAGCATCCACCGACCCATCCTCAAGTGACCCCGCTGCCCCACAGCCCCGCTAAAACCCAGTTCAGCCAGGAAAATGCTCTGCCTCCCAGTTGTGGAACTGGAGACATCCAGCTGCCCCATCCCTGCCACTCAGCATCCTTCTCCCCATGTTAAACCCAGGACGTCTTCGAGGCAGAGATCCCACTTGGATGCTGGATAGCAAAGCCTCACGGGTCCCAAGAATCCCCCTCAGATGGTGGGAGCATCCCCCTACGGAGGGGAAACTAAGGCTGGGTAGCTCTGGTGAGGTGGAGAGGAGCACTGGGACACAGGATGGCTTCCCAAAGGTGGGAAAAGCTGTCCTGTCCTGACATTGACCTTGGCTCCTGCCACTGACCTCGGCAGCCTCAAGGGAAGCTATTAAATTGGTTTTCCAGGAATTTGCCATAGGTGCCCCTCCCATATCCACAGAGGCAGCCAGAGAGGAATCAGCTGGGTGAAATTAATCCTTCAGCAAAAAAAAAAAAAAAATAAGGGGGGGGGGGGGGGGGGGGAATCAAAACAAGGAAAACCTGCCCCTGCTTGGGGACAGCCACATATGCCAGAAAATCAGTTCCATGCTTTTTTTTCCCTTTTGAAGGAGGGATGGGGAAGAAGAGACACTCAGCCCCCAATCCCATGGCATGATGAGGCTGAGGGACCAGGAAACCCGGGGTGAGCTGGCACATCCCAAGGGAACGCAGGGCAGCAGCGGCAAACTTTCAAGCTGGGATCTCAAAGGGCGCTGCTGAGGTTAATTAAAGTTTGCACAATCCCTTGGGGGTTAGATAAGTCTGGACAAACCCACTTTCCAGGCAGGAAAAGGGCAGGACTTGGAGAGAAAGGTAATATGCCCCCAGATGAATGGCAGAGCAGGTAAAGCTGCTCCATGGCAAGAATGGGAACAAAAATCCCATTTTGAGGCTATTTTCAAGGCCTTGAGGTGGACACAAACCACAGCTATTGGAAAAGGTACTTTTTTTACCCCAGGTGAGCTCCTCCTCTCCCTGATCCAAAGGGAAAATACATCCCAGGCTACCACCTGCAAATTTTTTTTCCAAATACACTCTCAAATGCAGGGTTTGATAAGAAGACCCAACCAAACAAGTTGCAACTTTCCAAGAATTTCACCCCCTACACCTCCCAGTGCTGGGGACTCCTTGGATTTTCCCTTTGCCTGGGGAGATTTATAAACCAGGAATTTTTACACCCATGGTGGAAGCAGCCAGGTCAGACAGCTGGCTTCTCCCCCCTCTCCCTGAGCCAAGCTGAGCTCCGTGCTCCCTCCCAGCTTTGCCTCACTGGGAGGATTCACAGGAATTTGTTTAAAAATATCCCAGAGAAATCCAGTTGTGGAGGCGGCCAGGAGGGCAGTGCCATCTCCCACAGTATCCCGAGCTCCGGCCGGCAGTGCCTGGATTTCTTTTTCTCCCTCACTTCTGAACAAACTTTTTTATTTGGGTTTTGGAGCCAGGAGGGAAACGCAGCCGGTTCCTGAGGCTTTGCACACCCTTCTCCCAGTGGGTAAGGAAGGCAAATTCCTCCTTCCAAGCTTTCCCTCTGCATTATTCCCAGCTCCCGATAAGGAAGGCGTGAGCAGCCCGGAGCCCGGGCCGGGCTGTGCCGCTGGCCTATTTCTGCCAGGGTTACACAACCCCTTCCCGTGGATTGGGTTGTTGCACAACCCCGGGGCCACCGCAGAGCGGAGGGAGAAGCCGAGCCCGTATTTCCTTACGGATCGCTCTGCCTTTGGAAGTTTTCCCTGCACTTTGTTTAGGTTGGGGTAGGCTTTTTCTTTTTTTTTTTTCTTCCTTTTTTTTAAATAATGTTCTGCCTCGATTTCTTTCCTATTTAACAGCGGTGAAGGGCCAACATGGCAAGTTTCACTTCCCCGGTGGCATCTCCAAGGTTATCTCAGGTCTCTCCAAGCATCTTCCTCATTTTTTTTAGGGCGATCTTCGCAAATCCCGACCGCCTCACACTCAGATCATCAAATCCTGACCACTTCCCAGAGTCAGGAATCACAAATTAAATCCTCTCTGCCCTGTTCCCAGATGCCAGCGGAGCACTGCAGGAGGAGCCTGAGCCTCCGCGCTCTCTCCCATCCAGCATGTTTCCTCCAAGAATAATTTATTAAGCTCAGCCTAAGATGTCCTGGCCAGACAAAGGCCGGCTGCTCTCGCAGCCATGGGAGAGCAGGAACACTGGAGCTTTTCCAGTGCCCGAGCTCAGGAACAAGGGGTGACCACCTCCGTAGATCCCAACGGGACGCTGCCGCTCGGGGCTACGCTCTGGGAACAGGCTCGGGGAGGTCAGGACCCCGAAATTAAGGATTCAGAACCCCAAAATTAAGGGAACGGGAGACAAGAAAGTGTTTCCTATCACTGTCAGCGCAGGGATGGGGGACACGCGCGGCTTGGGATGGGGGTCACCGCGTGAGGAAGGGGACCCGAGGGGCAAGTGCTGCCTCCGGACTCGTGCCCCAGGCTGACTCCGCTCCCCGCGAGGGTTTCGGCTGGTTGCCCTGGGAGGGGGGGAGCGGAGGAACCGGCTCGCAGGGATGCTACGCGCCGGCGGGAAGAGGCGACACGTGCTGCGCGGGGCGGCCGCGGGGGTCCCGGCCCGGCGGGGAGAGGTGCGGAAATTCCCCCCTTCCCTCTCCTCCCCCTCCTCCCGCCCGGCCACGCGGGGTCCCGCACCGCGGCACGTACCGCACGCGGCCCCGGCCGGGCAGCGCTGGGGCCTCCGCCCGCCGGCCCGGCCCGCTGCGCCCCGGTTTCCCCTTCGCTCCCCGGTTGTTTTGCTTCCTGTTCCAACTTAAAAAGTTTTTTCTTCCCCCCCCCGTTTTTTTTCGTTTATTCCCATTTACTTTTTTTTTTTTTTTACTTTATCCCCCCCCGTTTTGCTCTTTTTACTCCTTTCTTCTTTTTCCCTTTTCTTTCTTTCCTCCTTCCTTTTTTCAACTTTTTTCCTCATTCTTCTTCCTTTCCCTCTTACTTCCCTTTTCTTTTTCTCGTGTTTCTACCCCTTCACTCTCTCCTTCTCTTTTTCCCTCCTTTTTTCTTTTTACTTTTACCAAACCTTTCCTTTTTCTTCCCCTTTTCTCCCATTTTCTCTTCTTCTCCCCGTTTTCTCCTTTTTCTTCCCCTTTCCCTCTTCACTTTTCCCTTCTCACCTTTCCCCGTCCCTCTCCATTTTTTCCCTCCCGCTCCCCACTTTCACCCGCGCGGCCCCCCTCACCTTCTGTGTCTGGTCATGGTTGAGCTCAGTGAAGAAGTAAGCGAGGAGGTGCGAAGCGATCATGGCGGGAGCGGGTCGGCTCGGTTCAGTTCAGATCGGTGGGAGCGGAGCGGCCCCGGCAGCGCCGCGCGCTCCCCGCGCCAACCGCGCTCATTGAGGAGCTTCCCCCGCGCCCGTGACGTGGCCACGCCGCCGCTCCCCATTGGCCGAGCCGCGAGGGTGTGTGCCCGGTGCGCGCGGGGGGCGGGGCCACGCCCAACCGTGGGGTGTGCGGGGGCACAAGGGAGGCATTGGTGGGGGGACATTGGGGTGACACTGGGGGGACACTGGGAGTGCATTGGGTGGGTAGCGGGGGGACACGGGGGGGGTGCATGGGGGGGAAACCTTGGGGGAACACTGAGTGGGGACATGGAGGGTGCATTGGTGGGTACTGAGAGGGCACTGGAGGTGCAGTGGGGGGCAGTGGAAGGGAAACTGCAGGGGCTGGGTTATACGAGGGGTCCTGGACATGCAGCGGGTGTTTACTGGGTGTATTGGGGATGCACCGGGGGTTGTGAATGCACTGAGGAAGGCACGGGTGGGCTGGGGGTGTACTAGAGGGGTGAATTGGAGATGCACTGAAGCGGCTTGGGGTGTACTGGGGTGTACGGAGCGTGGGGTGGAAACTGGGCCTGCACGGCTGGGGCATGCCCTATGGGGGTGCATTGGGGTGTACTGGGCTTGCATGGGGGGTGCTTTAGGGAGGTTGGGGTTGCACCGGGGGGTGAATTAGGGTGTACTGGGCATGCACCGGGGCTCATGCATTGGTTTATGCTGGGGAGGTGCACGGGAAGTGCATTAAGGGGGCTGCGGGTGCCCTGGGAGTTATACTGGCGGTGCATTGCAGTACACTGGAGGTTGGGGGCATATTGGGGGATGCATCAGTGGTGCATTGGGAGGACTGGGGGAGCACTGGGGCGGTGCATTTAGGAGGGCAGTGAGGGTGTCCAGTGGGGTCTACTGGGGGGCTGTATTTGGGGTGCTTTGGGGCTGTATCACGCGTGTGCCACAGTCCGTGTATGTGTCCGTGCCCGCAGTCCGTGTGTCCGTGGCCGTGTCCGCAACCCGTGTGCGTGTACCCGCACGCAGCCGCCGCTCCGCCCCGGTGTGCCCGGTGCTGTCACATGTGTGTGAACGTGCGCAGCCTTGTGCACCCGTCAGGTCGCATCCATCACCCCGCGGCCCGTGGCGCTCGCTCCTTCGCCCGCGTGTCCCGCTCCCCGTGCGCAGCCACGGACGGCGGGGGAGGGGGGGGGGGTGTCCGCTGCGCCCTGAAAACCTTGGGAAGCATCGTTTGGGAGCATCGCTGGGGCTGGGATCTACCTTCACCACCCCGCCTTCCTCCTCGCCTCCATCCCTGCTCCATCCCGGCTCCATCTGCGAGTCCGCAGGCCGTGGCCGGGCGTTGGTGGCCCAGAGCCTTACGAGGGCCGCGGCACGTCCTGGCCCTCCGGAGAGGCTCCCACTCCCCGCTCCCAGCAAAGCCGGTCCCAGCAGCCCTGGGGCAGGAGTTACCCAACCCGTCTGCCCGCTCCGGCCGCTTTCCCAACCAGTCCGGAGCAGCTCTGGCTGTTCTTGCCTTCACCTTCTCAAGTGTCCTTTCTATGCGGCCATTTACATTATTTTGGTGGTTTTGATCAAAGATTCCCCTCTTTCCGTTTCAAATGAAAGAGGGGGAGAAAAACAACCAAAGCCAGAGGCCAGACAATCCTGCTACCAGACACGTTTTCCAGCAGGATCCGGTCCTGCCAGACCCACCATAAATCTGTCAGGCATTCCAGTTAGATCCCCAGATCGTGACCTGATGCATTTTAGGATTTGGACTCAATGATCCTGGTGGATCCCCCCCAGCTCAGGATATTCCATTAATCTCTGCTGCTGCCCTTATATTTCAATTCACCATCTGATCCAGGGTGGGGTTTTTTGGGGATTTTTTTGGTCTTTTAATCCTAAAAAGTCAAATTCTCATGGTCAAGTTGAAATTAAAGCAGCATTTGAGCCTAAAAATAGCTGGACACATCTGTCCGCCTTCCCCATCTGCCACCAGCCTGGCTGGATGAAGGAAGCAACTGTCTGCACAAAATGAGGGACCTGTCTCATCCTTCTGTCCCGTAAAATCAGTTTATTCAGGGAAAATGTTCCCCAAGACTCCGTTGATTTGCCAGGTAACGCCCTAGTCAAGAAAAGACGGGAGGAGCTGGGCTCTGCTCAACCAGTTCATCTAAAAAAAGTCATTTTTTTTAATTTGAGGTTTTTCAGTTGGTTTTGGAATTCCTTTCCTGGAATAAAGCTCCCAATGGAAACCTTTTCAAGGCATCCCAGCTTCTTCCCAGCTCCACATGAGCTTGAAATAATCTATCAGCATTTAATGCTGCGCTCCTTAGGAAAAGGAAGCAGCTGATTGCAGGGATTGGAGTTACAACCAACTCTAATTTCTCTAATGTGATTCCTTGGGGACGAGTGATGCAGTAATAACAACGTTGGAGCAGAAGGAAGAGCTGTGCCCAGCGGCCAGAGCAGGAACAGACCATCCTGGAACCCTGGGACCAGCTTGACCCACTGCACAGAGCAAAGCCCCCCATGGAGCACTGCTGCTACTGGGGACCCCCAGCAGACCACTGGGAACCCAGTGAATGTCATAACCCACTTTTCTACTGGGGAAACTGAGGCACAGGTGGGAATAGAGGAATTGAGAACCAGGCCATCCAAGCAGGGAGCAGCTGGGATGACCCTGGAGCTGGAGCTGCTCCAGGAGAGGCGTGAGCTCATCTGGGATCACTTGCCCCATGATTCATCACTCCAGCACTGCTCCACATAGCTTCCAAGGAGGTTTCATTGGACACGGGCATACACATCCCCACAAACCCATCGCCATCAGCGTGACACCAGTGATGAGCTATTGACTTTGCCCTGTCACCCAAAGCACCGGAAACCTGGAACCTGGCTGGACCCAGCCCTCACACAGGGCCGGGAATAGAAAACCGGTTGGAGAACTTTTCTTTCTTCAGCAGCTGCAGGATGAGCGCGTGACCTTGGGGTGAGCTGGGTGAAACAGCCTTTCCCCGGCTCTGCCGACAGGGAGGGGGCTCACCCACCCCAAACTGCTCTGTGAGGGGCAAAGGAGGGGAGGATTGTGCCCTGCCTGCCTTGGGGGTGGTGGAAATCCATCCTTCCTTCCACCCATCCTACATCTCATAGTGCTGGGGCAATTTCCAACCCACCCAAACCCCTGCTGCACCCCAAGGTCACTCTGCACAGACACCCCTCCCCAAAACAGCCAGGGGATTCCCCAAGGGTTGAATGGGTGTCCCTGAGTCCCTGAGCTGGGCTGCCCCACAGCCTGGCTTCCCACCCTGCTCACCGGGCTAATCTCCACAGAACAGAAGGAAAAGGGGAGATTAAATTAGATTATCTGCAGCTGCCTAATTTTAGTGTCCTCACATGTCACTGACACACTGCTCTAGCTCTTCCCTCGCTCCCCCAACCGTGCATGACCCTCAAAGCTACCAAGGCCACCAGTCAGGACAGGAAGACCCAAAGGGGGTTTGGCTGGGTAGTGGCACCCAGAGGTGGGTGGGCATGGGGGTCACTAGATTTGTGCCAGGAGGGGACTGGGGCTGATGGCCATCTTCCACTGGCCATGGCCATCCTTGACTGGTGGTGGCCATCCTGGAGTGGTGCTGCCCATCCTCCATTAGTGACAGTCACTCTCTATCAGTGACAACCATCCACCTCCAGTAATGGTCACCATTCCTTGTTTGTGACCACAATCCGCTTGTGGTGGCCAGTCCCCACTGGTGATGGTGACCCTCAACCTTGGATCACTTCCACCCTCAAGGAGATCCCCTGCCCAGAGGGATTTTGCAGTGGGACGCTCCACACTGGCACATCCCATTTTCCTGCTCCACTCCCAGCTCCTGCCCTGCATGTCCTGTTGCCGCCTCCCGAATCACCACACCGTGAAGATGACATTGGCCTGACCAGACTTCCCTCAGGGCAGTGCCAGCTCATCCAGCTGTACAGGAGCCCACCAGCTCCATTAAACATCTCCTGATACATTGGATGCTTCACAGGATCGGCCCCATGACACCACAGGGAGAGGGGATGTCTGACCCCTTCCATTCCCAGGAGCCACACTATCCCAAATATCCTAGGAAGGTCCCCAACATCCCAGGAAGGTCCCAAAGGTCCCAGTCCAGTACCCACAGCCTGGATGCTGGAGCTGGCAGGAGCTGGGTCAGGAAGGAAGGTGTCCCCAAAACCCAGCATGGCCAAATGCAGGAAGAGCTGAGGACCATCCTGTGTCCCAGAGGGGCTGTGCCAGGTGCCACAAGACCTGGCACAGCTCTGAGGTCAAAAGTCCCAGTCAGGACACAGGACCCTGAGTCACTCTGCCCTGACATGAGCAACTCCTGCGTGCAGCACTTTCCCAATCCCAGTGGAAAGGGGAGTTTTCTCCTGCGTCTCTGGGGCATTTTCTGTGGGCACCACCATGTCCCACAGCATGGGACACACCACGTCCCTGATGCCACCAAACTAGAGCATGGGACTGGGCAGGGAATGCTCAGTGCCAAGGGCTTTTCCCTTGCCTCTGCCCAGGGGACCCTCATCCTTTCTCCCAGCGCTGTGGGTGTGGGCAAGCTGGATCCCAGGGTCTCGTGGCAGTGGGATAACCACCCCTATGATCCTGTGCCACAGCCACATCCAGCTTGCCCCGACCCTGTGAAATCCTTCCTGCCAGACCAGAGGAAATCGCCCAAAACTCGGATTTGAGGAAGGCACAGGTGCATAGCCAAGATAGAATCCCACCCTGCAGTCCTGTGGTGTCCTGGCAGGGACCAGCATCCACCCCAGCATGGCAAAGCCACTTGCGGATGGATGCGCCTGCCAGCCCATCCTCGGGGTGTGAATGAGGCACAGGGAAGAGCTGGCGAGGGGCAGGGAGCCACCTCCTACCCCTCCAAAATCCCAGTTGAAAGCCACGGCACTGCTGGGGTCAGAGAAGGATTGAAACCCCCCAGGTTCCCTAAGTCCAGAAGGATTCCTAAGCCCAGCTCAGAGCTGTCTCTCAGATACAGGGGTAGAGCTGGGCTCTCCCAGGATCCTTGCTCATCACAGGCAGCATCTCCCTTGCTCCCTAATGGAATGATCACAGCTCAAAGACCCCAGTCACATGTATTTCTACCAATTCATTCTGACAGGCAGAAAACCACCCCAAATATTACATCCCACCTTGCTCCAACAACCACCCCGTCAAGGCTGGAGATTTGAGAAACAGCTCCCCTCCACCCTGCCATCAATTATTCCCCAGTACCCATCCTGTGATCCCTTGGCACCCACAGCTGCTCCCCTTTCACCCCTTTGTGCTGCATCCATCACAGATCCTCATCCAGGTACAAGCAGCACAAACTCCCTCACTGTCCCGAAAATCCCCTACCTGGGTGAAGCTTTCATAGTCCATCTCGTTCTCTGTGGACGCCATCCTTGGAGCACCCACGATGGTTTGCTGAGGCAGAGACTGAAACCTCGGCGCGCCAAGATAGGTCTGGGAGGGCTTTATCATCTCTGATCCCTGCGGAGGAAGACCCTGCGTGCCAGCGTCGAGGTCATTGGCTGGGCAACGCGCGGATGAAGATGGGATTTGAGCAGCAGCGGTGTAATCCCGGAGCCTTGGGATGACAGTGACGGAATTGTCTGGGAAGAGATGCTCTCTGGAGGGTTTGGGCTTCTCCTGTCCCACACTGACAGCCCCACGGAGCACCCCTCTGCTCCGGACCCCTCCACTCCGATCCCCTTGGCACAGCAATAAGGAGTAGCCAGATCATGGATCAGCCCCGCATTGCTCTGTCCCTGTGGGGGGACCTCTCCTGCCCACAGCCCGAATTCCAGTGCAGAGAGTTTTACTGAGGAATCTTCTCTCCTGTCTCCCAGAGAGAGAAAATAAAATTGAAAAGCCCCTGCTGAGGTGGGATGGATGTGTCCAGAGGGGCTGGGAGCCCTGAGGCAAAATGAGGCTGGACGGCCCCAAGCCTGCTGGAGACACATCATGCGTGTGCAAATGTGACACATCATGCGTGTGCAAATGTGTGTTGCGTGTGAGGGCACACGTGGGACCGGGACACGTGGCCTCCCACATGGATCTGACCCTGCAAAGGGCTTAATTGAGATCTGCAGCATCTGCCATGGTAGCAGCGGCAGTTCGTCCTCGGCTTAGGAGGAGCTCTGAGAGTCCCGGAGAATTCCAAAACCGCGGATGGGGGATGAAAGAGGGGGAAAAGAGCTGCCTGGCTCCTCCCCCAGCCCGTGGCTCCGTGGGTCCATCCCTACGTGACAGTGGGCACGCAGGGCCCCTCTCTCTGCTGCTGGAGAGGAGCTGCCAAGCAAAGAGTGTTAAGGCTGATTCATTTATTAGTTCTAACAGAGATTATTCAGGTCTGAGGGCCCAGCAGCATCAGCAGCCAGTGCTGGAGGGTTGTCTGGGACGGGAAAGGCAGGAACTGCTGTCAGAGAGGAGGAGGATGGAGCTGCAGCTCCAGGTTTTTCCATCACACAGTGTGATGGGCTTGACAGAAGGGGTAAAGCTCGGATCTGGGAGCAGCAGACTCCAGGCTGGATTTAGGCACCACCTGGATGGGCTAAAGGTTAAGACAGACCTAAATTTTCATCCAGGTGCTGAGCTCAGCCCCAGCCCTTGGTCAGATGCTGTGTGAGCTGGCAGGGCAAGGCAGAGTTGAGCTCCAGCCTTGGTCCCATCCCTGTCCTCATCCCTGCCCCTGTTCCCATCCTGATCCCTGTTCTTATCCCATCCCTCCCCCAATCCCTGTCCCAGACCCATGCCCATCTTCATCTCTGCCCTGTCCCCATCTCCATCTGCATCCCCAAACCCCATTTCAAACCTGCTCCCCTTCCCACCCCTGCCACCATCTCTGTCTTGGTTCCTGTTCCCACTTCAACCCCATCCTGATCCCTGTCCCCATTCCATCCCATTGCATCCCATCCCCATCCCTGACACCATCCTTGTCCACATCCTGGTCCCCATCTCATTCCCAAACCCTTCTCCATCCCTGTGATTATCCCCATCTCAATCCTAGTCCCTATCTTGTTCCCTCACTCATCCCTGACCCCATCCTGTCTTGGTTCTTGCTCCCATTTCATCCCCATTCCCATCCCTATCCCTGACACCATCCTTGACCCATCCTGGTGCTGCGCCATTTCCATCGCCACCCTCATCCCTGTCCCTGTCCTCATCCCTATCCCCATCCTCATTCTCAGTCCCTGTCGCCATCTCTGTCCTGATCCCTGCCCATGCTTCACCCCTATCCCCATCCCTTACACCATCCTGGTTCCTGTCCCATCTCATCCCTTTCCTGTCCCTGTCCCTGTCCCAGCTCCAGCCCCTGTCCCATCCCGTCCCATCCCATTCCCAGGGCACATGGCCATCGGTGACAGCCCAGGATTCATCTGGACCCTGGGAACGCCAGACCCCAACTCTGAGCTGTCCCCGCATCCACCTGCCTCATGACGGGGTTTTGGCAGTGCCTTCATCCAGTGGAAACTTATCTCCAAAAATTCCTCTGCTCTCAGACGGGGAAAACTCCGGCTGCTCCAGGCTGGGATCCTCGCTCTGCCGCCCACAGCTCGCACAAAGGCTCCTTCACCCGGGACGGACAGAGCCACCTTTGTTCATCCCGCTCCGACCGCGGCCGGCACGGCAGGAACGGCAGCAGCCCTCCAGCTCTGGATCCGCTTCTCGGGAATCTCCAGGAATGAGAAAATCAATGAACCGCGAGCGCTGGGTGGTGGGAGATGAGCGCTGGGGGCATTGCTGCTTGTCCCGGATTTACCCCCTCCCGCCAATCCCAGCGGGACTTCAGTCATTTGTATTTAAGCAAACCAGGATTGCTTCATCTCCCCCCCCCCCCCCCCCCCGGAATGATGGGTGGGGTGGAAGGGATCCAAGCGACGCCGAGCCCCACAGCCCAGCTGGCCTGCCCGAATCCTCGCCGTGCCAATAAATCCCTTTATTGTACCTCTTGCCTCACGGGTAATCAAGGCACGGCGGGGATGAGACCTGCCCCTTCCCAGCACGGGACCCTCGGGAATCTCGGTGGGTGGCCGGGACAATTCCCACCCCCAGCGCCCCACCCCCTGCTCTTCATCTCAAAAGGGGGACAAATAACCCCTTGATAAGGAGGGGTGGAGGAGCGAGTGCCTGGGATGCAGCAGGATGGCGATGTCCCCTGGGATGTCCCCCAGGGTGTCCCTCGGACCCCCGGACGGAACCTACCCAGCCGCAAATCCTACAGCATCAACCGCAGGGCTGGATTTTAGGGGCAAACGCAGCCTCTGGAATTCCCTCCCCAATATCCCCTCAGGCTTTTGTGTAAACTGGGAAAACTGAGGCAGAGGATCTCTCTGCTTCACATCAGAGCCTCGGGATATTGGGCAAAGACAAGGCACTTGAGAGATGTGGTCCTGATGTCACCAGCAGCACCGACAGCAGCAGGACAGAGGATTTCATAATTTCAATGACAGGACAAAAGCATTCCAGGAGCCTCCCTGTCCACATGGGTGCCTGCTCTCCTGCATTTCCCTGTCCTGGTAGCTGCGAGCCCATCCCTGGGCACCCAGAGCCCTCTGGAAATGGGATAGGCATCCTGGTGCCAAGCTAGGCTCAACCCTTGGAGAGCTCAGGGAACAGGTCAAGAATGATGCCAGAGATTGCAGGAAGCATGCCAGCAGAACACGTGTCTTGGGATGTGTTTGGCAGCATGAGGAGGAGGAGGATGGAAAGGTGGAAGTGGCCACAGGCATTGCTACATCTCCATAAACTCTCTTGGAATATTCTGTTTCCACTCTCTCCACCTACAGGCACCACGAGGCTGGCACGAGGCTGGCAGCTCTGGCAGTGACCGGACACTCCCAAGACATTTGGGACCATGCCAGGAAAGATTGGGTCTAATCCCATGCCAACAGCTGCCCCAGGCTCAGATTAGCCTTGACACCATCCCCCTTCCCTGACCTTCCCCGACCTTCCCAGGCCACGCCAGCTCCGTAACTGGAAACCCACGGGTCGAGTTTCCAGTCTCAATATCAAATGTCAGATCCTCGATTGATCATTGGCGTTGGGGTGGGTGGGATGGGGGGGGGGTGGAGCCACCTGGATTTAGGGACCATCCTGGGATGGAGGATTGGGATCTGCCTCCAGCTCTGTCCATGCTCGGAGAGGGAAAACTGAGCTTGGAGTGTCGGAAAACGGCATTCCAAATGGGTGTTCCCAAAACAGCACCCCTGGGGTTCCTGGGATGGGGTTTCACAGAAGCTCAGCCTTTTCCAAGTTCCCATCCCTAACTGAGACCCCTCATCACCCTGGCTCCTTATGACTGTCATCCTAAAAAAAAAGAAAAAAAACCTGAAAAATGAGGTCTCTAAAAACAGTGACCCCAAAAAATAGTGACCACTAAAAACGTGAGCCCTAACAACTGTGACCTCTTAAAATCATGATCCCTAATAACCCCAAATGCTAATTACTGTAACCCCTAAAAGAGCATCCCTAATAACCCAAAACCCTATTAACTGTGACCCCTAGTAAGCGTGTCCCCTAATAACCCCCAAACCCCAATAACTGTGAGCCCTAAAATGAGGTCACTCATAACTGTGACCTCCAAACACCCTGACCCCCAATGACTGTGACCCCAAACAACCATGACACTCCCCAGTAACTGTGTTTCCAGTAACCCCAGTCCCCAATTCCTTCCCCACTGGCTCTGCTCATTTCCCCTCAGGATACAACCCCTGCAAACCCCATTTCCACCAGCCCCTTCTCCACCCCCCACCCCTCATTTTTCCCTCAATATTTAATCCCCCTCTGTTGAACTTGGAGCATTTCCCATCTTTTCCCAAAACAGAAGGAACAAACCCCATCTGGGAGGGGGGGGTTCAACCCTCCCCCCCCAGATACTCCCAGTGGTGAACTCAGGTGAGTAGCTGGGCACGGACCCATTTTTGGGGTGACTTTACACCTCCCTACCCTCAGATTAATTTGTCAGATACCAGAATTAGGCCCAGATCAGGGCAGGAATAATGAGATTATCCAGAGCCTGCTGTGGGATAGGGAAGCTCATTACAGAGCATTAAAGAGAAGAAAATTGGGTTTTTCAAAGTTCTTAGAAAAACTTCAGTTAACTTTGAGGTACCTCTCATTCTAGGGTTTCTTTAGAATTTGCTCTGTACCCTCACTCTCCTTATGAACACAGAAGGAACTTCCAGGATCCCGGGGCAGCTGGGGACGGTATCCAGCCCCCAGCAGGCGCTTCCAGGTTTTGGGGAAACTGAGGTAGGGCAGCCCCACCTGGCACAGGGAACACGTCCATGCCCCATACACACCTCAGAACACCCGCTGGAGCCCCCAAGTCCCCCAGGAAAACCAGGACGAGCCCCTAGAAGGGCTTTTCCCCATGAAAACACCAGAGGGAGGGGAAATCCATCCCGTTGGTGGGACTGGGATGAGGCTCTCCCCATAGTGGATAACCCAAAGTGACTTGACTTTTTTTTTGGAGGAAAAACGGAGGTTTTACCATTTTTTCCCCCGCCTCCCCGAGTTTTGCAGCATGTCAGGGACTAACACTGCCACCTACCGAGCCAGGCCTCGTGTCATTAAACCTCACATTTCTGTTTTCACCACCCAAAAGCTCTTCCCACGTTTTTAGGAACGTACGATGCCTCTCAAAGCAGCTCTCCTCTCGGGAGTGAACCCAGATGCCCATCGGTGCCAGGACCCCAAATGTTCCTCAGGGTGGTCTGGGGTGGCCTTTTTTGGGCTCGGGGCTTTGTAGATACTGGGTTGGGATGGCAAATGGGGACAACTGAGGAACAAAAAGGGATCAGAATTTTAGGGGTACCAGGCTGGGATAGTGGGTGAGGAAACTGAGACACAGCCAGAGCTTGTCAGGCCCAGATGGGTCCCACCTGTGCCTCGTTTGGTCTCGTGTATTTAAGTCCCTTTTTCCTCAACTTCCTCCTCTTTTGAGAGTCAGCTTTTGAGGTGCATCTTGGGTCCTCTTGTGGGATGGGGGAGCCTAGAAGAACAGAGGGATGGCCAGAGGTCGCAGAGCCCCCGGAGGTCCCACAGCCCTCGGGGGCCTTGGGGGTCCCAGAGCCCCCGGAGGTCCCAGAGCCCCCGGGGGTCCCACAGCCCTTGGGGGTCCCAGAGCCCCCGGGGGTCCTGCAGCCCACGCCACCCCCCAAGGTGCTGGAGGGGCTCCTGAGCCAGCGCTTTGGGCCCCTGCCCCGGTTGGCCACCATCGCCCGCCTGCGGCGTGGCCCTGATGGGGCCTATGAGCCCACTGGGGACCCCACGGAGGTGCTGGAGCGGCGCCAGGCAGCCAATGCCAAGGAGAGGGAGAGGGTGAGTGACCCCAAAACCTGCTGAACCCCCCAAAAGGCACCCGGGGGCTGCTCTGGGTGGGGACACCAGCAGTGCTGCCACAGGGGTGGTCCAGGGGGGACTTTGTATTTAATGTGGTCAGTTAATCCTGGTGGGGGACCCAGTTGAATTTTAGGAGGGCCTGGTTGGTCAGTTTAATCACGGTTAAATTTTAAGAGGGTTGAAAGAAACCCCGGTCCAATCTTGGGAGCCCCAGGTTAACCCTGACATTCAAATATAGTCCTGGAGGGGCTGGTTTAATCCCCTGGAAGGGGCCACTTTAATCCTGGTAAACCCAGTTAAATCTAGGAGGTGCCAGTTTCACCCTAGATGGGGCAGAGTTAAATTCTGAGGTCTCAGTTTAATTCTGGGAGAGTCATATGTAGTCCTGGTGAGCCCAGTTTAATCCTAATTTAAAGGCCCCAGTTTGATTTTTTGAGGGACCTACTTTAATTCTTTGCGAGCAATTGGATCCTGGGAGAGTCAGTTTAATTCTGGGGGGGACCCCAGTTTTGATTGTGGGTGGGTGTGGTTTAATCGTGGTAAACACAGTTGAATCCTGGAGGTGGTCCCAGTTTAATCTTGAGAGATCCCAGTTTGAGGGAATCCTGGTCTAACTCAGGGCTCTTGGTGTAACCTGGGGGTCCCTTTGCCCCCCCCGCAATCTCTCACTGGCCCCCCTGGGGTCTCTGTGTCCCACAGATCCGGAATCTCAACAGCGGCTTCTCCCAGCTGCGGACCCTGGTGCCGCTGGTGCCGCGGGACCGCCGGCCCAGCAAGGTGGACACGCTGCGGGCAGCAGCCCAGTACATCCGGCTGCTGCGGGGGGTGCTACGGGACTGCCAGGTGGGGACCCCAAAACTGACCCCCAAACACTCAGAAATACCTACTGCTATGGGACTGCCAGGTGGGAACTACAAAACCCCTCCATAATGTGGGTTTTTGGGGGGGCTGATGCAGATTTTGTTGCTGTTTTTCTTCTTAGAGTCAATAATTTAATTTATTTCTAGTCATTAAGTTTCGGTGGGTCAGCCCAAAACCAAACCCTGGGCTCCAAACACCCTTATAATTGGAATTTGGGGGCGGGGGACTGGTGAGGGGAGTGCCTGGTTGTGGTGGCTACAGGTAAGGGGGACAGATTTCCAATTTATTCTGATTTTTTTTAGTTTGGAATTAATTTAATGATTAGCAATAAATATAATTACCTGGGGGAGGACATCCCAAAACTGACCCTCCGTTTCCAAGCTCCCCTATAATGCTGGGGTTTGGGGAGGCTCATGGGATTTTTCTTGATGTTTTTCAGCGTGGAATTAACTTAATAATCAAAATTAAATTGAATTATTATTTGAGAAGGGACCTTAAAGCTGACCCCCACATCTGGGGACCCCCTATAAAGTGGGCTTTGGGGGATTTTTATTCTTACTTTTCTAGGTTGGAATTAATGTAAAAATTAAAAACTAAATTGAATTATTATAGAGGGTAAGCCTCAAAACCGACCCACAACCCCCCTATAATGTGGGGGCTCGGAGGCCTGGTGGGGATTTTCCTGCTTGAGGTTTTTGAGGTTGGAATTAATTTAATAATTAAGTTGATTTGTTATGGGAGGGGTTATTATAGGAGGGGTTGTTATTTTTGGGGGGCCACCCCCCAATTCTAATATATATTTTAAAATTCCCCTTTTCCCAGGAACTCAGCACTAAGCAGGAACTGAGAGACACTGCAGGGGTATCCCTGGAGGGGCCTCCTGAGACTTGGCCTGGCAGTGACCACCATGCCCATGGGGACCTCCCCTCCTGCCCCTCCACCCTGGGGCACTGCTGAAGAGGGGGGATGGTGAGTCCCTTAGGGGGACAACAGAAAACCTGGGGATGTCACCCATAGGGTCCGGGTTTAGGGGAGCATCTGGGTAATAGCAACATAAACAAGGGATGCTTGAAGTCACCTTTTCACCAAAAATATTCCAAAGGTGAGAAAAACCTTTGGAAAAACCTAATTTTCTCTTTTTTTTTTCTTTCTTTTTTTTTTAAGGTTTTTCCTGACATCCCTAAAAATCCGGGGGGGGGCCCGGGGGCGTCTCACCCGACATTCAAGTTCAAGGCTCCAGCCCAAATTTTTGGGGTCATGCTCCTGTCCTGGAGCCCTACACCTCATGAAACCCCCACCCCAAAATTGAGGGGGCAGGGGGTCTGTCACTCCTGAAACGGGGAGGTTTGGGGGGGGGGGGGGGGTCGTGCAGAGCTGTAATGAATTGCTTTATGAAATTGTAATTAGCAATTAGCTGCTCCTCCCACGCCCCCTTCCCCCCCCCCCCCAGTAAGGGCTTATTAATGATTGTTAATATAAACCCAATTAGTCGGACAATAAAAAGAGATTGTCGGAGCGTCAGCACTGAGTTTGGGGGTCCCCTCCTTGTTTATTTGCAGGGATTGAGTTCCCGGGGGGTGCGGGGAGGAGGGCGGGGCGGGGGGAGGTGCGGGGACTCGCGTGGTGTTGGGGGGGGGGGGGGGGGGGCGGCCCTTTGTCAGGATGCTCTGAGGAGGAGGAGGAAGAAGGTGGGTGATGGCAGCAGCCCCCGGCCGCAGTATCCCTGGGGGGAGGGGGGATCTGGGGAGGGTAGATTTGGGGAGCTGGGTGATCCCCCCCTTTTCCTCCCCCCCACCCCAGCTGGCTGCATGCAGGTGTGGGGGGGCTTCATCCCGCCCTGACCCCTTTCCCAGGCCTTCATCCCTCGGTGGTACCCGAGCCCATCCCTCCCCCATGCCCACCCCCAAGGGGAGGGGGGGGCGATGCTGCGCCCCCCCCCCCGCCCCGATCCATCCCGGTTTCCATTCCGGTTTTTCTCTTCCCTCCCCCGCCCTGCGGCTGCCGCAGCGGCGCTGGGCGCGGCGAGGGCGGAGGCGGTGGGGGGGGATGCTGGGAGGGGGGAAGTGTTGGGGGGTCCCGGTCCAGCCCCCTCGGAGCACCCCCCCCCCCCACCTTCTCCTGAGACCGCGGGTCACCGGGGCACCCCGGGATTTATCCCGGCCAGGGCCACCCTGCCCGGTGAGCCAGGTGCGCTCCGAGCACCAAAATCTGGGGGTCCTCTTCTACCCTGAGCGAGGGGGAAACTGGAGGTCACCCCCGGGATTTGGGGGAGCAGCCCCGCCCAATGTTTTGGGGGTTGGAGGTGCCCTGGGTTGGGGGTCCCGTGACAGCAGCATCCTCACAGCGCTCGGTGACGGTGACTTGGGGGAGAGGGGAGGGTCCCTTTGGGATCCATTTGGGGTGTGTGGGCCAGGAGGGAGGCCGGAAGCACCCCCCACATACGGCGGCAGTGCGGCACCGAGCCCCCAATAGTGGGTGACCCCAATTCGGGACTGGGGTCGTGGGGGAGCGCCCACCCCTGCACTGAGCTGTGCCCGTTCTAAGCCCCCGTCCCTGCACTGAGCTGTGCCCGTTCTAAGCCCCCGTCCCTGCACTGAGCTGTGCCCGTTCTCCGCTGTGACCTCCCCAGAGCGGTGTAACCCGGCCGGGGCAGTGCTGACAGCGAGGGACTCCCCGTACGGTCCCGCCCCGAGTGTCCTCAACCTGTCCCCGCAGGGCGGGGGCCCCGCTGGCCTTATCTGCTGGGCACAGCTGCGCGGTGTTTTCGGTGCTTTTTTTTCCCCCAATCTGTACTTCGGGAGTGACGCCGCGTGTCCCCGCGTCCCCAGGATGAGCATGGCTGCCAGCCCCGAGCCCCTGCCCGAGCTCCCCGCCCCCGGGCCCCGCTGCCCCCCCCAGGAGGACCCCGAGTTCCTGCGGGCGCCGAGCAGGGCCAGGGACCTGCGCCAGGACTTCAACCTCATGGAGCAGAAGAAGCGGGTGACAATGATCCTGCAGAGCCCGGTGAGCCCCGACCTCACGCTGGCCCTGTGTCCCCAGCCGCCTGCCGCTTGTCCCCAGTCCCTCCCACCTGTCCCCAAACCCTGTCCTTCGTGTCCCAAACCTCTTCCTTTACGTTCCCCCAGCCCATCCCTCCTGGCCCAAATCTGGTCCCACCTGTCACTAACCCCAACCTTCTTGTCCCTGGCCCCAAGCTAATAGATGTCACCACATGGTGGTGCATGTCCCCACCTGGCAATGTCACTGCCACCAAGGTGCTGCTGTCTATGAGCTGCCAGTGCCACTGCTGCCACTGTGTCAGCAAGCCAGTGGTGCCACTGACACCAAGATGGTAATGCCACCATCATCGTGCTACCAGTCTGGTAATGCCACCATCACCACTGTGGCATTAAGCTGGCAATGTTATTGCCACCAAGCTAGTGATGCTGGCACCGCCAGTGAGCCACCGAACTGTCAGTACCGCTGACACCAAGACAGCAGTAGCAGCATCATCGTGTCACCAAGCTGGTGATTTCACTATCACCATGTGACCAAGCTGGCAGTGCCACTACTGTCATGTCACCAAGGCAATGGTGTCCCTGACACCAAACTGCCACTGCTACCATCACCATGCTATGAAGCCAGGGGTACTACCCCTTGCCTTGATGTTCCCAACGGTGCCACCCACCCCATTGTCACCTTGTCCCCGGTGCCGCAGTCCTTCCGGGAGGAGCTGGAGAGCCTGATCCAGGAGCAGATGAAGAAGGGGAACAACTCATCGCATGTCTGGGCGCTGCGGCAGATCGCTGACTTCATGGCCACCACGTCCCCTGCTGCCCTGCCCACCTCCCCCATGGGTATGTGGGGCAGGGGACACAGTGGTTTGCTCATGAGGGGTTTGAGGGAGGTGGATGGGAAAAGCCCAAAAACCTTGGGGCCACTAAATTTTTGCAACCTTGGAATTGCCAAACCTCTGGGGCCCCAAAAACCTTTGGGACCTTGAGGACCCCAAAAACCTTTGGGGTCATCAAACCCTTGAGACCATGGGGACCCCTAAACTTTTGAGATCTTGGGGACTCACAAACCTTTGGAATCATCAACTCTGGGATCTTGGGGAGCCACCAAACTCTTGGGATCCTCTAAACCCTTTAGGGACTACCAAATCTTTGGGGCCATCAAAACTGGGGAACCACCAAACCTTTGAGGCCTTGTGGTCTCCCAAAGGTTTTGGAACTACCAAACCTTGACAGCCATCAAACCCATTTCCACAACCCTCTGCCTCCCTGTCCCTGGTGAACCCCCCGTGGTTTGTGGGGGATCCTACTGCTGATGGGAGTTCCCTGATGCCCAGGGCTGGCATCAGTCACCCCTATCAATGACCTGCACGGGACAGAGGGTCCGGCACTGGCCAAGGGTGAGCGGCTGATGCGCTGCAAGGTGGGCAGCATTCACCGGCTGCTGGACCTGTATGGCTGGGCACAGCTAGGACACGCCGCTGTCACCGTGAGCACCCCAAAACTGGGATGGGGGCCTGGGATTGTCTTGGGGAATTAGGGGGCTTTTTGTACCTGCCGGACCTGTACAGGTTGGGCACAATTGGGAAATGCCACCGTCACTCTGAGCATGCCAAAACTAGCACAGGGTTAGGGGGCCTGGAAAGGATTCCGAGGGAATTCAGTTTTGAGGGGATTTAAAGGTATTTAGTGTGTTTTTTGGAGGGAGGGGGTTGAAACCTGCTGAACCTCTATGGATGAGCACAGCTGGGGCACATGTCACTGTGAGCACCTCAAAACCCCGCAGAGGATTTGGGTTTTGGGGGAGTTGGAGGAGGTTTGGTGTTGTTTGATGGGGATGTAGGGGGGAATTTTGTTTATTGGGGGGATTTGGTGTTGTTTGGGGTGGGTTGGACCTGCTGGAACTGTTCAGCTGGGCACAGGTAGGGCACACCATTAGCACCCCAAAACCTGTACAGGGGGACAGGAGGGTTTGAGAGGGAGTTGAGGGAGTTTGTTGAGGAGACTGTGTTGTGTTTTGGGGGGTGGGGTTTTGGGCAGATTTTGGATTGGGGGTGGCCATTCTGGGATTTTCTGGGGGGAGTGGGGGATTTTGGATGGTTGAGATTTGTGGACTTCTAGGAATTAGGATTTTTGGTGGGATTTTTGGGGTTTTGGTGGATTTTGAAAGGTTCAGAGCTGTTGTGTTCTTAGAAGGATGTTGTTGATTTGGTGGGTTTTGGACATTTGAGGTGGGTTGGGATTTTAAGGGTTTATAGGTTGTTATTTTGGAGGGGAGTTTGGGGGGGTTGGAATTTTTGGGGTTGTTTTTTGGGTTCCTTTGGGGTGTTGGTTTGGGGTGAGTTTCAGAGGTTTTGTAATGGCTTAGGGGTGATTGGAGAGGTGTGGAGGTTTTGACTAGGTGTTCTTTTGAGGATGTTTTTGGCATGTTTCTCGTTCCACTCTGTCCGCTGTGGCAGCTGCGGGTCAGCAAGGAGCAGGAACACTTCTTGGTGGCCCCGCAGGGGCTGGCATGCAGCGAGGTGACAGCGGCCAGCCTGGTGAGCCCCCCCACCTCCCTCCCTGGGGCTGCCTGGTGGGGAGCAGCCCCCCCTGAGCCCCCTGTGCCCCCAGGTGAAAGTGAACGTGCTGGGGGCTGTAGTGGAGCAGGGCAGCACTGGCTTTGCACCCGATGCCCGCAGCTTCAGCCTGCACGCCGCGATCTACGCCGCCCGCCCCGATATCCGCTGCATCGTGCGACTGCACACCCCCGCTGCTGCTGCTGTACGGACTGGGAAGGGGGGCACAGGAGGCTGGGGGGACCGGGAGAGATGGGACTTTTGAGGGAAGTTGGGTTTGGCGGGATTTAGGGGGATTGGAAGTTTGGGGAACTTGGGGTCCGTTGGGGGAGGTTGGGTTTGGGGGGGATTTAGAAGGGTGTTTTGGAGGGGTTGGGGGATTTGGGGTTTGGGAGGACAAAGAGGGTCTTGGAGGTTTGGGGGAGCTGAGAAGGACTTGGATTCATTGGGAGCTTGAAGGGATTGGGGGGATTTGGAGGCATTGGGAGATTTTGGGAGCAACAAGAAGTGTTGGGGTGATCAGGATGATGGGGGATTTCGGGGGCTGGGGTTCTTTGGGGGCAGTTTATTTTGGAGGGGATTTTGGAGTTTGGGAGGTGGAGAGTTTGGAGGAATTTACGAAGTTGGTTATGGAGGGATTTGGGGTGGTTGTAAATTTCTGGGGAGATTTTTTGAGGGGTTATGGGATTTTTTGGAGAGGAGTTTGGGAAGGTTGAGGTTGGGAAGTTGTGGAAGGGTAGGGAATTTTTTGTAGGGGTGGGCTCTTTTGGGCTGTTGGTTTTTGGGGTGTTGGTGTTTTTTGGGGGTGTTCCTTGGCCCCCTGCCCTGTTCCCCCCCCACCGTGCCCAGGTGTCGGCCATGCGCTGTGGGCTCCTTCCCATCTCCCGCGCTGCTCTTCTTCTGGGGGACATCGCCTACTTCGACTTCCGCGGGGAGGTGGAGGACGAGGCCGATCGTGTGGAGCTCCAGAAGTGCCTCGGGCCCACCTGCAAGGTGAGGGGACACCTGGGGGGATGCGGGAGTCACCCTTCCATCCCTTGCCCACCCTGCTGACATCCTATGTGGGCGCTGCAGGTCCTGGTGCTGCGGAACCACGGGGTGCTGGCACTGGGGGACACAGCTGAGGAGGCTTTTTACAGCATCTTCCACCTGCAGGCGGCCTGCGAGGTCCAGGTGAATGTGGGACGAGTGGTGAGCTGTGGATGGGCCCAGCAACTGCAGGAGCATGCGCTGAGCTGTGCTAGGTCACAGCCCTATCCCCATGCACTGAGCTGTGCCAGGTCTCAGCCCTTCACTTCCATCCCCATGCACTGAGCTGTGCCAGGTTTCAGCCCCATCCCCATGCACTGAGCTGTGCCAGATCTCAGTCCCATTACTCACCCGTGTGCCAGTGCTGGCTCCAAGGCTGGCCGTAGGGCCGTCCCCTGGTGTCCCCAGCTCAGTAGCACCGGTGCCCTGCAGGTGTCGGCACTGGCGAGCGCAGGTGGTGCAGAGAACCTGATTGTGCTGGAGCGGGCACAGCACTGCGTGCCCCATGGCCTGGGCGCTGTGCGCCGCACTGGCACCACCTTTGGGCCCCTGCACAAGAGCCGCCTGGGCGAGCACGAGTTTGAAGCCCTCATGAGGATGTTGGATAACCTGGTGAGTGCGAAAACCTACCCAACCCACCCCAGAACGC
This sequence comes from Cinclus cinclus, assembly GCF_963662255.1. Taxonomy (NCBI): domain Eukaryota; kingdom Metazoa; phylum Chordata; class Aves; order Passeriformes; family Cinclidae; genus Cinclus; species Cinclus cinclus. The sequence goes on along the minus strand of NC_085074.1, from coordinate 361,609 downwards.
ACTCCAACTCCTGGGCTTATCCCTGTATGCCTGACTCACCACGCTGTGCTCTTCCAGGGATACCGCACGGGGTACACGTACCGCTACCCCTTCGTGCAGGAGAAGAGCAAGCCCAAGAGCGACGTGCTGATCCCTGCCACTGTGACAGCCTTTGTGTTCGAGGAGGAGCCTGCCGGGACCCCTGCCCTGCGCCAGCACACACAGAAGCAGCAGAAGGAGAAGACGAGGTGGCTCAACACCCCCAACACCTACACCAAGGTCAACCTGGCCGAGGAGCCACAGGGCAGTGCTGGTGGCCAGAGGACAAAGACCACGGTGAGGGACAGATGGGGCAGACAGGGACTCGGGGATCCACAACCAGGGAGGTGGAAGGTGTCCTGGTAATGGATTCCATTAAAGTCTGGGGTGTAGGGAGCCTTAGGGACCACCTTCATCCTGTAATAATGATTATTTTGAAATCCTACTACCCCGTTCTAGTGGGGCAGGGTGCCATCAGCTTTATTGGAGTCTTCCCTCTGTGCAAGATGCGTTTATTGTGGTCTTCTAATTTATTTGGGTCTCCCTCTATGCAAGGTACATTTATTGGGGACCGGCTTTATTATCAGAGTCTCCCCTCTACTAAAATGCTTTTATTGGAGTCTCCCCTTTATGGGGGTTTGCCCTTCTACACAAGACCTATTTTTAAGGGTCTCCCCTCTATTACTGGGGTCTCTCCTCCATTTAAGACCTGTTTATCAAGGGCTCCCCTCTACACAAGATGCTTTTTTGGGGGGTCTTCCTCTGTTGTTGGGGTTCTCCTTCTATGTATGATGCATTTAGTTAGGCCTTCCTTCTTTGCAAGGAGTGTTTGTTGGGGCCTCCCTGCATTTATGGTATTTCCCCTCTACTACTGGGGTCTTCCCTTCTGTCATTGGGGTCTCCCACTTCCCAAAACACCTCTCCTGGATTTCCAGTGGCTGCGAGCAGATGAGGTGGAGAAGGGCAGCAGTGGGACTCCCATCCGCATTGAGAACCCCAACCAGTTTGTGCCGCTCTACACAGACCCACAGGAGGTGCTGGAGATGCGCAACAAGGTGGGGCTGGGGGACAGGGGGGTCTCGGGATGCTGGGGTGGCTTATCCTTGGAGAGGGATTTATCCCTGTCCTCACCCACAGATCCGGGAGCAAAACCGCCAGGATGTGAAGTCGGCTGGGCCCCAGTCACAGCTGCTGGCCAGTGTCATCGCCGAGACCAGCCGCAGCCCTGTATGGCACCTGTGTTACCTGTGTCCCCAGCCCTGTGACAGACACCCCATGTACACAGCCCTGCATCCCCAGCCGTGTCCACAGCCCATGTCACACTGTGTCACCCCATGTCCCCAGCCCGTGACACCCCATGTCCCTAGTCACAGCTGCTGACTGTGTTGTTGCTGGTACCAGACACAGTCCTGTCACCCCATGTCCCCACTGTATCCCGAGGCCAATATCACCCCATGTCACCTCTTGTCCCAAGCCCCACGTCACCCCACATACCCAGCCCCAAGTCCTCCTTCCCAGAGCACCTAGCCCTTCCCTGGTTCCCCAGCATTCCACAGGTCTGGGTCAGTGACACCACTCTGAGGACAGAGAGGATACTGCTCAGGGCAGGGGACACTGCTCCAATGGGGTTGACACTGCTTGGGGTGGGGGTGTTGACACACTTCCAGAGGGTGTGACACCACTCTGGAGGGGTGACATCTCTCCGGGGGGGTTGACACTGCTCCAGGGGAGTGACATCACTCTGGGGGTCTGTTTCAGTCCAGTGAGAGCCACCTTGGGGATGCAGAGGCCAAGGAGGGCCAGGAAGATGCTCCCCCGGAGCCAGAGCCCCCCAACCCCTTCAGCCAGCTCACAGACCAGGAGCTGGAGGAGTACAAGCAGGAGGTGGAGAGGAAGAAGCGCCTAGAGGGTAGGAGGGACACCTCAAACACCCCTAGGTGGCATTGAGGGGACCCAGGGCCAGCGTGTCTCTCTGTGGCAGGTGAGAAGGATGCAGCAGCAGAGGAGACTGGGGCTCCCCCACCAGAACAACCCCCTCCAGAGCCCCCAGCGCCTGCAGAGCCCACAGAGGGTGAGTGGAGTGACTAGCACCTTAAAATGAGGGGTGGGGTCCTAGTGAGCAGCAGGAGTAGGGGGACAAGGGCAGCTGTGGCCAAACCGTGCTGAGACACAGCTCGCTGTTGCCTCATGTCCCCCACCTGTCCCAGGAGGCCCTGCTCCAGAGGGGCCAAGCACCAATGGGGATTCACAGCAGGAGGATGTGAGTGTGCTGGGGGCTTTGTGGGTGCAGGGGACACCCCTGTCCCCCATCCAATCCTCACACGGGTGATGATCAACCCTCTGGCAGGTGTGATGTTCCCATTGTTCTAATCCACAGCGGGTGCTGGGGTGCGGCTCGGGGCTGCTGGCTCTGCCATGGTGTCTTGTGCTGTCGTGTCTGTCTGTCTGTCTCCACAATGTCTCCTTTCTCTTTCCTCCCTGTGTGCCTGTCACCCAAGGAGTTAACCCTGAATCCCTGGTGCCGTAGTAAGTACGGAGAGGCCACCCCAGATGAGGGACATGGGCTCGGGGGGATCTTCAGTGTCCATGGCCCACTCCAGCCCCACTGGGGGAAATCCTTTAAGAAATCCCTTGGGGAATCCCTCTTTGTTGCTTTCTGCTTTTCCTGCTGCCTCCTCCCAGTTCTCCATCCCACATCGCTTGTCCCGCAGGGAGGGGGTGGCTCAGGGAAGTGGTGACTGCGGCAGGACAGGATCAAACCCCAGCATTCTCCACTCATGGAGGCCAAATTCTGCTCCTGCCCAGGCCCCACTGGACATTTGGGGGGATAAACCCCCCCACAACACTGGTGCTGCTGCCCCAATTCTCTGTTCCCTCTCCCCTTCCCAAGGTGATAAGAAGGATGATGGCAGCCAAGCCCCCCCTGATTCCACTGCCAAGAAGGAGCCACCAGTGGTGGTGAATGGGAAGGATGAAGAGCAAAGCACTGAGGAAGACCTTGGAAAAGGGGGAACAGACCGGACAACTACCAACGCTGACCAGGATGCCCCCAAGGAGAAGGAGACAGTGACCAGCAGCCCTGTGTCCCCTGACGGTTCACCCTCCAAATCACCCTCCAAAAAGAAGAAGAAATTCCGGACCCCATCTTTCCTGAAAAAAGGCAAAAAGAAGGAAAAGATTGAATCCTGAGTCTCCCAGGGGCTTGCACATGGCCATCCCAGGGATCCTCAGGATCTGAGACCAGGACCGTTGGGGTGGGAGCAGCTCCTGCCTCGTGCGTCTGGCCGAGGCGCAACCCAAAACCCTGGAACCCGGCTGTTTCTTGGGTCCTCCCAGCACAAGGCACCTCATCCCCCTTGTCACCCGCCTCTGGAGGCAGTCACCAAGCTTAGAGAGACTGTGGTCCCCATTTGGGGAAATTCCTGCTGCATCTCCCTCCTGCCTTTCCCTCCTGAGCTCTGGCCCCTTCCTACCATGGGCCAAGAGTTGAATTTTCTCCACCATAGCCCAGATCTGCTTGATTTGAGGAAGAAAAGGGTGTTTTGTGGTTATTTTCTTCACCTTTTGTTTCAAGCTCTGCTGGAATGGCGCTGGCTTCATCCCCAGGGAAAACTGTCCATCGCTTCACCAGGAGAATGGGATTGATCTGAAGATGGGGGATTGCTTTTCCTGAAGAAGCTGAGATTTTTCCTTCCTAGATTGTAATCTTCCTCTCCTTGGGCAAAAGAAGCACTTCATCCCCTTCTCCTGGTACTCCCACTCTGTGTTTTCCCCACCCAAGGAAGAGCAGCAGATTTCCCACCACTGGAAAAGTCCTCAGCTCACTGCACGACCCACACCTGGGAAAAGAGGGAAAAACAACGTCCGGGAATTGTCTGTGTTACTTAAAACTGAGCAAAACTCACTAAGTGCTACTTCGAGACGAACACACGCTGCCAATTCCCACTGGCCTCCGCTCACAGCGACTCCATCCACATCGGATCCCTGCTTTTCCCATCTCTGGATTTCCAGCACAAGTTCAGTCCTTCCTGGCGTTCCCTCCCAGCGTTACACCCTCCTAGCCAACCCCTTCCCGGGAAGAACCCCAGCCATGCCAATGTTCCCCACAGCCATTCCAGCATTGGGATTTGGGGATAAATAAATGGGATCAGCCCCCCCTCCTCCCAATTTCCTGAGGTGCTTTCCCTGAGCCTTCCTGTATCCACGGAGGCCTGTCCAGAAGATCTGGAGTGCCTCAGAACCCCCTGTTTGGGATTCCCTCACCCCAGCAGGATTTTCCCACATACCATCACTGTGGTTTCAAACCTTTTCACTGCTGTTGAGACAGCCTGTGGGGGTTGGATCCCGTCTGGAAGAGCAGGAAGCCCATGGACTGTGGGGTGCAGGCAGGGATTGAGGTGCAGGAAACAGCAGAGAGACCCCAGACAGGGATCTTGCCAGAGCCCCATGGCCAACCTGAGCCTGGATTTTGGGAAGAGCCTTTGTGTTGCCCAGTGTCCCCCCATAGATCTCCATCCCAGTCCTGCAGGATGGGGGGCACCAAGGGGACACTCTAGGCCCATAACCCCCTCTGCTCCCCCAGCCCTGTCACTGTGGGGGCTGTTCCTCACTGCCACTGATTTTAAGGCTCTTTGAGACTATTTTTGTCCCTGTTCCCCTGGGTAAGCCAGGGCAGCAGAGCCTGCAGAAACAGATGTGTCACCTTCCTGGGGTAGCATTGTCAGACCTGGGGGGAATTCCCGAATGACAGCACTGCCACCCCCCCAGCCCAACACGAGATTTTGTCCCCTTGTTGTCCCTGAAGGTCTGTCCCCAGGGCTTTTGTCAGCCCTTTTTCCATGGGCCACTGGCTTTGCAGGGGACCCCGAGACTGACTTCTTCCCCTCCATGAAATTCCGGGCAGTTTCAGGTAGAAAAGGACAAAGGCTCCACTGCCACCATCCTCACCATGATGAGGGTCCTGGCTGCGCAGCTGGAAGGAAACAGCCAAGATCAAGGACCACCCTTCGGGTAATTCCCCCACCCCACCTCCCTGCCTCCCCCCCCCTCATCGCTCCAGCAAGGAGGCTCAGGGTGGGGGTCTCTTCAGGGGAAGGCAAGGAGGGGGCAAATGCCTGATCCGGGGCCTCCGCATCCACAGCTCTTCTGTAAAATAGAGGCTGATCCTATGTAGGTAACGGGGAAGGGCGAATTCAGCTGGCCTCAGCACCCTTCCACCCACCTGGTGCTGTCCAGGGAGGCCCTGGTGGCAGGGCAAGTGTTGAGCCCCCGGAATGCCAGGGGGGGAGGCCGGGGTTGTGGCACGTCCCCGGGTGTGACAATCGCGGCAGGGAGCGCGTGGAACGCTGGTGTAAATAAACCCCGTGTTTGGCACCCGGCAGCGCTCCGAGACTGAGGGGCAAAGGATTGGGATGGGGTGGGAATGGGGCTGGGGACGGGATGGGAATGAGAATGGGGCTGGGGAGGGGTGGAGACGGGAAGGGAGTAAGAAGGGGGCAGGGCATGAGGTGTGGATGGGGCTGGGGACGGGATGGAACGGGACGGGAAGGAGGCTGCAGCTGAGGACTGGATGGGAATGGGGCTCAGGGGGAGGATGGCATCGTGTCATGGTTCAGGAATGGGATTCCCCGATTCAGTGCCCTCACTGAAGACATTCCGGAGCCGCTGGCACTGGGTGTGCCGGACACCGAGAAAGTTCCAGCAGCTTCTCAGAGAAGCTCTTCCCGAACCCCCACTGCCGAACCAAGGCACAACCGCAGGACTGTGTTCGGACTCCAGGCTGGGCCGGGCGAGCCCCGCGTGAAGGGCCCGCGCCCGCCTGCTTGAACCTGAGGGCCCGAACCGAGGATGCGGCTCCAGCGGCAGGGGAAGGGACTGGAACGGGGAAGGGATGAGCCGCACAGGCCGGAAGGCTGCAGGCCCGCAGAGTGCAAACAGCAGCCTGCGGAGGGTGACGGCTCCGCCTTCTTCCCCTTTCCTTCCTCCCCTCCTCTTCCTGCCGGCCCTCCCCTCGCACCTACGGGCTGGGCGGGCTCCCAAGGCGAGCGGCGGGACGGGGCCGGTGCGTGCCGATGCGGTGCTGACCGGTCCTCTCAGGCCCGGTTCCCGCTCCGGGCCGGCAGCCCCGTGGGAGCAGCAGCGTGGGGCTGAGGGGAGGCCATGGGCCGCAGCCGTTCCCGGTCACCGCCGCGGCGGGGTGAGGGGGCACCGGGGCACTGGGGGGGGGGGGGGGCAGGGAGGGACGGGAACGCGGGGGGAGGTCAGGAGGCACCCGGGGGACGGGGTCCGGGGAGATCCAGGTGGAAAGGCCCAGGGGTAGGGGGGAGACTGAGACCCGCCAGGGCGGGGGACGGAGGGGACGTCCCGGTTCGTCGCTCGGGGCGAGAGCAGAGACTCCCTCATCCTCCTCCTCTTCTTCCTCCTCATCCTTGTTCTTTTCCTTCTATTCTTCTCCACTGCTTCCTTCTCCTCCTCATCTTCGTCCTTCTTTTCCTCCTTCTCCCCATTCTTATCTTCTCCTCCTCTTCTTCTCTCCTTCTCCTCTTCCTCTCCTCCCACCCCTCTCCACCTTACTCAGGTTTTTGGGGACCATCACGCCTCCTGGCTGATTTCCCCCTGGATGATTCCCCCTGCTCCAGGTGGAAATTTTTTCCTTCTGCTCTTTCACTTCTGGGGGTGCGCAGAGGGGTCCCTGAGCCCAGAACTATCCTGGAGGGGTGGGAGGGGCTGTTCCGGGGTCTCCGTTCGGGAGCTGGGATTTTTCTGTGGGATTTCTTTTGGGAGGCGGGCAGTGAAGCAGCAGCTGACCCTTCCTCGGGCAGAGCGCCGGCGCTCGCGCTCCACGTCCCGGGACAGGGACAGGCGGCGGCGGGAGCGATCGCGGTCCCGGGACAGGGACAGGAGGAGGAGCCGGTCCCGCTCCCCACACCGGAGACGATCCAGGTGAGGGCAGGGACCGTCAAGGTGAGGGTGGGGACTGCCCAGGTGAGGGAAGAGACATCCACATGACAGCAGGACATTCAGGTAAGAGTAGGGATGATACAGGTGGGGGGAGGGACCAGTGTGGGGTGGGGACACCTAGGTGAGGGCACCCTGGGTGACAATGGGAGCTCCAGGTGGGAATTGCAGGCCAGCCTTGTGTGCCCCAGCAGGTCCCCACGCCGGCACCGCTCCAGCTCCTCGTCACCAGCACGGCCCAAGGAGCGCCGGGATGAGGAGAAGAAGGAGCTCAAGGACTCCAAGAAAGAGCGACAGATCACAGGTGAGGGGGGATTTTCCGCTTGGAACACCCTCAGATGCCCTGTGGGGCTGGACTCTCCCAGGGACACCCCAGGGATTTTTGGGAATCCCAGCATCCATGTTTGCTCAATCCCCAATTTTCTTCACTCAGAGGAGGATTTGCAGGGCAAGACAGAGGAGGAGATCGAGATGATGAAGATGATGGGTTTTGCCTCTTTTGATACCACCAAGGTGACTACAGGCCTGAGGTCTCTCCAGGGGCTCTGCCCTATTTGGGGATAATCCATGACATTATGGGACGTTTCTCCTCAGGGGAAGAAGGTGGACGGTGCTGCCAATGCCTATGCCATCAATGTGTCCCAGAAGAGGAAGTACAGGTGTGTCCCCCCCCTCCTTTGGGATAGAAAGAGGATTTTGTTTTGTGAGGTAACTGTGGCCACTGTCTCACAGTAATCTGGCTTCCAGGCCTGGGGAAAATGGAAATTTTGTGAGGTTTAGACTCAAAAGCAGAGGTGAGAGTTCTCCAAATCCCCCTGGGAATGGGGAAATCAGGAGGATAAGGAGTGAGGAGCACATTAGGAACAGGTGGGATGTGTCCAGTGAGACCTTAACAGGATCAGAGCAGCAGGAAGCGACACTGTTCACCTGGTTTGTTCCCCAAAAATACCCAGTTTGTCAGTTCTGCTCCTTTTCTGATCGTAACCTGGGATCCTCACACAGCCCAGCCTCTGGAGCAGCTCCTTGCTGGGAGCCTTCCTCCCCTCTTTTTGGTCAGATCCATGAGGAATTGGGTTCCCCATGGCCACTGAACCCCATTCCCAGCCTCCCCCTAGTATTTTTGTCCCCATTTCCATGGATCCAGGACTTACTCTGCCTCCATCCTTGCCCAGGCAATACATGAACAGAAAAGGAGGATTCAATAGGCCCCTGGATTTCATCGCTTGATGCTGGGACGTGACTTCCACCACGGAAAGATTTTGCTTCCCTGCACTCTCCTGGGTGGCTCCCGTGCTGGATTCCAGTGGAATTTGGATTTTTCCCAACAAATCCCACAGCCAGAGCCACCATGAGTTTCCATTTCTCAGATTTTTGTCATTATTTTTTTTCACAACAAAGGTCAGTTTCTGGCTGGGATTTTGCTGTTTTCCCTGGTTTTGGTTTGTTTTCCCGTTAATAAAACCCCAGATTTTTTTTTTTCTTCCCATTTTTATCATTCAGAGATAAAGCAGGGCCTCCATTCCCCTTTCCACAAGCCCTTGGAATTGATACAAATAATCTCTGCCCTGGGGCCCCATTTGAGGCTGGGCTGAAACCGAAGGTGTTCGGTGTGGTGGGGGGGAGGTTCTTTCTTCCTCCCTCGACCCCACCCAAATATCAGTTTTGGGCTGGGAAGCTTCCGCATCACCTACACCCCAGGAAAGGGCAGTAATGGGATCTGGGGTGCTCCCAGTTCTGGGAGGGGCTTTGGGTGCTCTGAGCCTTGCCTGGGGTGGGGGTGCTCTCTCTGAGGGTGGTTCCTGATTTGGGAGGCCCAAGGTGCTCCCTGCAGTGGGACAGAGGGGGACCTGACCGGGGGTGTCACTGTCCTGGCATGGGGGTCTCTTCCCAAGGAGGGTGGCTGCTTGGTGGGGGAGGGGGTCCCGTCTCTGTGGCGGTGTCTGTCCCTGTACGGGGCGGGGTCCCGTTCCCGGGGCTCTGTCCCCATCCCGGGGTTCCCTGTCCCTGTGCGGGGGGGTTGCTCGTCGGGCTCATGCTCCCCTACGTAGCCGAGGCCCTGCCCCATTCCCGGTCCGCCCTCGCCATTGGCTAAGCGGACGGAAGTGAGTCAGGGCAGCGAGTGCGGCCAGCGGGGCGGGGCCCGCTGTGTGGGCGTGGCGCCGCCGGGGGTCGGGCCAATGATAGGAGGGCGTGGCGTTCTTGTCCAATGACAGCGAGTGGAGGGCGTGTCTTCAGACGCGGCCACGCTCCCTCCCCGCCGCTCGTGGAGGTGCTGGGCGGGGCCTCCCCTTATCCTCCAATCAACGACGGGGATGGGCGGGCCCTCGCTCAGCCTCCGCCAACGAGCGGCGGCGGGGGTGTGGCGCGCGTGGGGTCTGGCGGAGCGGCGCTCGGGGCGGGCAGAGGCCGCTGCTTCCCCCCCGCCGCCGGTCGCGGCCCGTCCCGGCCCCGCCATGGCCGCCCCCCCCCGCCTCGGCATCCAGATGCTGCTGGAGGCCGCCGAGTTCCTGGAGCGGCGGGAGCGAGGTACCCCCCGCGCCCTCCCCGGTGCCCTCGGTGTGCCCGGCCGGGCCCCGCGGTGACCCGCGCCCGTCGTTGTATCTCCGCAGAAGCCGAGCACGGTTATGCCTCGCTGTGGCCCGGCGGGAAGGACGGGGAGGCCCCGCGGCGCCGCGCCAAGGCCCGGAGGAGCGGCGGCGGCGGCAGGTGACGGCAGCACCGGGCGGGGCGGGGGGGACCGGACCGGACCGAAGGGGCCCGGTCGGTGTGGAGCTGCGGGTACCGCTCAGCCCGACCCGACCGGGAAAGCTCCCGGCACCGTACGGCCGGGCTCGCTGAGCCCCCGCTGTCACCCGGCGTGGGTGACAGGCCCGAGGGGGTTCCCTTGTCCATATGTCCGGGCCCGCTAAGGCCGCTGCTTCCGGGCCTCTGGCCGAGCCGGAGTCACCACCGCGGTCCCCGTGCTCTGATGGGTCACCGGGTGTGCGAAAGGGCCGGGGGGCGCTCCTGGCATGGCGCTGCTCAGTCTCTGCTGAGGTCCCTCTGTCTCCAGGTGTGTGACACGCCCAGGAGCTCCTGTCCCCAGGCGTCCCGATTCGGGGAGGCCCTGCTGTCACAGGGCCTGTGATTGGGCCGGGGTGACTCTCCGCTTCCCGGGCTCTGGCAGAGTCCCCCCCACCGTCTCTGGGGGTGTCACAAGGCCGGAGGCACCCTCCTATCTCCAGGTGTTTTGTGAACAGGGAGGTCTTCGTGTCACTGGGTGTGTGACAGCACTGGAGGACCCTCCTGTCATCAGGTGACCCGACTCAGTGAGGTCCTGTTGTCACTGGGTGTGTGACAGGACTGGGTGGGGCTCTACTGTCACCAAAGTCCTCCTGTCACTGGGTGTGACACCGTGGGTGGGACCTTTCTGTCCCGGGGTGACTGGCCAAGAGAGGTCCTGCTGTCACAGGGCCCTGGCAGGCCTGGAGGGGGCTGTCCTGTAACCTTCTGAATTCACGTGAAACCCACCCAGAGCCTCCCATTATCCCTCCTTGGTTGTTCCTCCCTCTTACTCCTCTCCGATTTAAAATTCTACACCACCTTTTCTCTAAGCTGAAATCAGCTCAAAGCACCCATACTGAATTCCAGGAGCAAATCCCACATCTTGGAGGCTTTATTCCATCCATCACTTAATATAACCTTAAAATCACTCGGATCCTCGTTCCTGAGGGGAGCCCTCAGCTGATTTTGGGAAGGGCTGGCTTCAGGGTGTGCCCCCAGCCAAGGGTACACTGTGAGGGGCAGCGGATCCATCCCAAAATGTCACCGGTGGTGCCAGGGAGGAGCCAGGCTCTGATGGCACCGTATCTGTCACTCTTTTCCTGATTGGGAGTGATCCCGTCTGTGCGACGCCACGGCGGCCGACCTTTGGCAGCTGCCGGAACAAATCCACCTGGATTTGCCCGTGCCATGATTCTCTGGGGCCAGAGCAGCTCCCACACAGGCCTTTTGGGGTGTCAGGAGCACCTCGTGGGGCAGCTGGGCTCAGATCAAGCAGGCTCCAGGTGAATCCAGGGATTTGTCCTGCCTGGACACGATCCAGGTTTCCTTCTCAGAATGGCCCAAAGCAAACAAAACAGTTGTTATGGTTTTCAGGAATAAAAAACACATTCCAAAGGGAAACGGAGTGATCAGCTGAGGTTCAAACTGCGTCCAAATCAGGGACTCTGTGGGCACGAGATTGCTCTGGAGAGAATGTGGGAGCCACAGATGTGAGAGCTCCACCTGCCCCAGGGTAAAGTTGCCCTCCCTTCTGTCTCTGCTTATTTTATCCGAAATTAGAATACATCAATTAATTCATTTTTTCTACATATTGATGATGGTAGATGTAAGTCCACAAGAGAAAATAACTATTCCAGGAAGGATCCAGGCAGAAAAGAGGATGGCTTTGTAATTAATGATTGTGGTGATGGCAGCTTCACCCCTCTCTGTACCAGTGCTCAGGAAGTGTTTGGATAACTTAGAATCAAGGAAAAAAATTCCTAAGGCTGCAACCCATGGCACTCCCTTGGTAAAGGGCTGGGTGCGAAACATGCTGATTTATCCAGGGAAAAATGTAATGGGGAGACTGCACGGGAGCCGAATAGCTGGGCCCTTCCATTGTGTCAGGATAATCCCATTGGAGTGGGAAGTGTCTCTGGTGTGACAGAACATTTCTGGGGATGTGGGAGACGTGGCATTGACCTCGCCAGAAAGCCAAAAGAGCCACTGGAGCAGGGTGATCCATCAGGAAATGTTGCTGGAAAAGCGAAGGAGACCTCGGAGAGCATCTTCCACTGCTGTGGTGGTGACATCCCTTGTTTTTCCAGCACTTCCAGATCCCATAGGGTCATCCCAGTAGACATCCTCATCCAAACAGCCTCTGGGTTATTCCCACATTCATGTTTTCAGGCACATAACATTTTTTGCAAATTAGAGTGGGGCTTCTTGAGGCATCTGGAGGTTTTAGGAAGTCAGCAGGCAGGGAAGCAGCTCTTCCCTAAGAACCATTCCTGGGAACACGAGCTGTGTGGCCTCCTGTGGCTTCTTCCTGGATTTCAGTGGAAGGAAAGTCAGTCATAGCTTGTGTTTTTCACCTTTTCCCAGCTTCCCTGGAAATTGGGAGTTTCAGGGGGATTTGTTGTGGATTTAATATGTCAGTGGTGGTCGGGGTCTCCTCCAGAGCTGCTCTGTGCTGTTGGACACAGGGAAGGCTTTTTCCATGTTAGGTTCCTGGCAGGTTGAGGGACAGGGGTGAGCTGTTGATCCCAATTGCAGCTCTAAAACATGAGTCTCTGGTTTAAAGTCCCATTTTATTGTTTTCCTGACCCTTTTATTGCCACTTATCCAGCAATTTCTGCATCTGCATCCTGCCATTCACTGTCCCTGGGTATGGAGCTCTGGAAGCCCCCTGGGTTTGCATCTTTTCCAGGAAGCCTTTGCTAATTCCCACATGTTAATCCCAACTGTTAATCCCTAATCAGACAGAGGAATTAATAACTTCTTCCCTTTTTTCCAGGTCAACACACAATGAAATGGAAAAGAACAGGTGGGTGCCAGAGGGTTGACAGGAGCTGGACTGGGGGGAATTATTGCTTTTCCAGGGGTATTCCACCTGAGATGGGTTGAGAGGGGGGAGAGGGAGGGAAGGAATGGGATAAAGGACATCAAGGATTGAAGCATTCCCTGTCCTTGGTTGTTGGGAATGATATCCATCTCCACAGCCAGCTCCTGCTCCACTTAGGAAAATTATCGTGTCACAGGCTCATCTTTGAGCCAGTTGGAGTTTGGGATTTATCCTGAATAAATCCCCTTTTTTTTGCCTGTGTTGTCATCCCGAGGTCCTTCGGGTGAGGAAATCTCTGTTCACTCCCAGCGTATCCCAAACAAGACCAGCAGGTCATTGCAAAATCCGTTTGGAGCTGCCCAGGATCTGGCAGTTCAGGGATGGGTGTTATAACCCATTTCCAAGGATCTGACCTACATGTTGGGATTGGAGTAAAGGACACAGGGAAACTGGGATGTGCTGGGAGCATCCCTGCTTTCAGCAGATAAAGGGATTTGCTTGAGGAGCTGGAGTTTCCCTCCAGCATTAGAATCCTACCTGTTAAAGTGGAGAAAGCCCAGATGTTACAGAAGAGGGAGAATTCCTGGAGCAGTCAGTACTCCTGCAGGCATCTGGGTTTTTTGTATCCAAAACTACTAAAAACAGGGAAAAGAAGCACTCCCAAAGGATTTGCAGCCCAGGGTGTTAGCCTGGGCCGCTTCAGTTGTCAGCAGGAACCAAACAGCACTCCTGAGATGGAACGTTTTTGGGAAGAGAATGACCAAAAGGGGATATTCTCACCCAGAATTCCAAGGTCATTGGCATCTTTTTGCTTGGGATCATCCCAGCAGCCCGGGATGCCAGCAGGGTTTATCCATGAGGTTTGTCCAAGGCATCCTTTTGCCTGGCTGCAGTTTTCTCCCAGTTTCTGGAAGCCCGTGGTGCCTGGGAAGGCTCCTAATCAGGTTTAGCTCCCATCACCCTATTTTTCCCCACCTGTGGGGTGGGAATGCCATTCAGGAAGCTGATACAGCTGTGTGCTCCCATTCCAGGCGCGCCCAGCTCCGGCTGTGCCTAGAGAGGCTGAAGGGGCTGGTGCCACTGGGGGCTGCGGCCGGGCGACACACGACACTCAGCCTCCTCACCAGGGCCAGGCTTCACATCCAGGTGAGCTCATAAACTGGTTCTGGCCCTGGGATTGGAGCTGGGAGCAGCATCCCGGTATGGGGTGTGGGCTGGGAGGGCTGGGATAACTTCGAGAGCAATGGCATCATGATGGGATAATGGGGGGAGCACTGGATTGTGCTGAGATAATGGGGTGAGAACTGGGATGGGGCTGGGGTAACTGGGAGAGCGCTGACATCAGGCCAGGGTAACTGGGAGAGACCTGGGATGACTCTCTGAGAGAGTTGGAACCCATATGAATGACAGGAGCCCCTCGGGAGCCAGGGGTGGCTGCGCTGGGGTGGTTTGGGCTGGGAATGCCAGGTGGTTCTGAGGGAATCCTGGAGCTCAGGGTGTTGTGTCCCCCCACAGAAGCTGGAGGACCAGGAGCGCCGGGCCCTGCACCAGATTGAGCAGCTGCAGCGGGAGCAGCGGCACCTCCAGAGGCAGCTGGAAAAGCTGGGAATGGAGCGGGTCAGGATAGACAGCATCGGCTCCAGCCTTTTGTCCGAGCACTCCGACTCGGATCAAGGTGAGAGCCCACACTGCGGGATGGCTGGCAAGAGGCCTGACCATGCTGGAACTCCAACCGTTCCCATTCCTCCGGCAGAAGAGATGGATGTGGACGTGGAGAGCACATACGACCTCCCGGCCGACCTGGACTGGAGCAGCAGCAGCCCCAGCGACTCAGATGAGCGTGGGAGCCTCCAGAGCCTGGGCAGCGACGAGGGATATTCCAGCTCCGGCGGGACCAGGGCAAAGCTGGCGAGCAGCCGGAAGCTTCCTGTCGGGATTTAGGAAGTGCTTCCCATCGCCGTGGCACCGCCGCTGTCCGCTTGTGCTACCATTAGCCAGCACACCGACCCTGCCAGCATTCCCTGCACGGAAACACCCGAATGTCCCGCCGCTCCAGCTGCTCCCGGGGCTCTGTTTGCATTGCCGGCCTCTCACCCCAGCCAAACCTCCTCTGCCAGGCCCTACATTCCAGCCACGCCTGAAGCACCTGGGAATATCCTGGCAATAACAGTGACCTCGAGAGCCTTCCCTGGGTTCTTTCCCAGGCTGTCACTGCCTGGTATTCCCAATCTTCTCTACTTTTGGGTGGCAACATCACGTTCTGATCCTCAGGACCCAAAAATCTGAGTTTTTGGGAGGAGATCCAAAGAGAGAGCCAATCCTTTTTGGAGTTTCCATCCATGACAGAGCGGAGCCAGGCTGGGAACACGGAACATTTCGGGCACAGGGATCAGCCTCAGTCGGGGGTTCCTTCCCCCAACTCTTAAATATTCAGGGACACCCCATCCCAGCCCTCCCAGAGCATTCCTGGCATGGGGAACAGCGCTCCGGGGGCTCAGAGCCATCCTCACCCCTTGTACTGGCCACCTCCAGGTTCCCTAAATCCAAATGGGACGTCCCACCCTGCATGGCATTCCAGACTCCTGGAATTCCCTTTCCACGCTTCTAATCTTGGGGACAATTTTTTCTACCTCGGAGGGAGCCCACAGACTCTCCACCCCTTTAGCACAAAGATGATGCCTCTGCTCAGCAATAAACCGCACGGGACTCCCCAGCTGGTGTCCATCCATCCAGGATGCTTCCAGGCTCATGGAGGATTCCAGAAGCCACCACAGGGAGGGCAGCCCTAGGGGGGTAGGGAGCCAGAGCACACATGAGCTGTCCATGATGTTGATTTGTTTCCCAGTGCACTGGAGGGAGCATTCCCATCAGTTCCTGCTTTTAGAGATGCTCTGGGAGGGCTGACATGTAGAGAGCTCTGGTTCCAACACCTTCCTTTTCCCTTCGAGCTGGTCCAAGGGCTTTTCCAGCCCCATGGAGCCGGCCAGGCCCGGGTGAGGAGTAGGCAAGGAGCTCTCCAGGGCTGTTCCCGACTGGGATACAAACCTTTACCCTCTGCTGGTCCCTTTCGGGAAACGCAGGTGCTGAAAGGCATGCTCCATGGAGTGCAAGGGGATGAGCAGCAGGAGATTGCAGTGCTTTTTCCTTTTTCCTTTCCTTTGTCCTTTCCCCTTTTCCTACCTTTTTTCTTGCCCCTTTTTTCCTTTTCTTCTTTTCCCTTCTTTTCCTTTTCAATTTCCTTTTCCTTTTACTCCTTTCCTCTTCTCCTTTTCTTGTTTCCCTTTTCTCCTTTCCCCTTTCTCTTCCTTTCCTGCTTTTCCTTGCCTTCTTTTCTCTTTCCCTTCCCCCCTTTCTTGTTTTCCCCTTTTCCTTTCCTTTTCAACACCCCAATCCTATTTCTGGCTTACCTGGGGAAGTGGGAAACCACCCACAAGTCCCACAAGTTGCCCAAATCCCCCCAGTTCTGGCTCTTTTTCCATGTGTTGGCTCCTAAGAGAAGGAAAAAAAAAAAAACACAAAGAATTTTCCTTTAAAGCTGGAATTTTCCACCTTCTGGCATTGCTGTACACCATGGCACCTGAGCTCAACCCCCTGCACCATCAAAGAGGGGAAAAAAAAGCAAAAATATGGTAAATGCCAAGAAAAAGAGGAATGTCAGCCCTTGGGGACTGGTGGCTCAGGTGGCTTTTGCCTTCACCTGGGGAATCCCAGCGAAACCCTCTGGGCAGGTGATTCCCGGCATTGGGAGGGCCCTTCCAGAGGTACAAAATGTATATTTTTGGTTCGTTTTGGACTTCTGAAGGTTTGGCCTCAGTATAAATGAGGGGTTTTGGCAGGTTTGTGCCTTTTTCAGTTCCCAATGCCTTTTTTTTTCCTTTTTTTTTTTCCTTCCTATCCCAGACTGACCCTTCCTGGCCCTTTGCACTCTTGGGCTGTGCTCCAGGAGCCCCAAAACACTGCACTAACCCGGAATCTTCGGGTCCCCAATGGTGGTGCCAGCCTTTTCCTGGAATTCACTGATCCACCAGCATTCCTATGAAATAAGCTGCAGGAAGGACTTTTTTTATAGATTGTGACAAAAATCCAGGGAGTGGGGGGAATCGGATTGGGGGACGAATGGGTGGGAATCCAAAACACCCATTTGGGGGCTGTTTTTCCTTTCTTTTTACTTATGGAAGGCAGATCCCGAACCACCAGCTCCCGGGTAGCACCAAAATGTTTGTTTCATCTTTAATTTTTCCAGTGGAGCCATCACATCTCCACTCAACCTTTCCTTTATTATTCTCTGGGACACCTCCTATTTGTGCTTTTTCATCATTTTTTCTGTTCTTTCTACTTCCCAAGAAGTGGATCTACCCCAGTCTTGGCTCCATTGGGCAGTTGGGAGAGGACACGGATCCCATTTGCAGCCGTTCCTGCTGTAAATATCCCATTGTTGGGCTGAACCCCGTGTCAAGCCAATAGAATGGTGCTTTTTTTTCTTTTTTTTTTTTTCAAGGAATTCCGTGTTTTAGATCTTTGCTGTGTCCATGGATATTTCTGTCTTGTTTGATTGTTAGGAAATAAATTATTTAATACGAAAGAGAGGTGTGAGCTGGAATTGCTGTGGGAAGGGCCCCAGGACCGTGAGGATGGAGATCCACGCTCCTGTGGGGAGTTGTCGGGGGTGAGAAGGTCCCCCCTGAGTCTGCTTTGCTCCAGGCTGAGTCCCCCTAGCTCCCTCAGTCCTGTCCTCATCTCTGACCCCTCCCAGGTGTTTTATCTCGGTGCTGCTCCTGGTTCTGGAATTCCCCTGGCTGGGCTGGGGCTTTGTTCCTTGTCCTGTCTCTGGGCTGTGCCCCGGGGGTGCCCAGAGCTGCCTGGGGGGGCACAGGAGGTCTGGGAAGTGCGGGGTGGCACTGCAGCCTGGGGCACGGGGCATGGCACAGGGCTTTGGGGCACACGTGGTGGCACAGGGGGACAAGGACAGGGCAGCCCAGCGTGTGAGGGTAGCACGGGGGGCGGTACACAGGGTGACGGAGGGGCACGGGGTGTGGCTGTGCCACCCTGGGATCCATTCCGGTTCCTCACCTGGGGCAGGTACTCCCCCCGTGGGGCCCTGCCCGCCTGCCGCACCCACACTAAGGGCTCTCGAGTGGCAAGTGGGGTCAAGGTGGTGACCTGGGAGGGACATGCCAGGAAAAGGAGTGGGGCCAGAGGGGGACAGGGGCCACACTCAGGGTGGCGAGGCACAGGGTCAACCCTGTGGCAGGACGTGGGGGGATATGGGGACTTTGGGGACTCTGGGGGACCTGGGGGTGTGGGACGTGAGCAGGAGGGCACGGAGGGGGACATACGGATATGGGAGAGGGCACATGAGAACACCTGGGGACATGACATGGGGGACACAGGAACAGGGGGGACATGAGGGTTTGGAGACATGGGGTCAGTAGAGGTTTCGGAGGGATGGGGCAGGGTGGGGGAACACAGGGGGACATGAAGGAACAGGGGAACTTAGGGGCCTGGGGGGGATTGGAAGGTGACATGGAGGAATATGGGGAGAATATTGGGGTGTGGGACTGTGGTGACACAAAGAGGACATGGGAACATGGGGGTGTGGGGGCACGGCAGAGGGGAGGGAGATGGTGATATGGTGGGGGGAGCTGAGGGGATGTGGGGAGATTGGGGACAGGAAGAAGTGTACAGGGACATGGGGGTGCGGGGACATGGGAACCCCAGTGGAGGATATGGGGACCCCAATGTGAACCCCAATGAGAACATGGGACCCCAAAAGGTAACATAGGGACAGCAATGGGGACTCAGTGGGGACATGGAGACATTAAAAGGGATCCCTGCTGGGGACATGGGGCCCTTGAAGGGGGACCCCAATCAGGACGTGGCTGTGGGGGCACAGGGGCATGGGGCCAGCAGCAGAGTGGCAGGGCAGGGGTGGCAGGCCCCGCAGTGTCCCTGTGCCTGTGACACACCTGTCCCCGTGCGCTGGCACAGTCCCAATGGCCACATCCCACCTGCAGGGCTTTAAGAGGCCACAGGCTCAGCCCTGCCAGCACCACCACGGCCTGGACACTGTCCCTGTCCTCAGCCCTGTCCCCCACCATGGCCCTGGCACTGCTGCTGCTCCTTGCCCTGTTCGGGGCCACCCCAGGTAGGGTCCCTCCTTCCCCACACCTGGGGGCTGCCCCAGAGCTGAGTGTGCCTGAAGGGCTGGCACCTCCAGAGCTGGGTGCCCCCCATCAAGGACCCTGTGGTGAAGTGATGGGGGCACAGACACCTGGTTTCCCCTGGGCAAGAGGGGAAAGGGTTCTCTCTTGCGTGGGGGTCCAGACCCCTGGGATCCCTCTTGAGGTCTCAGCTAGGATGTGGTGTGTGGGAGGTGTCACTGGGGGGCTCCCCCTATGAGGGATGATTAGGGGTGGCATATGGTATCAGGGGGTGCAATGGGAGGGGTCCATTCCATCCAGGTCCCCCCATAATGGCAGGAGCGGAGTTTTGGGGGTGGTGTGTGTTTAGAGGTGGGGTTGTGGTGTCAGAGGCCCCTGGGATGGTATATTGGAGTGGGAGGGTTCATTGAGGCGGTCCCCTACACATGGGTCCCCCGCAAGAGGGCTGGTGTTGGGATGGGGTGACCTGGGGGAGGTGTATGGGAGGTCCTGGATTGCCAGGTCCCCCCTGGCTGGGTGCTGACAGTGGCCACAGGTTTAGGGGCTCCAGGGGGAGGATGTGGTGTGCCCCCCTCTGCCTGGTGCCAGGACTGGGTGACGGCACTGCGCTGTGGGGCCCTGGGGCACTGCCCCCACCTTGCCCAGGGACATCCCAATGTGGTAAGAAACTCCCCACACCGGTGTCCCCATCACCCTTGCAATATCCCTTCACCCTTCCCTTTGTCCCTGTGCTCCCTGTATGTCCCCAAAACTCCACAGGTATCCCTGTGAAGTACTCCCACCATGGTGCCACACCAACATGTCCACATGCATCCCCTTTGGTTCCCATGTTCCCATTCCCCCATGTCCCACATCCCTATGTCCCTGTCCCACCTCCCAACATTCCTGTGTAACAACAGCCCCATGTCTTCATGCTCCCCATGTCCCTGTCCTCCCCAGCGTCCCGTGTCCTTATGTCCCCACTGTCCTCTCCTGCAGGACATCTGTGCCATGTGCCAGCAGCTCTTCGACTTCCTCTACCAGGCCTCCAACCACTCAGCCATGGAGGTGCCTGCAGGGATGGGGGATGGGGGATAGGTGCCACTGTGGGGGCCATGGGCACAGATGCCACCATGGCGGTGTGTGCCACTGTGGGGGCTGAGATGGTGGGTGAATGGTGACAGCTGTCAGCAGGTGCCATGGCATTGAGGTGACAGGATGGAGGCCATCATGTGTGCCATGCCACAGGCACCACCCGTGGGCACCGGTGGTGCAGTGATGACAGGTGTGGCTGGGGTGTGGTGGTGGGGAGTACAGCCATGGTGGCTGTCACTGTCAGTGCCCTGGCACAGGTGGTGCTTAGATCAGGTGGTAGGATTTCTGTGTCCACATCTCCCTGCCATGGTGCCCCCGTGCCAGCCCTGGTTTGGGCACTTGTCCATCACCTCCTCTGGCAGATCCAGCCCCTCATGAGTGGCAGTTGGGGCACACAGCAAGGGGGGTTGGGGACACTGTAGCCCCCAGGGACGTGTGGGCCGCTGGGAGCAGTGGGCATACCACCACACCCTGGGGCGCTGGGGGCTTGGGGGCACCCGTGTCACCCTGTGCTGCCCTGCAGAAGCCCTGGCAGGTCTGTGCCACGCTGAAGCTGTGCCGCGGAGAGCCCGGGGCTGTCCCGGCCGGGCCATTCCTTGAGGCGCCGGGCACCCACTTGCAGGTACGGGGCCAAGGGGGGAGTGGCAGTGGCCCTGGGGTATCGGCACGGTCACCAAGGTGCTGGGGGGACACAGCCACGCAGTGTCCCCACTCCAGGCAGTGTCCCCCTCCCGCAGGGCTCCGGCGGGGCCGGGCTGACCCCGGAGGCGCTGCCGCTGCCGCTGCCGCTGTGCTGGCTGTGCCGCTCGCTGGTGGCGCGGGCCGAGGCCGCTGTCCCCGTGAGCGCGGTGGCCTCGGCCGTGGCCGGGCTGTGCCGGGCGCTGCCGCTGCCGGTGGCCGGGGCGTGCCAGTGCCTGGCCCAGCGCTACGCGGCCCTGGCGCTCGAGGGGCTGCTGGGCCGCCTGGGCCCCCGCCTGCTCTGCCGCCTGCTCCTCGCCTGTCACAGCGGGGACAACGAGGACGTGAGGACGCTGCTACCACCCTGGGAGCTGGAGGTTATCGTGGTGCGGCTGGCGGCGTGTGTCAGTGAGGTGCGGGGGGACGCGAAGAGGATGGTGGGGGGGATGGTCTCCAGGAGGTGACAGGATACCCAGGGTTACACACGACTGAGGGAACGTGGCCGGGAGTGTCACAGCCCGTGAATGCCACAGTCCCCAGGAGCCATGCCAAAGACAAATGCTGGCATAGCCCCAAGGGTGTGCCCACACACAAATCCTGGGTGTCCCAGTCCCATCACCCCCTGGGGCACAGTGAGGGCCTTAGTGCCACCCTCCGTCCACAGGACAGTGCCAGAGTCCAGAAGGCACAGCTCTGGAGAGGGGTGTTTGGGGGGTCCTGGGGGTCCCCCCCCCCACCCTTGAGGGGACTCCTTATCCCTGTGTCCCCTGCACAGGACTCCAAAGGTGGCAGTGGCCCTGTGCTGTCCCTCCCTCTGGGCCCCTGTGCACTGGGCCCCACCTTCTGGTGCTCGGGCCCCGAGGCTGCGCGGCACTGCCAGGTGAGTGGGGACACGGGGACGGGGGGGCTGCTATCCCCTGCAGCCCCAGTTGACCCCTCTACCCGTTGCAGGCCCTGCAGCACTGCCAGGAGCATGTCTGGCTGTAGGGGGAGGGGGGCACCAGGACCTCCCAACACTGCCCAATAAAGCTTGGATGCAGCTCTGCCACCTTGTTTTGGTGTGTTTCAAGGCATGATGGGGGCTGGGGGGGGGGGTCACAGGGTTCTGGGAGGCATCATGGGAAGCAGCAGAAACCACAAACCCCCCCAAACCCAAAGAACGGGTGAAAATGAGTTACAAAAACAGTGGGTGGCATTTACTGGGGGACACACCTCCAAGTGGACCCTGGGGACTGGGGGTGTCCCCAGGCCGGTTCTGGGTGCTCCCAGGGGTGTCTGGGTGTTCCCTGGGGACCTCTGAGTGACCCCCAGAGGATAGAGGTGTCCCCAAGTGGGCCATAGCTGTCCCTGCAAGTCTCTAGATGTTCACGAGGGAGCTTGGGGTGCTCCCAAAGGGGTCTCAGGGTACCCCTAGGGGGCTGGGGATACGGGGAGGGGGGGAGCTGGCGGTGTCCCCAAGGGGTTTCCGGGTTTCCCCAAGGGTCTCAGGCACCTTGTTGGTTGGTCTCATCCTCCTCACGTCGCTTCCAGATCTGGAGAGCAGAAGGGGGTTGTGGGGGCACTGAAGACATTCTGTGAGTATCAGGGAACATTCTGGGGGTACCTTCACCACCCTGCCCCCCCTTACCTGGATGTAAGCTTCAGACAGGGTGATCATCTGGGGCAGGATGTCAGTCACCTGCAGGTCCTGCAGCTCGTACCACTTCCCTGTGCCCTGACAGGACACAGCAGGGGATGGGGTGACTTAGGAGGGTCCCCATGGCCCCCCAAGCCCCACGAGGCTTGCACACTCACATGGTGCAGGACGTGGATACGGTAGGAGCCCTCCGAGGGCTTCCCATCGTGCACGATGTTGGCGATGAGGTCATAGGTGGTGTGGGCATGCGCAGCCTGTACCTCCTCCGATAGGTATTCCCGCAGGTCCACATTCCTGGGGACCCCCGGCATCCTCAGGGGGGGGGGGCAACACCCACAGGGGACCCCCACTGCACCCACAGACATCTCCAAGGCGCTTCCAAATCCCTCCTGGACTGCTGCAATCCCCCCCAGATGCTCACAACATCTCCTTGGATATCTACATCCCTCTCCCAGGTGTTACAAACTCCCCGACACCCCCAGGTGCACAGAAACACCCCCAAGTACCTTCAAACCCCTTTTTGATGCCTAAAAACCACTCAAAGCCCCCCCAGATGCCCACACACCACCCTAGATACGTATCCCCCAGCCCAGGTGCTTCCAATGCCCTTGTAGATGTTTCCAGGGCTTTTCAGATGTTTACAACCCCCTCTAGATGCCCCCAATCTCCTCTTAGACGCTTTTAATACTCTCCACAAGCTCCCTGCCTTCCAAGACCCCTCCCCATGGCTCACGTGATGGGGAAGTTGACAATAGTGGGATTCTTCTCCACAAAGAAGTTGTTCTTGGTGAAGCGCTTGATGCAGAAGATGAGGTAGGGGGGCAGGCGTGTCAGCTGAAAACGCTTCAGGAAGTTCTCCTTGTAGGTCTTGTACTCCTTCTCGGTGCTGCCGTTGAACTTGGCCAGGATGCTGAACAGGGGAACCTGGGGGATAATGAGCTGCTCCTTCTCGTCCTTATAGAGCGGCGCCGTGGGCAGGTCCAGGGTCAGGTACAGGAACGTGGACTCCACCACACGCTCTTGGTACTCGCTGTTCTGCAGCAGCTGCGCCTTCTCCTCCGCCGGCTGCCATCAGGTGCCCACGGGACATCCACAGTGGACCCATCAGCCCCACTGGACACAGCAGACCCCACTGAACCCTGCCACCACTCATTTGACCTTATCATTTCCACTGGATCCTAATATCCTTTTGTTGTACCCAAAGACACCCCTCACCATACCCCAACACCCCCCATCCCTCATTTGACCCAACCCCCCCCACCCCCATCAGACCCTGGACACTTCTAATCCCCTGGCCTAGGTGCTCCATGACACTCGACCGCCTCTTCCACCACCTCCATTGCACCAAACACCCCCCAGCACTCCTAAACTGCCAGCACTACCCAACCCCACCACACCACACCCGACTCCAACACTTTCCCACTGGACCATGACACCTCTTTTTTTGACCCTGCCATTCTGACTGTACCCCAACTCCCACAGTTCCCCAACTACCCCCCAACCCGGATCCTGTTGGACACTGGCACCCCAACACCCATCACTCCCCACCATGACACCCTGATACTCCTCACTGGACACCAACACCCCCCATTCCCCCCGAGTCCCACCAGATCAGGGTGTGGTAACTTCTTGGTGAAGATGCGCATGGAGCCCTGGAACACGTCAGTAACAATGGCTGGGGGGAGAGCACGGGCTAAGCAGGGAGACACCGGCCCCTGAGGGCCCCCCCAGAACCTCCCCCCACTCACTCTTCTTCTTCCTCTTGGTGCCGCCCAGTGCTGCGTGCAGCGCATTCAGGAACCAGGACAGGAACTCCACCCCATCCCCTGGAAGGGCAGAGCTAGAGCTGAGCCAAGATCCTGCTCTGCCCCCCCAAACACAGAGCCCCCAAACCCAGCCCTGCACCCTCAAATCCAGAGCCCCCAGACCCAGTGCTGCCTCCCAAACCCAGCCCTGCACCCTCAAATCCAGAGCCCCCATACTCAGTGCTGTGTGTCAAAACCAACTCCATCCCCCAGATCTAGCTCTGCCCTCCACATCCAGAGCCCTGACTCCAGCACCACCCCCCCAAATCCAAAGGCCCCAATATCCAGCTCTTCCCCTCAAACCCAGCACTGCCTACCAAATCTAGTCCTGCATCCCCAAATCCAGACCCTTCCAGGTACAGCTCTTCCCCTCAAACCCAGCCCCAGCCCTGTCCCCCCAAACCCCACCCTGCTTGGTGATCTGGAAGTTCTTCTTGCTGCAGAGCACCACGGCCTGGAGCATCTCATGGGGTGACACATGTGCCTTGAAATTCCGGGGGTTCCAGAGCTTCCTCATGAGCTCCCCAAACCGCTGCACCAGCAGGAACATGATGTCCCCAGGTGGGCGCTGGATGCACCGGTAGTTCTCCTCCTCCAGGAAGTAATTCCGCAGGGGAGGCACATTAGACAAGGCCTGGGGACAGAGCAGGGTGGATTCAGACCCGGGACCCCCCAAGGGGTGATCTGGGAGGGTTTGGGGCAGCTATGTAAACCCTGCACTGCCACGGGTGTGAAGCCTGAAAAAAAATCTCACAACAGATTGAATTGGAAAGAATCCAGAAGTGGGGTTGATCCCTGTCAGCCCCACAGAGGGGGTCTGGGGAGACTTATGGGGGGCTTTCACCCTAAAAGGTAACCTGCACCCCCAGGAGTAATGCCTGTGGAAGAGAAGGTGGGATACACCCTCAGGACTCCCAAAGTGGGATTTTAGGAGGATTACAGAAGTAATTCAACCCAAAATGAAGGCAGCATCCCCCCAGGTGTGTATACTGTGGGAAAAGAGGTGCAACTCATCCCTGAGATCCCCAGAGCAGGATTTTGGGAGGGTTTCACCCCAGAATGAAGCCTGAACACCCTCACAGGTGTATAGCCCATGGGAGAAAAGGGGCAATTCCTCCTCATCACATCCAGAGTGATTATTTTAAGGGGGTTTCACCCCAAAAGGAAGCCTTCAGCCCTGGTGTTACCTGGAGCACAGCGTTGGCATAGTCATTGGCCTTGATGTTGTTGAGCCCCACGATTCCAGGCAGGTACGTGGTGCCATCGTAAGCCCGGGACAGCTTGGCCTGTTTGTCCAGGTGGGCAATGTGCTGGGCCGTAAAGGTGGGCTTGAGCACATACTGTGGGGAAAGAGAGACATCAGAGCTGGGGGACCCCACCCCAAACCCCCCAGAAGCAGGGGGACCCCAACCTGAACCCCTCAGAAACAAGGGGACTCTGACCTGAACCCCTCAGAGCTGGAGGATCCCACACCTGAACGAGAGATACTCAGAGCTGGGGGACCCCAGCCTGACTCCTCAGAGTCAGGATACCCCAAACCTGAACCTCCTCAGAGCTGGGGGAGATGCAAAGCCAACGCCCCCACATGTGCCCCCAGAGCCAAGGTGCCCCCAAAAGCAGCGCACACCGTGATGTCCTCAAGCGAGGAGTCAATGATCTCATAGTTGTCAGGCAGGCAGTAGAACTTGAGCGTGTGCAGGTTGAGGAACACATGGTGGCTCAGCTGCACGCTATGGATGTATGCGTGTGACTTCAGCCCACGGCCTGCAGGGACAGGGTTAGGGAGACAAAGGGCACCAGGTACGGGCACAGAGCAGCCATAGGAAAAGTGAGGGGGCACAGAAATGATCCCCCATGCACATACAGGGGGGTTGTACCCACTGGAGAGTCCATAAGCTCCCCCAGCAACCACCCTGTCCTTGGGTGTCCCCATGGTGTCCCTCCCCAGGCATCCTCTTTGTACCCCTTGCCAGCACCCTGTCCCTGGCTGGTCCGTGTCACCTTCCCAGGCACAATCCCTGTTCCTGGGCATCCCTACAGCCCCGGGGTATGCCAACAACATCCCAGACCCCTTGTGCCCTACCCCAGTCCCTGGGTGTCCCACTCATCACTACCCCTAACCCCAAGTGTCCCCTCACAGCAGCACTGGGGTGTCCCCCATGCCCCTCCAGCAGCATTCCATTCCTTATGTGTGTCCCCCAGGGCAGCACATCAACCCTGGCTGTCCTGTGTGCCCCCCAGCAGCACCCATGTGCCCCCAGCAGCCCCAGGTTGGGGGGTCTCACCCTGGAAGTACTTCCCACAGACAAGGCAGGCATAGACATTGATGTGGGAGAGGGAGATGGAGCACAGCTTCTCGAAGTCAAAGTCCAGGACACTCCTGGGGGAGGGGGGTGTCACAGGGCTGTGGGGGGGACCCCCAGTGACAGAGGGGCCCCAGAACACCCCCATCACCCACTTGTTGATGGTGTCCAGGTAGGGGCAGTGCCGGCTGCGCTGGTCCTCGGGATCAAAGCGCCCATAGCGCACTGGGGGACAGAAGGGTGTTAACACGTGGCGTACAAGGACCTCAAAAGCACGACAGCAACACCACTTCCACTCCCCCCTCTGGTACACCTGCCTGGAGCTAAGCCCCAGTTCCCCCTGGTGGCTCCAAATCCTGCCCAGAGCTGAGCTCAGGACTCCCAGGACACCCCATTCCCCATCCCTCCCCTCCACGTTGCCCTGGACACCCACAGTGCTGTCCTCCCTCCCCCGGTGTCTTCCAGAACATTCCTGTGACCACCCTCCACCCGTCCCAGTGCCCCCAGACACCCCAGTGTCCTCTCACACGCCCAGATCCCCCAGCGCGACCCTCCGCACTCTGCTGCGTCTCCAAACGCACACCTGGGTCTTTCCACACCCACCCCGGTACTTCCCCCTCCAGTTCCTCGCTACCCATCCCAGTGTCCCGTCCCTCTCTCACTCCCCCCCGGTTCCCTGTGTCCCCTCAGCCCTTCGGTCCCATCCCGGTTCCTCCGGGGCCGCACCGGCGGGCTCGGGCTCAGGATCAGAATCTCCGTCCGGCTCCCTCTCCCGCTTCACACGCACGGGCGCGACGAGGGCGGCGGTGCCGGAGCCCCCCCAGACGCTGGTGCCCGGTTCCCGCTTAACGCGAGCCAGATCCACCGGCAGCGCCTCCGCCGCCTCCGGCCGCGCGCGCTCCCGCTCCGCGTCCCGTCGGCCTCGCGGCCGCTCGGCATCGGCGTCGCGGCGGCTGCGGGAGGAGACGCGGGTGGAGGAGGCGGCGGCGGAGGAGGAGGTGGAGGCCCCGCGGGCGTCCCGGGAGTCGCGATCCCGCCGCACTCGGCTCGACATGGCGGCGGCGTGGGCACAGCGTACATGCGCATGCGCAGGGACTAGTCGACGCATCTGTCACTCTGCGCATGCGCGCCCTTTCGGTGGGCGCCGGGCCCGTGGGGCTCTTAAAGGCGCCGCGTCCCGGTACCGATCCCCTCCCCCAGTACCGCGATGGAAGCGGCGGCCACAGCGGTGGCCCCGGGCTGGCGCTGCCGCCCGGGGGGACGGCTGGATATGAGCCACGGCTTCGTGCGACACATCCGCCGCAACCAGCTCGCTAGGTACCGGCTGCAGTGCGGGCCCCCCGGGGACCCTCGTTCCCGGGCCGGTTTGGCCCCGGTGCTCCTCGGTTCCACCCCGTAACCCCGATGCCCCGCCGGTGCCCAGGGACGCGTACGACCGCGCGGTGCGGCAGGCGCGGGGCCGAGCGCGGACGCGGCTGACTCCCGCCCCGGCGCGGCCCCGGCGGCCCGATCAGCAGGTGTACCGGCCTCACCGGGGCGGCGGTGAGCGGCACCGAAGGGCGGGGAGGGGCGACCCCGAGAAGTGGAAGGGGGAGGGGAGTACCAGGAGCGGGGGATGCGGAGGCTCCTGAGAGACCGAGGCGGCGCATCCGGGGTGGGGGTGGACCGCAGGAGTTGGGGGGGAAGGGACCGGGGGCATCCGAGGGTGGGGGAACACGGGGGGCACCCAGGACATGGGGGGAAGGGGCAACACCCCAGGGTGAGCTGGGACTGCCGGGGCATGCGGGGTTGGGGGACACCCGGGGGGGCTAGGAGGGGACACGGGGAGTGGGGATGGGGGCACTCGGGGATGGGGGCACCCGGGGGTGCTGGCCTGGCAGCCCCCCCTGAGGATGCAGGTGCTACAGGGGGGCCCAGGGGCGACGCCAGCGCGGGCCCCCCCCCCGACAGCCGCGGGGCCCCCCAAGACCCCTCCCGCGGGCCGCGGCTCTTCTGCCTCGAGTACGAGGGGGACGACGGGCAGGTCACGGCCGTCATCGTGCACCAGGTGCGACACCGGGACCCCGGGGCTGGGCACGGGGGTGGGCGAACGGGCGTGCGGGGAGTGTGGATTCTGAGGGGCTCGGGGAGCAGGGTGTGGGGGTTCTGAGGGGCTGGGGTGTGCAGGGTGTGGGGGTTCTGAGGGGCTGGGGTGCAGGGTGTGGGGGTTCTGAGGAGAAGACAGCACTGTCCTGGGTGTGGGGGTGTGGTGGGCCCCCATCAGAGGGGGGAGGCCAATGGGATAGGGGATCCTGCCATGGCATAGGGGTGCCACAGATCTCAGCTGCCATGGGGTGCTGTTGGCAGGGGTCCCATGGGACAGGGGGCATTGCTTTGGGGCCCAGTGGGTACCATAGAGCTGGGGCTCTGTGGGGGGCTGTAGATAGGGGCTCTGTAGGGCAGTGGGTGCTCAGGTGAGTGCCATGGGGCACTGGGGGTGTCATGGGGGGTGCTGTGGGGCACCGGCAGGCCCCGCAGGTGACACGAGTGCCGCAGGGGGACAGCGCTGAGGAGGTGACACGCCAGGTGTGTGCCCAGAGCCCGCTGGAGCCTCCCCTGCGCAGGGCCCTGTGCCAGCGCGTGCAGGACGAGCTCAGCAAGCGCCGGGGCACTGGGTGATGCTGCCACACACCCCCGGACACTGCCACCCCCATGGGACTGGTGTCACCCCAGGGTCTGATGCCATCTCCCCGGTGTCAATAAAGGTGCTGCGAGGCTCTGGTGTCTTTCACTGCTAGAAGAAACTGAGGCACGGGGCGGGGGGGGGGAAGTGACGTGGCTCCTGGGTCCCCGAGTGTCACATTACCACATTCAGGAGCCCATGCCAGGGTGTCCCTGTGCAGTGATGTTGGGTGCCAAGTAACCCCAGTCTCTCCCAGGTATCACCATGTCTCTGGGGGCCTTCATTCCCCTACCTGGAACCCCCATCCCCTCCTCAGGCACCATTGTGTCCCCAGGGTCCCCTCTGCATCTCCCACCTTGGTCTCCAAGACCTGGTCTTGGTCTCTGGTCAAGACCAGGTGTGTCCAGGGTGTCCCCAGGGTGGGTGCTATGAGTGTAGTGTTGTAGGGTCTCTCCAGCATGGGTTGTTTATTGTGGGGGTCTGTGAATCAGGGCCTTTTACTATTGTACAGTCCCCCTGAAGATCACCCCACTGCTCTGTTTTTGTAGGGTCTCCCAGTAGCAAAGCACAGAAGGGTTGTTATTGTAGGATCTACCCCAAGCAGATTCTGGTGTTTATTTATTGTAGGGTCTCCCCAGAGAGAGTCCAGAATGTTCTCCCTGGAGCAGGTCCTGCTTGTTATTTTTGTAGGGTGTCTCCAAACAAAAGTTAGGGTGTTTATTTCTCATAGGGTTTCCCCAGAGGAGATCCAACATGTTTGCTATTATAGGGCCTTCACAAAGATCATCCTGGTCATTTGTTATTGTAAACAACAATAGGGTCTCCCTGAAGTAGATTCTGATGTTTAGTAATTGTAGGGTCTTCCTGGAGGTTCTGGCATGTTTGTTATTGTAAGATCTTCCCAGGACGGAAGGGAATTTCTTCAGTGGGAAATCATCCCATTGGTTTGGGATTGTAGGATCTCCCCCAAGCTGATACCACTGCTCTGTTTTAGTAGGGTCTTCCCAAAGAGCTTTTGGTATTTATTTATTTATTTATTGTAGGGTCTCCCCAAAACAGATCCTGGTGTTTATTTATCATAGGATCTTCCTGAAGTAGATCTGGCAGGCTTGGTTGTTGAGAGGTCCTAAACATATTCTAGTGTTTATTTATTGTAGAGTCTTCTCAAGAGTTCATCCTGGTGGTTTATTATTGTGAGGTATCTCCAAATCAGATTCTGGAGCCTTACTTACTGTAAGGTCAACCCAAAACATTTATTTATTATAGGGTTTCCTTGAAGTTCATCCTCCTGGTTTCTGCTTGTAGGGTCTCCCCAAAGAGCTCTTGCTGGGTTTTTATTGTAGGGTCTCTTCAAAGCAGATCTTGGGGTTTATTTATTGTAGAGTCTCCTTGAAGCTCATCCCACTGGTTCACTATCGTTATTGTAGGATCTCCCCAAGCAAGTACTAGTGTTTATTTGTCATGGAGCCCCTCAGGCTCTGTCCCCCCCATTGCTCTGTCATGGGGTCCCTGCAGTACTGGGGGGGTGCTTGGTGCCCCCCCTGCAGGGTGGGGACAGTGCTGGTGACAGTCCCAGGGGATAACCGTGCCAGACCCAGGATGATGAGGAAGAGGAGGCTGAGGCTGAAGGCCACCAGGTGCCACCTCCGATGTCACCTGCACTGGCACCGTGTCACTGTCTGTGTAGTGCGGGTGAAGGCTTCACTCTGTGGGCATGTGGAGGAGGATAGGGGACAGTTCCCCCCAAGGGCTACAGAGGGGTTGGGGGGGTCCTATAGGAACAGACAGACACTCTCCAGCCCTTTTATGGCCCCGGAATCTCTCCTCCCCAGACTACATCCCCACAGTGTCCCCCAGGACTATAGGTCACCCCAGGGCTCTATGTCCTAGTAGTCTCTCCCTCCTGGGGCTCTGTATGTTCCCCCCACAGGGCTCTATGGCCCTAGAGCAAGTCCTAAGACTGATGTCCCTATACTATCCCCCAGGGCTCCGTATGTATCTTATAGGGCTACATGTCCCTATGCTGTCCCCCCAAGCTGTATGTTCCTAAAACAGGTTCTCCCTGGGGCTTTATGCCTCTGCAGTGTCCCCTGGGTTCTGTGTCCCCAGATTTACATGTCCCCATAGAGCCCTATTCCCCCTCCCCGCGGTACGTCCGTCCCTGCTGTCCAACCCTGTGTTGCAGGTCCTGGCCATGTCCAGGAGTTCCTATAGCACACCCCAGCCCGGGGCCATGTGTGTCTCCAGGCCCTGACACGCCTCTGCAGCTGTTCCAGGTGTCCCATCTAGTGCCACTCCCCCACCACCGTGTGTCCCAGCCTGTGCCCGGGTCCCACCGCTTGTCATAGGTCCTGGGCACGGCTCTGCAACTGCTCCAGGTGCCCCTCCCGCTCCAGCGCCCGTGCCACGTTCTGTCACATCAGCTCTGCCACCTCCTCAGCCTCACGCTGGCACCGCGCCAGCCCCGCCTGGGGACATGGGGGGACATGGGGGAATGCTGTGGGAACACTGAGGATATCGGTGCTGTGGCGAAGGAAGACGGTGGGGACAAAGGGACATGGGGATATAGGGACCATGGGGACACGGAGATACCACGGGGACAGGCAGTGAGGCCGAGGACAATGGACAACATGAGGAAGGGGGACTGGGAGAACGTAGGGACACAAGAACCACGGGGATGGGTCCTGTGGAGACCAGGGAACATGGGGATGATTGAGACACGGAGGACCGTGAGGAAACTGCCACCCTGAGGACAAAGCCTGACCACGGGGACAAGGGCACCCCGGGGACATTGGCACAGCGAATGGGGCACACGGGGACTACGGGGACAGGAAACCGTGGGGATGTGGGCACAGGGCCACCTGAGGGTGAGGGCCGGAGCATACATGGGGACACCGCGACACGCAGGGCCAGGACATGGGAAGTCCCGCGCGGGCCACCTCCCACCACCCCCGGGGGGCCGCGTCCCTGTGGCAGGGAGAGCCCGGAGAGCGGACGGGGACTGGCATCGGCACCGGAGGATCCCGAGCCCGGCGGGTCCCGTGTCTCCGATCCCGGTCTGCCCCCGGGGAAAGCGAAAGCGGTGGCAGCCCGGCCCGGGACTCACCATGGTCCCGGTACCGAGGGTCGGTGTCGGTACCGGTGCGCTCGTTCCTGTACCCGTCCCGCCTCGGGCCCCAGGGCCGCCCCCGACGGGAGGGACCGGGACCGCCCCGCCTCCTACCCTCGAGTGTCCAGTCCCGGGACACACCGGCCTGCAGCCCCCGAGACTGGGCTCCCCAGGACCCCCCACTCAACCCTCCCCAGCTGCCGGGTCCCCCGGGTCCCCATGTGCCCAGAGAGCCCCCTGTCCCTACGGCCCCCATATGTTCAGAGAGCCCGTCCTTACAGCCCCCCCATGTGCCCAGAGACCCCCTGTTCTTACAGCCCCTCATATCCCCATGTCCCCAGACTGGCCCCCATGTCCCCAGATAGCTCTTGTCCCTACAGCGCCCCAGGTTCCCCATGTCCCCAAGAGCCCCAGACGTGTGCCTTGGGACTGCCCCGTCCCCAAGAAAAGTGGCCCCACAGCCACATTCACAGACATATCAGAGTCCCCAAGTCCCTGCAGATATGGGGCCACACAAGGACCCCCATGTCCGGGTCTCTGGGTACACCCCCATGTCCCTGCCCTTCCCCCTTCCTCCCCCTCCCCCCCTTCCGAGGGTGGCAGTGCTAGCTAGCACAGTGTCCTTTGTCCCTCGGTGCCTGGCACGGCACTTGGTGCCCTGGCACAGCACCCACCCCCCCATGCATCCTTTCACACCTGTGTCCCCCACATGAGTGTCCCTGGGGCCTGTCCCCCACCATGTCCTCCCATGTCCCCATGCATATTCCTGTGTCCCTATGCCTATGTCCCCCCCATGCTATGTACCCATACCCATCTCGCCATGTCCATCTGTGTCCTCCACCATGTGTCCCCCCACCATACACACACACAAGTCCCGCTGTTTCTTCCCCCATCTGTATTTGGGCCTGAGGGTGGCTGTGTCTCTGTGGGGACAGTGGCTCTACGTGGGGATGGTGCCAGTGGCCAGGAGGATGATGAGGACAAGGACAATGACGCCCACTAGGCCGAGGATGATGAGCAGCTTCACATTCTTCCACCAGTAGCGCCGGGCCATCTTCTGGGACGTCGTGCGGAAGTGTTCTGACTGCAGGGACAGCGCTCAGAGATATGGGGACATCCCTGACACCCTAGGGACCCCAACTGCCCCCCAGGGACAGCCCTCACACCATGGGGACAACACATTGCCAGCCCACAGGGAGACCCCACAGCCATCCCAGGGCCCCCTGCTGTGATGCCAGGAACATTCCTGACATAGTGGGGATCCCAAGTGACACTCAGGGACATCCCTGACACCCTGGGGACTGCCCACTACCACTCAGGACACTCAGCAGCTGTACATTTGGGACTACACTGCCACCTCAGAGACACCCATGCCACCCTAGAGAACCCAAATCCCATGCAAGGGACAGTCCTTATCTCCTGGGAACACCTCTGTCACCTGGAGACCCCAGCTGCTACTGCAGGGACATCAGCTAAGATCCTGAGGACCGCCCTGCCACCCTGGGGACCCTCTACTGCCACTCAGGGGACCCTCTGCGGCCTCTGGGGACACCAACTGCAACCTTGGGGATGCCCGTGGACATCTTAGGGACACCCCCTGCCACCCAAGGGTCACATGCCACCTCACTGCAGTCCCCTTAGGGACCCTGCTCTCCCCTGGGGATCTTGTGTTCTTTGACCTGGACTTCCAGCCCCCACCCTGGGGACTCAGTGCCACCTCAGGAGCCCTGCACCACCTTGGGGCTTTGGGACCACC
Source organism: Cinclus cinclus (assembly GCF_963662255.1). NCBI lineage: Eukaryota > Metazoa > Chordata > Aves > Passeriformes > Cinclidae > Cinclus > Cinclus cinclus. Next base: position 327,863 of record NC_085074.1, on the reverse strand, counting down.
TCAGAGACACCATGCCACCTTAGGGACCTCAGGGAGCTTTGTGTCCACCCTTGGAACCTTGTGCCCACCCTGGTGACCCCATGCCCACCTTGGTGACTCCATGTCCAATGTGGGTACCCTCTGCTCCATCTGGTGACCTCCTGCCCACCCTGGGGACCCTGTGCCCATCCCCCCCCCCCCCCTCACCGTGGCCTCCAGGTCCTGGCTCTTGCTGTGCAGCTGCTCCAGGTTCTCACCCCGCGCCAGGATCCGCTCCATGTTCTGGGTCATGATGCTGGTGACCCCCTGCACCTCCCACTGCAGCACCCGCACACGCCCCTCGCCTGTTGTGGCTTCTGTCGCGACATCTGCCGGGACCCCCCGCGGGACCCCCACCTGTAGCACAGGGCAGAAGTCAGGGGGCACCTCCAGCATCCCACATGTATTCTGGACACCCCCACACCACACAGCACCCTATAGACACCCCAGGTATGTCCTGGGGCACCCCCTGCACCCTTAATGTACCCTGGGCACCCTACAAACATCCCAGGCACCCCAAAGGTACCCGCCAAGCCCACCCATGAGCACCCCAGCATCCCATGGGAGCCCCACATACGCCCCCTATGCACTCCCCATACACACCCTACAGGTAACCCAAATGTGTCCCTACAGCACTCACAAGGTACCCCAGGTCCACCCCAAGAACCCTATGTGCACCCTGGACACCTCTCCAAACACCCTACAGGCACCTCCACGACATCCAATATGTATCTCAGACACCCCATATGCTCCCTGGATACCCCATATACACTCTAAAGTGTCACATAAGTGCCTTGAGTCCCCCACAGGCACCCCAAGCATCTGCTGAGCACCCCATGGGCATCCTGGGCACTTCCTTGAGCCCTTACAAGCATCCCAAACACCCCATTACCTCCAGCACCCCACAGGCACCCTCTGAGCACCCCATGTGCCCCCCAAGCATGCATGTCCCCAAGCACTTTGCAGGCACAGTGTGGATCCCCCAGCACCCTATGTGCACCCCTTGACAGCCCACACGTACCCCAGGGCCCCAACATAAACCCCAGAAACCCCAAAAAGACCCTCTAAGCACCTTACAGGCACTGCAGACACCCTCTGTGAACCCACCTGGCACCTCGTATGCACCCTGGGCATCCCATATGAACATCAAAACACCCCACAGGTGCAACACGTCCACCCCAACCACCCCACAGGCGCTTTCCCAGGCACCTTTTGGGTTCCCCGGACACCCCCCCCCGCATCCCTCAGGCACCCCCTTGGCACCCAGCCCCCCCGTACACACCCCGCATACAACAGAAGAACCCTGTAATCACCCTATGGCCACCCCATGGCACCATGGGCACTCTGTGGGCACCGCAGACCCTCACACGTGGGTTGGAGCCCCGGAAGGGACCCCCTAAGCAGCCCGGGGCACTCCTCACCCCCTATGGAAACCCGATTGGCAATCCACAGATACCCAGGAACACCCCGGCTGCTTCCCCACGCACACCCCCGGAGCCCTGATACATCCCGGGCCCCCACAGGGACCCCCGCACCCACCCCCTGTGTCCCCCCGTCTCCCGGTCCCATCACGGTCCGTCCTGCCCCGCTCGACTCCGCTCCCCAGGCGGCCCCGGACCCGCCCCGTCTTCCCGGGGCTTCCGGGAGCTGCGACGCGGCTGGGCGGGGGCGGGCCGGGGGCGCGGCGGGGCCTGAGTCAGGGCGGGGTCGGGGGTCCTACAGAGCCGGGCGTGCCGGGTTCGGGGGGATCGGGGCGGGTATGAGGCAGCCGGGGGGGCCTGGAAGGGGTCATAGGCTGGGGGTCACAGGCCGAGGCTCGGCGTCTGATGAGGAAGGGGCGGGGCTATATGGCCACACCTTACCAAGCCCCACCCCTCGTCCTTGATTGGCTGCCTCCGCCGTCACGCGCGGCAGCAGCGGTGGTGGGGCGGGGTCAGCGCGATGGCGGCGGCGGCGGCGGGTACGGAGCGTGGCGGGGCGCGGACCCCCGGGAACCCCAGGGAACCCCGTGACACCTGACCTGTGACCCCTGGCAGGCCCGGCGCGGCGGAGGCGGCCGGAACGGGGGGAGGCGGCGGGGCCTCCGCCGAGCCCCACCGGGTCCCCCAAGTCGTCCGGTACCGGCCCCGGACTGGTACGGCGGCTGCTGGGGTTTGAGCTACGGGACCTGACGCGATGGCACCGCTTCGTCCGTCTGCTGCACCGACCAGAGGACCCCGCTGCGCTCGGAGCTTTCCGCGCAGCCTTCGGTTAGCGGGGACGGGACACCGGGAGGGTTCTGGGGGGACCGGGGCTGGGAGAGACCGGGAGAGACGGAGGTACTTCGACAAGACAGGGAGACCGGACCAAGGAACTCTGAGGCGCTCGGGGACCGCAGGGCTCGGGGCACCGGGACAGGGAGACCATGCACGGGGGGACACCGGGGGAATAGAGCGAGCAGGGACTGGGGAAGACCGGAAAGCTGGGAGAGCTCTGTGGGGGGGCTCGAGGGGGCACGAGGAGCCCCGGGATGGAAGGATACGGGGGACTCGGGGGGACAGGGAGATCGTGGGCTCGGGGGCCAGAGGGGCCTCAGGAGGGGAAACGGGGTACCAGGTGCAGGGATGCTGGGGGTCCCGAGTGGCTGCGGGGACCGGGTAGCTCCAGCGTAGCTGGAGGGGTTGTGGGACGGATGGGGGAGCTCCGGGAGGGCTCCGTGGGGACAGGGAGGCTGGGCCTGCAGGGGCTCAGTGAATCCGAGGGTTTGGGGGGCACAGGGACTTCGGGGGGGCTCAGGACTTGGGGAGAGGGGCTGAGATCTGGGGGTCCCCCTCCATCTAAAGGGGGCCGGCAATGTCCAGCCGTGACACGTCAGCACCAGAGCAAAAGTTAGGCAATGGCCTGGGTGGCTGAAAGGGTCAGTGCCCGCCTGGACACCCAGGGCCCCCTGAGGCCAGATGGGGGCAGCACGGCCACTGACTGATGGATACCTGGGTCTCCTCTGGCCCGGTGGGGTCACTGACCTCCCCTTCACATCCCCCAGGGCTGCTGATGGCCCTGGATGTGCCGCAGGAGCGGGGCCTGGGGCACCTGGACCAGCGGTACCTGGATGGGCTGGAGGTGTGTCGCTTCCCACTGCTGCCCTTCTTGCAGCCCCTGCCCCTGGACTGGATGTACCTTCTCTACACCTTCATGTTCCTGGGTACAACTGGGATGGGGCTGGGGAGGAATGGGACAGGCAGGGGATGGCACTGGGGCAGAAACAAGGGTGGGATGTGGGCAGGAATCATGGTGGGGTCTGGCACTGGGGTGGGAATGGGCACGGGCACTGGAAAGGGAGCTGAGGGGGGCTGTGGACAGGCGCCAGGAGGGGACAGGTGATACACTGGGGGTCCTGTGTCTACAGGAGCATTGGGCATCATGCTGGGGTGCTGCTACCGGCTGAGCTGTGTGGCGTTCCTATGCCCATACTGGTACCTGCTGCTGCTGGACAAAACCTCCTGGAACAACCACTCCTACCTCTATGGGCTGCTGGGCTTCCAGCTGGCACTGCTGGGTGCTGACCGCTACGGGTGGGCACCTGGCGGGCTGCAGGGACCCCAAAGCACAGAGCTGTGGTGACACAGGGGGACATGGGGGGCACTGGGAATCCCAGGCTCTGGGGTTCTGCAAGGCAGGAGGGGCAGCAGGTTGGGGACATGGGGCTGAGGTTCCAATGGCGTGGCAGAGGTTTTGGGGTCCCTTGTGGCTTGGGTCCCCCCTGAGGTGGCACAGGTGCTGGGGCCTCCATGGTGCTGTGTCCCCAGGGGACATCCCTCTGGCACTGTACACACCTGGTAGGACAGATCCTGGTATCACCCCTGGCACTCTGTCCCCCGTGTGTCCCTGTAGGGCAGTGATACATGTCCTCATGGCTCTGGCAATGGGTGACAGTGGCCTTGTCCCCTCCCATGCCCGGGGGTCCCCCATGTCCTTGCAGGTCTGTGGACGGGCTCTTCCGTCCCCAGAAGCAGAATGCCCACGTGCCGCTATGGAACTATGCCCTGCTACGTGCCCAGGTGGGTGTCCCTGCCTCAGGACCCCCAGAATACCCCAAGACCCCCAGGACCCTCTGACCCTGATCCCCCCAGGTGTTCATCGTGTACTTCATCGCGGGGCTGAAGAAGCTGGATGCCGACTGGGTTGGGGGGTTCTCCATGGGAACCCTCTCCCGGCACTGGCTCTTTGCACCCTTCAGGTCAGGGGAGGGGAAGGGGAGAGGGTGTGGGAGGGTGAGGAGGGGGATGGGGTGGGGATGGGATGAGGGTATGAATGGTGAGGATGAGGAGGGTGAAGGGATATGATGATGGTGCAGTGGAATTGAGGGGTCCAAGGTGGGGATGAGGAGGGGGTGATGGAGATGTGGTGATAGGAATGGGGCAGAGTGAGGAGGGTTGAGGGGGGTGATAGGGAAGAGGATGGGATGGGATGGGATGGGATGGGATGGGATGGGATGGGATGGGATATGGGGTTGGAGGATGAGGTTAAGGAGGTTGATGGGGATGGGGAAGGGAGGGGGACTGATGGGCACTGAGGTTAGGATGGGGATGGGGTGGGGAAGTGTACAGGGGGATAGGTTTGGGTTGAGGATGAGCAATGTGGAGGGGGCAGGGTAAGGCTGAGGCCAGTGGTGGGGTGAGGCTGATGCTGAGGAAGGCTCCATGGCCAGGCTGGTGCTGTCTGACGAGCTGACCAGCCGGCTGGTGGTGCATGGAGGGGGACTGGTGCTCGACCTCTCTGCCGGCTTCCTGCTCTTCTTCGATGCCACGCGGCCCCTTGCCCTCATCTTTGTTACCTACTTCCACTGCATGAACTCCCAGCTCTTCAGCATCGGTGAGGGCGGACATGGGACCCTGCCTAGACATGGGACCCCTGGGTACCCTGAAACACCCCCAACCAGGGCAAGCTACCCTACCCCCCCCCGCCCCCCCCCCCCGTCCTGAACAGCTGTGCCCAGACACTCTAAAACATCCTGGCCCTGTGCAGGGCACCCCCCCACCCCCGGGTGCAGTGGGGGTCCCTAAGTGTCCTCTTCCCAGGCATGTTCTCCTACACCATGCTGGCCACCAATGGGCTCTTCTGCCGGCCTGAGTGGCCACGGGGGCTCCTGGCCCGCTGCCCCCCCTGGCTGCAGGGGTGGCTCCCCAGCACAAAGCCCCCCCAGCCCAGCCCTGACTGCCACTACGGGGGCCGGGGGGCACAAGGGGGCCTTCAGCCCCACCAGCACCTGGCCGCAGCCTTCACCATCCTCTACGTGCTGGAGCAGCTCTTCCTGCCCTACTCCCACTTCATCACCCAGGTGGGCATGGGGGCAAGGGACTGGAGAGAAAAGGGGGTGATCTGAGAAGAAGTTTAGGAGACACAGGGAAGGGACTGGGGGATGAGGAGGGCATTTGGGGGCATGTATGGGGCAATTTGGGGAGTGGGCATTTAGGGTAGTAAATGGGGGCTGGTGGTAGGTATGGGGGTCCCTGTCCCCTCCTTGTCCCATGGGGACTCTGTGACCGCTGCCATGTCTCGCCAGGGCTACAACAACTGGACCAATGGGCTCTATGGCTACTCCTGGGACATGATGGTCCACTCCCGCTTCCACCAGCATGTCAAAATCACCTACAGGGATGGGCTCACAGGGGAGGTGGGCTACCTGAAACCAGGGGTGAGTGAGCTCTGTGAGGACTTGAGACTAGGGTGTGCTGGGCCCAGGAGTACAGAGGGATGGGGGGGCTGTTCAGTTTAGATAAACTCAGTGGTTTGAGCCAACACCCCCCCAGGCCTCAGTTTCCCCAATCCCTCCTTTTCTTGCCATGCCTGTTTCCCCCTGGTGACCCCCCCTAATCACCCCCAAATATGGCCTCAGTTTCCTTCATCCCTCATTTTCCCCCTATGCCTCCATTTCTCCTCATGTTTCCCCATCACCTCCCCCTCATGGAACAACCCCATGCATTTTTCCATATTCCACGTTTTTACCCCATTGCTCATTGTGGCCCACATCCCTCATTTCCCCCATCCCTCATTCCCCTGTGCCTCAGTTTCCCCATGCCTGTCCCCTGGCTGACCCTGGCTCTCCGCAGGCGTTCACACAGAGCCGGCGCTGGCGGGACCATGCAGACATGCTCAAGCAGTACTCAGCATGCCTGAGCCAGCTGCTGCCGCGCTACAACATCACCCAGCCCCAGATCTACTTCGACATCTGGGTGTCCATCAACGAGCGCTTCCAGCAGAGGTGGCATGGGGGACAGGGGCCGTGGGGGGATAGGAGCTGTGGGGGACCTGCGGGTGGGTCTGGACTGGGAGCTGTGGGTGCTGCTGCTGCTGCTGGAGCTGATGCTTTCAGCTGAGGTTAGGGAGGACACAGAGACATGTGGGGTGCTGGTGCCTTTTCCCTACAGGCTGCTGGACCTATAGGTGGACCTGTTGTGTGCTCTTACGATCCCTCATGCTATGAGCACCATCACTTCCAGCAGTGGTCTGGGGGCATGCACAGGATTTGGGGGTGCTGCAGGGTCTTGACACCTTGTCTCCTCAGACTTGTGGACCCCCGAGTGGATCTGGTGCGTGCCCCATGGTCCCCGTGGACCCCCACACCATGGCTGCTCCCGCTGCTAGTGGATCTCTCTCCATGGCGCCAGCGGCTGCAGGAGTTGGAGGCACAGCTGGACGGACACATGGACACTGTGTTCATCGCAGATTTCCCTGGTGTGGCCTGGGGGGTCCTGGGGATTGGGGAGTTCCGGGGGTTTGGTACAGGGGTTTCAGGGCATGGAGAAGGGTCAGTGATGGGTACAGAGAACAAAGGGTCCCAGGGTTAGAGGGCATGGGGGAATCCAGAGGTTGAGGGGGGTTTTTGGGTACAGGGGGTCCCTGGAGTCAGTGGGAGGGTGGAATAGAGGACATGGGGGGTATCTCGGGGCTTGGAGGGATGTGGCAGAGGGCACAGGGGGTCCCAGGGGTTCGTGGTGGGGGTACAGGGCCAGCTGTGTTCCAGGCCTGCACCTGGAGAACTTTGTGAGTGAAGATCTGGGGAACACAAGCCTGCAGGTGCTGCGGGGGAAGGTGGTGGTGGAGCTGGTGGAGCAGCAGCAGAACTACTCACTACAGGAGGGTGAGAGGATGCAGGTGAGAATCAGGGAGACCCCGGGGGGCTTGGGGGTGCCTGGGGATGCTGATACCTCTGCTCCCCCAGCTGCCAGCAGGGCAGTACCACAAGGTGCACACGGTGTCCCCGGAGCCCTCCTGCTACATGTACCTGTACATGAACACTACGGCACTGGAGCTGGAGCGGAACCTGACACGGCTGCGGGAGCTGAGGGAGCGCGTGCGCAACGGCACCGGTGAGGGCGGGGGGCCCCAAATACCAAGCACCTCATCCCTGGGGACCCCAGAACTCCTGACACATCACACCTGGGAATCTCAAAATCATTGACACCTTGCTTCCTGGGACCCCAAAATCCCTATCACCTCACCCCCTGGGTAGCACTAGGGGCCCTCTAAAGCTCCATCACCTCAGCCCCTGGTGACCAGTAGGCTGAGGGGATCACGGAAGTCGCTGTCACTGGGATGGGGGGGACAGCAGAGCCCCGAAATTAATCACATTCTCTGGTGAACACTAGGATGAGAGGATAAACAGGGACACCCACTCCCTGTCACTCGGGTGGGGAGATCATGGCAACATTCCTAGTTCCCATTACCAGACAGGGGATTGTGGGGACCCCCAGAATCCCTGGCACTGAACTGGGAGGATCACAAGCATTCCAAAACCCCCATCACCTCCACCCCCCAGAACAGTCCCCGCTGCCCCCTGAGCTGCGTCCCCTCTTGGGGGAACCCCCACCCGCGGGGGTCCCGCTGGACCCGGTGGTGTCGCTGTTCCTGCGGCGGGAACAGCAGGAGCAACGGCGCGAGAAGGAATCCAGCCTGGCCCAGCGCCTCCGGCGCTTCCTCCGCAGGAAGTTCTTCCTCTTCCGACGCAGGTCAGTCCCAAAGCCCCCTGTCCCCTTGACCCCCGCTGGCCCCGCGTTGCCACCGCTGTCCCCACAGTGCCCTGATGACGCTGATTGCGCTGCGGAACCTGGCGCTGGGCCGCCCGTCCCCGGAGCGCCTGGCACAGGAGGTGGCCTTCGCCAGCTGGCGTGGGGAGGAGGAGGATCGGTCCCAGACTGACGGGGGGGCCCAGAGGGGCCCCGAGCTCTGAACACCCCAAATAAATGCCGTTTTTTAAGCCAGAAATCTTCCTTTACCCGTTTCCCCCGTGACCTAGATTCTCCCCATAACCAGCTCCCCATGCCCTGTGCATTCCCCACCCACTATATCCATTTCCTCCCTCCCTCAGCTCCTGCTGTGTTCCAGCTCCCCAGCCACATTCCCATCCTGGCTCATCCATCCCAGTCTCCCCTGTATCCCAGTACCCCTGCGCCTATTTCCTCTGACACCCCACTTTCCCCCAAACTCATTTCCTCCATACCCCAATTTCCTGTATCTGTTTACCCATTCCTCACTATTTCCCCAAACCCCAACTTCCCCCACACCCTTTGCCCCAGTTCTCATTCCTGCCTTATACTCCACTTTCCCTACTCCTATTTCCCCGAATCCCAGGACCCTGTGCCTCAGTTTCCCCAGTACCTGTTCCCCCCAACACACTTTCCCCCTATGTACTCCCCCAGCCACCCATCCCACTTTCCCTTGTATCCAAATTTCTCTATCTCCCACTGCCTCAGTTTCCAAAATCCTCCACCTGCCCCCTTCAACTGTTTCCCTCACACACTTGCAGTGGCTCCATCTAATCCATTGCTTTTATTGAGATTTTGTTGTTTTTGGATTCAGTGGATCAAAACATTTGGATGAAACCTCCCGAAACTAGTAAAACCAAGGGAAAAAAAAAAATCCTCAAAGGCAGGAGAAAGCCCCCGCTGCTCCCCCCCAAGGCACTCTGGGGGCCGGAGTCTGGGCGGGCAGTAAACAAGCCGGCTTCTCTGTACCACACCGACCACCAGCGCCACGCCCGGGGCACCCCCGGCGCTCCAACAAACCCAATCCCCCCAGGTTTCACCCCAAATTGGTGGGAGGTGGGGGGAGGGCAGGGGGAGGAGAAGGGGGGCTTTCAGGGATCAGGAGCTGCCGGCTGAGTGCGGGGACTTCTCTGTACTCACGCCCCCGCCTCGGCGCACAATAAATACATCAAACCTTCAAGTATCAAGCGCCAAATGCCCCCCCTTTCCCCCCAAAATCTGGACAAAGTTGGGGGGTGGAGGGGTTGTGCAGTTAGGGAGTTGCTTCAACTTTTGGATTAAAACCCCAAAAAATAAAAAAAAATTTCCTCTGGTACTGAACCCTCGGGTGGGGGGGGGGTGGTTAGGTGTTGGTTTTAGCATGTCCCCCAAAAGTGTGCATTTTTTTGGAACAAAAAGAGGTTTAAAATGAGGGTTAAGAACCAAACCCAGCACCAGCAAGGTCCCAGGGGTGTGGGGAGGCGGAATGGGAAGTGTCTTCCCCACCTGTGGGACTGGGGGATCCAAAATGAGTATCCTCCCAGTGGAATGGGGACTGTTGTGGGGGACACACAGGGAGCCAAACTGAGGGGGGAGGGCCCCCCCCCCCCATGTAGTGGTATTTGGGGTCAAGGGGGAATGGAGAATGATAAAATGGGGTACCCCCCCACGGCAGGACTGCTGGGACCCAAAACAGGGTGGCCCTTGCCACAGTGGGACTCGGGGCACAGGGAAGGGGGAGGGGGCACTTGGGCCTTTTCCTCCATCTCATAGTTCGGAAGGAACAGTTTTGTTAAAAACTATCCAGACGGATCTGGGGGGACACGGGTGGGGGGGCTCCAGGAGAGGCACATGGTCCCCACACAACCAAAACGACGGTGAGAGACAATGGCAGGGCTGCGGAGCCTGGGGCGGGGGGGGGGGAGGGGGGGAAGGGGGGGAGACCCGGGAGCTCTTTCCCCCAGAGCCCACGGGCTTCTCTGTATCCTACGTCCGCGGGAGTGGGGGTAAAAGCCCTAACAATGCTTTTTTTTCTCAGTATTTTAGCTTTTTGGGCACTTCCCAAGGGAAACTGTCCCTACCAAAGTGGCCATAGGCTGCAGTCCTCTGATAGAGGGGCTTCTTCAGATCCAGATCCCTGGAATACACAATTCCCGACTCAGTGAGGCGGCCCTGGGGTTTTGCCTTCGCCCCTTCCCTGCCTGGCCGGGGGTTCCACAGCGGCACCTCCACCTCCTCCCCACCCCGCGGGGCGGTTGGAGCTTCCTCAGCTGCTCCCCCGAAACACCCTGCATGCTTCTGACACTGGGGAAGCTCCAAGCGCTCGGCTCCGCTGGATACTTACCCCATCCGCACCCCAAGCGCACCTTCTCCGTTCGGCCAAGCGGCTCCGCGCCGGGTCCAGGCGCCAGGTGGTCCCCAGGCTGCTCTGGGAGGGACCCCCGCCTGCCCCCACCCCCCAGCACAGACCCCCATGCCTGTTACCTGACGATGACCCCGGGCCGCAGGTCGAAGTTCTTCTTGACGATCTCCAGCAGCTCCCGCTCACTCTTCTGGGAGGTGCCATAGTGGAAGATGGAGATGGACAAGGGATGAGAGACCCCGATGGCGTATGAGACCTGCAGGAGGGAGGCAGGGTTGCAGGTGAGGCCAGACCTCCAAGAGCCTGGGGAAGGGGGCCCCTGCACCCACCTGGACCAGCCTCAACCTAGAGCAGCACGCACCTGAACCAGCACCCTGCGGCACAGCCCGGCCTTCACCAGGGACTTGGCCACCCAGCGTGCGGCATAGGCAGCCGAACGATCCACCTTGGTGTAGTCCTTGCCCGAGAAGGCGCCGCCCCCGTGCGCACCCCAGCCCCCGTAGGTGTCCACGATGATCTTGCGGCCTGTCAGCCCTGCGTCACCCTGTTGGGGACAGCAGCATCACAACCCTGCCTGCATTTCATCAGTGTCGTCACTGCCGAACCATCACCATGCTGTCACTGCCACCACCACACCATGCTGTGACCACTGTTGTGTTATCATTGCCACCAAAACCATGTCATCTCTACAACCTCTGTGGCATTTTCACCACCATCAAACCATTGCAACTACCACCACTGTGGCACCTTCATTCAGTGCCACCATCACTACTGTCTCTATACCCTCAGCACTGCATCATCACTGCTGCCATCACCGTGCCATCATCATGCCATCCCCACCGTCACCACCACCACCACAGTGTGTCACTGTTGCCACCACCATGCTGCCCCCACAGTGCCCTCGGCTGCACCTGGGGCCCGCCGATGACAAAGCGGCCACTGGGCTGCAGATGGTAGATGGTGTCATCGTCCAGGTACTTGGGGGGCACCACGGCCTTGATAACTTTCTCCTTGAGTGCATCGCGCATCTCATCCAGACACACGTCCTCGTCATGCTGCACCGAGATCACGATGGTGTGCACCCGGATGGGGATCACCGCCCCGCGGTCCTGCATATACTGCACTGTCACCTGCCAGGGGACACCAGTCAGAGACCAGACAGGAGGACCAGGGACTCCTGAGGGCTTTGTGGACACACCAGCACCTCACCTGTGTCTTGGAGTCAGGGCGCAGCCAGGGCAGGGCTCCGCTGCGGCGCAGCTCAGCCAGCTTGGCATTGAGCTTGTGCGCCAGGACGATGGTGAGGGGCATGCACTCCTCTGTCTCATCTGTGGCATAGCCGAACATGAGCCCCTGTGGCATAGGGACAAGGGGGTCACACCCAATCCTGTGGCACACCACAGCCAGCAACCCCACAACCCCACGGCCCCAGGTCTCACCTGGTCACCAGCACCAATGTCCTCCTCGCTACGGTCCAGGTGCACGCCCTGGGCAATGTCTGGGGACTGCTGCTCCAGGGCCACCAGCACATTGCAAGTCTTGTAGTCAAAACCTGGGGTAACAAAGGAGACTCCAGTGAGCCCAGTGTCACCCCTGTGCTGTCACCGAAGCAGTGGCAGCCCAGGACACACCTTTGGAGGAGTCATCGTAGCCAATGTGCCGGATCGTGTCCCGGACCACCTTCTGGTAGTCCACGTTGGCCCGGGAGGTGATCTCCCCTGCCAGCAGGATCATCCCAGTTTTGGCGACTGTCTCTGCAAGGACAAGAGTGATGTCAGCATGGTGTCAGCTCCAGGTCACCCACCTGCTGTACCCTGGTGTTCTTACTCACCACAGGCCACCTTGGCATCAGGGTCCTGCTTGAGGTGGGCATCCAGGACAGCATCACTGATCTGGTCACAGATTTTATCTGGGGACACGGAGAGCAGAAGGTGTCATGGTGGCGTGGGACAGACCAACATGGCACAGCAATTCCTTCCAGAGCCTTGAGCACAGGGATCAGAGCCCCATAATCCATGAGCCCCCCAGGGTACACACAGCCCTTGCCTTGTCCCCAGTCTGGAATTCCAGGCATGTCCCAGTTAAGCTCCAGCTCCAACTAAAGCTGAGCCCTGTGGTACCACTGAAGGGATCAGACCTGTATCCCAGCTTCCCAAATCTGCAGCATGCCAGCTTCCAGCAGCTCTGCCTCCAGCCAAAGCTGCTCCAGCCATACCCCACCAGACAACCAGCTTCCTCCTGCTTCTAGAGCGTTTTGTGTGGGTGGGGGGTGTCCAGAGTGTCCCGAGGGCCACCCGCATCTCCAAACTGCAGGTGTCCTTGGCAGTGACCTTCTGGGCAGGATCAGGGTGAGGTAAGGCAGCGCCCAAACGGGGTGTGGGGAGGAGGATCCCCCAGATGCTTTACGGTGGGAAATAGTGAGGAAATGGACTTCACATCCTCCTGCAGCTTGGGGGGAGCGCAGAGCAGCCACAGGTTGTGCCATCGGGCTGAGGGTGCTAGAGCCAGAAGGAGTAGAGCTGTGGCATGCTGTAGGGCATGAGTTGGATCTGGAGCTGATGGGAACTCGGGAGGGGCTGAGTGTGCCCTGAGAGGGGGTGCCAGAGTGAGAGAGTTCGGGGTTCCTGGGTGTGCCCAGGCAGCGGATGCTAGGCATTTACAGACCCCTCTGCAGATTAACGGTCATGTGCCCTAAACCGGCGAGGACAAAGACTGGGAGAGACCGGCACCCGCTGGTACCAAGCTGGAGAGCTCCAACCACCCTCCGGGAGAAGTGTAACCCCGCCCAGCTGCGGCGGGAGGGCACATCTGGGGAGACCCAGGAGACTTAATCACCGGCTGGGCGACATTGGCAGCACTGTGGGGTAGCGTGAGGCCTGCTGAGAGCGACACCATTCCGACGGGGAGGGGGAAGGGTGCGTGGGGGTGACCAGGCCTGTCTTACCCTCGGCATCCACGCGGGGAAGGAGCCGACGGCGGGGGTCACGTGCGGTACGGGGGCACCGGGAGCTGCTTAGTCACGGCTGAGTCACGGCAGCACCTTCCCGCGGCAACCCCTCCGCCCGCCCCACGCGGGGAGCACGTGCGCGCCGGGTCCGCAATGCGGCGAGCGCGCGCCCGCCTCACACTGCGCGCGCGCCCGCCCGCGTCACCGCCCCAACGCCCCCAGCCCACCCTCATTCTCTCCATCCTCATTCTCATTTCCTTCATCTTCATCCTCACAATCCTTCTCCTCATGCCCCCCCCCCCCGCCGCCCGGCCGCGCCTGCGCGATCGCCGCCCCGCCCAGCCCCGCTCGGCCCGCACCTGGGTGCCCCTCGCCCACGGATTCAGAGGTGAAGAGGAAGGTGCCCTCCTCGATGAACACCTCGTGGAAGCCGTTCAGTTGCCCGTTCATGGCGGCGCGATGGGCGGCGACAGGCGGAAGGGGAAAGCACCGGAGCAACACAACACCAAGACGGCAGCGATGAACTGATGCGGCCCCTTCCTCACTGCCTCTACTTATAGCCTCCTTGCCCCGCCCCGCTGCTGCGCCCAGCCAATGGCGAGCGCAGTACGCGCACGGGGGGGGGCCAACCAGAACCACTGCAGTCAGGCAGGGGGAGGACGTTACGTAACGCGGAGCTTGGGCTCAACCCCCGGGGCAGCTCGGAGCGCCCCGCCGCCAGCCGGGCACTCACGAGAGCTAAAGCGCCGGTCAGACCGTCTACTCTGCCACGCATGGTGCAACATTGCGGGCGGGCACTGATGTGTCCCGGCCTACTCCCCCGTTGTGGCCGCATGGTGCCTCCCGCGAGGCTCGGCAGCTCGAGGCGCGCGGCAACGTACGCATGCGCCCGGCGACGGCGTAGAGAGCGCGTGCGCAGTACACAGCCCGCGGGCAGCCCCGCCCCCCCGCCGCCATCTTGCGCAGACCGGTGTCGCCATTGTGCGACATCGGGCCCGTCGGGACGGAATCCGGTCCTGCACGGTTCCGGCCCTGTTGCAACTGGTCCTATGGCTGCCCCAGGCGCTACGTCCCGGCGGGGCTGGTCTGAGCCAGGGCACGGCCCTCATGGTGCCCTATGCTGTTGGTGCCACTTGACGCCTGATGCAACCGGCGCCTGGTGTTGCCAGTGCAGGAGGTGCCGCGGGTCCGGCTCGGAGCACCACCGTATCCACCTGCTACATCAAAGGCTCAGCGGGAGCTTGGGCAGGAGCCATGTGCCCTGGACAGAGCAACATGCAGGACTGACATACCCTGACAACAACAGACAGACACTCTGGAGAGACAGAGATCCGGCACCCACACACAGCCAGATCTGACAGACACCCGGACTCCAGCAGCCATTTGCTGCGGGCTGCCCGGGCACTGGCACCCCCAGCCCTGCTACAGATGGACATACAGATACTCCCCGGCACTGTTCAGATGCACATCCCTATGGGTGGACCATGCGCTCTGGGCAAACAGGGCCTTGGAACACACCCCACCCCACCGAACATTTGCATAGTGCTTGTTGCTCACCGTGTCTTTGCACAGGGGCTTATTTGATGGGATGCCCCAGTCCTTTCTGCCCCCCTACCAGGGGCATCCCCCCACCTCCTCTATCACCACCACTGGAGACAGTCTGGATTTTTGTAAAAAATTGTTTATGGGTTCCATTTTTGTATAAAATTTGGGGACAGCTGATCCACTTGCCCACCCCCGGCTGCCACCCCATAGCCCACGGTGCGTTCTACTCAGAATCTAAACCCATCCCAATATTTCCTCTACAGTCAATCCTCTATGCTCTTCCTTTTAGCTATTCCTTAGAAAAAATTCCTTGAATCCCCGAGATGTTCCTGTGCCCACGTACAGTGGCGGGGGGGATCTCGTGCCACACTCCCTCTACGCCGTTTTCTGCTGTCCCTTCTTTCCAATCAGGGACTTGTGGATGTGGGGAATGACACCTGCAGAGAGGAGGGGAGAAATCTTGTCAAATCACTCACAGAATTCTCAAGCAACTGCAAAAAATCCTCAACTCCCCATTTCTGAATGTCAAGTAGATCCCCCTCAGTGTGAATCCAGGGAAGCAGCAAGTCCATGTATTCCCACCAACTGCCAAATTCCTGTTTGGTTTCCCACCTTTCTGCTCCTTGCTAAAACTCCCACTCAAGGCTGGAAACATCAGAATGACACCTACCTCCACCAGCGATGGTGGCTTTGATCAGGGAGTCCAACTCTTCATCGCCACGAATTGCCAGCTGCAGGTGCCGGGGCGTGATCCGCTTCACTTTGAGATCCTTGGAAGCATTCCCAGCCAGCTCCAGCACCTGCAGGACAGCAGGAAGAGGTGGGAATGCCGAGGGCAGGGCTGCTGGGGCTGGGGAGGGGGTAGGGGGGTCCTACCTCAGCAGTCAGGTACTCGAGGATGGCTGCACTGTACACGGCCGCCGTGGCTCCTACACGCCCGTGGCTGGTGGTCCGAGTCTTCAGGTGCCTGTGGATGCGGCCGACTGGGAACTAGGGCCAATTAACAACTTCATTAACACCTACAGCCCCCCAGATGTGCATATTTACACCCTACCCTACTGATTTGGGCTGCAGCTCCCAGGAGCAACTCTTCAGAGGACTTAATGTTCACAATCCAATTTATTTATTACTAATTAGTATATAATATTAACATATGTTATAATAATATATATTGTCATATATATTGTATATTGCTATCACATAATTTAGCAAAATGTAGTTATATCATGTACAGTATTAAACAATTGTATTTTAATTATTATTAATTAGAAAATATAAACCAATTCATTCTCTCAGTTAATCCTCCCAACCTCTCTGTCCCCTGACAGCAAACCCCCTCTGCAAGCCCCAGGTTCCTTATTGGTCCATAAGCCTCCAAATGCTAAAATACTCCATTTTGACCCCAGAGAAGGACTGGGCCCCCCCAGCTGCCCAACATTCCATTTCCTGGAGATTCCCTGTGCCATACCTGCAGCCCAGCTCTCTGGGAGCGCGACACAGCCTTGGCCTTGGCCTTGCCACTGTCCTTACCCGCCTTGCCACCAGCCTGGGGGAGAAAGGGGCCAATAATTAATCTAATTAATCCCTGAATCCAAATAATCTTGCCAATTCTAAGTCAGAGGAACCTGCTGCAAGATAATCTGGCAGCTCTCTAGCACTTCAGGGCCTCTCAAACCATACGGATTCAAGGGGATAAATAATGGAGGTTATCAGGGTGCAGCAGCTGCTCCCTCACCCAGGTATCTTATTCCTGCTGCCACTATTCCCAGTACTTTCCAGAAAATGCCAAATGGGGGAAAACCAGCCCAAAATCCCTTTGCTGGGCATTTTTTTCCCAGCAGTTGTGAGCCCAGTTTGTTTTCAGATTCAATTTCTCCACAAGCTGACACTGGGCACTAGGCAGGACACTGTTCCTGTATGTGGGAAGGTAAAGCCTGCAGGATTCACAGGACTCAGGGGTTAATCTCCTCCTACTCCAGAGTGGGAAATCACACAGGAGCCCCAGAAACCATGGATGTAATGAAAATCACGTTGGAAGGGGTAGAAATGCCAAATGCAAGAGTTTGGGAGCTGCTGAGTAACAAGATCTGAGCACAGGTTTGTTGGGCTCTCCCATCCGCTGTCAGAAAATCCATGGATTCCAGGGATATTGGAAGACCCCGTGACATTATTAATCACTAATGAGAGCTGTTCCTAATGAAGGTGAGACCTGCAGATGACGCAGGAAGGCAGAGGGAGCTGCATATTCCCCATGGGAAAGACGTCAGCAACCCAAAATCTGCTCCAGGTTACAAAAAAAAAAAACAACAACAAAAAAACCAACAACCAAAAAAATAAACAGGGACCACAATCCCAAAAACCACGTTCTCCAGCCCACAGAGACAAAAAATAACAGCAGAGGAGTCGGGAGCCTGAAAACACCACGGATGCTCACAATCCCTGCTTTTATAGCATATACTGATCCCACAGTCCCTATCCCCTCTAAAAAGGACTTTTGGCTCATGGTGTGGGAGCTGAAAGGATCCAGAAACACCAGGAGAGCAAGCGGAGCACATTAATCCTTAAACCAAGATACTGGTTAACCTAGGAACATCCAAAATCTGTGTCCCATCCTAGCCAGGTGGGAGTTAACACAAGGTTCAGTTCAAACACTGGAAAAAAAATTAGTCATGAGGAGGTATTAATTAATCCTGAGGTGATTAAAACAAGAATAGGGTGCCGGGTGAGACCACGGAGGACCTAGTAAATCCGCTCTGTGTCCTGGCAGTCGTGACAGGAAGGGTCTTCAGGGACAACTTGGAGAAATGGTGAAGCACCAGGAGTTACTTTTATCAGAAGCAAACATCCCTGCAAAACTCAAGGAGGGCATTTCGGGGGGAAGGTGGGAGGATTTGAGGCGTGGAAAGGGAGATTTTTGGGAAAGAAAGGGGGAGGCAAGGGGGATTTATGGGTATTTCCTTGCTCTAGGAATAAAAGGCAGCACTGGGAAAAGCACTGGCTGTTCCCATTGAGGGCTTTTATCAGCCAGCTGTGAACTTTCTCACTGGCCCATCAGGTTTTCCAGCTGGGAGCTGCCTGCCTGATACATCTTCACAGAGGGTTTGACTAAGAAGAGCAAGAAAGGTCTCGCCATGGAAATCCTGAAGTTGGTCCCAGTTTCCATCAGCCCTCCACGGGGTTTGCAGAGGGAACACATGAAGTTCCCCAGCCCAGTTGCCACTGGCTCTCTATGGGAGATCATCCCAGTCTGTGCTGGGAGTGAGGACTCCTGGTCTTCTCCCTCCTGAGGAGGCAATCCCGAGGAATTCTCTCCTCAGCCTCCGGGTTAAGGCTCCCAGGCACTGAAACAATCCTTGTGACATCTCCATCCCTTCTCTCCACTAAAGTTCCTCGCTGGGAGTACCTTCCCATGCTAAATCCTTCCAGGGTCTGACCCGCTGAATCCTTCACAGTGGGCAAACATTTTTTTTCCTTATCGCTTCAAATAGGATAAAACCCCTCCAAGCATCAGCTTTTTATCTCCTGCCGTACATTCCTAGACATCCCCCAGCACAAGTTCTTGGCGACAGCAGGAGTTGCAAAATCCAACGGTGTTTCCATTAACGCTGAGGGATCGGGGACCTTACCGCCGGCTCCGGAACCTCCGCGAGTCCCGGAGCCTGCCACGGAACCCCGTGGAGCCCACCTGTGGATCCAGAACCCCCCAAGGGTCCGCAGAACTACCCGAACTCCCCTACAAATCCAGAGAAAGCCCCTACATAAGCACAGAACCCACCCGCGTATCCATGGAGTCCTCCAGGACCCCTGCGAATCCACGGAACCCCCTCAACAATCCTTAGAACCGCCCAAAGCAGCCTGCAGATCGACAGAACCTCTCATATCCACGGAACCCCCGTAATCTACAACCCTCTGCCCGCCTTCGCTGACAGCTCCAGATCCAGCTCCTCCCATTCCCTCTACGGGGCCACAGGAACGGGGCACTGGGGAGAAGGAATTCCCCTTTTCTTCCCCCACGGACTGGACCATTTTCCAGGGAAGCGAGCTGAGCTGTATCCCGCGTAACCCTGAAGGAGGCGACGAACGGCTGACAGACGCCGCTCGGGCCCCTCGACTGATGTTTTCCCCACGACAGCCTCTTCCTCCCGTCCAACCGACCCGCAACCAGCACAAACCGCGACCGAGAAAACACCGTCCGACACTGCGCTGCTCTGACAGCACTGGAGGGCACCGACGGGGCCGGATTTGGAGGGCAGGACAAACCCGCTTCCTAGGACCCAGGCGGCAGTTGCCACGGAACACAGGGGGAGAGCCGGACCAGACCCAAGGTCACGGGTCAGGGCCCAGCCCCTTCCCCCGCCCGGCCTGAGCTGACAGGCGGCCCCACGGGGCCCGGCTCAGCCCAGCCACGCTGTCCTGGCCGGCCTCCCGAGTCCCGAGCCCCAGGGTGGCCCCTGCCCTCACCATGGTACTACTGCCGCCGTCCGAACCCCAAAGCCACCGCCGCGCCCGACCTGCCTCAGGAGCCGCCAGACAATGACCCGCCCGGGCGGGGACGGCGGGCCGCGCCGAGTCGCCACCAATCACCGCCTCCCATACTAATTTGAACATCCCACGGCACCCAATAGGTGACCGACTTCTTTCGCCGTCCATCACTGGCTCCGCCCCGCGGCTCGTTTAACGGCTGTGTTGCCTTTGCACACGGCACGCAGCGGGGTGAGGGCGGAGCGTGCTCGCGTCTATGACGTCACCACTCGGGCGAATAGCAATAACGAGAACAGCAACGTATGGCGATGTTATGGTGATGGACAGCGAACTAAGCCAATAGAAAAAGGGTAATGTTCCCGCCCATTCCATCGCTCCGCCCCGGGCCGTGTTTGTGTGAGGGAACCGGGGGCGGGAGGTTTGGCGGGCCTCTGAGGGTCGTAGGCCCCGGGCCTGGGAAAGGGTTCCGCGGGGTCCGGAGCCTCGCTCCTGAGGTTGTATAGCCTTGATTTGGGCTGAGAGAGGCCCCGACGTGAGGGGATCCCGTCCGGGAAACCCAAGCCTGCTGGTGCCTCTGACCCTCCCTGTGTTTCTTTGGGGCAGTACAGAAATAAGTCGGCGCTGCCCCGTAGGATGAGTGCGAAGGGCAGCTGTAGTGAGGTAACACGGACCCCGCAGCCCTCGGGCCAAGCTGGGGGCTGGGGAGGACCTTGAGATACTTAAAGGACTGTTGGTGGTGACGGCAGGGATCAAGTGTGGCCAAAAAGCCCAAAATTTCACTGCACTGTTGGGGGCAAATGTGCTCGTTTTTCGAACAAACGTGTCACAGTAAATAAAAACCCAATTTCTTACGACGGGTCCCCTTCAGTATCAAATAGAACCTGACCGTGTGAGGAGCTGGGTTTATAAATGGAACTGGGGATTCCTAAGCGAGGGCCGGTGATGGGGCAGCGGTTGTGGAGCTAGCGGTCTCCGCACACCGCAGCCCGGGCCCTTCAGCCCGGCGCAGTCACTCTCCCCCACGACCATCCGCTGTCCCGGCTGCCGAGCCTCAGCTTCCTTCCAGCAGCGGGCGGGATGGAAGTCCCAGCCCCACGCCCACCCTGCTCCACGCTGAGGTACGGGCTTGCGAGAGGGAGGCCCCACTTTTACTGGGCCCCCCGGCTGTCCCAGCCTCAGGACCACGGTTTCCCTGCACCGTGCAGCCCGGGCTCCTCGCTGCAGCTGCCGGGGGGCTCAAGGCGGCCCCAGTCCCCCTCTCTGCCCCAGCTGCACCATGGCCGAGGCACGGGCTGGGAGGAGCTGGAGGGCGAGGAGGATGACGAAGGCATCTGTCACTGTCCTCTCCGAGGTGCCTCCCCGTCGGTTTCCCCCCAGCTCCGAGCAGGGGCTGGGGGGCACCACGCATCCCCCGCCCCTCGCTGCAGCTGCCGCGGAGGGTCAGGGTGCCCCCAGCCCCTCACCCCGCAGCTGCTCCCTGCCCCCGGGTGGGCAGTACCGCCCGCACCTGTCCCGGGCAGCAACTGCCACGGGCTGCCCACCCCCGGCTCGGTCCAGGGGCCCCCCGGCAGTCCCCGGGGCCCCTCCAGCTGTCACCAGCTCCTCCGACCCCAAGGTCCAGCCGGGGGGGACCCCGGAGCAGCTGCGGGGTGGGATGGGGCCGGGAATGGGGCCGCAGGATCCGCTCGCCCCGGCCCCAGGGATATGCTGGCCGAGGGTTCGGGATGGGAAGGAGCCGCGGGTGCCTCGGGGGTCGCACCAGGCCCCGGTCGCTGTGACAGTGATGGCGGTGACGGCGGCTCATGCGCAGGCGGGTCCCCGCGTGTCCTCAGATGAGCCCGAGCCCGCAGGGAGCCGCAGCGCGGGGGGCGGGGGCTGCGGCACCGCCGGTAGGGACACGGCACACATCCCTGATGAGCACGGCACCGTGCCTGTGCACACGCCCGATACGCACACTTGCACCTGTGGCACAGCCGTGTGATGGCACACACCACGCAGTCGTGTGCGTGGCACACAACCCTTTCACACCTATGCGCGCACCTGCCTGAGCCATGGCACACACACCACACACTGCTCACGCCAAACCCTCCCAGCCTTACACCAGCACACAGCAGGCAACCATGTGATGGCATGTATGTCATACACACACTTTACACACACACCCACAACTGGCAGCCATGTGATGGCACAAATGCCTTATACTCACTTTACACACACCTTACACACACCCACACACACCTCACACTCGCTTCACACACACCCACACACACATTATACCTGTGCACACACCAGCCTGAGCTGTGACACAACATGCCTAAGCCATGCCAAACCTCCCTCCCCATTGTGCTGGTACCTGACACCCCAGCTCCCCTGAGTCAGGCGTTCCCCTCATGACAAGGTGGGGGACTCCATGTTCCCTGTTTGTGCCCCTGATGCCTTCAGGACATTCTGCATGGCCCTGCAATGCTGCAGGGTGACCCTACTCCTCACCACCAATGGTAGAATCAGCTCCACCCTCCAGGGCCCCCCATGGCACCCCCAAAGAGCAAGTCAGGCCTGGGCTGATTTTCATTCACTTTTCCGCATACTTTATTTGTTACAAACATACAATTCTTTAAATATAGACTGTAAAACTCCATTTGCAAAAATCTGCTACGTCAGGAGTGCTCGGAGCAGGAGGAGTTCGTCGCGTCGGCCTCGTCTGCGCTAGTGGTAACACCCAGGACCTGCCTCCGGCCCCTGGAGCCGCCCCGCCGGCCGCAGGGAAGGGACACGGGGGCCCCAGCCCCCCCGGCCACCTAAAGTGCAGGTTTGCTTTAGTTTTTGTTTTTCTTTCATTAAAAAAATAACAGGAATAAAACTTTTTTTTTTCTCTTTTCGGCAAAGGGACGTCATGGCGAGCGCTCAGGGAGGGAGGTGGCGCTCTTGGGATCTGCTGCTCTGAGGACCCGGTGCTCGGAGGAGGATCCAACATTCATAGGATCCAGTTCTCAGAGGATCCAACTCTCCGAGGAGGATCTGCTGCTTGCAGAAGAACCCAGCTCGAAGAGGAGGGTATAGTGTTTGGAGGATCCAACTCAGAGGATCCAATTTGGAGGAGGACCTAGCACTCAGAGAAGGATGTGGTGCTCAGAGGATCCAGCTCTTGGAGGATCCAGTTCTCGAAGGATCCAACTCTTGAAGGAGGATCCAGCTCGTGGAGGAGGATCGGGCACTCAGAGGATCCAACTCTTGGAGGAGGATCCAGCTCTTGGAGGAAAATTGGGCACTCAGAGGATCCAGCTTTTGGAGGATACAATTCTTGGAGGACCCAGCTGTCAGAGAATCCAACTCTAGGAGCACCTGGCTCTTGCAGGAGGATCAAGGGCTCTCCCCACTGATGCTGTCCCAGCCTCCTGGTTGGGCTGACCCATGTGCTGACCTGTGCTGGACCTGCTCCAAGCCACTGTTCTGAGGCGAGAACCCCCCAGGGGTTCCAGGCTGTCCCGTGCTCCTCTCCAGCTGTTGTGCCTGGATGTGGGTTCTCCTGCTAACACCCAACCCCAACTCTGCATGGCTTGGCCCCAGTGCCACTGGCTCTACTGGCTTCGCGAGGATGAGGAGGGCAATGGCACCCATGGCCAGGCCTTGCCCTGCAGGAACATCTGGGAACATCCATGGAGCCAGCTGGGACTTCCTACTGGGAATACCTGCTGAGCTTCATGGTATACCACCATGCATACCCCCAGTACTCCCTCAGATGCTTTTTAAAAATCTTTTCCAGGGATTTTTTTGTGATTTTTTCCCACTTTTTTTTTTTATGAGAGGCCAGTGAGGGACTGGGTTGGTTTTGTCACCAGTGTGAGGAGTTGCCACTGGCACGGTCCCCAAAAACCATCCCCCAATGCCCCCAAATTGCCTGGAAACAAGGCAGGAGAATCCGAATTTTCTTCCATATTTTTTAGGGCAAAAAGAATTGAAGCTGTTTGAACTTGCCCTGGAAGCACCACCTGCTCCAGACCCAGCCATCTGGGGTATTTTCCAGTGGGTTTTGGGGCGTTGTATGAGACTTCCAATATTCTGTCTGTACAGCCATCACTGCATTCTCCATCAGCCCCTCTGGTGCAGCAAAGCTAGAAGTACCAGGAATTTGGGCTATTTCCCCCCCTATTTGTGATTTAAAAATCATAATTAAAAAAAAAGCAATTTGCCCATTTTCTACAAATTTCAACTCAAAACCCAACCAAATCTGAGCTATGTACACACAGCCATGTCTATACACACAAGGATGGAAAGGGGGTTCAGGGGAGATGCCGGCATTGTCCCGCTTTCCTGGGAAACACCCAACGGCTCCTAGGGGGCTCCCAAGAGAAAAAAACCCAAAGTCGCCCCCCAAAGATCCCCTTTCCCATGGCAGCCCCCATGGCTACTCCCCTCACTCTAGCTGGTACTTCAAATCCCCTTTCTTCCCTATTTTATTCCATTTTGGCTGTTTTTTCTGCTGTCTTCCCCTGATGTGCTCTGCTCTTCCCACCCAAATGGAGCTGTGGGAGGTTGTGTCCATGGATCCAGCCCTTCTCTGGCCAGGAAAGGCTCCCTGAGCCAATGCTGGGAGCTGCTTTTTTTGATTTATTACTGGATTTTGGTGGTTTTGCCTTTTTTTTTTCTCCTCTTCCATGAAATTCTAGCCAGCTCCCCAGAGCTGGGCCGGGCCGGCAGCGATTCCGCCGCTCTCCCGAAGTAGAAATAAGGCCAAATCACCGCAATTCAGCCAAAAGAAAGAAACCCAAAGGAATATATATATATATTTATATAATATATATATATATATATCTATCTCATCCTCTTCAAAAATAAAAGGACAGGTCCCGCGGCTGGACGCTGGTGAGTCCCGCAGAGCTGGGAGCATTTTACCCCCCAAATCCATCGTCGCTGTCGTGGTTTATGGTTTTTCTCCGTGGCAAAGAACACAGGACCAGGAGGATGGGTGGATACAGCAGGAATTCACCAGAAAGAGCTGCCTGAGGGTACAAAATACAGTACAGACACATCGGCCATCGAGGAAGGACTATTGCTCCCATGTGAGTAAGTGAGGGATCCAGGTCCTTTGCGACGGAGAAGGCTTAAAAACGGGATTAACGGAAGAAATTAGCTTTAAAAATCCCTTTAAAAAGAGCAACGGCAGCAGAAGCAGCAGGATGGGGCCAGATGGACGGATGGACAGCGGTGTCCCTACGGCACGGGGCATCCCCCAGGGGTCTATGGCTGTTCCTCACTTCCCAATAAATATGGAGAGAGGGAGATGCCGGATCCATGGTAATAAATTAAGGAGGCAGCTGATCGGGCTCCCAAAAATGGATTAAAAGGAAAAAAAAGGAAAGTCCTAAAAGTGGTGGAACCGTTGGAGAAGAGGCAAAACCTTGGAATGAGAGTGATGGAGTTCAGAGTTATGGGAAAAAGGGGTGAAAAACTGGAATTCTGGACAGGGCAGGACTGAGCTGAGGGAGTGAAAAAGAATTTTTAAAAATGACTATTTGAGAGTGGAAAAATGTGTTTAATAGGAGGTGGCTGGAGGGACCAGGCTGCGCCAGGGCCACGTCCAAGGAGGCAAAAAAAAGACAAAAGGAGGCAAAAAATAACAATAAACCTCCAAAATCCACCCCCAAGGTGCTGGGGCCGGGCATGGCCACAGATTTGGGACTGGAAAATCCAAACTGGGTGAAGTCAAGGGGCAGATTCCAGCGGGTCCTGGTGAAACGGGGCCGGAGGCGCCTTATTTGGAGAGAAGGGGGAAGATGGTTTGCCCCATCGAGTTTTTCCTTGTGCTTTGTGCCAGCGCCTTCCCCTTCCTGGTGGGAAACAGGGAGTGGGGGAAAACGGTCAGAAATCGGCAAAACCGAGGAAATCTTCCCTAATTATCAGGGAGCTACCAGCTCGGGGCAGATTCCAGTTTGGGCGCCCGGAGTTTGCATCGCAAAAACAAACAAACAAACAAAAAAATAATTAAAAGAAAAAAAACACCGAAAAAAAAGAGGAAAGAGGATAAAAGCAAAAAAAAGAAAAAGAAAGGAAAATGAAGGAAAAATCACAAGCCGAGGGAACGGCCGTTGGTCCAAGGTGCCTCCGCTGCTCCCCCCACCCCCGCCACCCCAGGCTCTGCTGCTCAGCTCGGGGCCCTCGGGTGCTGGTTTTGATGGGGGGGGCACCGGGAGGTGGCTGCGGGTGAACCCCTGCCCCCCCCCAAAAGCAGCGAGTCCCGTGGGCTAGGGGTCCCATGGTGGGAGCAGGGGAGGGGGTGGGGAAGCCGCAGGTGGCAGCACGGTCGGGCCGGTTTCTCTCTCTCCGGTGGCAGCAGGAGGGGGGGCTCGGGGGGCTTAGGGACCCCGTGCTCCACCACTGCTTGGGTGAGGGGGGCGGGGCGGCTCGGGGACCCCTTTGTCCCCTTGCTGGGAGTTGGGACATGGGGGGTTTGGGGACCCCTTCGCCCCATCGCTGTTGGAGGGGGATCGGGGACCCCTCTGCCCCATCACTGGGAGTGGGGATTAGGGACCCCCAGCCCCGGGGCTCGAAGGGGGTGGTGGGGGGCCGGCGTTGGGGTCGAGGGCTGGGGAGATCGACTCAGTCGTCGTCCACGTCGTCGCCGTCGGAGTCGTCACCGGCACCGCTGCCGCTGCCGGGTCCCGGCGGGCCGGCGCGCCGGTCGTAGAGCTTGTCCCGCTGGCGCTCCTGGATGTCACGCATCTCCTCGGCGTAGCGGCAAAAGGCGCCGCCGAACTTGGCCCAGGCCTTGTAGGGCACGGTGATGGCGTTGCGGTAGGACGGCTTCACCTCGCTGACCCGCAGGAACACCCCGTACTTATTGCAGCCCACGTCGAAGAAGAAGCGCTTGGAGTCCACGGTGATGGACGTGCCCTCGGGCAGCTCCCCGTAGAGCCCCCCACTGCCCGGGCCGCCGCCGCCGGGGCCACCCAGCTCGTCCTCCTCGCCGCCGTAGTCGTCGATGAGCTTGGCCAGGGCGTCGCGGAACTCGATGAGGCCCTGGGCGGGCAGCGCGATGGTCTGGCCGCTCTGCAGCCCGGGGGGGCCTCCCGCGAACCCCCCCGGGCCGCCGGGGCCGCGGTTCACGGTCTGGCGGATGCGCAGGAAGCGCCCGCGCTGGTTCTCCTTCAGGTCCAGGTAGTACTTGCGGTTCTCCCGCACCAGGAACTCGCTCTTGAGGGCGCGGCGGGGCCCGGCGCCGTCCTCGCCCGGCGGCCCCGCGGCCTGGGCCAGCTGCTCGGGGCTGGACGGGCCCAGCTGCGCGTAGTGCTCGATGAAGTCGCCCAGGTAGTCGCGGAACTCAGCGGCCACAGCCATGGAGAGCGTGAGGCGGCTCTTGGAGCCGCCCGCGCCCACCTCGGCGATCTTGAGGAAGCGGCCCTTGGCGTTCTGCTTCACGTCCAGATAGAAGCGCTTGTTCTGGATGTCCAGCCGCTTGGACGCCAGCTCCTGCGTCTCCTGCTCGGGGCCGGCCGCGCCGCCGCCGCCGGGCCCCGCGGCCGGGCCGGCCCCCCCCGCCCCGCCGCGGGCGGTCCCGAACCCGCCGCCACCGCCTCGCTCGCTGCCGCTGTCCCCGTCCGCCATCTTGTCCGCCCGCCCCGCGCACCGCCCGCTTCCGGCCCCGCTGCGACACTGCTGATGTCACCGCCGCACCGCCGCCGTCACGTGCACCGGGGCCCCGCCCACCGCGTCCCCGCGCGCCCCCGGCGAAGCTCCGCCCCAACAGGCCCTGCCCCGCGACCCCTCCCTTCCACTTGCATCTCTGAGTCCCGCCCCCAGCTGTCAGTCACCAGCTTCATGTCGCCCATTGGTCGCTGAGTCCAGGCCCCTCTCCGCAGCCCCCTCTTCTTTGAGAGCAGAGCTCTGCTGCCAAGCTGTCAGTCACGGCCACAGCTGGCTCCTATTGGTCAATTAAGCTCAGGGCTCCGCCCCCACGACTCCTGCCCTGCATCCCCTCCCCGCGGCACAGCCCCCACCCCGGCTGTCAGTTACAGGCACTGGCAGGTCCTATTGGTCGCTGAAGCCACGCCCCCAGCTCCTTCCTTCCCGGGGCCCTCGTCATTGAGCGCAATTCCCGCCCTTCCCTGCTGTCAGTCACAGCCTCCTGCAGCCTCTACTGTTCCGTGAGGTCCAAAGCCCCACCCTCCCCCCAGCTGTCACTCACCATTAGCACAGTCCCATTGGCCAGTGAGGCTCACAGTTCTGCCACTTCCAGCCAGGATTGCATGATATAATGGGCAGTCAGCATGACATCATCAATGACATTACAACTAGTCAGTACCACTGAGACCACACTTAAGACAGGCAACCTCCAGGTCCTCCCTGAGCCCATCCAGTCCCCTGAGCAGAGCCTGGGGGACAGAACCCATACTCCTCCCCCCCCCCTCCCCCCCTCCCCCCAGTATGGGATGACCTGCCTGAGGGAATTCCTCCTGCTAGGGACTTGTCAGCCCTTAAGGGACACCCTGGGACCATACAGGGTCACTAGGGATCTTATGGGAACCAACAGGGACCTCCCAGGATCTCCTGGGGACCTCCTGTAGCTGCTTGGGATCATCTGGGAACCTATGGGGACTTCTTGAGGTCCCATGAGGATCTCCTGAGAACCTCTGGGGATCTACTTGCATCTGGTGGGGTCTTCCAAGTCCTCTCAGAGGAAGATGGAGCCATGGGTGCCTAGCAGGATCAGCACTCTGAGACTCTCCAGCAGCAGGAGGAAGAGGCTCCTTCCCAAAGGGGTGTCACCCATGGGACATGCAAGATCATGTCCAAGGGCACAAAGAGGCCCCCAGTGGGGCACTGGGGGAGGTACCCTGTGTGTGTGGAGGGAGGTGATCTGTCCAGGAGGCTGTGGGACCAACCCAATGCCCTCTCAGTGCTCAGAGACAAAGCAGCAACAAGACCCAGTAGGCTTTCCCCAGGGTCCCCCCAGTCCCAGAGCACAGGGACAATGAAATGGGGTGTCCCCACCCCAAATACTGCTCCTAGGCCATGGTGTCCCCCTCAGACCCCCATGTCCCCTCCTCACTGATGGTGACACCCCCATAGCCTGATCCCCCCACCCCACTGCCTCCCCAGCACAGACAGAGTCAGAGGCTTTCCACACAACCTCTTTATCTGGGGTGACTCAGGAGGGTTCAACAGGGCCCTGGGATCTCAGGGAGGTGAGGGTGGAGAGTCCCACATCCCCTCAGTGGGGCAGCTCATGGGGGATCAGTTTGTAGTGGGCACCACAGGAGGGGCAGCGCTGGGCCTCGCCCTTGTGCAGCCAGAACCAAACCACGTAGCTGTTGTCCTCCTCACCTGGGGGGACAGGGACAGCATGGGTCAGGAACAGCATGGGACAGGGGGCAGGGAGGGACACACACGAGGGAAAGGAACAGGAGACACGGATAGTGTGGAACAGAGCAGAAGGACAGAAGGGGATGGATCCAGGGATGGACAAATGGACAAGGGACAGGAATGGACACATGACAGCGTGGACAGGAATGGACACATGACAGCGTGGACAGACACAGCTACAAGGACGGACACACAGGACAGAGGGGCAGGACAGACACACAGGCAGGGATGGGGGGCACTCACAGACGCAGCCCACGATGCGCTTGTTGGTGATGGAGGGCACGAGGTTTGGGTCCTCCTTGGTGCCCATGTAGCGCTTGGGCCGGAACATGCTGTAGGGATCCTGTGGCAAGGGGGAAGCAGGGACAGCCACGGAATGTGAGCACTCCAGAACCCCCAGCCTCCCCTCCATCCTTCACGTCCACAACAACCCCTGAAGGCAGCCTGTCCCTGAGAACCCCAAACTGACCACATCACCCTGGTGTCCCCCATTTCCATCCCCAGACCCTCCCAAGAACTTCCCAACCCTACACCCTGCAACCCTCCAAGGACACCAAAACCCTGAAACACCCCCTCCAGATAACCCCACCGCCACCCCAAACCCCTGGGACCCCCAGATCTTCTCACCTCTCAGACCCTAACCCCACCAAGGACACCAGAACCCCGAAACAACCCCCTACCCCTCGCTACCCCCTCAGTCCCCCCCAGAACACCCTGCAACTCCCCAAACACGCATCCACCAAACTCTGCCCCTCCAAGGCAAGTGAAACCCTGAAACCGCTCCAGAGCACCCTGTCATCCCTCGAGAAACCGCGGGTGTTCCCCAGAGATACCCCCATACACATACTCCCAGAGATAACCCCAAATATATCACCCTTACCCCCAGAAATACCTCCACCCCCCATAGCCCATCTCGAGCCCCCCACAGGGTCCTCCTAAGGTCCCCAAATCCCCGGCACTCACCAGACCCTTGTTCATGGCCTCCATCACCTTCCGCTCCATCCCGGTCGCCTGTTCCTCATCGCTGGCCAGGTTCCCTGCGGGACGCCGTCACACTGGGGGTGCAGACACCCCGCCCCGGTTTCCCCCCGGTCCCGTTCGTTCCTCCCCCACTTCCCCCCATTTCTCCGCTCCCCCGGTCCCCGCTCACCGGGCACGCCGAGATGGCGGAGGGGCACGGAGCGGGCGGACGCCGCAGGCAGGAGCCGCAGGGCCGCGCTCACCCGCAGTAACCTTGAGGCCATGGCGGCGAGAGTGGCAGCACTTCCTGCAAAGGTGGAAGCGGAAGTGGCGTCGCGGGGCGGTGGAATCGCGCGCCACTGGCCGGAGCTCCGCCCCAAGTCACGCCTACACCCGCAGAGTTCCGCCCCCGTGTGGGGACCACCCTATTACAACTCCGTCCTCCTCGAAGGGGCCCCCACTCCCGGTGCGGGCCCGGTGGTCACCGACGGGGGGGTGGGGGTAGGCTGAGATTTTGGATGGAAGATGTGACTTCCGTGGGAACAGGGACACCCCCCGGGGAACAGGGACAATATCCCGGGGGCGATGGCGATGGGACACCTTGGGACTGGAGGGGAGCTGGGGATACCCTGGAGATGGTGGGGACACCTCATGGGGGACAGGGATGGTGTCCCTGGGACCATGAGGATAGGACACCCCTGGAGGGATGGAGACAGATGCTCCTGGGGCCATGGGGGACACAAGAACCCGGGGTAACAGGGACGGTGTCTCTGGAGACTTTGGGACAAGACCAGTCCAGGACACTGCGGAGTGCCATCCCTGCGGCGATGGGTACAGACGGCCAGGGGGGCAAATGACACCCCTAGGGGCACAGGGACAGTCCTCAGGGAACGGGGCCTATGTCCCCAGGACAATGGGACACCCACAGAGGGGTGGGAACAGCTCTGGGGAACAGGGCCAGCCCCCTGCCTTCTGCCTCAGTTTCCCCTCCCCTCGCTGCTTACTCATCCCTATCGATCCCATCGATCCCACCGGTGGCGGGGGGGGAGGGGAGGGGTGCAAAACAACCTTTTTTCACCTTTTTGAGGCCCTCTCTGCTTTGACCCCTCGCATGGCTTTGAACTCAGCACCCACGAGTGCTGCGGGTAGCGGGGGTAACCCCTACCTCCCCTCAATCCCCAACTTTCTTTGGGAAACTGAAAATAACATATGGGAAAGCAGCGTCGGGGGCGGGTGCGTGCCAAGGGAGGAGGAGGAGGAGGAGGAGGATGAGGGCAGGACAGCCGGACACGGGCAGCAGCACCCGCCCCGCGCTCCCGCAGCACCCAGCGCCAGCACCCCCGCAGGCTTTGGGGGGGAGCCCCCAACCCCCCCGGGGGCCATGGGCATCCAGGGCATGGAGCTGTGCGCCGTGGCCGTGGTCATCCTCCTCTTCATCGCCGTCCTCAAGCAGTTTGGCATCCTGGAGCCAATCTCTGTAGAAGGTACCCCCCAAACCTTAACTAATTCAAATTATTTAATTATCAACCCCCTATTTCGGGGTGTCCCCTTACCTCCTCCAGCACTAAATGACCTGTTAGCCTCTAATTTGCCCCTGTGGAGTAGAACCGGCTGGTTTTGGGCTTGCCGTCGGGAGGGTTTCGGGTGAAGGCTTTAGGAGGATTCGGGAGTGTGGGGGGAGAGGGCAGGGCCCCCAACCCCCTCCGCCCCCAGCAGCGACCTGGCCCAGCCTTCGACGGGGGTGGGGACCCTCACCCTAGAGACCTCCCTCCCAGGGCTCCCCTGCCCTGCTAACACCCAGGAGTGGATAACTGGGACTCTCAGTGTCCCCCAAACCTACCCAAGGTGGGCTGGGAGGGCTCTGGGCTGGCGCTGACCCCCAACAAGCCTCCTGAGGTGGAGTGCTGAGGAGCCTCGACTCCACAGTGGCCCCCAAAACCTCCTGAGGTGGGACACAGGGAGCCCCAAGTCCTCCATCAGCCCCTGAACCTCCCCTCAGAGGGGACATAAGGGTCCCCCAGTCCCTCACTGCCCCCCAAGACCCCCTGATATGGGATGCCAGGGACCCCCAATCCCCCCCAAGTCCCCTAAGACCCCTCACAGCCGGTGCTGAGGGTTCTCCCCCCTCTGACAGCACCTGGGAATTTTTCAGACTCCCAACCCCATCCCAAAATCGCTGACACCCCTCTGTGCTGAGCGGCTCCACAGGAGCTTCCCAGGCTGAAATTATTAATGAACCATCATTTATTAATTACCTTCTGCTGAGCTGGGCGGGAGCAGCAGTGGCCAAGAGGTGGCTCAGGAATCTTCTGCGCCTTGAGAAACCCCTCGGGATGCAACACCCGTGGTGTTCCAGGGTCCCGAGGGATATCCGGTGTCCACCAAGGCTCTGGGCAGTAGGTTTAGGGGTGGAGGGGTGTTTCTAAGGTGTGTGTGTGGGGGGGGTCTTTGCCCGGGGGTGTCTCCTGGCAGACAGCTGTGATGACGATGTGGAGCTCCTGACCATCCGGCACCAACCCGAGGGGCTGGAGCAGCTTCTGGCTCGGACCAAATTCACCAAGACGGAGCTTCAATCCCTCTACCGTGGTTTCAAGAACGTGAGTCTGGGAGTCTGCCGCCTCAATCCCCCAAATATGTAGGTCCCCACTTTCCGTGGGGTCACCGGCGCTGCTCCCCTTTCCAGGAATGTCCCAGTGGCCTCGTGGATGAGGAAACCTTCACACTCATCTACTCGCAGTTCTTTCCTCAAGGTGGTGAGTGGGGGGGTCCCCAAATCAGGCATGAGGGTTTGGGGGGGCCCATCCGGGAAAACTCCCGACCCCCAGTTATGGGGGAGTCACCGTCCCCCTTCCCCTGCAGACGCCAGCTCCTACGCCCACTTCTTGTTCGACGCCTTTGACGCCGACCACAATGGGGCTCTCTGCTTCCAGGTGGGAATTCCTGGTGGGAATGGCTGTGCCAGCACCGTGATTCATCACATCTTCCCCCTCCTCTTCCTCCTCCTCTTCCCCCTCCCAGGCTGTGGCCAAACTCTCCCTCGCGGGTGCCGGGAGCACCAGGCGCTGCGGCAGTGGGGGGTAAAAATAACAGGATCAATAGGGAATGAAATCCCTTGGGTGCCCCAGGATCGATATGGCCGCAGGAGGGAGGGGCAGGGGGTGAGGGTCCTTCCCCGCTCACGGCCACGACCCTTGTGGCAGGATTTCGCAGTAGGACTCTCGGTGCTGCTGCGGGGGACAGAGCAGCAGAAGCTGAAGTGGACGTTTGACCTCTACGACGTGAATAAGGACGGCTACGTCACCAAGGAGGTGACAGTGGGGAACACTGAGGGGCTGGTGGGGTGGGGACACTCACACGGGCACCTGCCAGCTCCCTGTGTCCTCCAGGACATGCTGGAGATCATGAAATCCATCTATGCCATGATGGGCCGCTGCACCGAGCCCTCCCTGGGGGCCAGCGCGCCAGCCCAGCACGTGGAGCTATTCTTCCAGGTGAGACAGGCCCCACTGTCACCTCCTGGGGCCACTCTGTGGCCAGGGGTGGCCCCGCTGAGCCCTGGCCACTCCCTTGCAGAAGATGGACAGGAACGGGGACGGCGTGGTGACCTTCGAGGAGTTCCTGGCTACGTGCCAAGAGGTGAGGGGCTTCGGGCAGGGACCATCCTCCTCCTCCTCCTCCTCCTCCTCCTCCTCCTCCTGCTTGTTCTGTCCCAAAATGATGTGCTGGGGACATCAGGAGAGAGGGGGACAAAGGGGTCACCCTGGGAGGGATGGGAATGGGATAGGAGAGGCACAGGAGTTCGGGCTGGGAGAGGGATGTGGGGGAGATAGGAGGATTGTGATGGGAAGTGTGGGGTGCGGGGGACAGGGGGAGGGGACAGGAGAGAGATGATAAAAAGGGTGACAAGGAGAGCTGGCAGGCGGGGGGGGGGGTGGTCTGGAGGGGGCACAGGATCTCTGATCTCTTCCCCCCAGGACAAGGACATCATGAGCTCCATGCAGATCTTCCATAACGTGCTCTAGATCCTGCACACCCCCCCGGAGTTTTTCTATTTCAGACAAGAAATTCAAAGGCAGAAGAAATCCAGCATGTGGCTCCCAGAGATGGGAGAGGACAAGGACGATGTTGCCACCAGAGCCCCAGGGGGCGTGGCTCTGTTACCTGCCAGACAGACCTATTTTGGGGGGCTGAGCCTCCTCTCCACACCCCTCCCCCTCCCACCCCCGCCTTGGCGATGCGAGGACCTGACACAGGGTGGGAGCCCTGGGACACAGGATCTGCCTGGGACCTGAGGATCCTCAGACACGGGACCCCCACCCAGGATCTGGGGGCCTTCTGGGTGGGAATCTCCATATTGCAGCCATGAAATGGAATCCCCAACCACCAACCAAAAAAACACCCCCTCCTCCCCCCAACAGTCAGGGGTTGCATGAAGCCACAGCACCCCATCCCCCAGCAGCGTGGAGATGGGGGGCGATTTTTATAAATAAACCAACTAGTGACGATTTAAGGGGTGAAATGGAGTCACGAGGGATGTGAGAGACGCCCCGTGTCCGGGTGCCTGTCCTGCTCTCTGTCCCTGGGTCCCAGTCCCCTCCCCGATTCCCAACCCCTATCCCGCTCCTAGTCCTATTCTCCGTACGTCATCCAGTGCCTATCCTCGTCCGGCTATCAGTCGCAATTCCCGTGCCTCTCTCATTCCCGGTCCCGTTCCCGGTCGCAGTCCCTCTCTCATTCCCACTCCCGATCCCGTTCCTATTCTCGTTTCCGGTCCCGTTCCGTCTCTAATTCCCGGTCCCGCGGCCACGCGGCTCAGCCCTATCCCCTCTTTCACTCTCTTTGGCTGTTTGCCCCCGCCCCTTCTCGCTCCCATTGGACGGCCAAAAGGGGGCAGAGTCTCGGAGCGGAGACCTTCAGGCTGGTGGGGCAGCACGTGACGTGACACGTGACGTGGTGGTGCCGGGGCCTGCAGCGCCCCCTAGCGAAGCGGGGTAACAACGGTGTGTGAGACCTTCGGGACCCCGGGATGGGATGAACCCCGGGAACCGGGAGAACCCCCTGGATCGGGGCTCTGTGGGACTGGGGGGATAGTCCTTGGATCGGGGGCATTCTGGGGATCGGGGCTGTGTGGGATAAATGTGGGGATCCCTGGGGTCGGAGTGGTGCGGGATCGGGACTGTGCGGAACTCGGGGTGGGGGGAATGTGGGGTCGGTGGAGAATCCCATGGAACCGGGGAATTCCTTAGGCTCGGACTGAGTGGGCAAGAAATGGGGGGGAATCCTCCGAGTCTGGGTTTGTGCAGGATCAGGGGAATCCCTAGGATTGGGCTGAGCGGTATCGGAGTGGTCATGTCCTCGGGAATCGGAGCGGTGCGGGATCAGGAGGGCATCCCCTGGCACTGGGGGGATTCTGGGGATCGTGGCCGTGTGGGGTTGGGGGAGCGGCCCTCGAGCCCTGGGGTTGGGTGGGATCCCCCGGGGTTGGGGCCAGGTGGGATCAAGGGGAGGGATCCCTCGGGTGCCGGGATTCATCCGCTGCCCCGAGCCCCCCTCCGGCAGGATCCCGAGCCGCGGTTCCGCAGGAGATGCGCGGGGCGCTGCGGCTGGTGCGGTTCCGGGGGGCCGCGGGCGGGGGTCCCCGGCTCGGGCTGGAGGAGGCGCCCGGGGGGGACCTGGTGGATCTGAGCGCGGCGGAGCCGGAGCTGCCCCGATCGATGCGGGAGTTCCTGGAGATCGGCCCCCGTGGGCTGGCGCTCGCCCAGAGGTGGGTAAGGCAAAGGATGGGTCCCAAAGATGGGTGAACTTCAAAGGTGCGTGATACCCAAAGGTAGGTGCTGCAATAGCCGGCTCCACTCCAGCAGTGGGTCCTCTGAAAAGAAGAGGGAACTCCAAAAGGGAGGGTATCCTCATGGATCCCCACAGGAGTGGCCATCCAAATCTGCATGCTGCTTTGGATGACCCCAAAGTGTGTTACCCCCCAGCAGTTGGTCCCCCAAAAAGGTGAGGACTCCAAATCGTGGGTGACCCCCAATGATGTGTGACTGCCAAGAGTGGCTGACCCCAAGTGGGTCCTCTCAACTGTGGACATCCCCAAAAGGAGAGCCCCTAACCATAGCTGACCCTTCTGAATGACTCCCCAAAAGTGTGTCCCCTGAGAAACGGGTGCACCAAAATGTGGGTGACCCCAAGGGTGGATGTTCCCACAGAGCACTGGAGTCAGGACAGCACCGGGTGCCCCGGGTGACTGCGCGGCTGCTGGCACCTGTGGGGGACCCTGAGAAGGTGATCTGTGTGGGACTCAACTACCATGACCATTGCAAGGAGCAGGCTGTGAAGGTCCCCAAGGAACCCCTCATCTTCAGCAAGTTCCCCAGTGCCATCACCGGGCCCTATGATGACATTGTGCACCCCCAGGACACCAGCGTGGGTAGCCTGGTACCCACCCCTGCAGCCCCCAAAGGAATGGCCGTCCCAGCCCCTCTTCTGTCCCCACAGGAGCTGGACTGGGAGGTGGAGTTGGCTGCCATCATCGGGAAAAGAGGGCGACACATTGAGGTACCCTCGGTCCACCTTGGGTGGGGGGGGGGGGGGTGTGTGGGAGTGTCCCTCTGTAAGCAGGTCCCTGCTGTCCCCAGGAGGCAGTGGCACTGGAACACGTGCTGGGCTTCACGGTGGCCAACGATGTGAGCGCCCGGGACTGGCAGATGCGGCGCAACGGGCGGCAGTGGCTGCTGGGCAAAACGTTTGACACCTTCTGTCCCCTGGGGCCAGCCATTGTCACCAGGGAGGCCCTGGCAGGTGAGACAGTTATGGGTTGGGGACAGGACATGGGATGAGAACAAGACAGGGATGGGATGGTGACTCCTTCTCAGCTGCCACTGGTGCCCATGTTCCCCACAGCCCCATGTTCCCCATTCTCCCATGTTTTTCCCCAAGGTTGGGGTCCCAGTGGCACTACCAGGGTGGCCATGCCCCCTCATGACACCTCCCACAGATATCCACAACCTGTGGATTCGCTGCAGTGTCAATGGGCACCGTATGCAGGACAGCAACACCTGCCACCTCATCTTTGGGGTGCCCGCCCTCGTCGCCTGGGTCTCCCGGTAGGAATGGGGGAGCTGGGGACCCTCAAAGTCCAGGGGGCCGTGGCTGACACCTCATGTGTCCCCAGGTTTGTGACACTGGTCCCTGGAGACATCCTCCTGACAGGGACCCCTGCGGGAGTGGGGGTCTTTCGGAAACCGCCTGTTTTCCTTAAGGTGAGGGGAAATGGGGGCTCAGGTGGCACTGGGGTGTGAGTGGGGATGTGGTGGACCCCACTGGGGACAGAAGCCACCATGTCACCCCTTGCAGCGTGGTGATGAGGTGCAGTGTGAGATTGAGGAGCTGGGCACCATCTGCAACCGGGTGGTCTGATAGTGGAGAGACACCTCAAATCCCACCTCCCCCTCACAGGGGTCAATAAATCCACGAGCCATTTGGTCATTGTGCCCTGTTAATGCGTCAGCGGGGCTACAGCTGGGTGAACTGGTGGATAAAGGCTCTCAGCTTCTCCCGGCTGGAAGCAGACTGGAAAGGCTGGGAGAGCTGCAGGAGGGGTCCGGTGGGCGTCTGCAGCTCCTCCAGCACCTGGGGAGGCACAGGAAGGTCAGGAGGGGAGAGAGGGGGTAGCAAAACATGCGGGGCTGGGGGAGCTGTGCTTACCCCCATGTCCTTGAAACTATGCAGGGAGCTCAGGGCCAGACTTCTGTCGGGATACCCTGTGGGGAGAGAGATCCCGAGGGAACCCCCAGCTGCCACCTCTTAAGAACTCTTAGCCTGGCTTGGGGGTGACTGACCCCTAAAAGCAAGACCCCTCCCCCTCAACCTTGACTCACCATCCTCATCCTCGGCCAGAAATTCCAGCAGTGCCTCCACAAAGCCTGCCTCTGCAATGGGGAGGGGCATCAGCTCCCACCTCCTGGAGGCTGCAGCCCTGCCTCAGTGGCCCCAGGGAGTCCCAGGGGGTTCCCCACTTTGGGTTGGTCCTACCAGGGTGAGGCCAGGGGGGTCGGTCCAGGAACTCCACAGCCCGGCTGTAGGTCTGCAGGATGGGGCTCAGGAGGCGGCAAAGGAAGAGAAGGAAGCCAGGGAATCCCTGGGGCTCGCTGAGCTGTGGGGGATACACGGCCAGATTTGGGGGAGACCACCCTCCCTTCAGCCTGGGGGGCAGTGGGGGAACCCCCCAATACCTTGTAGCACTGCTTGGGGACCCCATGGTTGCTGTCGCTGTCACTGTCATCAGAGAAGGATCCCAGGGAATGTCCCCACAATCGCCGGGGTGCCACATCACAACACCAGTGCTCACTCTCCAGCTATGGGGACAACAGGCTGTCACCTCACCTCGAAGCCACCCTGTCCCTGTGGTCCAGGAGAGGTCTTGAGATGTGACCCACCTCCTCCTCCTCCAGCAGCCCCCCAAGGATGAGTTTGTCCAGGATGTCCAGGCTGTGGCAGTCACGAGGCTGGCAGGGCTGGGGATACAGGAAAGGGGTGACAGGCCACCCCCCTGTCCCCATCTGGAGCCCCAGCAGTGTTGGGGAAGGCAGGCCACCTCCATGTCCCCAGCTGGAGCCCCAGCAGTATTGGGGAAGGCAGGCCACCTCCATGTCCCCACCTGGAGCTCCAGCAGGGTTGGGGAAGACAGGCAACCTCCATGTCCCCACCTGGAGCCCCAGCAGGGTTAAGGGCAGCAGCTGCAGCAGCTCCAGGATCTTGTGGAGCAGCTCCTCCCGGCTCAGCATGATCCTGGTGAGGCTGGAGGGGGGCCCCAGGACTGGCAGCACCTCCAGCAGCAGGGCACGAATGGCACAGGCTGATGGGACAGGGATGTCACCAGTCCTAGAGTCACCCAATACTCCAGCATCCTCAATCCCCAGTGTCCCCAACTCCCCCACTGTCCCTCACCTCTACCATCCCCAGTCCCCATTCCCCACTGACAATAATCCCCTGCCTCCCCAGTTTCTTCAGTGCTACTGTCCTGGTGACACTGAATCTCCCAGTATCACTGATCTCCCTGGCATTACTGATCCCTGGTGTCCCAAATCCCAATGTCATCAACCACCACAGTATAAACAATACCCCTGGTGTTCTCCAAACTCCAGCCATCACCCATTTCTGGTGTCACCGATTCCCCCAGTGCCTCTAAGCCCTGGTGTCACCGATTGCCACAGCAGCCCTGCTCCCTGGTACCAGTAGTGTCACCCCATTCCCACTCCCTTATGTCCACACTCACCACCCACGGCCTCCCCAGCCAGGTGGTGCCGGACACCCCCTGCCAGCTGTGCCAGCCGTGCCCGGGCCAAGGCCTCAGGGGGCCCTAGAGCAGCCCTGGGGGGCCCCAGCAGGTGCGGGGCCAGGGAGGGCTGCAGCTGCCGCAAGCTGTGCCCCACTAGTGCCCGCAGCTGCCCCGAGAACCCCACGGACCGGCCCCGCAGCAGGAGCTGCTCCAGCAGCTCTGAGAAGTCCCACATCAGCTGGGGCAGCAGCACAACCTGGGGGAACAGAGGGAGATTCTGCTGGGAGTGCTGCTCTGAGGGGAAGAGGGGGATTCCCCCTGGGAATGCTGCTCTAAGAAGAGGTGATTCCCATTAGGACTACTACTTCCTGTTAAAGGAGGGTGATTATTATAGGAATGCTGCTACAAGGGAAAGAAGGGTGATTCCCACTGGGCCTTATGGGGAGGGTGGAATCCTGCTGGGAATGCTGTTCTGAGGGAAGGGAAAGATGGAAAATTTATCCCACCTCCCGATGCCTGTGGAGCAGCAGCGCCGCAGTGATTCCCACAGGCATGATGGCAGAGCAGGCGCTGGAATCTGCAGTGGGAGAGAGGGACTTGTTATCCTGGGGGATTAACTTCCACCCCATTCCCACACATGGAATGCCATCCCAAGGGATGCAGGGACCTCCCTCACCACTCAGTGCGTGCAGCCCCAGCGCCGTCACCAAAATCTCCTCTTCAGTCCCCAAACTGGGACTCAAAGTCCCCACATTCCCAACATCCAGTGGGCTGGGAAGTCAGGATGAGAGGGGTGAGGAGAGAGAAGCCAGGAGCAGAGATCCAAGGGGAAACACTGCCTGGGGCTTGGCTCCTCACCCCCTGCCCAGGATGGTGGGAAGCAGCAACTGCTCTGGACGATTCCCTGTGAGGAGTGGCCTGACGAGGTTGTTGTCCACAAATTCCTGGGAATGAGGATGAAGGAGCCTGTGGATGCTCACACCCCTCTGCACTACGAGTTCACTTGATTCCTGGATCCCCAGGGCTGGGAGGACCACAGATCTCCCCAGGATGGATTCACTCGATGTTCCCAGACACATCAAACCCCACCAACATCCCAGGAAGAGTCTCCCAGTGCTGGGATAGATCCAGGGGGATCCCCAGCTGCCATACCTGTAAGGAGAAGGGCTGAGAAAAATCCACCTGGGCACATCCACGGTGCTGGCGCACAGCCTGGAATGCTGCCTGGAGACATGTGCTGATCCCAAGCGGCTGATGGGGCTGCCAAGAGACAGCATTGAAGGATTCTTGGCAGATTTGGGGGGATGCCACTCCCCAGGGATGCTCCCAGAAATCTGGGGCAATGCCTCTCCCTAGGGATCTTCCCAGAGATTTAGGGGAACATTGCTTCCTAGAGATTTTGGGGAATAATGATTGCCAGGGACAGTCCCAGTGATTTGGGGGACAACCAGTGACCCCCCCAAAATCCCTCTCACCGCTCCATCCTGCTCCATTCTGCCAGGAGCCACGTCATAGGCAATTCCCACTGGGATGATGAGGACATCAGCCACAGCTCCATCCCGCAGTGCCCGAAGCACGCAGAGCAGCCAGCGTCGGGCAGGGTCTGCCAGGTGCAGAGAACCCAGAGGCTCCTCCAGGAACAGGACGAGGGGCTGGCGGCTCCGCAGCACCTCCTGGACATACTGGGGAAAGACTGGGAACACTGAGAGCTGCCAGCACTTCCTGAGCACTCCATAGGGATTTTTCAGCCCAAACTGCACCTACCGCATCCAGTACAGCCCCTGGGAGCCCCTCATCTAGCTCACTCCATGAAGGCAGGAAAATCCCTCCCAGGCGCTGGAGCAGGGATCTAGCAAGAGAAGGACACTGTGGGCAATCACTGCATCCCCCTGGATCTTCTGGGAACATCCCACAGCGCTTCCTTACCGGAGGAAAGGGCTGGTCCAGGCACCCACTGCCACCCTGGGCAGTCCGATCCCCTGAGACAGGAGGACGAAGGACAGGAGTAGCCCATCCACCTGGGACTGGTGGCTGCACAGAAACACCAGTGGCACCTCGGGCTGCAAGCAAGGGATCCTGGGGTAAGTTCTCAGCCTTCCAGGGGCTAGGAGTGCCCGGCCAGGCTCCGTACCGTCCTGGCAGCTCGCCGCACCATCTCCAGCTGCCCCCGGTGCAGCTGAACGCTCAGGAACAGACGGGTCAGGAGCTTGGGGAGCAGCCAGTGGCACAGCCTGCAGGAAAACTGGGAATGAGGAACTCTGCCATGCATGGGGCTTCCCCAAACCCTCCTTGCCTCAGTTTCCCCAACCCATCCCTGCTCAAAATTCCCACTTTTATCATATGTAAAAGGTTGCATGTAATGAGACATTCTTCTTTCCGTTGGCAACCAGAGCTGCCATTGGGAATCCTGTATTCCCTCCATCTTCCTGTCCTGCCTTGGGATCTCCAATTCCCAGGGGAATACTTTCCCTTTAATGGCTCAAAAGTACTCTTTATTCCCACTGGATCAGACAAGCAATGAAGCCCCGGATTCCCAGTGGTTCAGTGGGTCAGTGATGAGATGGGGAAGGGAAAATTTTCTCTGCTTCCCTCCCTCCTGTGGGGTTTGAATTTTCCCACTCCAGCTCATCAGAAGGAATTGGGGCAATGGCCCCAGGAGCTACAGAGGACCCCAAGGGCAGGCAGACAAGGGATCCATGTGCAGCTCCCAAAGGATCCCAAAATATTCCCCGAAGTATGCCAGCACATCCCCCAAAAGGATCCCAGAAAACCACCCAAGGGATCCACGTGCATCCTCCCAAAATCCCAGAGTATCTCCAAAAGGATCTGTATCCATCCCCCAGAGAATCCCATAGTATCTCCCCAAAAGATCCGTGACCTGAGCAGCAGAGAGGAGAGCGGACCCTGGATTTCCCCCAGGATCCGGCAGATCTTCTCCTTCCAGCGCTGCGGGGATCCCTCATCCCCTCCAGACGCAGGGTCCAGGCTGGAGGCAGCATCCTGCACCCTGGGGAGAGAATGGCAGAGGGGAGCACTCCAGAATCCATGTGTTGGGGTCCAGAGAGCCTTGGGGGGATACCAAGATCACACCGACCTGTGATCCAAGGACCAAACAGGATCCCCATGATCGGGAGCTGGCCCCTCCTGGGTGAGGGTGGTCCTGGGATGGCCCTAGCTGCTCCCACCCACCTCCTGCTGCTGCAGATCTGCACCAGAAGCTCTCCGGGGGTCTCTGCTGGAATTTTCCATTCCCAGGCTGCAAGAAATCCACAGACCCTCTGGACCAGCCAGCCCCGGAACCTGGAGGGGACATACAGTGACATCCTGGAAAAGGAGCTTTTCCAGCAGGATCAGAGCCCCCCAGACTGCCTCTTCGCCAGATTCAGGACATTTCTCCCCACTTCACAGCTGGAAATGTTGAGGCATCGGTGGATTGATGCTTCAGGCTGCCCAGCAGAAAGAAACCTGATTCAAACCTGGGATTCCCAAATCACGGAAATTTCCCAATCTACCCCCAAATCTGCACTGAGGGCTGGATGGGAGGGAGCTTTGTGATATCCTGGAGCATGCAGGAAGGCCTGGAGTGGGACAGGGGAACTGCATTCCCCATTATCCCAATGGAGTCTTCCAAGCATTTCAAAGCTGAAGCTGGGAACACTTGGAACTGAATGGAGGATAATGATCTAATCTGGGAAGAAAAAAAGCAAAAAATGGATAATCCAGGGATTTCTCCCTAAAGGGGAGAAATCTGGCACCTCAAAAACAAAAATATCTGGAAATGGCTCTGTGGCAATTCCTGCCCAGAGGAAGAAGGGGGATAACCACAATTTTGCCTTTCCTGGTATTTCTCCTTCTGGGGGAAGTGACTATTCTCCCTTTTCCCTGTGAGCTAGAGAGGAGAACAACCCTCCACCTCCACCTCTTCCCACCAAGATTCCAGTTTTTGCTCAAACAAATAAAAGCATGGCCCCAAATACTCAATTCCATGACAAGCACAGTCCAAGCCCTCAGAGACGCC
Organism: Cinclus cinclus; assembly: GCF_963662255.1. Lineage (NCBI taxonomy): Eukaryota > Metazoa > Chordata > Aves > Passeriformes > Cinclidae > Cinclus > Cinclus cinclus. The sequence goes on along the minus strand of NC_085074.1, from coordinate 284,891 downwards.
ACTTCCAGCCTCCCAAACCTGATTTATGAGCTTGGTTTGCCATAATGAGGAACAGCGAGGATGGAGAAGGATTCCCACATGCATTTTGGTGAAATGTTGGGTGTAAAGTGGTTTTCTAGGTGTCTTCTGCACAGAGCTCATCCATCCTCACCGTGTATCTGTCTCTGTCACATGGCTGACATCGCAGAACCCGAGAGCAGCAAGATCCTCGGGATAGAATCCATCCTGGCAGAAAAAATGGGATCAATTCCTGCAGGTGTGGATCCTCGGCTTCCCGGGATCCCCAACTCTCCTACCCAGCTCCTGGGGGTGCAGGTCTGGCAGCAGCGCCCTGAAACCGGATGATGGTATTTTCCCAGGAATGGGATGAAAACTTCCATCTTTGGGCCCGAATGGCTAATCCATGTTTGAATCTGAAGAGGGAAAGAAAAATGGGGAGGGGCATCTGGAATGTCAAATGTGGGCAGATACACCCAAAAACGTGCTTGTCATGCGGAGGGGGGGTTTCAATAACGGCAAGGAATAAAGAAATTTTAGCTGGGACTAGCTGGTGACACATTTTGGTGACTGTGTGGACCTGGATCAATCTGGATGCAGGGGAATCAACCTGGTTCTGAGGGATCAGGACCCTGGCAGGACCGGGCACTGGGTTTTCTCTTCCTCACAGACACAGATTAAACAGGATTGACCCAGATCCAGTGGGATCAGCTGGGAAATATGGGCCTGAGGGGGCTCACTGGGATCTGGGGAGACCCCAGATCCCTCATCAGCCCTTTACACCCCAACCTGAAGAGTCAGGGGATACTCTGGAACATTGGGATTCCAATTCCTTGACTCACAAGTTAGGATCCCCCTCTCCCTTTCTGAGGGATGAGGTTAACCAATTTTATTTCCTAAAAAAAGAAGGGGAAAAATAACCAAATTTGGTTTAAAACGTAGCTGTGAGAGAAGAAAAGAAGGGGGAAAGTGAGGAGACCCCAGTATGATTTGGGGGGGGGGGGGAATTCATGAGGAGCAGGCTGGTGGCACAGAGGGCCCCTGTGGTGTCACATACCTTGGGGAGTGTCATGGCTGGGAGGACACCCCCAAAATGGGGAGGCACTGGTGCTCGAGGATCCTGGGAAAAAAAATCCTGGAGACACAAACAGGTAGAAAGGAGGATTTCAGGAGGTTTGGGACACACAGAACAGGGGCTGGGAAAGGGACCCCACATGTGCCCTACAGAGCCTGGAGTGACCTGGGGAAGAAAAGACCTGGGGAAGAAAAGTAACGCCCCACAGCACCTATGGAATTGGGGAGGCTAACACCCCACAGGCCCTACAGGAAATCTGGGGGAGTAACACACCCCGCCCTGACCCCTCACACCCCACATCCCCTACAGGGTTTGAGGGCAGTAACACACCCCGCCCTGACCCCTCACACCCCACATCCCCTACAGGGTTTGAGGGCAGTAACACACCCCGCCCTGACCCCTCACACCCCACATCCCCTACAGGGTTTGAGGGCAGTAACACACCCCGCCCTGACCCCTCACACCCCACATCCCCTACAGGGTTTGAGGGCAGTAACACACCCCGCCCTGACCCCTCACACCCCACATCCCCTACAGGGTTTGAGGGCAGTAACACACCCCGCCCTGACCCCTCACACCCCACATCCCCTACAGGGTTTGAGGGCAGTAACACACCCCGCCCTGACCCCTCACACCCCACATCCCCTACAGGGTTTGAGGGCAGTAACACACCCCGCACAGGCCCCACAACCCCTCGGTCCGGGGGTCCCAGCCCCACCAGCCCCTGCGGAGCTCCGGCACTCACTGCCCGCGGCCCTGCTCACCGCAGATCCCGCGCTCCGGTCCGGCCCCGCTCCGCCCTCGGGCAGCCCGGCCGGAACCCGCCCCGGCGGAACTGATCCCCGGCCCAAGCCGCCAGCAGCCCGCCCCGCCAGCAGCCCCAGGCCATCCACAGCTCTGTCTCCCCCCACGGTCCCGAACCCAGGGAGCTGCAGCGGCCTGGAAACACCAGAAGGGCCCCTTTTCACCTGAGGAGGGGCGCTCCACCTCCTCCCCCATCCAAAGTAGTTCCTGTATCCCACCTGCACTTCCCCATCCCCCTGCCTCCCCCCCGCCCCACCACCTCCATCCCCACCCCCCATCTTTGTTCCCCCAAAATACCTGAAAAGGACTTCCCCCTTCAATTTCCACAATAATTCAAGACCAGGAGAACAAACCCCAACTCCAGGCTCTTTTTTTTCCGTGTATTTATTTTTTTTCCACCCAGGAGCATTCCCAGCCCCCAGGAATCATCACCCTCTCAGGTTGGCTAGAGCCACAAACCCCCGATTCCCCCGTCAGCTCATATTTCTCTCCTCCAAACCCCTCATTTCTCTCCAGATTTGGGTTTTGGGGGCTGCTCTTCCCCATTTTTAGGGGCATGGGTACATTCCCAAGCACTGGCTCTGAGCTGCTCCCAGAGGGAATAACCCTTCCCCTCCTCCTCAGAACTCTCAAGCCTCCTTTCTCTCCTCCACAGCATCTTTTTCACCCCAAAGTGGACTCTGGGTACCCCCAGTTCACCTTTCCTTCCCCCAGGTAAGAGTCCAGTGGCAAATCCAAAACACTCTTTTCTACCAGATCCCTCATCTCCCCCACTTTAATAACTTTTTTTTTTAATGCAAAGATCCCATAGGGACCCTAGGGAGTCTGTCCCAGCCCAAAGCAGGGGGTTACCCATTCCAGCACTGCTGAGGCCAGGATAGCATCCAGAAACCCAGCACCACCTTCCAGCTCCACCCGAGGACTGTGAATTTGGGATGGAGAGAGGAACTATCTCAGCACCATGCTGGGTGGCTCATGGAAGCCCCTGCTCCACCACCTCTTCCTCCTTTGCTTCTAGATAGTTCCACCTGGAGCAGGCAAAATGCTGGCTCTGTGACCTCTCCTGGCCCTTCCCAAGCCCCAAACCAGGGGGAACACCAGTGTGTCTCCAAGGGCTGATCCACCAGCAGAATTCCCTATGTAGCATCCCATTCTGTGTCAGATCACTTGGGAATCTCCCTCCAGCTCCACCCCAGGGTCACTAATGCTGGTGAAGTGGATCTGTGAGGAATGAGGGGAGGGAGGCCGAAGGCCACAGCTCAGGTAAGCTTCCAGGGATTTCAGCAGCTGCCTTGGCTTCTTTTTGGTGGATGATTCCAGTTCTGGAAGGGTCAGAGGGGGAAAAGGTTGAGGGGAACAGGGCCTGGATGCTGTCAAGGGTCCAATACATCCAGTGTCCCAACACTGTCCCGTGGGAGAGGGCATGCTTGTGCCTTCCTTGGGATGAGAGAGCACAGGAAGCTCAGTGCCAGCCTGAGCACCCTGAGATTGGAATGCAGGGAAGATGGGGCAAAGCTGGAGCCCAGCAGTGCCAGCTAGATCTGGATTTTTGAGGGATACATTAGTCCCACTGACAGCAATCCTCTCTGCAATAAGTAATTCATGCACAGGGGTTGAGCATGGCTCCCTGTGAGCCTGGGAAGCAGGGAATGTCCCCATGCTCCTTGAGCCCACCCCATCACAGCATCCCTCTGGGGTGGAAAATGGGAGGAACACCCCCTGAACCACTGGGATAGGGAAAAATCATGGAAAAAATTTGGAAAAACCTCAGACCACACTGGGAATGTTTGGATGTCTTGGGTATTACAGTCCTTGTCATTGGGCTGAGATGTGCTGAGAACACAGCAGGGGGTGTTTTGAGGTTGTTGTCCTGAGGCTGTCTCCCCAGGGAAAGCTGAGGAAGGAAAACCCAGGAAGACAAACCCTTGAGGAAGAAGCCAGCGTTGGTGATGGTGCCGTGCTGCTGCTTCCAGAGGCAGGAGAGTTGCAGGAAGGCAGCGGCGTACAGGTCGTTCAGGACCCCGATCACCTGCTGCCGCCGGTTGCACTCCCTGCAAAGGGGCAGAGTGTTGCAGACAAGTAAAGATATAAAAAAAAGTCTTTTAAAAATACAGTTTAGGCCCTGCTACTCTAAATAGGCTAGCAATAGCTTGCAAGTTCCCATGCAAAACGATCTTGGGAGTGAAAAGTCTGTTAATACAGAAACCTATTCTTGGAGAGAAAAATAAGTCTGCATAATTTACCTGCATAAACAATACATCTGACCCACCAGAATTCACTAAGGAAATATGTAAACACTTGTAGATGGAAAGAGTCTTAACATGTACACACATAAGCACTTTTTAACCAATGAACTGATTAGCAAGAAAACTACTAGCCAATTGGAGTTACACATGAGGTCTGTGAAAACTATAAGAGGAGTTATGTGAATAACGAATTTGCTTTTCTGCATGAAGAAACAGAGGAACAGAGTAGTGTCTGATTATTATTACAACCGGAGAGGGTTCAGCCACCTTCTGGGAAGGGCAAGGACCCAGGATGCAGCTGGAGACTCCAAAACCAACCCCCCTCACCGGGAGAGCTGCTCCTCCTGCAGCGCCTGGATGACGATCCGGGTGATGTTCACAGACATGACGCAGAAGGGAAAATTCTGGAAAACAACCAGAATTCCAGTATTATGGAAGCTCAGCTGGAAAACTCTCCTTGCCTCTGGGACCTCTGTCCCTTTGACACTGCATCCATGCATCCACAAATCCATGGGATGGATCCATGGGATCCATGCATTGGGGTAACAGCTCTACAGATCCAGGCTTGGATGGATGCTGAGGGTTGAGCCCATCTTGTACCCATGCTTAAATCTGGACTAAAATGTGGAATTAAGGAAGACAGGCTCCACTTACTCCCATTTTCCTGTTGCTCAGCTCTCCAGCCTGTTTATCCCACTCCAAGCCAGTATCAATCTATAAAATCCCATTCCCAGCATAAATACAGCACTTTGAGTTCAGCTCCAGCCTGGATCAGAGCTTTTGGGGCACCACCTTCTTCCCCTCACAAGCACAATGTGGTTCAGCATCCCAAAAAAAAAAAAAAAAAAACTCAGAAGAGAAGGTTTTTGTTCTTCCCTTTCCCAGAGCATTGGGAATTCCAGGGGAAACCCCTGGCAGGAAGGACGGGGAAGGTCATGCCTGGGTTTCATGCTGGGAGAGTTGGAAAATCTCCTGTGCCAGTGGCAGCATCCGGGAATCCAGGACAAAGAACAGGATCTGCATCAGCCCCAGCATTCCCGTGCCACGTAGGTCAGTCCCGGGATCTGCACCTGGGAAGGTGAGAGACAGCATAGAGTCACTGCCTTTCACCTTCCCACTTCCATGGGCTGTTTATTCCCTGTCACTGCAACTTCGAGTCCAGGAATCCTGGGGATTCCCTTTCCTGAGGGAAAGCTTTCAAGCAATTTCCCTAATGGGGCCATCACCTCACTCATCTGGGCATTAACCAGTCCCTGCTCCACTCCACCTGTCCTATTCCCATACTTTTCCAGGAATTACCAGCTTTTTTAGAAACATGGTACTGGGATGACCCAGTCAAGCAGTCCAGATGTTGTACTGGGGCCAGTTTGGCTTAATTTTTCTATAGGATAAAGGGATTGAGAGTGCCCTTAGGAATTCTGTAGGGATATGGAGAGGAGTGGGAAGATAGGGGTGATCAAAATCTAGGATCAGTCTGGGGGTCCAAAAAGGATATTGAGGTGCTGAAGCATGCCCAAGGGAGGCCAGTGGAGCTGCTGTCTGGAGCACAGGGAGTGGCTGAGGGGGCTGGGATAGAACAGAGCTGCTCCAGGGGAAATTTGAATGGATTTTGAGAATGGGCCTGTGGATCTCCTACCCTGGAAGCCCAGCTCTTCCCAGTGTGCTCCATAGCGCGGGCAGCCCAGCCTGGAGCGTGTCAGCTGCTGGTAGATGGTCTGCAGGATCCGCATGTGCACCTGCACTGAGTCATCCAGGGCGCCTGCAGGGAGGGAGCCAACACCCAGTTGGCTGAAAACACTCTTGGGGTTTAAAAAATGTCCCTCAGTGCCCCAAGAACACCCCTTGATCCCCAAAAACATTCCTTGGCACCTAAAAAAACCTCACATCCTCCAAAAAAACCCCTTGTTACTTAAAAATGCCTCTTGGCACCGTAAAACCCTCAGCAGCCAAACCCATGCCCCCCTAAAAATCCCTCCAGTATCTCAAAAAGCACCCCTCAGCACCCAAAGTTGCTTCTTGGCACCCAAAAGACCGCAAACTAAACCCTCAACATCCTAAATAACCCACAGTGCCCAGAAAATGTCCCTCAGTGCCCAAAACCAAACCCACACCCTCCAAAAATGGCCTCACAGCACCTAAAAACCACAGCTCGGCACCTTAGAAACACCCTCGGTGGTGGCCAGAAAAGGCCACTTGGTCCGCAACCCCACAGGCCCAGGGTTTCTATGTGTGTGAGACCCCTGCACAGCAAGAGACCAGGTGATTTCCATCCCATTTGCCCCTGGACTGAGGGGCAGAAGGGCCATGGAACCAGAGGGCTCCCGCCTGGAACTGCATCTGTAGGGAGCAGGGATAAGATCCAGCAGAGCACAAAGGGGACCCCGGGCCCACTCACAGTGTGCCATGGCCAGCACTAGCTCCTGTTCTTCCCGGAGCTGTGGCTGGAGGCGGGGAGGCCCGCAGAGGCAGTGGAGCAGGGCAGCCAGGATGCCCCGGTGCCGCGGAGCCCGGACCCTCCCCTGCAAGAGAAACAGCCCAAACCCCTCAGGGAGCGCAGCCAGAGGCAGGGGAGGAGGCTAGTGCCCCCCACTCCTACTTCCTACACTCCCGGCAAGGAGCAGGAGCCAGAGCCTGGCCGTACCCTGCTCCCGGAGAGCTCCGTGCTCTGGAAGTGCTGCAGTGCCTCAGTGAAGGAAATCGGAGGGGGGGATGCTCCTGAGGTGCCCCCCAACCCTGCAGGGAGGCAGGGAGTGGGTCAGACCCCCACTGAGCCCTGACTCCCCTCCCGAATGATCCCCGATTCCAGGAGAATGAACTCGTGGGGAACAACGGGAAAATGGAACCTCCCGCCCATCCCCTGCAAATAACGCTCTCAGCTTTTCCCCCACCCGTCCTGCCCCCCAGGACACAGCTCCTTTCCCCCTTCCTGGACCTTTCCAGCTGCCAGGCCCTTGTTAGTCCCAGTACCTGACTGGATCTCTTCCAGAGCCTCCCATTCCTCCCGGGCCTGCTGCTGCTCCTTGCTGATCCCTGCCCAAGAGAAGAAGTACAGGAGTCAGATCTCGGCAGCAGACATGGAGTGGGGGTTTTCCTCCCTTACCCCAACATTGTTCAGTACACCCTGGGGCTGTATTTCCGCTTTTCCAAGGAAAATCCCAACCGGACCCACCCGGGGCACCACAAGGTTTATCTCGGGTGAATTTGGGGAATAACCTGGGACCAGACAGATTTGACTGAGACACACCCCCTACGTGATCCCTGGAGTCCCTCCGAGCCCTGCAGGTGACTTCCCCACCAGGAAACACCACAATCGATCCAAGGGAAGCCAGAAAAACTCACCAGGGTCTGGGGAGTGCCCCGCACCGAGCAGCAGCTCCTGCAGGACACCTTCCTGCCCCAGAGCTAGAATCTGAGGGGGACAGGGGAAACACAGTGTCACCCCCCGCGACAGACCCCAAACACCAACCGACCCTGAATTCCAAACTTTTCCCCCAGGGAACAGCCCGTGCCCCGCAGGAAAGTGGCTCAGGCCCCTTCAGGGGGGTCTGTACCCTCAAGATGATTTTATGTGGCTGTAACGGTAGAAATGGAGCAATGAGAAGTGGGGGGCCGGGACCCCTGAAGTGAGGGGCCCCGCGGGTGTCGGCTGGGGGGGTTCCGACCGGACACGCACGGGCGGTGACTTGCCGGGGAGACAACGCGCTGCCGCTCCTCCGGCCGCTCCGAGCCCCCGGCGCCACTCATGGCCTGCGGGAGAGAATATCAGGTAATGGGAATAGGGGTGTTCCAGCGACTGATACCCTCAGAACCACCCCAGACCTTCAGGAACCCCCCTGGGCCACTCAGGGCTCCCCGATCCTGAAGCCCTCAGCACCCCCACCCCTCAGGAGCCCTTCCCAGGCCCCCTTCAGTACCTCGGGAATCTCCTAACCCGCTCGGGGTCCCCCTGGTCCCTCAGAACCCCCAACCCTCAGGAGCCTCCTGCTGCACTCAACACCCTCCAACCCCTCAGGAGCCCGTTCCAGCTCCCGCTCAGCCCCTCGGACCCTTCAGGTTCCCTCAGTTCGAAGCCGCCACACTGCCCAGGAGCGGCCGCGCTGCACGCCGGGAGCTGTAGTCCGCACCTCCGTCTGCTGGCGACGCGGAGACGCAGGCGCTGGAGGGTCAGCACGAGCGGAAGGGCGGGCGAGGGGCGGAGGCGTGGCCAGATGGGCGTGACCAGTTAGGCGGGGGCCCGGTGGGCGGGGCCTAAGCGGCGGAGCTGGAACGGGGTCGGTGCCCGGAGCGGGATTCGAGGCTTCCGGGATCTGCGCCGGGGCGACCAGTCCCAACGCCGACTGCCAGCTGCCAGCGCCCAGTTTCAGTTCCCAGCTCCCAGCATCCCAGTGCCAACTCCCGCTGCCGCCAGCTGCCAGTGCCAGTTCGTGGTGCCCAGAGTCAGCTCTCACTGCACAGTCCCAACTCCAGCGTCCAGGACCAGCTCCCGATGCCCAATGACACTTCCCAGTCCCATGTTCCAGTATGCCACTGCCAGCTCCCACTATAGCAGTGCCAGGTCCCATTCCGGGCTCCAAGTTCCCAGTGCCCGCCCCCGCTCTCCCGCCCCGCCCAGTGCCGGAGCCACCCCCGTCTCCGCTGTGACCGTTCCTGCTGTCCGCGCACGTCCCGCTGGTGTTCCCTGCTCCGCGGGGCAGCACGGGGCTCCCACAGCCGGAGGGCGCAGCACCATGTGGCTGCATGCGCTACTCTTCCTCGCCCTCCTTCTCCTTCTCCTTGTCGTCCTCCTCCTCTTCCTCCAGGTCCCGCTGGTCCCGGGCAGCCGCAACCCCTTCGCCACCGACACCCGCCGCCCGCCCGCCCCGCTCGTCACCGACAAGGCTGTGCGCAGGACCGTCGTCAAGACAGGTACGGGACCCCCGAGGGCATCAACCCCCCCCGGCAGGATTAAACCCTGGAGTGGCATCAACAGCCCAGGGTGGCATTGCCCCCCAGGACAGCATCTCCACCTGCGGCAGAACGCATTACCCCCTCGGGGTGACATTGTCCCCCCCCAGTGTCACCCCCGCGGTGCCACCTGCTCACCGTGGTTGCGGGGGACCCCCGTGCTGTGGGGTGCCCCCTCAGTGCCCCCCCCTTTCCCCGCAGTGTTCTCCGCAGAGAAGGTTCCCCAGAAGCTCGATGCCATCGTGGTGGGCAGCGGCATCGGTGGCCTGGGGGCTGCGGCCCTGCTGGCCAAGGCCGGCTGGCGCGTGCTGGTGCTAGAGCAGCACGGGAAGCTGGGGGGATGCTGCCACACCTTCACCGAGAAAGGCTTTGAGTTTGACGCTGGTACAATTCCTTAAATTCCCCCCAGGTCCAAGGGAGGGGCATGGGATACCCTCAGAATGTGAATCACACCCATTGGGGTGAGGACCAGGGCTCCCCAGCACCTCGTGTTAGATAAACCATTTTTCTGCTCTTCACCCCAAAATCCTCTGGGTGTAGGATACCAAACCCCTCAAATTCCCCATATCCAGCCCCTATGTAATTCCCACATGGGGGATGTCACCTCAGGACACATCTTGCTGGTAAACTTGTGGCAAAACAAAGTCTGACTCTGCATGTCCCTGAATCTCTGGGATTAATTATTTACAGCAGAGATGAATAGCAAAGTGTGACAAAATGCCAAAATTACCAGCCAAAAACACTATGGTCAGTGCCATTCACCCCAGTTTGGAGGTGGGTATATCCCAGATTTTCTCTTTCCCTTTCACATGGAGCTGATGGGTTGTGGATGGATAAATAAGAGGTGGGTTTGGTGCGTCCTGGGGTGGGAAAATAAAAAAAAAATTAAAAAAAACCCCCGTGAAAATAAAGGAAAAAAAGAGGAAAATAAAGGAAGAAATGTCTGTTTTAGGGATCCACTATGTGGGGCAGATGGAGGAGGGCTCCCTGATGCGGTTCCTGGTGGACCAGCTGACAGATGGGCAGCTGGAGTGGGCCCCGCTCCCAGCCACTTACGATGCTGTGGTGTTGGGGGACCCCCAGGGTGCTGGCAAGACCTTCCACATCCATTCTGGGAAGAGGGAGTATTTCCAGAGGCTGAAGGAGCAGTTCCCTGGGGAGGCGGCAGCCATTGATGAGTTCCAGCAGTTGGTGAAGGTAGAGGCGGATCTGGGTGGGATAAAACGAGGGGAGTTTGCATCTGGGGAGTCACACAAGGGGAGGAACCCTCCCAAGCACCCGGATACCAGGCACCCACAGGGAATAATGGCATCACCCCAAAAGTGTTGAGAAACACATGCGAAACTGCCAATTTCTGCCTCAAAAATGCAGCATCACAGGTGTTTTGGGGGAGATTTCTATAAGGAAGATGTTCTTTAAGGAGTTGGGGCAGAGTTCTTTAATGAAGTTATTTTGAAGAACCACAGTTTTAGGGAGCCTTTTGGGAGAGTTTTTTGGGAGGACCTTTTTGGGGGAGTTTCAATGAGGAAGCTTTTTTGGGGAAGCTTTTCTCAAAGGAAGGTTTTTGCAGGAAGCTTTTTGAGGCAGCCAGTACTCCCCTTGCCCACATCTCCTCAGGATGCCTATAAGTGAATTTAAGGGGAAGAAATGCTTTGGAGCATCTTTGAGGCGAGTCTGAGCCCCTGGCTCTCCCCACAGAGTGCCAGCCGTGGGGTTGTGCTGCTGGGGATCCTGAAGATGCTCCCACGGTTCCTGGCAGGGCTCCTGATCAGCACCAGGCTGCTCCCACGTCTCTGCTCCTTCTCCCACCTGGCCTCATGTAGCCTCAAGGATGTGGTGGATGGTCTCACCCCCAACCCTGAGCTCCGGGCTGTCCTCAGCTACATCTTCCCCACCTATGGTAGGTGACCAGGAGGCCCTGGGATGATGTTAAACCCTTTAGAAACAGAAAAAAAGCTAAGAAGCCCCTTTTTTTTTTTACCTTTTGGAAGATTTGCAGGGATGCTGTGCTGGATGCTTGGCCAGCATCCTTGTCCCCAAGTCACTGGGAGGTGACATGTCCCCATTGTTCATCTCCATCTCTTTCCCTCTGTGTTCTTCATCTTCCCCATGGGGTGACATCCTTCCTGTACAAGGGAATGTTCCTGAGCTTCCCCTTTCCCTCCACCCCATCACCTGGGCTTTGCTCACAGCTCCCCATGACTTGGTCAGGTTGGTGACCACGGGCTTTGCCATGGGGACACCCACACCCAATGTCCTCCCTATTCCTCCAGGTTCCTCACCTTCCTTTCAGTGTCATGTCCAAGGTGTTCCTCATCCTAAAATATTTAGGATAAGCTCCAAACCCATGATTTGCCCAAACCCACATTGACTGCCTCTCTTCCCAGGTGTGCTCCCTTCCAAGGCCAGCTTCTCCATGCACAGCATCCTGGTGAACCACTTCCTCCACGGTGCCTCATATCCCAAAGGTGGGGCTGGGGAAATTGCCTTCCACACCATTCCCGTGATCCGGAAGGCTGGAGGCAATGTGTTTGGGAAGGCGCCTGTGCAGAGGATCCTGCTGGATGCCCAGGGCAGAGCCTGTGGTGAGCCCTGGCCTGGGACAGGGCGTGGGGCTGCTCCCCAAAGTGGGGTTCCGCTCACCAGCACCTCATTCTTCTTTCTCCTTCTGAATTTTCTCTCCCAGGTGTGAGTGTCAAAAAAGGCCAAGATTCAGTGGATATCTTTGCTCCCGTGATCATTTCAGATGCTGGGATCTTCAACACCTATGAGAGGCTGCTGCCGGTGGAGGCGCGGGCTCTGCCGGGTACTGTGTCAGCGCTGAGCTCTGGCGGCGTTGCAGCTTTAATCCCATCCTGAGCCGCATTGGAAAGCAGATTTATCAAATAGCACTGGCAAAGCCCATGTTGCTCCTGTGCCACAGCCCTCAAAAACCGCTCTGGCCACTCATTTCTTCACGGGGGTTTTATTAGCATTGAATTACTTGGCCCAAATTGGCTGTAGTTTGCAAAGTCCTGGCTTGGTGTGAGGATTCTGTAAAAAACACAGTGCCAGGCCCCAAAATTTGTGGAAGTTGATGGAATGGCCACTTAAAGTTGGATTGCCAGAAAATCTTCTGGAAGGGACAGGGATGGGGGGATGGGGAATGGTTGGGTGGAAGGGGACAGAGGTGCTTGGGAAGGGGCACAGTTAGGTGGAAGGGTTTCAGCTGGGTGGAAGGGGGATAGCTAAGTGAGTGGGAAGGGTCAGGGTTTGGTGGGAAAGGACCAGGATTGGAGAAAACATTTCTTTATATCCGAGGATCCCCCAAAAGCCTTATTTCCCCCAGAACAGACTAATTCCTTTTTCCCCTCCACACTGCAGAAATCCAGTCCCAGCTCCGCATGGTGACCCCTGGTGAGGGGGGTTTCACTGTCTTTGTCGGCCTCAATGGCTCGAGGGAACAGTTGGGGCTGGAACCCACCAACTACTTCATGTTCCCAGGGAGCGACCTGGATGGAATGTAGGTTTGGCTTCACCTTGGATGTGCTTCACTGAGCATAAGGAGATTCCTGGGCAGTGACTCAGAAAATGGGGATTTGGCTGTAAGGAGGATTGAGGGGAGGGTGTGCACTGAACCCCAGCTCAGCCCTTCCCTCTCATGCAGGATGAAGCGCTACCTGGCTTCGTCCAGAGAAGAAGCTGCCAACAACATCCCTTTCCTCTTTGTCACCTCACCATCAGCCAAGGACCCCACCTGGCAAATGAGGCACCCAGGTAAGGTTGACACCTAGCCACAAATGCTTGTGAGGGCCTTCAAAACTCTTGCTGGGATTTGGTGATCCTAAACAAGGAGTTTCTACTCCGCTATCCATGATCAAAGCTGCTGAGCACAGGGCTCATGGAATGCAGTCTTTGGGATACCTGGATGAAGGACATGGAACCTCAAAGATCTGGGGACATCTCCCGAGTTTGGATGGGGAGGGTTTGGGGCAGTGACAGGGTGGGATGAGGGTGGGCAGAGGGACAAACACCCCAGCCTTGTCTTCCTGCAGGTAAATCCACACTGGCCATCATCACCTTTGCCAGGTATGAGTGGTTCGAGGAGTGGAAGGACAAGCAGGTCCACAAGCGGGGGGATGACTATGAGGACCTGAAGAAGACTTTTGTGGATGCCATCATGCAGACTGTCTTCAAGCTCTACCCTCGCATTGAGGGCCGGGTGAGGAAACACAGGGTTCAGGGGACCTTCAACTCCTCTCTGGGTCCCCTCTACCTACCCAATGACCATGGAGTCATGGAAGGGTTTGAGTTGGAAAAGACTAAAGCTCATTCAGTTCCACCCCGTCATGAGCAGGAACCTTTTTTACTAGACCAGGTTGCTCCAAGCCCCATCCAACCTGGGCAGACCTGCATGACCATCCCAAGATGATCCTCCAGAACAATCTTGGGACAAAATCTGGCCAGAACCACCACCCCAGGGTCTGCGAGGAAAACCATCCCAGCCTGTACCCCCCACACCCAGGTTCCTGTAATGGCCCCCCCATCCTGCTGCCCCTGCAGACCAGCCTGTCCCTGTCCCCCTGCAGATTGAGTACCTCTCAGGTGGGACTCCCCTCACCAACCAGCACTACATCGCCAGTCCCCACGGGGAGTTCTACGGCACCGACCATGGCATCCCCCGCCTGCAGGTCGAAGCCATTGCCACCATCCGGGCAGAGACAGCTGTGCCCAGCCTCTACCTGACAGGTAACAGGGCTACCAACATCCTCAGATGAGGACAGCTCTGGAAGAGTGGGGTGGGGGCGAAGAAAACCTTCAATCCTGAAATGGAATAAATGGAAGAGCCACTGTGGGACAACAGAATAACACCTATAAGAGCAGAGTTCCATGGTCCCAAGGGGAGGAGGAAAGGGCTGTGCTCTTCCAGCTCTGGGAGGTTGTCTCCTTGCCCAATGCATGATGGGGAAGGATGAGGCCCTTTTCCTGCTGGAGACAAGGAAGTGTCAGACAGGGAGGGGGTTGTGGATTCAGACCCCAGGGATGGTATGGGGGCAGCTGGAAGGTGGGGAAGGTGATGCCCAAGCCACCACTGATGGTTGGCTGAGATGAAATGGAGAGTGAGGGCTGCTCACAGGGGGACCACATCTGCTGCTCCCTCCTTTCAGGGCAGGATTTGTGCCTGGGGGGTTTTATGGGAGCCCTGCAAGGAGCCCTCATCTGCGCCAGCACCATCCTCAAGCGCAACCTCTACGTGGATGTGGCATGGCTGAAGATGCGCTCGCAGGCCACCAACTCCAAGAAGAGAGACTAAAACTCATCATCCCACTGCCAGGGACCCCTGCTCCCCACCACATCACCCCCACCTCACTCTCAGCTGTCACGCACCTGTAGCAGATGTCTCTATGCCAAGGGATTGATTTCAGTCCAGAAAGATGCTGTCCCCATTCCCAGACAGATTATGTTGGACCTCACCCCCACCAAAAAAAATCTCTCTCCATTCACCATTGTGTCCAGTGTTGGTTCCTGGCCATGAAGGGAGAGTTGTCGTTGCCAGGAGAGAAATCAAGATAACCCCAAAACAGGTGGCACCAGCAGGTACTAGCATGGCCCAGCAGCTCCCACAGTACCAGCAGCACCCCCGGCTGCTTGATCCTATCAGGATCACTGACCTCCACCTGCATACCCCAGCAAAAGCCCACCTCCACCTGCAGCCCCAGAGCTGTCCGAGAGCAGTGGCACTTGCAGGCTGTCCAGTTCTTCCAGGGTCATTCCTGGGAGCAGCAGGACCCCAGCTCCCCAGTATTCCCATTGTTTGGGTGCTGCTCTTCCCCCATTGCCCCAAGGCACCAGCGTCACAAGCACATGCTCCTTTAGCAGCAACAAAGTCTGCCGGTAAAAGCTTGGGAACAGGATTAAAGTCCTCTCCAGATGGGAAGGGAAGCATGTGAGACTGGAAGTAATAAAATAGCAATAATGATCCTGCCTCATGATGGGTCAGTGGGGCTGGGGGGTTGTGAGGGAGAAAAGAAGGGGAAGGGACAGCCCCATTGTTGTGAATGTGTTGCTGGGGGTTTATCCTGCATCAGCCAAGTTTTGTGGAGGAATAATGGCAGAACAGTCATAAATTAGGAACAAAGTGAGGAAAACCAGCTGGCCAATGTGGATTTACCACCGACCTTCCTGGAGCTGGCAGCCATGGGAAGAAGGAATTCCCAGTACTGGGGGGTACTGCTGTGAGTACAGTGAGTCCTTCGTGAGCATCAGGGCACCTTGGCTGTGCCTCAAAGCCCACAGAACTGACAGGTTTTCCAGATTTGATCACAGGAGAAATGCCCAGTGCTCACCAAAATGTCCTGAAACATTGTTGTCCAGGTAAAGCAGCTACTGGATGAGAATTTCCCCACATTTTCCTGGGTTTGGGCAACACTGGACTGGCATGGCATGAAGTTTTGAACTGCTGCCAGTATAGAGCTGGTTTAATTGTGGGTTTTGGTCCCTCCTTGATCCCCTTCTCACTTCCTAGCTTCCCATCACAGCCCTCCATCCCAATTCTTTTATGCTCCATGCCTCTTTTTTGATGCTTTCACTTACCTTGAAGTCTCCTTGCTCACTGCAGTCCCCTCTTGCAGCCTCCCACCATCCCTACAGGTGTCTCTCCTTCAGCGTACAGCCTCGGTCATCCCACAGTGTCTCCATTTCTCACAATGGTTTGTACCCTTTGGCCTGCTGGGGCTGTGTGCCATGACACAGGACATCACTGGGAGCAGATATTCCTCCCAGACACCAAATGGATGTCAATGTATTCATAAAAGTTGACTTGAAGTCCCATCACAGTGATGTTTGGGGACACAAACCCCCCAGGGCAGGGCTGGGAGAAGACCAGCTGTGAGCTGCTGATGGAGTAGGAGAAAAATAAATCCCAGAGCTAGTTGCAGGGAGCAGTGTGACCGAGCAGGAAATAGTGTGACCGTGCTGGAAAGGAGCCCTGGAAAGAGGCTTGAAGGCTGATCTAGCAAAGAGGATTAGATCATTGAGCAAAGAGAGAATTCAGTGATGGGATGGAATTTGCAGAGGTAAGCTCTGCAAAGAGATCACCAAGAGTCAACTCCCTGGGGAATCCATGGTGGAATGCCCTGGGCACAGCAGTGAACTGGGGAGGCTGCTCTGAGCAACTCCAGCAGCTGCAGCCCCACAGCCCAGGTGAGACCCCAACTGCAGAGCTTCCTCCAGCTCCATCCAATACCAGAGGGATGTGCAGCTGCTGGAGAGAGTCCAGGGCAGCCCCTGGAGTAACTCCATGGCCTCGAGTCCCTCTGCTCTGGAGCCAGGCTGGGAGAGCTGGGAATGTTCACCTGGGGAGGAGAAGGCTCCAGGGAGAGCTCAGAGCCCCTTCCAGGGCCTAAAGGGGCTCCAGAAGAGCTGAAGAGGGACTGGGGACAAGGCATGGAGGGATAGGACGCAGGGAATGGCCTCCACTGCCAGAGGGGAGGGATGGATGGGATATTGGGAAGAAATTGTTCACTGTGAAGGTGAGGAGGCCCTGGCACAGGGTGCCCAGAGAAGCTGTGGCTGCTCCTGGATCCCTGGAATTGTCCAAGGCCAGGCTAGATGGGGCTTGGAACAGGCTGGGACAATGGAAGATGTCTCTGCCCAAGGCAGAGGTAGGATTGGGTGGTTTGCAAGGTCTCTCCTAAGCCATGGATTCTTGTTTGGGGTTAGAGGCCCCCAGAGAGCAGAACTGGGGGAGCTCAAGGTGGCCCTTCTCCTCATAGGCTGTGGAATGTGACAGTGCAGACCTGGAGGCTGATCCAGGTGGAACCTCTACCTTCCCATCCCTCCCCGGTGATGGTCCAGGTAAGGAAGAGGCCCTGATGCACCAATATCAGCCAGAAGAGTTTCCTTTTGCCATAAAAATAGGACAAAGCAGGGCCAGGGCACAGCCAATGTTCCTGTCTTTCCTTTTACCCTGCAGGCTGTGCATCCTTTCCCAGTCCCTGCAGATCCACGTTCCTGCAGGGTCCTGGAGGGTGCACACTGAGGCCCTGCTTCACTCCCAACCTGCTGGAGACATCTGTTCTCATGACAGAGGAGTCCCGAGGGGAAAAACCCAAGAGGTGACCAGCAGCAGCTTGTTCCCAGTCACACATGGAGAGAATGGGACAAGTTACAGGAACACCAATCAAAATTTCCTCTTGGAAGGTGAGCAGCTCAACCTGGAGGCACCAGAGCTGTTGGGGAGAAGGTTTAACAAGGCAGGTCCTCTTCCCAGAGGCCTCTGCAAAGCAAAACCACCTGATTTCAGCATAGAACAGTACTAACAGAACTGACACCAAACTTTCCCCCCAGCAGCATCCCCATGACTCCCACGGCTCCGAGGAGACCCAAACCGGCCTCTCCTCCTGCTTTTCTCAACCCAAAGAGCTCCAACCTTGCAAATGCCATCTCAGTCATTTTGGTGGTTTTTAAAATCCAAACAAACCTTCCCAGGCCATGGAATCTGTCTTGCAGAGGAAAAGCTGATATGTGTGCTTGGCTGGTGCCCTGCCCATAAGGAAAATACCTGCTGTGAGATCAGCTAAGGTTTACATATTTGCTCAGGGGGCCGTGCAAGATTCAAAGCTTCCAGCAAAAGAAGATAAAATAAACCTGGGGTGGTTAACATGGTTTTCTGCTTGGGTTCATTGGGGTCAGGGAGTGAATGTAGCAGCATTTGACAGAACCATGGAATCATTTGGGTTGGAAAAGCCCCAAGACCATCAAGCCAAACTGCTCCCCCAGCACTGCCAAAGCTCCGACTGTCCCATGTCCCCATGTACCACATCCACACAGCTGCTAAATCCCCCCAGGGATGGGGACTCCAGCACTGCCCTGGGCAGCTGTGCCAGGCCTGAACTGCTGTTTCCGTAGAGCAATCTTTTCAATATCCAACCTGAACCTCTACTGGTACAGCTTGAGGCCATTTCCTCTTCTGCTGTCCCTGTTCCCTGGGAGCAGAGCACAACCCCCAGCTGGCAGCATTCTCCAGTGCAGGAGCAGAAGGGTTGAAGGGCACAGACCCAGCCCAAGCCCAGCCCCCAGCTCAGTGTCCAGTTTCGCCCAGCTTCTCATGCATGAAACCTCCTGCACCTTCCGGGCCTCTCTGCTAAACTGCCTCTATTGGAATGTCTCAGCAACCCAGCCCTGATAAGGAGAGCCCAACCCAGCTGCAAAGCATTTCTAATTTCATTTGACATTATTTCGACTCATGGACTTTGATTGCTGGGTACAACCTTATGGGCACTCCCCACCCCTGGGATGCTTCCACTGCTTCTTGCACCCAGGGACAGGACCTGACCTGAGGGACTGTTCCTGCCCCACCACACCTACTCTGCCTGCCAAAGTATTCTTGGGACTTTCCAGCCCTCTCAGATTAGGGCGAGAACAGGTAAGGGGTTCAGGGAGCTCTTGGAGCACAGTGCAGTGGGGCTTCTTTTGGGAAATCACCCTAAGGACACAGAGCAGAGCAGTGCTTTGAGCCCCTTGCAGCAAGACTTGGAACTGGAGGGTCTGTAACCACACATCCCCATGGGAATCTTCATTTAATCCCTGGTTTTCACCTTTTTTTCCTCCTGCAAGCTGTCAGTAACCCCATCCCCAGGGAAATCAGTGGCCCTCCCTGTCCCCAGCCTGGCCTATGAGCCACTGTTGGGACTGGAAGGGAGAATGGAAGGCGGGATTTTCTTATTTTAGGGAAAAGGAAAGAGTTTCTTCCATTCTCTGCAGGAAACATTCTGCAGAAGTACCCTCACCATATGCTGGGGATCAGGCACCTCCTCTTCCCCATTTCACAGCTGGCTGGCAGCGGCAGCAGCCACACCACTCTTTTCCATCTCCCAGCTGCTGCTGCTCCAACAAGCTGGGACGTCCTGGATTGCCCTCTGGGGCTCTCTGGAGGAGAAAGAAGAAATCCAAGAAGAGAGCTCATGACTAAGCTCTGTCCAGAGCAGTTTAATCTCCTCTTGGGCCCTGACCTCACAGCACCCAGTGCCAGCTCGTGTGGAGCTGGGCTGATACCGGGCGCTGGAAAGCAGACTGGAAACTTCAAATCCGCTCTGGCCTGGGCCTGTCTGGGCTCCATCCGGTTGCACGTGGAGCTCTGAGCACAAACAGTTCCACAAAACCAGGTGTTTTTATCACAACCGACTTGTTTTGCATAAAGAGCAGCCACCCTGCACCTTTGGTGCCAGCTGTCAATGAAAACCATGCAAAGAACATCACAAACATAAAACCAAGAGAGAAGTGAAAACTCAACCTTTCTTGGGTTTTTAAAATCCATTTACTGGTTTCACCACACAGAAAATAAAAAAAAACAGTACAAAGAACTGTAAAAATTTCTGATCCTTCCAAGCAAGGTGCGTTCCACTGCAGCAGAAAACAAATCATGTGCTGGTTCAAGCCCAAAAAAGTAGGAGTATTTGGCAAAAAGCCCTCTGTATCAACAGACACCATCCATGGAAAAGACGTGTGTCCAAAGGGAAAGGTTCTCTGCACCTTAACTCCTTTAAGACACATCACATAAACAGCGTAAAACTCAACAAACTGGGAGCAATTCCCAGAGCTCTGGGGCAGCCCAGACTGTTGGTAGAACACACCAGCCTTGGGAAGTGCTGGTAGGGAGATTTTGGGGGAAAACCCCCAAATTCAGCCTGGTGTGAGATCTGTCTCTCCCCACACCCAGTGCTTCCCAGAGCCATGAGGTGCATCCTCACTACCCTAAGAAATTGTGCTTGGCTCAGCCTGGGACTGAGGTGTTTGAGGTCCAAAATATTCCCTCCCCTGTTGACAGCAGGGTGGGATTCCCACAGCTTAGAGCAAAATAGGATGTGAAACAGCTCCCAGGATAGAAAAATAAGTACTAAAAAAAAAGTTCTGAATTACCATTCAATTTAAAAAACAGACAAAAAATAAAAAAAAACAAAAACAAAAGACAAAAAAACCAAACCAAACCAAAAAACAACAACAAAAAAACAACAGGACAAATCAAGCATAGAACACTCACACTCCAAAAAGCTCACACACTCCAAAAAGCCTGGCCAGAGCAGCCCAGGAGCACACAGAATTCCACACACTGGAATAGGGTTTGTCTCCCTGCTGTTACCAGCCAAAAACCATTGTCCCCCTCCCCGACCCTGCCCTAAAGCAGCCCCCCCAGCCTGGCTGATCCCACAGGAGCTCTGGAGCAGGGTAGTTTGGTGCAGGATGGTACCACCCTTTTCCCCAAGAGTTACATTCCCAGCGCTGTTTCCCTTCCCTCCACCCTCCTGTTCTCCAAAACAACTCCTGGAACTCCTTTTAGCATTCTAGATGTTTCCTAGGGAAACTCTGAGAGCTCTTTAAAGCCAAGAGGGACTCTCATGCTCCTCGTGCTTGCCAAAAGCCAGCAAAAAGTGAAAGGATAATTTTAGGGTTTGGAGAAGGTCAAGCCCTCTTCTCCCCTCTTGGAACAAACTATTAGTAAATCAAAACTAGAGCTGCAGCTTCCACAGTGACCAGAAAACAGCTCTGCCCTTGTCCAATGTGACCACAGGGCAAAGGAGCTGATTGCTCCCAAGCCTGGGAAGGCCAGAAAAAAGCCCCACAGGAGGGAATTTAACTATTCTGGGATTCTTCCCATGCAGTCAGTCAGCAAGTGTGGGACTTGCACATGCCAGGCATGTGCACCTGATGTGGAGCAGCTGGATGCCCATGTGTGGAGCTCTGGGTTCCTCAAATCCTTTTTTTTTTTTCCCTATCCTGGAAAAATCCAAAGCACGAGCCAAGCAGGTATTGTGCCCTCTCCAGAAACAACCCAGCTTGAACAAACCTCTGGGGAGAGGAACTACAGGAATGAAAACCACCTCACAGGTGTAATTAGGGCACCAATGCCTTTGGCAGCCCTTGGTCTGACCACTACCAGGCCAACACAACTGGAGGGACTGGGAGATTGACTCATCCCAAACTCCTCAAGATTTACATTCCTTCCCTCCTACACCTGACAAGGAGAAGGAAGCAATCTTCCCATCTGAATTCCTGACCCCAACAGGGCTTGGAGCTTTCCCAGCCTGATCCCCTCCTCCACAGCACCACACCACAACCAACACCCCCAGTGGAAACAGCTGAACTGGGAGGACTGAGAGGAAAAAGACCTGCACAGAGCATGAAGGTTTTGAGCTACACTGCAAAAACTGCTTCAGCATGGCCAAAGGTGTGTGTGAACAAGGGAATCTGGGTGTAGAACTGGAAAACTGATTAGGGAGAGAAAACCCAAATCCAAATCTGTGGTGGGTCAATTCCAAACAAGCGCAAGAGAATTCACATGCTCCCAACCTGAGTACCAAACCCAACAGACAGAGGAGACCAAGGCAGCTTCGCTCCCAGGAAAGGGACAGTCCCATGGCTCATTGTGCAGCAGATCCATAATTTCCCCCTCTAAAGGAGGGGTCAGTCCAGCAAACAGCAAATTCCATTGCATTGGGACACAGAAGTTCTGGGTGTGCAGTTCTGGGACTGGCTTTTCCGGCAGCCAGACGCCCAGGGGAAAAACAAGGCAGCTGGGAAAGGAGCAATTTAGGGATGTGAGAGGTTTTATCAAGGTGCAGGTGCAAAAAAAAAAGCATTTTCCCTCCTTCCCATGGATTAAAATCCAACTGTGGCAGCACTGCATTCCCATCAGCATCCGTCATCATCTGAAGAGGAGGAATCTAGATCTGGAAAGGCAAAAAGAAAGGTTGGAACTACCTCAAAGCTCAAAATTACCTGCTGCTCTGTCCAGGCTTGAGAGAGCTGAGAAGTTCCCAAAGCAAACACGAGCTCCTGTCTTTGTTTTCCTACCTTTCCTCTTTCTATAGCAGAAAATAACTACAGACACATCTGTCTTGAAGGGCAAGAGGTGGAAAAAGGTTTCAAGGGAGAGAAGAAAGGAATTTCTCCACAAATCCTATCCTTCTCTCACTAAAATCCTCTCTGACAAGTCATTTGGATCAGTGACAAAGCCGTTCAGCACAGCACAGCTCGAGACTGTTCCACCTGTGCCCTGGGTCAGCTCTGCCAGCAATTCTCAGTCTTACTTTTTCCACTTCCGGGCAAAATCCTGTTTCAACACCAAACTGTGCTTTCCCAAATTGACTGAGTTGGGGCTTTGGGATCCTTCCTAATGCAAAAGGCCAATATTTTCTATTTCCAACACACACCTGCACTTTGGGCTGGGTCTCACCTTTTGATCCAGTCTCTGATAATCACCAGATTTGGGCCGTCGACCAGTTTTTGATCTTTTCCCTTCCAGAGCAAAAGCAATAATCTTTGGAGAGAGAAAAATGGAGACAGGGTGAGTGTAATGGCAGCTTCCAACACAGGTCACCTGTGGTTTTTCATTCACCTGCTCCTACAACCCTTTTCCTGTGACCAAGCACTTGAAATATGTAAATGCCAGTATTCGACCCCAGCTAAGATGGATAATAAAGTTTGCTCAACAAGCAGCAAACAGTCAGAATTTGTTTTCCTTCTCCTCCCTCAAAAACAGCTTTATGTGAGGTAAAACAACCCAAATCTTGTGCAACCTGCTACAGAAAACTGTCAGTAGGATGTAGGGATCTTACACCCCTTCATGTTTTCACCTCTTGGCTGAAAATCAGCAGCAGAGCTGAGAATATCCAGTTTCCACCAGATCTGACCCCTTTCCCTCCCACTGCTGTGGGACCACATGAACATGAACCAAACTACGAGACACGGGTGAGAAACCAGCCGGGTCCCAGTCCCAGCCCTCAGGGCTTTAGCAGGGCAACTCACCTTCCGTTTGTTGTGGTAGGCCACGTACAGGGCTGCGATGATGACAGCTGTGGTCACCAGGTAGGCAAAGAAGTGGCTGCTCTCTGAGTGGGCCCTGGGCAGGGAGGGAACACTCTTCTCTCTGTCCTGACCCAAAGAGGTGTCCCTGCCCTCCTCAGCATCGGCCAGGTCCTCTGCGGTGTTTTCTTCATTTTCCAGAAAGCTGTCGCCCTCCACAGTGGAGTGTGCCACGGGGCTTTGGTCCTCCTGGGAGTTCTCTGGATTGTCCTGGCTCTGAGGCTGCTTTCCACCAGCAGTGCCCTGGCTCTCAGGCTGGGCCTGCTGCCCACTGCTGCTGCCTTGGCTGGTACCCCCATTTGTGTGCCCATTCCTGGCCTCACTGCCCTGGGTGCCAGCCCTGTTCATGTCACTGCTGCCCTGGTCATTGTTCGTGCTGTCCTGAGTGTTGCTGCCATTTGTGTTTTCACTGCCCTTGTCATTGCTGCTCTTGCCAGTGCCAGCCTTGTTTTTCTCACTGCTGTTCTCCTTAGTGGCCTCCTTCCCAGGGCTGCCTGCCTGGCTACCATCCTGGCTGTTCTGGTTTACATTGCTGTTCTGGTCTTTGCTCTGCTCATTGTTGCTGTTGTGGCTGCCAATCTGGCCACCAGTGCTGGTGTCTGTGCTGCCCTGGCGACTAGTGCTGGTGCCTGTACTGCCCTGGCCACTAGTGTCACTGCTTGGGCTGCCCTGGCCACCAGTGCTGGTTCCTGTACTGCCCTGGACAACAGTGTCGCTGCTTGGGCTGCCCTGGCCACCAGTGTCGCTGCTTGGGTTGCCCTGGCCACTAGTGCTGGTCCCTGTACTGCCCTGGTCACCACTGCCTATGCTGCCTGGGCTACCTTTGCTGCTGTTCTGGCCTTTATCTCCCTGTCCCCCACCTACAGCACTGCTGCTTTCACCAGACTCATTTGCACCTTGGCCATTCTGAGCAGCCCCTGCACTGCTGCCTTTCTGTGACTCATTATTCCTCTTCTCATTGCCACCATTTCCAGTCAGACTGCTGTCCTTCTGCCCCTCGTTTGTCTTCTGCTCATCATCCACCCTGGTCCTTTCACTCAGATGTGTTTGGGAGTCGCCATTGTTGGAGTTATCCTTCCCCTCGTTTTTGTTCTCTAGGCTCGTGTGTTCCTGGTTGTCAGCTGCTCCAGGGGTCTCGGCTGCCTCAGGCGCTGTGGAAGATTTGCCGGTATGCATTTGCGGGGTTTCTGCTGTGGGCAAGCACGGGGAGCACACTCAGTCGGCACTGGGGGGGGGCAGAGAGCTGGAGAGCAGAGGGGAAATCCCCCAAGAGAGACGGTGGAACCGCTGGGGGAAGAGGGGAAACGCCACAGGAGTAGGGGGAGTCCACGGGGGCAGGCAGGAGCAGAGGAAGAAGATAACCTCAAGGGAGAGGAAGGACCTCCGGGGGAAGGGAGAAGCTCTGGACCCCAAAAGCAACCCCTCCCGCAGGAGGGCCCCAAGGGCAGAGGAAGCCCCGCAAACCAAGTACGGTGCCCGACCCACCACCGGCCCAAGCGCTTCACTACGCTCTCCCGCCCCTGCCATAGCCCTAAAGTCCGCTGGCCCTCCGCGAACCCTCCCAGGGCCCCCTGCCAGTGTGCCAGCAGCCCCTCACCCGCCGCGCGGAGCCCCAGGAGCAGCAGGAGCCCCAGGAGCCCCAGGAGCAGCAGCACCGACCGCGGCGCCTCCATGGCGGGCAGACCCCTCAGCGCCGGTTCGACCCGCAGTTACCACTTCCGGGCACGGATCCCGCGAGAGCGGGCAGAGGTGGGGAGGGAGCGAGAACGGGCGTGGGGGCGGAGACTGAACGGGATGGGGCGGGACTTGAGTCTTTGGGCGAGACTGGGGCCGTGAAGAGGCGGGGCTCGCGATGAGGAGGGGATATGGGTGTGGTCGCCCGGTGGGCGTGGCTTGTTCGGCTGGGGTGGGGCTTGGGGCGGCCGGAGCCCCATCGGGATGCGGTTGGTGCCCCCTGGCGGGCGTGAGGTCCTCGCAGCCTGGCCCCTGTGCAGTCACAGCCGCGTTTTGGGGTAAAACCTGCGGGCTTGGGGTCTGTGTCTCGGCCCCGAGAGCCCAGGGTGGCGAGTTAGTGAGAGAGCTAGTGACTGCATCCCCAGACTGGTGCTAGGACTGCACTCCCGGCTCTGGAGTGGGTGAGGCTGGGGGGCAAGAGGCAGGAAATCAGGGCTGCTTTCCTTTCCTTTGCTCCAGGACAGCTTGGTTTGGATAACCTGCTGGTTTTGGATAACCTGGTGGTTTGTTGTTTTTTTTTTTTTTTTAAATAACCCTGTTATTTTTCGGATTTTATTTGATTTTTTAAATGACCTGTTATTTTTCAGATACTTTTTCATTTTTCTGGATAACCTGTTGTTTTTCTTTCCTGGCCCAAGTAGGCATGCCCTGTACGACAACAGCAATCTCCAGCAGCAGCAGGAAATTGCCTTGTGCCTGTCAGCAGGCACCCAGGACTGTTCACTTCTTTCTGTTTATCTGGTTTAGACTGTTAAATCTCCCTTCTCTAGACCAAATATCCATGGAATCACGGAATCACAGAGCAATTTGGCTTGGAAGGGACTTGTAAAGCCCATCCTGGGACATGGGAAGGGACACCTTCCACTATCATAGGTGTTCCCAGCCCCATCCAGCATGGCCCTGGATAGTTCCTTTTAGATCAATGGGTTTGCCTCTGTCTGCAGCCAGGATGAACTTCTTTGTGTGTAACCCCCCTGGGTCATTTGTGCTGTTCCATGGTATTTGATCCATCACATGGCTCCAAAGCCAGGCAGTGAAATTTCACTGTCTCCAGCAGGAATCACAATCTTTCATGGCTGCATTGCCTGCTCCAGTTGCTCCATTTAACCCTAAAACAAAGGAAAAACATCACATGGAAACCAACGGAGTCCCACATGGTGATTAGGGAATAACTGGGAAATAATCCTGTCTTGGAGTGTGGCAGAAGATGTGGTAGATTTTCTTCTCTCGTTTTTCCCCCCAGTCTCTGGGGAATCTCAGTTCAATTCAACACACTCCAACAATCCCTGCTGCTCAGCTCTGCCTGTGCCAGCCTTTCCAAGGAGATGAGAACAGTTGGCCCAATGCTTTTTGGGGATTCAAACAGAGAATTGAGGCTGTTTCTCATACTCAGCTTTCACTCACCCCCTGGAAGTCAAGAGTGACTGAGCAGAGGCCAAGTTACAACAATGCCTCTGGGAATGGAATTCTGCCCAAAATACCATTGATGAAGCTGACAGCAGCCCAGAGCCCAGTGGCTTGCACCAGGACCCAACACTTCTGTTGGGATTAAACAAGATAAAGAGGCCCAGTGACCTCACCTCACTTCACCCTCCCTTCACCTCACATCCCTCACAACATGGCCCAAGACAATGTGTTGGAAGCTACTGGTCCTGGATCATGGATTAATAGAATATCCCAGGCTGGAAGGGACCCACAAGGACCGTGGAGTCCAGCTCCTGGCCCTGCACAGGACATCCTTACACCTGAGCATGTTAACAGCTGAACAGCAACTCTACATTCCAGTTTTAGGGTATCTCTGGACAGGGGTCATCTATTCTCATAAATTCTTGTGGTTTCACCTTTTGGGGATAACTCTTTCTGACAATAGCCACCAGCCAAAAAGCAGGCTGGATGCACAAATATGCCCTTAATTAATACTAATTGGGGTGTTTTAATATGGTGTCCCAAGGTATGGTGTCAAGATAATAAAGTCCTCACCTCGTCCAACATGTCTGTATCCCCCATCCCGCCCCTTCCCCCTGAAGGCTAATCTGGTCAGGATAAAGGATCAAAAGGAGAAACAATTAGCAAATGGAAGAATTTAATGATGCTAATTAAAATGTATTAAGTGTAGCTACTGCCTCTGCACCAGCTGCTTTGGCATGTGCCCGGAGAATGTAGAACACCAGCCATACCCCGGTGCAGAGTGGGATAACAGGACATCTGATGCACCCTCCCCTCCAGTCCCCGAAAAAAAAGGGGTTGGAAGAAACCTCGGTGTTCGTGGTGGAGCCCCTAATTAGCTCCATCTCTGCAGGAGACCCCTGGGACCTCATTAGGCTTTTCAATTAGTGCCTGGCCAGCCTGCAGGGGGGCAGGAGGAAGGACTGGGGAAGGGAGGGCGGGAAAGTGGCTGCAATTAAGCAATCGGGCAGAGGTGACAGAAGTAATCCCGAGTCCAGAAAGCAGCTGGAAAAGCTCCAAGCTGGCTCCCAGATGCTCCCAAGGTGCCCTTAACGACGCTCTGCCAGCTCCTGGCAATGAACCCCGTGGGGCTGTGGCTGAGGGGGGCCCGTGCCACTTGTTGAAAGTTTTCGACCCTTTTTCGTGGAATCAGGGAATGATTTGGGCTGGATGGAATCTTAAAGGACACCTTCTACTGCCCCAGCTCCCTCCAAGCCCTGTCCAAAGCTGGCCTTGGGCACTCCCAGGGATGGAGCAGCCAGTTCCACCCCAAACACAGCTCTGTGGCAGCTCCTCACCTGGACCAACCCCAGGCAGAGACACCAGGCACTGCCTGAGCTTTGTTTTGCTCTGGGGAGGGCAGTAGTGATGGTGTCTGTGAGTTACCAAGGACACAGATGCTCATTTCCAGTCCCAGCTCCTTCATCAACCTGGATGCTCTGAGCTCCCTGCATGGCCGTGCCCCATTGGGGGGCCATCACAAGCATGCTGGCCCCTCTTCCAGCTGTTCAGTGCCTCTCAGCTCCGGCAGGATCCAGCTGTCCCACCTCGCTCACACCGTGCTATCCCTTCCCTCTGCTGCTTACACTCCATTGTATCCCCTCCTGGCCTTTTCCCTTTCTCTGGATGGGACTGGGATACACCCTGTGAAAAGCCAATCACCTACAAAGCAGGACCAAGGCGTGGGCAGTGGCAGTGCCTCATTTCTTGGGGGACCTTGGGGCCTTGTGCTGCAAAACTGTGGGGCCTTGGTGCAGGTGTGAAAAATGCAATCTTGTAACATTTTGGGTTAGAAGGGACTTCAAGGACGACCCAGTCCCACCCCTGCCATGGGCAGGGATACCTTCCACTACCCCAGGTTGCTCCCAGCCCTGTCCAACCTGATGTTGGGCATTTCCAGGGATCCAGGGGCAGCGACAACTTCTCTGCGCACCCTGTGCCAGGGCCCTACCCCCCTCCCAGGGAAGGATTTCTTCCCAAAATCCCATCTAACCCTATGCTCTGGCAGTAGGAAGCCAATATCCTTTGTCCTGTCCCTCCAGCCCTTGTCCCAAGTCCTTCTCCAGTTCACTTGGATCCCCTTCAAGCACGTCCAGAGAGCCAAACACTACTGGGGAGTATCCCAGGAATCCTACATCCTGGACTGCCTGACTCCATTTCACCTTCTGGCTCTGAGGACAGCTTAAATAATGAGAAACATCACCTAAAACGTGTCCAAATCTGAGCAGTGGAGCCACCAGACCTCCTGGTCACACCGTCTCAAACAGAAATATGCTGGATATCTAGTTTTTTCCTACAACAAAGATAAACCCCAGTTTTCCTCTTCTAGAATCATGGAATGGTTTAGGTTGGAAAGGTTAAGAACCCTTCCAAGATTGTTCTTGTTCTTCTAATCCAAGGTTAAAGAACAACTTGCTCCAATCCATTCCCTCCTGTAGAAGTATTCCAGAGGACAAATAAAATCCAAAAGGACCCATTTTCCATGGACAACCACTCTGAATTGAGTATATTTATCCAGCTGTATTGCTGCAAGCATGATGGATATATTGATCCCATTATCTGTTCCACCACAACAGCTCCAGTGGGTTCATCCAGGACTGGAGCAATGCATCCCTGGTCTCACCTTCTTCCCTAGGAGCAGCGAGGCCAGGAGGTTTTGGTGACCAATTGCTTCTGGCAAGGATAATCCTATCCCATCTCAGTTCCAGAGCACCATGAAAGCTTTGGAACAGATGTTCCTTTTCCGTATGGGAAAACACGGAGTAAAACAAAGGAATATTCTACTGCTGAAGCCTAACATCTGTTTGAAGCTGTCTGGCTCTGGTTCAGATCTAATTCTTGTGACAAGTCTTTCCATGCCTGTAATGTCCCATGAAATCCAGTTCAAGGAGCTGTTTGTCTGCAGCCTGCTCCTGGTGCTGGGGAGAGCGGAGCCACATGTCATCCAGGCGTTCCTCACCAAAACCAGTTTCTTGGAACAGTTTCTCTCAAAAAACTCTGTTTTGCCTCTTTTCAAGCCACAGCCATGCACATTTTGGGTGACACCGTAATCCCCTCTGCCCCAGTGGTCACACAACTGTGTGACATGTGGCTGCTCCTCCTGGGCGCTCCCGAGGAGTAATCATGCTCCAGAATTTACACAAGTTTTTTTTCTTTGAAAGCAAGAAATGTAAGTAATGTGGAGGGTGGAATGGAAACACCTCCCAAATTTGGGGTTGTCTTGGGTGTGACCACAGTAAGGATGCTCTGGGCACTTGGAGGATTCAGTGACACCAAACAGTGGCATGAGCTGCACTCATGGCTCCCAGCTTGACTCTGGGAGATCTGGGATGCTCCAAACTGGGAATTTCAGCTATTCACAGGATGGTCCTGAGCTGGATGGAGAAGCCATGCTCCTGCTGGAGGTCCCACTGCTGCTTGCAAAGGCATCAGGAGCTTTCACAAGGTTTTGGGAGCTGGCGCTGGCCCCAGTTGTGTCCCCAGGGCTCAGCCAAGGGCTCATGTCAGCACCCATAGCTGGGGCCTGGTTCAGGGGTGAGATTCTGTAGTTCTGCCCAGCTCTGATATGAAAATCCTCAAATCCAGGTCTCAGATGTGGATGCCAACATCTCGCACCTCTACAAAACACAGGTAGAGCCTCCTTTGTCACCATGAAGTTCCCTTTCCCCTCCACTTGCAGACAGGTGACTGCTGCTGCTCCACTTCCTTAAAAACACTTCCCTGGTGGCTTCTCAGCACTGCATAGAAGAAGAGAAATATCACAACAGGAGGAAAAAGTGTCATTGATCCCCCAAATGCACCAAAATCCCACCAGACCCAGTAGCTATAGGATGGCCTCACCCATCAGAGATGGTTGGGATGTTGCCATTGCCATGCCTGGGAACTGGGGGACACTGAAGTCCCCAAAATGCAGGAGCAGGGCAGGTAGAGAGCAGCCAGGCTGCGCCTGGGAGATAGGAACAGGGCAGGAAATTCTAGAGGGGAATGGAACAGGACTGTGAACCCCATAAACTGTCTCCAGGCAGGTGCAGCTCCAAGTCAGTCTGTAACAGAAACAAAACTGTAAATTCCAGGGGAAAAAAATGAGGTTTTTCTCCTGTTAAAATACAAGGAGAGGGAAGAGTCCTGATACGCCCAAATATTGAACTGACTGAGGACTCCAAATGGGTTGAAAATCCATTGAATTGGTTATCTGCTGGTCCTTTTTCATCCCAATCTTTTAATCCCTGGTTTGGAAGAAGCAGGCTCAGAGGACCCAGTACACACCAGTAACTCCCACCCCCTGGCTTCTCAGGCACTTGTTCACCCAAACCCCCCATGTCCGGATGCCTGGATAACTCCAGCAAACTGTATGCTGTTGATGGACACTCCAAAATCCCCCTATGCCCATTGACAAGAGGGGATGCTGCACCCCAGGAGCAGGACTGGAGTTCCATCCCGAGGTGTTTCTCAGGAAGGCGGCAATGGATAAATAGCAAGTGCTTCCCCCACAGACCACACACAGTGAATTGCAGCTGTAGTTTTATTTCCTTTTGTGAAAAATAACAGGATTTTGAAGTGTTAAAAACACAACCCCTCCCAGGGCTGAGCCCCAGACCCTGCCCACCCTAGCACAACTGCAGGCAGGAGCAGCACCGACAAAGCAGCATCGCTGGGGGAGGATCCAGCTGCTTGCCAGGAGAGAGCTGGGGATGGCAGCAGGCCGGGAGGATTTGGGAGCAGCTGGAGGCATTCCTGCTCCTGAATTTGGGATGGAGTGACAGTTCCAGTCAACACCTGCTGTGTTTGGTGCTGGCATCACCATGCGGGTTTCATCCTTGTGCCCCACAGAAGTGATGGGCACTCAGCTCATCCCACAGAGATTCCCATCGTTGGCAGCTTGTGGAGGGTCTATTGCATTATTTTTTTTCATTTTTTTCCCTTTTTTTAATAAAAAGTCTTTAGGTTGACTGCTGGCAGCAGCTCTTCCTCCAGAGCCTCCTTCCTCCAGAGTCTGCCTCCAAAGAGTTCAGAAAGGGTCAAATATTGACCAATAATGGTTTTGGCTGCGTTTGAATCTTGATTGTGGCTTCTGCAATGTACAGTAGGGAGGGGATGGGGAACGGAGGGGGAGCAAGGCTTGTCCCTTAGTCAGCAGGTTTAGTGACCAGGGAGAGGGGCTGTGTCTGCAGCACAGCCAGGGTGGCCGGGATGGAGCCAGGAGGGGACAGGAGAGCCGTGGGGGTCACTGAGGCAAAGGGAATGGGTCTGGAGAGGAGTGAGGGCAGGCTGCTGAGGCTGGAGGAGGAGGAAGAGGAGAAGGAGGAGGAGGAGGCTTTGCTGGTGAGGATGGTGGAATGCACGGCGAGCTGAGCCCTGGCCTCGGGCTTGGTGGTGAGCGAGAGCGGCTGAGCCTGCTCTGAGTGGGTGGCAGCCGGCGCAGCCGGTGAAGCCAGCGCTGCTGATGGTGTGGCCGGCGAGTCCAGCATGCTGCCGTGGGACGAGGCCGGGCTGGTGCACGGCTTCTCGGCCGGCAGGTACGGCACACACGGCTTCTTGCTCTTGGAGGGCAGGGAGCCTGGAGGGACAGGCACAGCGTGAGGGCTGGAACCCAGCGCAGGGGGAAGCAGAGGGGGGGTACTCACTGTCCGAGTCGTGGCTTTGCTGCTGCTGTGCCAACTTCTCGCGCTTTCGTTTCTTTTTCTTGCCCTGGAAAAGAAGATTTCAGGTCCTTCTGTGACTTTTGACCACGGTGGGGGATGCTGTGTGGGTAAACAGGGCTGGCAGTACTCCAGAGCATCTGCAGGGACTCAGCATCATCACCCACTGCCCCCAGCACCCCAAACACTGTCCCCCGAGTGCAGCCAGCCCTCTCCCACCAGACAGACCCTGGGAAGGGGTGGGGGCTGGGGGCAGGAACCACACATACGTAGTTGTCCCGCGCCGACCAGGTCGGGTAGAGCTGTGAGTGCAGCTGCCGCTCCTTCCGTGCCAGCTCATAGTACTTGGCCTGCTCCTCCCGTGACAGTGAGTGCCACTGTGGGGAAGAGCATGCTGGAGAACCCACAGCCACTCTGGAAACCCCATAGCCAGGCTGGGAACCCCACATCCACACTGGAGACCCCAGAGCCAGGCTAGAGACCCCAAATGCACACCAGAAACACTGAATACAGGCTAGGACACCCAGAGCCATGCTGGACACCTCAAAGCCACACATTGGAAACCCCAAAGCTGGCTGGAATCCCTGAATCCACACTGCTGACCCTGAGGACCTGCTGCCCTGGGCTGCAGAGCTCCATCCCTCCCCATCCCAGTGCCACCCAGGTCACCACCACCTCCCTGGGCTGGCAATGACCCAGGTCTGATCCATGGGGAGAAGTGAAGCCAGGGGGTCTGAAGGGTCCCTGATGGGCGGATCCCCACCATACCCGCCGGCCCAGGATCTGGTTGATGGCAGCGCTCTCCTTCAGCGTGCACTCAGCCACCACCTTGGCCCTCATCTCCTTCATGTACAGCATGAAGGCATTGAGAGGCTTCTTGATGTGGGGCTTCTTCTCCTCCTCCTTCTTTACTGCCACAGGGGATTTCCTGCAAGGTGTGGGACCGGGGTCAGGACCCCCAGGATAAGCTCCCATCCCCACAGCTGACCCGGCCCCCACTCACGAGCTGCCTCCAGGGCTGGCGCTGGGCTGCGAGGGCTCCTGCTTGACAATGGGTGACACGATGGTGGGGTGTGGGATGCCTGAGGGGTGTAGTCCGTGCGTGGGCGGTGGGACCATGTGTGGGGAGAAGCGGCTGGACATCAAACTGCAGCGCGGGGAGAGGATAAGAGGGGCAGTCACCTCCCCACGGGCAGCCAAAGACTCCCCCAGAGAACCTCCTGGGCTGATAAATCACTTGCCTCAAACCAGTTGAGTTGGAAACCCTGAGAACATGCTGGAATCCCAAATGCACACTGGAAACCCCAAAACAATGCTACCCCAATCCACCCTAGAAACGCCAAATCTGCTCTGCAAACCCCAAATCCATGCTGTACTACCCAAAGCCATGCTGGAGACCTTGAGTGCACCTGAAAACCCCCAGATCCCACCCCAGCTTTGAGATGGTAAGACTGATCCAGCCCAAGTGATGCCCTGAGCCCATGGGATGTCCCATTCCTTCACCCGTGAGGACCAACCATGGCCTCTGGGGGCATTTTCAGCCAAGACCACCCTGATCTCCTGGGACTAGTCTGTGCCCATGCTCTGTGTGCAGTGAAGTGTCCCAAAACCCAGCACCAGCTCTGGGGTGCCCATGAGGGTCCCTCCCCCTCCAAGACCCACCTGGACATGGAGGCATTCATGGCAAGGGCTGGATATGGGTGCCGGAAGCCACCAGCCGGAATGGAGTACACAGGCTGTCCTTGCCTACAAAAACACAAGTTTCAGGGGAAAAAACCTATCCCTTTCCAGTTAATGGGCACCCTTGGACTGGTCTTCAGCTGATTTCCATCTGCAAGATTCCCAAATTTTCCAGCAGTAGGGAGTCCCTCCCTTCCCACCCTCCACAAGAGCCTGCAGCATCCTGCAGAGCTTCCAGGAAAAGTGGATTAAATGGGAGGAAGATGAGCAGGAGAAGAAGGATCTCAACTCAGCAGTAGGGCTCCCAAGATCCCCAGGGACCCCATGCCAGGGTCAGTCCATCCTTACTGTGGCACGAGCCAGCCCAGCGGGTGTGGGAGCTGCCCCACAGCTCCTGGCGACAGCGGGTAATAGGGGGGCAGCTCGGGGGGGTGCGGTGGCCGTGGGATCCCTGTGAGGGGCAGAGGGAGCAAGGAGGGAAGTCAGAACAGGGGCCCTCCAGCACCTTTCCTTTGAGTACCCCATTTCCCTCCCAGCACACTTCTTGGAGTAGCCATCTCCCACAGCACCCATCACCCCAGGCTAGGCAGAGCTGAAACAGCCACTGCAGAGCCCTGGGGGGATCCACACATCCCAACCTGACCTGTTGCTGGGCAAGGACCCCCCTGGAACCTGGCTGCACCCCCAGCCACCTCCCAGAAACTGGGTTGAGACCACCTGGGAGGCAGAGGCAGCAACTAAGGGAGAGCCCCCTATTCCCAGCACATGCCCTGCACCACCCTGTTCCCTCTGCTCCCCCAAACCTCTGGTTTGGCTTCCCCCCAACAAGCTGGTGTCCTCCAGCCCCAGCTCACCTGTCTTGGGGTCAATCTCTGGGGAGAGGTGGCTGGGTGGAGATCCTGGTGGGAAGGGCTCGTTGCTGTAGGTGATGAGCGGCGTCAGCGGGTGCATATGATGGGCGTGCTGCACCACTGGGACCTTGTTGGACTGTGGGGAGAGCAGGTGGCAGGGGACCTGCAGCCACCCTCCAGAAACACCCCCGTAGGCAGTGGGGCAGCATCACCACCCATGGGTGCCCCATCCCTAGAACAGCTCCAGGCAGCTTGGAGCAACCTGGTCCAGTGGAAGGTGCTCCTGCCCACGGCAGGATTGTGCCCCTTCGGTCTTTAAGATCCCTCCCAGCCCAAACCACCCCCAAACTCCCCGACTGCTAGGATTATGGGTGTGCTGGGAACCCACCACCCCATGCATAGGTGCTGCTCTTACCAGGTGGGCAGGTGAGGGCGAGCGATTGTCCTTCAGCGTGGCCCCAGTCGGCACATCCAGCAGTGGCCACTTCATCTGCAGGTACTGCGGGAGGGATGGTATGATGCCCTCCAAAGACCTTGGACACCCCTGGCCCTAAAAAACCCCTGTTCCACTAAAGTGCACCAGTCCTGAAACTTCCCCCCAGCTCCAAATCACCCCACCCTGCCCTCAAACACCCTCTGACCCCAAAACACCCCTCAGCCGCAAAGTACCCCCAACCCTGAAACATCCCACCCAGCCCTAAAACATTGCTACAGCCCTCCAAAAAAACCCTATCCCCAAAAGATTCCCCATCCCCAAAACTTCCCCCCAGTCCCACAGTATTCCCTAGCTCTGAAACAACCCTCTGACCGCAAAATATTCCCCAGCCTTGCCTGCATACTCAGCTGAGTACACCCCAACCCATGCCTGGTGTCAGGTTTTGGGGGGGGGGGGGGGGGGGTGTCTCCCGGTCTCCCTTTCTGGGTTAACATCCTGCTGTGACACTGGGGTGTCTCCCTGGCACCCTCCAAGAAAGGTGCTTTGCGCAGTGTTTGAGGGGACAGAGGCATTTCCTGAAGACAGCAGGAGGGAGCGTCCCTGGAGATGCCAGGGCTCAAGAATTTGGGAATGTGGCTGGAGCAGCTGCCTGTAGGAATTTCCCCAAATACAGACCTTCCTGAGCTGAGGCTGAGGCAGCTGGAAGAAAAACCCAGGAGGAGTCTGGGGGAGGCACGAACTCTTCCAGGGCTGAGGGGTTCCTCCTCCCCTTACATGGCCTCCTATCACCCCCAAAGTGTCCCATGTGCCCCCTGCAGCACCTCTGGCTGTCCCGTCTCCAGCATGCCCCTCCTGCACCCCATATCAACCCTGCATCCCCGCCTGCACCTCCAGTACTCTCCCTCCATTTCCAGTATCTCCAGCTGCATTTCTGATAACCTGTCCCTGTGTTTCCAGTACCCCTCCCCGCACCTTCATTCTCCTCCCTCTGCCTCCAGGAACCCTCCATCCCCAGCATCCCCCATGGCTCCATCCCAAGCAGCCCCCTACATCTCCAGCACACCTCCCAGCACCCTCCATCATCCCATCACCCTGCTGGTACCCATGGACCCTCTCCCAGGACTCCCTGGCACTGTAAATTCCCTAAGCAGATGAAGATTCCTCATGATCCAACCACTTGCACAGCTGCTGGCACAGGGGATCCCCAAAAACCTGCTTCACTGCCTAATCCAGGTGCCACGGGGCCACTTCTCATTCCCATCCTGGCACAAGGATGCTCCAGCACCATGCTCCCAGTGCCCCCACAGGGAGACTTTTGGCACTGCTGGGATAATCCCACAGATGCCAGGACTGGATCCACCCCCTGGCAGCTGCTTGCAGGGGCTGGGAGTTGGGACATCATGCACCCAGAGCACGCTTGGAACGTGGGTGGCCCCATGACCCCAGGCTCACCCTGACCTGCCAGCCCCACATCACCCATAGGCTCACCATCTCCTGTAGGCTGGCCATGACCTGCCAGCTCACTGTCCTCCCAGGTTCACTGTCACCCATGGGCTCACTGTGACCCAGCAAGCCCTGGGATGAAAGGAGCTGCTCCCCAAGTGGCAGCTTTGATGCACCCTCCAAATGCAGGTGATCCACAGGGTAAGGGCAGCCAAAATGTCCCAACAGTTCCATGGTCACGCTTGCAGCCACACTGGGGTGGCACTGGGGACCCCCCACCTGTTCTTAGCCAAGACCCCACATTCTGAGCACTGGATGAGACCCTCGGTGCTCCCTTACCATGTCCCCATGCGACTGTGTCCAGGACAGGGCAGGAGCTGCCCCCCCCACCTCAACGGGATCCCTGACCCCTCCAGCCTCCACCACCTCCCCATCACAAAGGGGCTTTCTGGGCTGCTCTGTAAGTGGAGAAGGCGCGAGGGGACTGGGACAGGCAGGGAGGCGGCGCAGGGGGGACGGCAGTGGGGGAAGGTTTGGGGGATAAAAGGCTGATTCTCATTTTGAGGCCACTTCAGGAGCCTGGGGAAGGGAATGGGGAAGGGAGGGGGAGGAAGAAGGGGGACTCTTTCAAATTATACAAAGCAGGGGGAGCTGGTGAATGGTTCAGTGATGATGTGGAAAAATGACCTCCCCCTCCCCTCTTTTTCCTCCCTATCCCTTTGCTCCAGCTGGGACACAGCCCCCACTGTCCCCCCATGTGGGGATCTGAGCTGCAAAACAGCAGCAAAAAAAAAAAGAGAAGAAAATAGTTGAAAATCGGTCACATTCCAGAGAGATTAGAGCCAGTCCTGGGTCCTCCTTACCAGCCAATTAAAACCAGGGATAACCCCTTCCCTGCTGGAGCTCATCCCTCTGGGAGCCCCCAGACCCCGGAAGAAAAGGGGCCAGGGGATTGATCCCCTGATGTCCAATTAAGGGCGTTCATGAGAGGATTTCCGCTCCTCTTCTGCACAGGGATCAACCCAGTTGTGAAGACTTCCCTGGGAAGGGGGAAAAGTGCCGCTGGAGGAGCCCTGGCTGGGCCTGTGTGTCCCAGTGTGGCACATGCCAACGTCGTGGAGCCTGGTGTGCCACGTCGGGGTGGCTGCTGTGTGTCTCAGGACTGCATGTCCCAGGATTGCGCATCCTGGCAATTCCACATGCTGATGTTGCATATCCCAGCATAGTTTGTCAGGGTGTCCCAGGATTCCATCACCCAGCATCTCCTGTCCCCGTGTCCTGGTCCCAGCACCGTGTGTCCCAGCACTGCCATGCGGGTGAGATGTGATTTTTGAGGGAAGTGGGTTTTCCAGGTTGGATGCACCATGTTCAGCTGTCCCAGGATCACCCATCCCAGCACTGCCTGTCCCACTGCTCCATTTTCCAGGCTCTGCAACTCATCCCAGTGCTGCATATTCCATCACTTCTCCTGATGCTCCCTGTCCCTGCACAGGCTCCTCTCTGCTGGGATCAAAGCCTCATGCTTGCTACTCACAGGCCTCATTTTGGGAGAGAAAAGGTCTGTTTGGGACCATTTTGCCAGAGGCTCTGGGGCAGAAGTCCCTTTGCTGGCTTTTCCCTTTGCCTGCAGAGGCTCCAGCCCAGAGATGGTACTGCAGGAGCCACCATAGAGAAAATCCAGGTGATCCCAGCACGCGAGTGCTTCATCCCCATCCCCAAAACCCTCCAGATGAGCTGGAAAGCACCCAGGAAGATATCCATAGGCATCTACACATTTAAGCATCCATCCTTTTATCCCAGGACAGGAGGTGGGGAATGGAGACCCCCAGTCATCCATCCTCAAGCCAATCCCTTTTCCAGCCTGAATTCCCAGGGTTTTGCAAAGTCCCCTGAGCCCCTCCAAAGACCCCCAGATTCCCAGCCTGTTTACACAGATGCAGCTGTTTACCCAGCCCTTCCCCCTCCTACCTCTGCTCCAGCCCTTTTCCCCCAAAATTCACCCCAAAGCATGCCAGGCGAGACAGGACAGGCATTAGAGCAGAAAATGGGGGTTTTGTAGGATGTTCAGTGGAGGCCCAAAAAATCTTTGTCCACGTGTGGCCACTGCAGCCCCATGTCATCCTAAGATCCAGCTTTGATCAGTGTCACTGGCTTGTTTAGGAAAAAAAAACACCTGAATTTGGCTCCAGGAGTGACAGGGAGATGGGATTTTTGAGAGAAATGGGGATTCTGGGCTCAATGCATTATCCAGTCCCTTAAAACTTTGTGATTGGGCATAAGAAGGTGGAGAAATCCTCGAATCTGCCTTGGCAGAAGGGTCTGGCGCTGCACCCAGGGATGTTGCAGATGGGGATGGCGCCAACAGGGATTGGGGGGAAGTCCCAAACTAGGGGAAAAAGGGGTGGTGGAAGGGGGGGAAAGGAGAGAGGAAAGTAGGGACCTGGCCTCTCACCCTCCTGAGACAGGATGGCATGTCCTTTGCACCCCAACGCCAAAAATCAGGAAGAAAACTCAGAAGCATCCCAACCCCACAGAGCCCATCACCCGTCCTGCAACCTCACACTGCAGCTGCCGCGTTCTGCTTCCCTGGGATAACTGGGAAGGGAAAAATCCCAATTACAGCTGGATTTATAGCCCAGGGAATGAGACATAAATCTCTCCCCCACCCCCACCATCCATCCGCTTCCCAGCCAAATAACCTCCTCCAGATGTTGCCCATGAAGACCAGGATGACAAATTCCAGCCAGGAAACTTTTGGAGAGGGTCTCCTGCATCCCCCACATCCCAGGAAGAACTCCAAAACTTCCTGGTAAGAGTTATTTTCCCATCAGGATTTCTGAAGGGTGATATGGGGGTGATGCAAGAGACATCACTATGCCCCCTTTTTAGCATTTTTTTGGGTGACACTGGCAAGGCAAAGGGTGTACCAGGTGGGGACAAGGATTTTTAGGTGAGAAGGAGGGTTTGTGACACCTTAACAACAGATGTTTTTCCATTCCCATAACACAGCCACAGATACCAGATGGGAAATGCCAATGGGGGTGGGATGGGAAGGTGGAAAAAGTGGCTGGGAGATTAAAAATAAGTAAAAAACTCCTCCATTTGGGATGAGCTTGGAATGGTGGCACTTGCACAACCTCATCTCCACCCACAGATCTCATGTCCCCACCCTGGGGATACCAGTGGCATCTGGTGAAGAACTCAGATCTGCAGAGGAAGGTGGGAGAGGGAAGGCAGGATGGGAGGGATAGGAGGCAGCAGGATGAGGCTGGAGCACTGCCAGGACACCAGTGGAGACAGAGCTCAGCCCAGAGCAGCCTTGGCACCAGGATGGCCAAGCACCCTGCACATGTGGGTGCCCCGAGCATCCCAAGCTTCACTCACCCATGAGCACCCTCCCCCCACTGAGGACCTGAACATCTCCTTCCCCTGGGTGACTCGATCATTTCATGGACACCCTGAGCTTTCCCCACCCATGAGGATTACACCAGTACACCACGTACCCTTCGCCTTTGGGTGCCCCTAGCACCCCTTGCCCCCTTGGCCATGGGGCAGGACAGGCTCAGTGCCTGGTCCCTGCCCCCTCTTCCCCGTCCCCAAACCCAGTGGCCCTGAATCCCTGAATCCTGCTGCTGCCCCGAGGCTGTTGTGTGCAGCTCCCGGCCCCAGCCTCAATTAATCCATTCATCTCCTTGCATCCTGGGGGATCCCAGCAGGAGCAGCAATCCCGCTGCTCCGGAGCCTCCCCAGAGCATCATCGCGTTGGGGCTGCAACATCTCCGGGACACCAGCTCAGCCAGTTCCCCATCCTGCCATCTCCCCTACCCTCTGCCAGAGCCCTGAGCAGTGTCCCCAGGGCTCCAGAATCGCCAGGGTGATTTCACGGGGTGAAATCCTTGCCAAAAAGCACAAGAAAAAGAGGCAAACTGGGAAGGGGTACATCACCCCTTCCTCTCCCCCTCAGACAACCTTCCCACACTCCATCCCCTTTCCCCCCAAATCCGAGAGACAGAACACAACACAAATGATGCTGGTCCCAGACCCTTCTTCCCTTATCCCTCCTCTTCCTCCATCCAGGATGCACCGGGCACCATGCACTTCCCCTCGGGTTCCTCTTCCCTCCCAGGCTCCCGCCAGCGACTTCAAGGAAGGAAAACTAATGAAAAGCAGCTGCTGGGAATTCCAGAAGGATGATGAATGCGCCTCAGTCCCGGAACAATCCCAGGGCTGAGCAGAGGCGCCCCGAGCACTTACTTCATAGCTTTAATTTGGGAATCGTGTTAGAAAAGGAGGGAGGAGGGAGATTTGGGGTGTGGGGGGGAGTGGAAACCTCCTGTAGGTCTACAAACTCCGCCCGCAGGGTAATTAGCTGAAGAGCATAATTAAGGAGCGGGATAAAGGGGCCATTGTGTGCGGCAGCTCTGCAGAGCAGGCGGGAGAGTCTGGGAGTAGGGAAACTGAGGCACGGGGAGGGCTCAGAGC
This sequence comes from Cinclus cinclus, assembly GCF_963662255.1. NCBI lineage: Eukaryota > Metazoa > Chordata > Aves > Passeriformes > Cinclidae > Cinclus > Cinclus cinclus. Next base: position 244,272 of record NC_085074.1, on the reverse strand, counting down.
CGGGAAGGACTGGATCAACCCAGCAGCTGCACAGAGCAACACGGACAAGCCAAAAAGTGTGAAAAAGCAGGGTTTTTCCTTAATATGTTCCAGGTGGGGAAGGAAGGTGGCACTGATGGAATTGGCAAATCCCAAATAAACCAGAAAATCCCTAATTAGTGCAGGAGGAAGGAGGAGCTGCCGTGGTCTGAGGATGCTGAGCATCGAGTGAGCCCCCACGCCAGAAAAATCCCCCCATTCCAACACCTCCATCCACATCCCAACGCCAAAAGTCTCCACGTTCTACCAGAACCTGACAGCAAGACCTGGTTTTTGGAGCAACCCTTTTTCCTGCCAAAAATCCGTATTTTAATCATTTTCCTTGGCAGCATTGCAGTTAAGGATCTATTTTCTTTAGGAGACAGATATGGCTCTGTATCCTCAGGATACAGGATCACAGGTGTGGCACAAAAAAAGCCGGTTAAGCCCAGGTTATGGATTTTTCCCTCATTTATTTTGGGATCGCAGCCTGCCGAGGCGCATTAATTACACCGAGGTGCATTAATTACACCGGCATGGCGTCGGGAAAGCTGTTTGGATGGAATTCCATGCCTGAGGAAGGTTTGGATTTATTTAAATCCTCACCTCCAGACTCGAATTCCTGGGGTTAAACTGGTTTTTTTTTTTTGGGAATAATGCCAATCCTGTGCATGGTCTCAGCTTTGCGGCTCAGGCAGCACCGTGCCTGGTTCCCATCCATTTCCCAAGCAGGACAAACATGCTGGGATGAGATTTTTCCCCGGTATGGATCTGTCTCATTCTGGGCTTGGGATAAAAACCCATCAACTCCAGATGATCCTGATGGAATGGTTCCAGCATCAAGGCAATAGGGATTTGCATCCATCCAGTTCATGCATGTCCAGAGCATTTCCTTTCCATCCCACCTTGGAGACGTTTGTGTTGTTGGGAGTTATCCCAAGGAGCCAAACACAGCCTCACAGATCCCCAATTCCTGACTCCCCATGAAGAAAGCCAAGCTAAAATGCTGCTTCAAACAGTAATGCCATGGTTTCCAGCAAATCCATTCACCATCAAGAGTAGATCCCCAAAAATACTCCCTGGACAGAAATTGCCAGGAAAGTGATACTGGGGACCACAGACACTTCCAAGATTCCAGGATCCAATTTGGAAATAACCCAGGAGCAAAGTGAATTCACACAGACTGAAGAGCAGGAGCATCCATCTATTGGTGCTTGGTGGGCTGGCATAGGGATGGGACTTCTCCGGGCTTGGAGTGTGGAAAGGCACTGTGTAACCAGATTTCTAAATATTTCCCAGATTTCCATAGATATCCCAGATTTTTAAAGATTTTGGAGCGGAGAAACTGCAGAACCACTGCTTTCCTGCCCGGTGTTCCAAAAAAGTTGTTTGGCTATCAGATCAGTCCTGGCATCTGTAGACTCATCCATCCCCAGGATCCACCACCTTCCTGGCCACCTCCTTGGAGCATCTCCTGGCCGTGGAGATTATTTGGGGTTTGGGTTTCTTCTCCCAAAATCTTTCTTTCCCATGCGGTTCAATCCACAGCACCTGGATGCAAAATACGAGGCTGGATGCCATGGCCTCCAGGATGCTGGATCCTGCAGATCCTCCTCCAACACTGGGGTAAAAAAAAGGAAACAAGGAAAAGATGGCTCCCAAGGCAGCCTGTGCCTCCTACCACCCTGGTGCTCTGCGTGTCCAGGCTCATCCAGAGCCTCCTGGGATGAGGGTGGGAGGTGGGTTTGGCAATCTTGGTGCTCTCAGGTGATGCTGCACCTGGCTGGATCCAGAAAGGATTGGGAAGCTGCTTCCAGCAGAGGATTGAGAAGGCTGTGCCTGGATGTATCTGGTAGGGAATTGGGGATGCTGTGTTCAGATCGATCTGGTACAGGATCAAGGATTCTGCTCCCAGGCAGCTCCGGTATGGGATTCAAGAGGCTGAGCCTGGATGGACCCAGTATCAGATCCAGGATGCTGTGCCCAGATGGATTCAATATGGGATCAGGGATGCTGTGCCTGGATGGATCAGGAACAGGATCAACGACGCTGAGCCTGGCCAGATCCAACACGAGATCAAACATGTGCCCAGTGGGATCTGGTTTTTGAGGATGCTGCACCCAAACAGATCCAGTACAGGATCAAAGATGCTGTGTCTGGCTGGATCCAGACTGGGATCAAGGATGCTCTGTCCTACCATTTTTCTGTTATGGGATTGAGGATGTCAAGTCTTGCTGGATCTGGTACAGGATCAGAGATGCTGTGCCTAGGTGGATCCAATATGTGATCAGGGACACTGCCCATCCAGTTGCACTTGGCATGATGAGGTCCTGGGATTTGGGGGATCCCTGTGCTGCCACACCATGGGAGCTCATGGAAGGGGGCTTAGTGATGGGCACAGAGCTCTGCTGCTCTCTGGGCATGAGTGTCCATGGGACCCAGTGGGGCCTCACCCAGCAGCACCACAAAATTCACCTAACCTGCCCCCAGCATCCCCAGTTCCTCCCCACACACCCCTCACTAACTTGGTTCCATGCAGAGGCCCCAGTCCATCGGAATTCAGCCCCAGTCCGTGCTTTCCCAACCCCAGTCATCACTCTAAAACATCCGGGAGGCAGCTCCAGCCCCTGTTAATTAATCCCCTTTCTGGGATTCATTAAATCATCCTTAGTGCCTGACCCCAACCCCAATCCTTTCTCATTATCTCGGATTCCTTGCCAGTGTTTGGCATCATGGTCAGTCCTGCTTCATCCCCAAAACCTCATAATCCCAAGAGTGACAAATTTGGAATATAACCTTTATCCAGCCGACTGCAAAACATCGGGATAATTAGCTTATCGGCCCTCCCCATCCCGGCACTTGCACTTCACGGCCACTGCAACCAGTTGCTTCCAGGAAAGCAAAAGTAGGAAAACCCTGAAAATATGGAAAACTCTCCACGCAAAACCAGCTGGATCCCGGTATTTCAAACCATTATAAATGCCACAATATTATTGTCCCATATACATTCCACATGGGAACACAGCTCCCTATGAATCTGGAAAAATAGTATGAGGAAAAGCATTACTGGAGCAAGAAATACACCTAAACAATCACGAGTGAGGTGTGGTGCTCCAGCCCGGGATTCGGTGGGTACCACTGCCCGGGGGGATGGGTCAGCATCCCAACCCCCCCCCCCCCCCCCCCCCCCCCCGAAGGCTCAGGCCTCCTGAGGGCTGAGAATTCCTCCCAGGATGACCCTGTAGGGCCTCCTACAGAACACCTTATGCTCCTGAAATATCTTTATATCCCTGAAATTACTTTAGGATGCTGACCAAGAAGTTGAGTGGGTTTGGGGGTCGAGAGTCTCTGCTGAGGGGAGAGGGCCGTTCCCCCTCTCTCACCTCCCCCCCCAGCTCTCACTCAATTTGCTCAATCACTTCTCCCCCCTCGGCCAATGTTGGCCCATTAACGGCTTTAAAACCTTTTTAAATGAGAAAAGAGGGAACAAGGTCAGGTTTTGGGGCGGGACCTCCAGAGTGAACCCCCCCCCCCCCCCCCCCCCCCCCCGCAAAGGGGCAAAGTGAACCAAAAATAAAGGAAATAAACCGATTTTCCTGGGGTTTTTCTTAAGCATCAGGAGGTCACTTTCCTGCAGGAGGGGCTGTGAGGCTTACCGGTAGTCTGAGGACCCGCAAAAGGTGAGGTAAGGGCTGGGGGATTGGAGAGGGTCTGGGGGGGATACTTACTGTGCGGGCTCCGCCTGGGGAGAGGGCTCCATTGGCGAGGTAGGGGCTGCCCAGCTCAGGGAGCATCAGGAAGGGGTAGCCGGGATAGGGGGGGCCCTTAAAAAAAACCCCATCTTGACGTCTGACCACTGGGGAGAGAAGGAAGAGGGGGAGGTCAGAAGGCAGAAGGGTGGGGGCTGCACCCACGAAGTGGGGCAAGGCTGGGTGCATGGGGGTGCCCAAGTCCCTTAGGGGAGGCCCCTGGTTCTTCTGGGGGTCTCAGCTTGGAGGAGGATGCCCGAGTCATTTTGTGGGATTCCTTGGTTCTCGTGGAGGGTGGTCTGCATTTGTGGGGCGTAGGTGGGTCCCTCTGGGGGTGCTTAAATCCCTTAGGGTGAGCCTTGGTTCTGTTGGGAGATCCCCACTAGGGCTGGGGAGGGGCCCGAATAGGTCCCTCTGGGGGTGTCCTTGGTTCTTCTGGGGGGTGTCCCTGCGGCTGGGGAGGGGGATCTCGGCTGCATGGCGGGAGTCTCCCGGGGGGCGGCGGCTCCCGGTGCTGGTCACGCCCAGCCCTGGCGGTGTCCCGAGCCCGGCTGCTCCGTGGAGCCATGGGGGGCACCGATCTATCCGTAGGGAAGCGACCGGGGCCGGTTACTGGGGCGGGGAGGCGGGACCTGGGGTCAGTGGGGTGCGAGAGGGGACACGACAGGAGGGCAGATACGGGGGAGGCGACACGGGAGATGAACGGGGGGACAAGGCAGATGGACACACGGGGAGCCGAGAACACGAGGGTGAGGACATGGAGGGGGGAGTTTGGGGAGCGGGGGGGTTGAGGACACCAAGGAGAGGAACGCGGCGGGCGGGATACGAGAGAACTAGACACGGGGGAGACATACATGGGGGGTGAGGACACTACTGTGGGGGGACATCGTGGGGAGGACTGGAGGACACAGGGAGGGGAGACGGGGGGCTCACACAAGGGGTCCTGCCCGCAGCCGGGGGCGGAAACAAAGAAGTTGGGAACCGTTGTCTGGTCCCGGGGGATGGGGCGGGGAGCAGGGGGGCGCCGGGAAAGGGGGTCCGGTACCTTCTGCCAGGGAGTCCCGCGGCTTCTGGAAACTTTCCCGGGGCGGCGGGGGCCGCTCCGCCTGCGGGGAGAGGCGGTGAGCGGAGCGGGGCCGGGCGGGGGACGCCTCCCCTCGGCTCCCCGCCACCCCTCGCCTCACCTCGGGGCCGGGGCCGACCACGGGACCGGGGCCCCCCCGGTTCTCGGTCTCGCTGACCAGGGAGGACTTGAGCTCGTCCAGGTCCCCGTGGGCCGAGCCGCGCCCCGCGCCCTTGTCCTGCTCCTCGCCCTCGTCCTGGAAGGCGATGAGCTCGTCGGGGGCCCCCAAGTCGTCTCCCCCCGTCGGTTCCAGCTGCGGCATCGTGGGGTCCCGCCCCGGCCCCGCCGGGCCCCGCCACCGCCGCCGCCACCGCCCGGAGGGTCGGGAATGCGCGGGGCGGCGGGGCGGGGAGGAGCCGGGATGCAAACCGACACCGGGGGCCGGGCAGGGGCTCGCACCGCCCCGCCGGGCCCGCACCGCTCCTCACCGGTCCCGCTGCCCACGGCGCGCCCACGGGACGACGGTCGGTCCCGCCGCGTCCGAGGCTACCTGCACGTCCGGGGACACCCCATCCTGTCCTGTCTCTCTCCATCCCGTCCATACCGCCCTCATCCCATCCGGGGTTCCTCCGCGTTGTCCAGGGTGCCCCAGCTGGGGTCGCCTCGTCCCTTGCAGGGTGTCACCTCCCATCCGAGTGTTCCCATCCCACCCGTGGTCTCCCCATTCCTTGCGGGGTGACACTTCTGACACATCTGAGTGTTCTCAGCTCTACTCATGGTCTCCTCCATTCCGTCTGTGCTCCTCGCACCCTGTCCAGGTCTCCCCATCATGCCCTGGGTCCCCCCATCCGTCCCAGGGTGTCCCCTCACCTCTGGCAGCTCTCATCCTTGTCCCCCATCCTATTCAGTTGCCTGCACCTTCCCTGAGTGCACCCGTTCTACCCAGGGTGCCCATCACTCCACCACTCCTGTCCTGACGGGGTGCACATATCCCATTTGTGTGACTCTGTGTATCAGGAGAGCCCACATCTCACCAGGGAGACGCTGGCCCACCATCCCACCCAAGCGTTTCACCACACCAGAGTGACCCCAGTCCACCCCAGTGCCCCGTCCCCTCCCCCAGGTAATGCTCAGAGGGATATGCCCATCCCTCCCCACCCTGGGAGCAGGGTCCTGCTGTGATGGGTCCAGCCAGCCTGGAGGACAGACTCATCCAAAAAACCTTTTTACCCTTTTTTACAGGGTGGGCTCGTTCTCCCATGACAGGCACTTGCGGGGCTGGTGGGGTGGCACCAAATGGGGCTTAATCCAGCATCACCAAACCCTTGTCTTTGTCCCATCCCATCACCCACAGCCTGACCATGAACCCCAATCTCCAGACTTCTCCAGACCCCCAACCCCTGGGGCCACCAGACTACACCACCCCCTGGCAGTCCCTTGCTCCGCGCCACAAAAGTTCTTCAGTTGCTTTGCCTGAAATACTTCATGAAAAGGCTTTTGTGCCATCAAAATCGCTGGTGACCCCAGTCCCCCCTGCCCAAGATTCCCAAGGAAAAGCAGGAGGCAGCTGTGGGGGGTCGTGCTGGCTGGCTCTTCCCAGCTCTCAGCCCTCCAGATGTTTTATTGCCCTGTATTTAATTAACATTTCCAGCCACATGCTGAATGGGGAGCTCACATCCGCCCCATCTTCCCAGACAGCTCCTTGTTTAGAGGTACATGGAGTTAAGGGCATGGATATGTCCAGGGGTCTGTGTGAGTCCCAGGATGCTAAAAAACATAAATAATCACCTTAAGTATTTTTGCCCAAATTTCCCATAAATGACATGGGATGAATCCTTAAGGTTTGAGGAGGTGGCTGGTTCCCAACAGGATATGTGGAGAGTTAACATCCCGTGCCCCCCAGCGCTCCCCAGGTGCCCCCCAACTTTGCACTTGTATGACTTCATCAATCATAAATATGGCGCTGGTAACTCTGCAGTTTTGGGGTGTTTCCCAACATTTTTGTAGGTCCTACAAACACAAGAGAACCTCCTCAATGGGTTTTGTCCACTGGGAGGTGATACCTGGTGTTCTGGGGATGATGACTGGATGAATGGAAGGGGGATCCATGGGATGGAGGGGGGATGAGAGGTGTATGGTGGGACCATCTGACACCCCAGGATCTTCAGCCACCATGAGACAGACCCTCAACCACCCCACTGTTCCTTCAGTCTTGGTCACCCCAGGAAGTCTGGACACCCTGGGACCCTCAGGTACCTCAGGATCCAACACCCACCCCAGGACCTTTGGCTGCTCTGAGACCCTTGAACACCCCAGGACTTTTGCATACCAGGACTGTCAGCCACCCCAGAACCCTTGAACAACCTAGTATCCTCAGGTACCCCAGGACCTACAGCAACACCAGGACTTTTAGGTGCCTCAGGACCCTGGGACATCCTAGGACCCTCCATCACTCCTTTCACCATCTCCCACTCCATCCCACTCCCCAAGACACATTTTTCCCTGGGAACTGGGGACACGAGGTTATTCCCACCCCCCTCCACCTCCTCAGCCTGAAGCCCCAAGGAGACAAATCCTAACAGAGAGCTGGAACCATCACTATCTCTGGGAACAAACTGGGGTCCTGGAGGGGGGGTCGTTAAACTCCTCCTCACCCTCCCGGGGCAGGAAGTGCTCGGGCCCTCGTTATTTTCCCCGTGTGTGAAGGTGGTGGGTCATGGATGGGTTGCTGCTCCCGCGGTCCCCGAGGCCGCAGGGGTGGGGGTGAGACGTCGCAGGAGTTTTGGGGAGCCTCCCCATCTCCGCGTTTTGCTGCTGTCCCAACTTTAAGGAGACTCCGAATGTGGAGGAAGGCTCCGTGGAGAAAAAGGGAACCCGATAGAGGGCCACCCCGAAATCCCCCAGCAATCCTTCCCCACGCGGTGGCAGCACGATAGCAGCCAGATGTTGGCAGCGGGAGAGGGATGGGGGAACAATGAGCCGCTAATGTCTCATTAACGCATTCTGGGGACGCGGCCGGGCGAGGGCCCACCCCCTGTCCCTCTCCCTCACCTCCCCCTCCACCTCAGGTGACCTCCTGTGTTCCCCCCGGCCTCCTCCTGCCCCCAAAGAGCACCTCTTCGGGAGGGCCATCGCCATGGCGTGGGGGGCGGGGAGGGGTGAGAGGCAGAATTTTGATGATTTGGCCTAAAATGGAGACGCATTTACACCCCAAAAAGCTTCAGGCTCCGAACTGCTTCGGTACCGGCAAACATCCCTGATGTGCCCCCCCACTCAGGTCGGGAAATGAGAGAAGTTCCCGGAAATGCCGATTTTCTCCACCCGGGGTGGATCAGGGGGTGAGGGCGTGGGGAGGGCAGTGTGGGATGTGGACGCTGTCGGGGCTGCATTGGCGCACAGAACCCCAACAACCACCTGAAACCGGATGCTCCAGAACAGCCCGGGATGGGGGTCCCTGAGAACCGCCCTCGAGGCGCGTGACCCCGAGAACCTCCATTGGATGGGAGTCTCCGAAAATTGATCTGGGACGGGGGACCTCGGAACTGGCCGGGAACAGAGCGCTCAAGAGTCCTCCGGTATGGGGCGAGAGCCGCCCCGGGACAGAGGAGCCCCAGGAACACCTGGCATGGGAGATCCGTGAGACAGCGAGCCGCGGGGCAGGGGTGCGCGGTCTGTCCGTCCGGGGTCTGTTATTCGGGGGGGTGGTCTCCCTGTCAGTGGGGGTCTCCCTATCGGGGTCTGTTGTTCGGGGGCGGGGTCTGGTATTCGAGGGGGTGTTCGCTCTGTCGGGGGTGGGCTTCTGTGGGGGCGTGGCGTATCAGGACACGGGCGTGGCCTATCCATACAGGGGCGTGGTGTAACTATTCGGGGGCGCGGTTTAGGTTCTCATGGGCGGGGCCCAGAGGGGCGGGACTGTCCGGGACTGGCCCGGGCGCTTCCGGGGCGGGGCTGGGGCTCCGTACACCGGCGGGGCCGGGGCGGTGCCGGAAGGCGGTGCCGGTAGCACCGGCGGGCGGAGCGGGCGCAGCGGGTGCGGCCATGGCGCTGAACCTGGCCAAGAACGGGCGGGCGCTGCAGGAGGCCTACGGGAGCGTGGTGGCCGCGGGGAGCCGCACGGACTGGTGAGCGAGGAGCGGTGGGGCCGGGGGTCGCTGAGGTGGGGCGGGGATGGAGGTGGATGGGGAGCTGGGAGAGGGGGGTCTGTGAGATGTTCGAAGGGATGTGGGTGGTTGGGGTGGGGGATGGGAGTGCCGGGGAAATCCAGAGGGAGGGGATGGGATGGGCTGGAGGTGTGGACCAGGAATGGGTGCGGGTGGAGCGCCTGGCAAAAAAATTTACTGGCTAGGCCGGTAGCTTGGGACTTGGGGTTTGGGGGTGTCTGGGGAGGTGTATAGGGGGAGTCGGGTGTGGGGTGGATGAGGAGTAGAAGGGCGCTTGGGACGTGGGTGTATGAGAGGATCAGGCACTGTCTAGGGGGATTGGTGAGTCTCTGGGCTGTGGGGTGGCAGGTCCCTGTGGGGCTCTGCACTTCAGAAGGAGTCGGGGGTATGTGAACACCACAGATGAGCACTGTGCTGGCTAAAAATCCCATTTCTGTCTTAATTTTAGGGCTCTGTTCACCTATGAAGGCAACAGCAATGACCTGCGGGTTGCCGGCTCTGGAGGTGAGGATTTTGGGGACTGTCCCCCTGTTTTCATAGGTCCAGGGCCTTCCAGGGCTCATCTCACTGTACCTGCCTGAGATGTCAGGGATTTTTTTAATCCCTGAGGGTGTTTTGTGACGAGGGGGGGAGCTGTATCAGCATGTCTGGTGTGATTTCAGTGTGAGGGATATGGAGCAGAGCCTCCTGGGAGCTCTACTTCTTCTTTTCTTTCATTTTCCTCCTTTCCAAAGGATCCAAAGTTTGGATCCTGTCTATTGTTTGCATCCCTGAAGTATTTTAGATCTCAGATTTAGGCAATACCACATGGTACTCCAGAGCCACTCACTCAGCCAGGGCTCCCTACTCAATGCTCTTAAAGCCCCTCATGTCCAATTCCCTTCTTCCTGCAATTCTTTTTTATTTATTTCTTATCTGCCTGCTGATTTCCACCCAAACACTAATGGCTGGGAAGTCAATGCATTCAGGAAGCAGTGCATCCAGACTGGTTCCCCACACTCAGAATTTGTATCCTCTCATCCCTCCCCAGCTTCTTCCTTAATTTCCAAGCGTTTTTTCCAGCCTGTGGAGCTCTGTGGAAATTTCTGGGATGCCCCTCATGGTCTGGTAGTGCCCATGGAGCCAGGGGTTTGGTGCTGGGGAATTTTGTTGAGGAAAACTCTTGTTGAGACACAAACGAGAATTCTGGGGAGCTGCAGAGAGTGTGCCCTGAGCTCCCCGAGGATCCCTGCTCTCCCCAGCATTCCCATCATGTCCCTCTGGGCCCGCCCTGACCGACCAGTTTCTGACTTCCAATCTTCAACTTCTATCCTGAGTTTGGAGCCAAATTTAGAGTCAAATCATAAATATTTAATGGTGAGAAGGAAATGATCCGGGTGATGCTGCAGAGCAAGCTGTGTTGGTCTCTGTCATTCCTGCCAGGGGTGACAAGGACCAGTGGCTCTTTTCCCACTTTTCAGGGCTCAGACAACCTGGCACAAGAAGGAGTTATGGTCTGGGGGAATATTTTTGAGATGAGTGTGCATTTTTGGTGTTTTTCTCCTTTCCTGGTAGTTTATTGGTGTAGTGGAAGCTATGCTGTTCCCTTTCCATTGCTCCTGCCTGAGTCTTGTGTGGGATTTTCCCTCTGGGATTCACTCCCAAGTCCTCAAACCAGAACTAAGACCGCTCTAGGTGGGTGTAACAGGGAGGGAGGCACTGAGGCAGGAGTTTCCCCATGGTGGACTAGCAGGACCTTACCCCATATAACCCTCTTGTTTCCTTCTCTACTTCCCATCTTGGAGAGGAGGAACAAGGTTCAGCCAGCTCCTCCACCACTTCTCAGCACTAATCCCACCCTCACTGAGGTGTTTCTGAACATGATTTTGTGCAGGAACGTGTGGGCAAAAGCTGCTTGCTGTCGTTAAAGCTTCTAATTGATTAGGCAGTGCAAGCAGCTGCTTCCCTTTCTCTGTCATGCCTGCACTTTGTTGCAGATCCAGGATCTTTCCATATGGGGTTTGTGAAGGCCTGAGGAAGAGGAACTGGGTGATGAAGGCTGCTGGGGATGGGAGTGGGTGAGAAAAAGGTAGGGCTTGGCTCCCAGATAATCATGTGGATGATAAATGATCAAGTTACATGTTTACAGAGTAAACACAGGGGTCTGAGACCCTCATGAGGTATGACAACTCCACATTTAATGGGGAAAATCTCTAGGGAAGACAGAGCTGGGGTGGGTTTGGCTGTTCCCACCACACTGGACTCACCCCCTCTTCTTCCTCCCGGGACAGATGGGGGGCTGGAGGAGATGGTGGAGGAGCTCAACAGTGGGAAGGTGATGTATGGCTTCTGCCGCGTGAAGGATCCCAACTCTGGGCTGCCCAAATATGTCCTCGTCAACTGGGTGAGTGGGTACGGACCTTGGCTTCACTGGGAGGGAGCTGGAGCCCCTCTGCCGTGGAACCAGAGTGGGAGAGCTGAGGTTGTCCAGCCTGGAGAAGAGAGGGCTCCAGGGAGACCTCAAGAGTCCCTTGCAGTGCCTTGAAGGGCTCCAGGAGAGCTGGAGAGGTACTCAGGCTCAGATCTAGGTGCTGCTGCCTTGAATCCAGCCCGGAGAGGCTCAGGTGAGCTGATGGTGTCTCCTTGCAGACTGGTGAAGGTGTCAGTGACGTGCGGAAAGGAGCCTGCGCCAACCACGTCAGCACTGTGGCCAACTTCCTAAAGGTCTGATCCTCCTCGTGTCCTCCCTCAGGGAGTCACTGAATGGTTTGATTGGAGGGACCTTAGACCATCCAGTTCTACCTCCCTACCACGGTCAGGGACATCAGCCCAAAAGATCCCTCTGGATATTTTCTCCTTCTTACCAGAACCCTTTTCTGTCCCTTGGGAGCTCTGGGAGCGCAGACAGGACCTACCAGGGCAGGGTGGTGGGTTTAGGGGCTCCCTGAGTGATCCCTCACCCCTGTCCTGCTTCCTCCTGCTCAGGGGGCTCATGTCACTATCAATGCCCGGGCAGAGGAGGATGTAGAGCCTGAACTCATCATGGAGAAGGTGGCCAAGGCCTCTGGGGCCAACTACAGCTTCCACAAGGAGAGCAGCAAGTTCCAGGACTTGGGGCCCCAGACTCCTGTGGTGAGTTGAATCAGTGAGGGCTTTTGGATGCCTCTGGGTAGGAGGAAGGTCTGGGACCACTATCATCCCATGATAGAAGGGGCGCCCTGGCCATTGACATGTCTGTAGAATGTTCAGCCTGGAAACGGGAAGGTTCCAGGAAGAACTTAGGGCCCCTTCCAGTACCTAAAGGGGCTCCAAGAGACCTGGAGAGAGCAGGAAGTATCAGGACAAGGGGGATTGTCATCCCACTGCCAGGGGGCAGGTTTGAAGCATGGAATCATGGGTTGGGTTGGAAGGACCTTAAATCCCATCCAGTCCCACCCCCTGCCATGGGCAGGGACACCTCCCACTGTCCCAGGGTGCTCCAAGCCCCATCCAGCCTGGCCTTGGACACTTCAGGGATGGGACAGCAACCTGTGCCAGGGCCGGCAATTCCCTATTTTTGGCAATTTGCACATCACTGGCATCACCCAGCTCTCCTTTAAATTTTAGGGCAAAGCATCAGGCTATAGGAACTTCTAAGAGAAGTCCCAGACTGTGCTGATTTGGGCTGGTTTTTGACAAGAAATGCAAAAAAGGTGATTTCTCTGTGTCTTCCTCAGGGCTCTGTGTACCAGAAGACAAATGCGATGTCTGAAATCAGGCGGGTCAATAAGGATAATTTCTGGGCCAAAGCAGAGGTGAGTGAATGTGTGCCTCAGAGTACAAAGTGTTTGGATTTAGCTGGAGATTGTTCTCCATGTGCTTATCCCCTGTCTGGGAACTGGGGAGTCCTGCCTGGAATCAGGGATCAGGAACTCAGGGATCAAGAGCTGCTGCCTTGGGATGCTCAGAGAGGAGGGGCTGAGTCTTGAAGGGAAAGGTGCTGCTTTATCTCTCATCTGGATTTGGCTCAGGGCTGCTGGGGTGGGCTCAGGGAGGGAGGGCTGGGATGTGCCCTGGCTCTCCTGGCAGACAGCTGGGCTGCATCCCAGCTCCCAGCAAACCCCACTTAGGTGAGAAAACTGGTTTTTGACCTCTCATAGAGCTGCTCTATTTCCTTCCCTTTCACCTTGGGTTTTATGGGGTTAAGCAATGATGTGTGAACCTTCTGACTGGATAAGTGCCCTGGGATCCACCGTGTGCCTTGGGATGCAGAGGGCCAGGGGGCTCCAAGCACTGGCAGTGGGACCTCCACCCCTCTGAGCCCCGATTCCCAAGCCTCTGTGCTTGTCTGTCCGCAGAAGGATGAGGAGAACCGGCGGCTGGAGGAGAAGAGGAGGGCAGAGGAAGAGCGGCAGCGGCTGGAGCAGGAGCGGCGCGAGCGGGAGCTTCAGGAGGCAGCAGGGCGGGAGCAGATGTTTAAAGCCAGATCCAGTGAAATCGAAGCCCAGAAGTGAGTGGGGTTTTAGCAATGATTCCCAGAGCCCATCCTGCTCTCTGGGATTCCTGTGGTGCCAGGTGTCCCTACCTACTACCTCTCTGAGCTGCCCCCACTCCAGCAAAGTTTATTCCTTAGGAAGTGGGGGATTGTGTCAATGCATTTCCCACTGCTGGAATTCCTTCAATCCCAGGAAATCTCTTGTAAGAGAACCACATATGAGGGGCTCTTGCTATAGCTGTGGAGGAAACATCTCCCTTGCTAACCCCTAAGGAATTTGGCTGCTTGTCCAGCATCATGCCTGAGTCTCCCTGCCCATGGATTGTGCTCCAGGACTAGTCTCCCTTTTGTTTCCCAAACCCTTGCCTGGCACCCCTGGCCCCTATTTTTGGGGTGTCAGAGGTCCAGGGAGCTCCAGGCCCCACAGGGATGACTCCAGGGAAGTCTGCCCAGCTCCCATATCAAAATGCTCATGTCCATATCCCCAAGAAAGAGATTTCCCTGGAATGATTCCCACTATTTGGCGCAGCTTCTGCCCCTCTCACCATGCTTTGTTCCTCAAGGGTGACCTTCAGCACCTTGTCTGGCCCTGTAGTGAGTGGGAGCATTACCAAAGTGAGGGATGGCCTTCATGTGCTAGTCCCAGGGACCTGGAATAGTGGAGTGAGGTCTCAAAGCCTCAGTTTTAACCCATTTGTCCCCACAGGAGACTCCAGCAGCAACAGGAGGCTGAGAACAGGGACAGGGAGGAGCAACAATGGGTGAGCTCTTGTGTTGGCCCCAGGCGAGGTTTATTCATGGTGGAGGGCATGATAGGGAGCTGGGACAGGGCAAGTGGAAATGGCTTCAAGTTGCACAGGGAGGTTTAAGTTGGATATTGGGAAAATTCCTTCATGGAAAGGGTTGTCCAGCTTTGGCACAGCTGCTCAGGTTAGTGCTGGCATCCCCATTCCTGGGGGGATTTAACAGCTGTGTGGATGTGGCACTTGGGGACATGGGTTAGTGGTGGCCTTGGCTGTGCAGGAGGATAGTTGGACTTGATACTTTCCAAGGGTTTTTCTAACCTAAATCATCGCGTGATTCCATGACACTAAGTCCTTGTTCTCAGCCCAGAATTCCCCCATTTCCTCCCCATCTACCCTCCATTACTGCATTGGTTCCTTGGGCCCAGAGGGGTCTGAAGGGGGCAGATGGTTCTGGCAGGAATTGGAGGGGGCAGGGGGCTGGTCTGGAGGGGTAGCTGATTGCCCAGCCCTCTCCTGTGCCACAGAAGGAGCGGGCCGAGGAGTACGAGGCGCAGCAGTGGAAGGGCGTCAGGAGAAGCGAGTCAGTGGAGAAAGCCCAGGTGAGGAGCTGGGGCCCTGAGCCCCTGGCAAAGGGGGGGTAATTCTTGACTCTGCCTCTCTGACTGGGCTGTGTGTCCTCCCTGGGCAGGAGGCCGCCACACTGATTGCGCAGAGAGCCGTCAACCCCCGCGACATCTTCAAGCAAAGGGAGAGAGCGGGGCCAGGGGACACAGGCATGCCAGCACAGCCGGGTATGGCCTGGGGACATGGGGAGCATGCTGGGGGTAGGTCCCAGTCCCCACTGAGTCTCTCTGCATGTGGAGGGGTCCTAGTGGGGCAGTGATATTGGGAGGCCACAGTTGGAGCTGAAAATGGGCAGCTCTCACCGCACTGATATTCTCTGCTGTGTCCCAAACCTGGCTCCTGCCATTTTCCAGGGTGTGGCTCTAGCCAAGTTTTAATCACAAAGATTTCCATATTCTGATTCCCCTTCTGAGCCTTAAAGGTTTGGGTTGTTTTTTTTTTTTTATTTTTTTTAAATCAGAGTTCAATATGTTAACACCAGCAAAAACACAACTATTTCAATCTATCCTGACTGAATGAAATTTCGCCCAAATTTTTGAACTGCTCCAGCCAAGCAGAATCTTGTGCTGTTAGAAGAGCCTGATCTGATCTCTCAGATATAAATCAGGAAGTTTGCAAACTAGAGCTGAGAGTAGGTGAGGAAGTAGCTGTGATGAGCGCACGACACCCCCGGGTGACTGCCTCTGCCTCCTCCTCCTCTGCCAACCCCCTCTAAAGCACCTTAAATTGATTCAGAACAATCACTTATCACTTTCACTTGGTGATAGGAGCATGAATCCCTACTTCTTTGGGCAGGCAAGCAAGCCATGGATGGGAGAGGAGGGAATGCCACTCTTGGAAAATGTATCTTTTGATGGTTAGACATCACGGGGAGAGACTGAGGTATTTCATTAGGATTTGATGGTTTTCATGGATGAAAGGGAGATAAATGCCCTGAAATTGATCAGACACAGAGATAAGGGTAGGCAGGAGTCTTGGTGCTGGTAGTGCTTGTCTGGGAATTCTCCTCAGCTTTTGTTTGGTTTGGAGGTGGAGGTGAGGAGATAGCAGTGCACTTGCCTCCTGCCACAGGAAATGCATTGGCAGAAACCAGTTTGCATCATCCCCTCCCAGTTTCATGTCTGTGGAGTTCAGGGTGCCCCAAAAGTCACCATGGAAAGCCAGAGGCAGGACTCTCCAGCTCTTCCTCCATATAATTTTTTTTTAGATTTTCCCTTGGCTGCTGCTGTAACCAGTTGTTGCAACTTGTTTTCCACAACCAGGGTTAGACCTGGAAAGTCCTGCTTGGGAGGGTGACCGAGCAATACCTGTGGGTGCATAGTCAGGCTGGGAGCCCCCACCCTGGGCTGACCAGCTCCTGCAGCCCCCTCAACTCCTTTTCCAGGGAAGCTCTGCAGCCCATTCCTGCAGAAGGAGATGAACTTTATACCCAGTTCTGCCTCCCCCAGCTGGAATATTTGGGGGTCCCCACCGGGCTCCCCAGTACCTGCCGCAGGTACATGCTTGGCTCCCTCCACTCCCCAAGGCTTTTCTCCTTGTCTTTCCAACTAGATCTCACGAATTTGGGCATTTTGAGGCTGGGCTTGGAGATTCCGTTTGGCTTTCCCCTGGGCTTTATCTCCAGCCAGGGCTGAACATGAGGATGATGATGGTTCTTGCTTGTCTTCAGCTGAAGGCTCAGGGGGATCACCCATATGAGGATGATTCCTGCTGGAATTCATGCTTGGATTCATGCTGGAATTTGTCTCCATGCACCCCCAGCTTTCCTCCAGACCTGCCACAGGGGCTTTGACAGTCAGGCTTGCACTTTGCCAAAATGCCCCAAGGCCTGGTCAAGGAGGCTCCACCCCTGTGCAGGGGTTTCCCTGTTCCAGAGTTAGACTGGGTTGTTTCCTTGTCCCAGTAAAGTACACAGGCATGGAGAGACAGGTCAAGAGGGTCTAGCTTCCCACTGCCAGAGGCAGGATTAGATGGGATATTGGGAAGAAATTTTCCCTATGAGGGTGGTCAGGTTGCCCAGAGAAGCTGTGACTGCCTCAGGATCCCTGGAAGGCCAGGTTGGATGAAGCTTGGAGCAACCTGGGACAGTGGAAGGTGTCCCTGTCCAAGCACTTCCCAGTGGTCTGGGGGAGGAAGCAATTCCAGAGAAGGCCTGGCTGTGCCCAGAGGGTCTCCCCATGCCCTGTAGGTGGCACCGGGGGCTGGCCCTGTTCCTGAATCATGGAATCACAGTTTGGTTTGGCTTGGATGGGATCTCAGAGACCATCTAGTTCCACCTCCCCTGCCATGGGCAGGGAACCGGGAATGTGCTGGGGCCGGGGTCAAGCTCCCATGTCCCCAGGCCACTGTCACAACTAGATGCTGCTCTTGGCCAGGACCTCTGCTCTAGCCCTTCCCCTCCATGGGAATTCTTTCATCTTGAGCAAGTTTATCCCTTCCCTGTCTCTATTCCCTTCCCTATCAGAGGTAGATCTCTCCTTTGTCCTTTCTGATCTCACTAAACCCCTGCTCATTCCATCCCATGTGCGTGTTCCATCCCTGGCTGGGCAGGAGACCCAGGGGACACCAGCTCACAGCAAGAATGTGGTGTCACTCCAGCTTGGGGCAGGAGCCAGATGAGGGGACAGGGCATGGTTTTGGTGACAGATCCCTTGTTTCTCCTCAGGACCGGACTCTGGATACAATTCTGGTGTCGCAGGGTCCCACATAGAAGAGAATCTGTATGAGGAGTCCCCGGAGCCCTCGGCCATCTACGAGGAGCCACCTCAGGTGAGTCTGGGGGGCAGGGAGCATGGCATGCTCCCCTTGGAGCATGGCTTTTCCCACCCCCTAGGATGAGCCTGGAACACTTTTCAGAAACTATAATCGTAGGAAAAAAATCACTTTGGTGGAAGCCCAGAGCTCAGGTGTACTCAGGATGCCCCCGTGTGGCAAAGAGGGTGCTGCTATGTCCCTTCCCAGTGGGAGACACTGGTACTGAGTCCCTGGCCCTCATCCTGCACCCCAGGGCTGCTCCAGCTGTTGTCAGTGCTGCATCCCAGAACCAGTGAGGGGAGAGGATTCATCAGCCTCTTCCAAAGCTGCCTCCTCTTTCTCCTGCTTCTCTGCACATCTGGACCCAGTGGAGTTGGCAATCCCAGCTATTTCTGGTGCACTCCAAGATTCTCCAATGGCTCATCCTGGGGCTGTGCTGTGCTTCTGTGTTGCCCTTGGAGTTGTGGGGCCCCTTTGGTTTCTTTCCTGCTTACCAAACCATCAGCATTCCAAACATTTTCTCATTCTGGAATTTGTCTGGAAGTGCCCAGCAGGTTCCAAAGGATTCCAGGGGAGATGGTCTCAGTGATCCTCTCAGCTTTTCCTGAGGAGAGCAAACCACAGCCAGCTCAGGCTCTCACAGAAATGTTTCTGAAGCTGGAGTTTATCTGTTGGGGGATGAGCCTCTGTCCCAAGGGACCAGAAGGGTTGTTTGCCACTGGTCTCCAGTGCTTCCACTGGAATGAGATCCCAAGGGATTGGTGTTGAGACAGGTGGAGATATGGCTGTTTGGCTAAAAGCTGGTTTGCTCCTGTGGCAGGCATGTGGCACAGCTTCTCTGGAGCCTATGTTTTATTCCAGAAGGCACCCTAAACTTCCAATGGGTCTTGGAGACCTCCAACAGGTCTCCAAGTCTCGGGGGGTTGATGGACATTTCTAGGTATGGGGCATTGTTGTTCTCTTCCACTGTTCTCCCAGTAATTCCTGCTCTCCTCTCCTTCCTGAAGGAACAAGTTGACGATGCCAAATATGACTACAGGGTGGAATACCAGGAGCCACCAGACTTGGCGGGGAAGGGGCTCTGTGCCCGGGCACTCTATGACTACCAGGCTGGTGAGACCCACAGAGCCACTGCCCTGTGTCCTGTCCCTCCAGACCCTTGTCCCCAGTCTCTCTCCAGCTCTCTTGGAACCCCTTTAGACATTGGAAGGGGCTCCATGGTCTCTCTGGAGCTTTCTCTGCTCCAGGCTGGACATTCCCAGCTCTCCTAGTGTGTCTCCAGAGCAGAGGGGCTCCAGCCCTTGGAGCACCTCCATGGCCTTCTCTGGACTTGTTCCAGCAGCTCCATATCCCTCCTCTCTTGGGAACCCCAGAGCTGGGGTAATTCAGGTGATCTGACCCTGCTCCCCTTATCTGTCCCATGGCAGCTGATGACACCGAGATCTCCTTTGATCCTGAGAACATCATCACTAACATTGAGATGATCGATGAAGGCTGGTGGCGCGGCTATGGCCCCGATGGTCACTTTGGGATGTTCCCTGCCAACTATGTGGAACTGATAGAGTAGAGAACTGGTTCTTGGGGGGCTGACGGGGGGGCTCCAGACCCTTGGGACTGCTCCAGACCCCCGAGACCACTCAGCTCCTGCCTGATTCTTCCAAATGCCACATGGCTTTTTCTTCTCTGTTTCTCTCTCTCTCAGTGAAGTGCCATTCCCCAGTCCCTCAGCAGTGGGCCTCCCCCAGGCGCTGCCTCCCTGTCCCTCACAGCTGCCCTTGGGTGGGTGAAGGAAGGGTCCCATCCCACCCTGAGCCCACAGTGCTGGTCTCCCCCTCCTCCTTCAGCTTTGGAGTGGTAAGGAGGGTGTGAAAAATCCCTCATAGGAATTTTCAGGGAACAAATTACCTCCCCACTATGCTCCCTCCCACGCCGTGACCTTGGACCTGCTGCAGCCACGCTGGAGAAGCCACTTTCCCAATTTTATTTCATTGGAAAGGCTCATCAGAATAACTGTGGAATCCTGCAGGGCCTGACATGACCAGGAGAGGTGAATCCTGGCTCTGTTCCCTGCCACCCTGAGCACATTGAGCTTGCCATGTGTGATCTTGTGTTCCCTTCCCTCACCCCAAACATGCTCGGGGGATTTGAATCGGGAGTGAATGACTTTCCCTGCAGCACAGATCCAGCCAGGCTGAGTGGGTGGGACCTCCCTCCCCACCCCCCCCCCCAAACTCACTGTGAACAAGGAAAAGCCCAGTGCAGCCCCTCCCCCACACGGAGTTTCCCACTCTGGTGTCACTTCAGGAATAGAAGGAGAGAATGGGCTGGGGAATCCCAACTCACCCAACCCTCCTGCCGGTGCAGGGGGAGACAGTGGCTTCTCTGAGTCCCTCTCCCACACTCCTTCTTCTCCTTGCTTCCCCCAGGCCCTCCCCAGCTACAATAAAAGGGCTTTTCTTTGGTGATGGATGTAGCAGGATCCTGGTGGGAACTGGGGACGAATGCCAGGGGTTTGGTGTCCATAATGCCAGACATGTTATCACACCAGGTTGTCGTGAGCAGGGGCCAAGGAGGGTGACTAGGGACATAATTAGTCTCAACACTAATGATCTGGGTTTAATGAGGGAGGAAGCAGCCTGCAGTGGTTGGGTCCTAGGGTCTGGGTGGCCCCTGGGTGGAGAGGGGCTTTCTGGCTGTGGCTGGTGGTGCTGGTGGTTTGAGGACACTGAGGATATTGGAGGTGCAGAGACTGTGGAGAGAGTAGAGGGTGGACTGGAGGTACACTGGAGGTTTGGAGACATGAGGGATTTGGGGACACGGGAGACCCAGTGACAGCCAGATGGGTGCCACAGGCCATCTCCCACCCTTCCCAAACACACAGGGTCAGGTGGTCACAGAAGGACCTGGGGACATTGTATGGCCATGGGCATCACTCCATGGGGCAGAGAACTGATGACACACATGGCTCTGCTGTGTGCCACATAGAGTGGCGTCACACCAGCATGCTGGGGACACTTCATCTGCTGCACTGGCATTGTCCTGTCCTGTCTGAGTCCCCTCATGCCTCCCCACACCCAGGGTAGTACTACACCCATCAGGACATGGCACTGTCCCTTTATTCACCAGGACCTGAGCACAGGGGTAGAGGTGTGGGCACAGTGTGGCACAGGCACATGAAAGAAGGTGGTGAGGACATGCAGGTGGCAAAGCTGTGGCAGCAGTGTGGGGGGCAGTGACTTGTGGGCATGGCATGGGCTTGGGATGGTATGGGGACAGAGATGAGCATGGGGTTGGCAAAGGAATTGGGATGAGGGGATGGCATAAGGGCAAGAATGAGGTGGGTTTGGGTATGCTGAGGAGATTGGGGTAGCATGGGGATGGAGCTGTCAGAGAGGGCAGGAGCTCGGGCATGGTGTGGGCATGGGAATGGCACAGGAATAGGTCTTGGGCATGACATGGAGGTGAGCCTGGCATGGGCATAGTGCAGGCAAAGACACAGGGACATCACAGCAGTAGAGATGGCATAGGCTTGGTATGGTATGTCAAGGATGTGATGCACAAGGATGTGAATGCCAACAGCATGGGGATGGGATGGGCAAAGGCACAGGGACAGGGATGGCATGGTGGCAGGGACAAGCTGAACAGAGCATAGCCATTGCTGGAAGCTGATTACAGCTGCACAAGCCTGGTCACACCCTGCGTCAGGCCCCCATGGGCCCCTGCTGCTCATTTCCAGCTGGTGAAGAACTGCTTGAAGAAGGGTGTCTCATGGCCCTAGGACAGGATTTCCACCTGTGGGGACAGGGACAGGTAGGGGACAGGGATCAGGAGGAGGTGATGGCTCCCATGCCAGCCCTTGGGCACCCCTCCCCACCTCACCCCACCTGTGTCTCAGGTGGGTGGCCCATGTGAGCGATCACCTCCTCAGCCACCCTCAGAGTCACCTAGTGTTCCCCCTTGTTGGCCTTGTACCTTGCAGAGGGGGATGACAGAGCCACTCTGGGGACAGTCCCTATCTCTGTGTCACCCTCTGTCCCCATCCCTGGGCAACTTTCCAGACGAAGACCATCCCACCAGCAGCACTGTCCAACACAAAGCAGTCATCAGGGCAGAACAGGCTCATGGCCACCTTGGTCAGGTCCATGCACCCTGTTGCATCTGACACCTGCCCATGGAGGGGACCTCACTGCGGGGTCGCCTGAGGCCTCTCCAGCCCAGTGTCCTCTCCCTTGCATTGAGCCACTCTGGCAGTGCTCATCCTTGCCTGCTCCAGGGGCTCTGTGGTATCTCCTGGCCATGCTCAGCTCTGTGTGGCTTTCCTAAGGGTCACCAGAGCGTCCCTGGGCCATGTCCAACCTCATGTACTCTTGGGGGCAATCATGGTGTACCTTGTCTGTGCCCAGCCTCATGTACCTCCTATGCCCACCATGGTGACATGGACATGGCATGCCCAGCCCTGGTACCATTATGGTGTCCTGCTGTGTCGTTCTCTTGTAGAGGACATCCCGCGCCCCTGTTGCTCTGGTCAGCCACCACGTCCTCCTCAGGGCTGCCCTCCTGCAAGGGGAGCTTGGGTCCCAGTACCTGCTGGGAGATGAGACTGGGGGGTCACAGAGCCACCCCAGGGACACACACATGCCCCTCTCTGCCAAGTGGGGACATACCTGGACCATCTCGGGTGGCTCCTTGCCATCAGCCACAATCTCCAGGCATGCTTTGCCACCCTGCTCACTGTCCCAGAGGGCAGCAGCCAGCTCCTGTGTCCTGCTACGCTCCAGGACATTGATGAAGGTCTGGGGACAGGGAGGGGGACAGTGGTGATGGAACTGCCCTATGGTGGCCCTCAGCCCACCTCACCCAGGCTGGGGATGGAGCAGCCACTGGAGCTGAACCTGAAGGAGATGCCATGATGGGAAGAGGGACACTCCAATGGATGAACAAACATGCCAACCACCCAGCATCCCTATGGCTAGGGAAATGCCCCAGTGGCCACTTCTGGGAGTGACCAGCACCCCAGGGGCGCCATCATGCTCAGCGAGGATGAAGCAGAGTGCTGAGGGCGCAGAGAGTCTAGGGGTGATGCTGGGCACCCCTCTGGCGTGCTGGGAGCCTGGTGGGAATGCTCAGTACTGGGAACATCCCGAGCATCCCTGGGGACCTCCATACCTGGTAGGTGAGGCTGCGGGGGAAGCAGTCCATGAAGAGGTTGGACTCATTGCCCTGCACCTTGTGGTGGGTGACAGGGTGCTTGCCCAGCAGTGAGCTCAGTTGGGTGGAGAGGAGGACGCAGGTGCCCTGCTCATCGTGCAAGGAGTCCTGGCCTGAGGGAGCCAGGTGAGCACCCACCCCCACCTGGCCTGCACCATCACACAACCACTCCATCCCCCCGTGCTTACCCACCCACAGGTGAAGTGGGCTTGCACCTCCAGCCCATTGTGCAGAACCAGGTAAATGTTCCCCGAAAAGAAAACAAAAACGCCCATGGTGGCCTCGAGGACCTCCACTGGCTGCTCCACCTGCCAGAGTGCAGCCCCAGGCTGGTGGCACCAGGGCCGAAAGGGGAACCACTGTGGGGTGGTGGGTGGGGTCAGATGGGAGCAATCAGGGGCATGGGGGGGAGTGGGGAGGGCGTACCTTTTGGGAAGAGTGGTGTGCATGGTGGTAGGGCTGTGGGGACAGAGAGATGGATGGCCAGATAGACCTGTGGATGGGGAGACACCGTGAGATGGTTGCAAAGGATGGAGAGCCAGGAGGGAAGTCAAGGTCACCCCAGCAGACAGATTAATACCCAGAAAGACAGATGGATGCCCAACGGACACCGGAAGAACAAGAAGACTCCCTGATAGACAGACATCCAGAAGGGCAACTGGATGCCCAGATGGACACCTAGAAGGACAGACAAACACCTGAATGCACACATGGACACCACATGAGGTAGATGGACACCCCAGTGGGCAGACAGACACCCAGAGGATGGACAGACACCCCTACATACAGATGGACACCTATGGGTAGGGGGAGACTTCCGTGGACAGACAGACAACCCAATAAATGGACACCTAGGAAAAAGGACAGATACCCCAACAGCCAGAGGTGTCCTGACATACAGCTAGAAGGGTAGATGGGCACCCCGTCAGACAGACAGACCCCACGGGGGCGGGATGCTCCCAAGACAGACCCGCGAGGAGTACAGCCCATGACGGACAGACGGACAACCCGACAGCGCCTCCCTCCGAGAGAGCGACGGACGGGCCTCCGACGGACGAACGGATCCCCAAGAGATGCCCCGACAGCGCCCGGCTCCGTCCGATGCTGCGGACGATCCACCAGTCGGAAGGCGCCTGGAGTGACTCAGGCGCAGGAAAAGGTGGGGACAAGGATGGCGAGTGAGGGCGGGGAATGGGGGGGCGCCAGGGCTGGGATGCCCCGGAGGGAAAATGTGGCCTCGGGTGCGGCCCCTCGCACTGGAGGTGGGGGGGGGGGGGGTGTTACTGAGCCCTGGGACCCCCACCCTCCTGAGACTCGCACCCTCCTGGAGACCCCTTCTTCATGGGACACCCTCCCTGCCTCCACATCTTGATGGGACCTCCACCCCACTGGGATCCGTCTTCACACTGGTGGACCCTCCACAATTCCGCGTACCCTCCTGAGGAACTCCCTCCTCCTGAACACCTCCTCAATGCTGTTGGACCACCACACTCTCAGGGGAACCCCCGACCCCATTGCTGGGACATCCATCCTCCTGGACCCACTCTGGGATCCCCATCCCGCCGGGACCCTCATGGGACCCCCCCCACCCTGATGACACCCTACCCCATCCTACTGGGACCTACCCTTTCCAGGACCACCCACCCCTCCCAGCAGCCCCATCCCTTCTGTGCCACGTGTGGGCCATTCACCCTAGGGTCCCAGGCCTCTGCCCCCCTGCCAGGGGCTGGGGCAGCTCTGGAGGTCCGGGTAAGGTGGCATCGTAATTGGGAAGGGGGGTACTATACTGGACGTGAAGATTATACTGGGAGCTGTAGTGGGTGGGCTGTATGGGGGTGGAGCTGAACTGGAAGGGGGCTGTAGTGGCTGAGGGACTGTACTGGGTCGTCTACAGGGGACTGGGATTGGGGGGGCTATACTGGGAGCTGTTACTGGTGGGGGGATTTGTACTGGGAATGAGAGGGCTGTACTAGGGGAAGACTATAGTGAGGGGAGGGAGGGGAATTCTACTCGGGGCTGTGCTGCGGGAGCCATGACAGGCTGGGGAGACTGTAGTGGTAGTGAGAGTGGAACTGGAAGGGGGGGCATTCCTGGGGGCTGTGTGAGGTGGAGTAGGGGTTGCAGCAGAGGCACTGGGAAGGCACTGGCAAGTCACTGGGCTGCACTGGGAGACACTGGGAAAGCAGGTGGGGCTCCCCAACTCCCGGCAGGCCCCAGCATTGCTGGACAGTGAGTCATGGCTGGGGGGGGCACGGGGGGCCGTGTGTGACGAAGCGGGGTGGGGGGGGGTGGTCACGCATGTGACGATCGCGGGCTGCCTGAGCTGCCACGTGGCCCTGCTGCCACTGCGGCCCAGGGAGCCTGCAGGGCCCGGGCGGGTGGGGGACACCCAGTGCACCCCCAGCATCACCCCCTGCACCCCCCAGGGGGCACCAGCCCCAGCCTGAACCTCAACCCTGCAAGCGGGGTCTCGGGCGGATCACACGGGTAATGCGTGTGTAGTGTGCGCAGAGCGTGTGCACTGCATCCCCAGTATGTGCTTCCTCCGTGTGTGGCCAGCCCAAGGCGCTGCCATGCGTGTACAGGGTCTCATGTTCAGTGTGTGTGTACCATGTGTGTTCTGAGTTCCAGGTCCATGGTGTGGTGTGCGACCCATGTGTGTGTATTCTGTGTGCATGTGCAGTGCATGTTCTGTGGGCTATGTATGTCCCGCATTCAGTGTCCTAACACGAGCAGCATGTCCGTGTGCTGCTCCAGTGAGGTGGTTTGTGTGTGCTGTGCCCGCGGTGTCACGGATGCAGTGGGTGTGTGCCCGGTCCCCGTGTGGCGCAGCGCTGGGGTGTGAGGCGCTGTGCCTGTGTGTGCTGCAGCCGCGGGGGTGCCGGGGGTACAGGGGGTACCGGCGTGTGCCATGTGCCCGCCTGTGCTAGGGAGTGCGGTGTAGGTGCCGCTGCTGCGGGGCAGTGCCAGCGCCCGGGCTAATGCCAGCCCTGAGCCCAGGCCCTACACGGCACGTGGGGCACAGGTGGGGTTGGTGTGGTGGCACAGGGTCGGTGCCAATGCCAGCCCCGGTGACAGTGCAGGTGCGGGTGCTTGCGCGGCGCGGATCCCCGGCAGTGCCACTGCCAGTCCCGGTGCTAGTCCCGGTGCCACTGCCAGTGACGGTGCCAGGCAGCGCCAGTCCCGCGCAGTGTCAGTGCGGGTACCCAGCAGTCCTGGCCCCTGTGCAGTCACTACAGGGCCGGCGACAGTCATAGTGTCGCTGCCCGTCCCGTTCAGTGCCGTCCCGGTCCCATTGAGCGCTAGTGCCACCTCGGTGCCGAGCGGATCCCGCCCTCGGCTGCAGCACCGCCCCCAGCCCGCCCGTCCGGGGCTCTCGGGACTCTCGGGGAGCGGGGTCGGTGGGGAGCGCGATGGTACCGGCGGGGCAGCCCCCCTCCTGCCTCCTGCTGACGGCCGCGCTGCTGCTGCTGCTGCCGGTACCGGCACCGGGGGCAGCTCCGGGCACCCCCGCGCTCACCGACGCCGAGATCGAGGAGTTTCTGCGGGGCTTCCTTGGAACCGAGGACGGCGGGGACCGGGAGGGCACTGAGCTGGGCTTCGGCACTCACCTCAGCATCGGCACCGGCACTGGTGAGTGATCGGCACTAGGATCCCACGGGGAACGGGGGTGGCGGGATGGGGGGACCCCCCCAACCCGGCCCTGCCACGCCCACCCGACCTCGGGGTGGCTGCCCCCCCCCCCCCCCCCCCCCCCCCCTTCTGTCCCCTCAGGCTCTCCAGAGTCGTTGATGGAGCCTGAGAAACCCAGGAAAGGGAAGAAGGAAAAACGCCCTAAGAAGCCCAAGGAGAGAGCCCGGGGCCCAAAGAAGGATAAGGACAAGGACCGGGACAAGAACAACCCCCCCAAGAAATCCAAGGAGAAGCCACTAAAAGGCTCTGAAAAACCTCCAAAAGGCTCTGAAAAACCCTCAAAAGGCTTCAAAAAGCCCAAGGAGAAGATAACCAAGGCCACCAAGCCCTCTGGCAAGAAGCCACCAGTGCCACCAAGCCCCGCCACTGAACCCCCTCCAACCCTGCACCCCTCACAGGGCAAGGAGGATGAAGAAACACCCAAGTTTCGGGAGCCGTCACACAACAAGGAGGAGAAGGAAGAGGAAGATGGAGGTGTCCAGGGTGAGTTTTGGGGACACCCAACTTGCCACTAGTGGGGTTGGGATGGGTGGTCTCAGCACAGCAGAGCATCACCCCACATCCTGCTCAGCAGCCTTGGCAGCACCCTACAGCTGGCTGGGCTTTGTCCCGTTGAATTTCCCCTCTGTCCCGCCACTTTCTTTCCCATGGGATTTTCTTCCCACTGTGGAGCTAGGGGAGGCCAGGACAGGGGCTTGGGGAAGCCATGCCAGCCCCTCACTCTGTCTCTGTCCCCAGGAGAGCTAGAAGAGCCACCAAATGAGCGCTGGGAACTGGGCTGGGAGGGCTGGAACCCTGAGCCCCAGCCAGGTGAGTGCCCAGTTCCCCAGGGCCACCACCCTTGGGGGGTGTGTCTTGGGGACACTCCTCTGCACCTTGGGGCTATCTCCTTGTGTCTTGGGACCACCTCCCTGTCCCCAAATATCACTTTCCTGCACCCCAGTGCCATGTCTCAGCTCCCTAGGACCATGTTCCTGTAACATGGGCCCCCTCCTTGTTTCCAAATGCCACCTTCCTGCACCCCTGTCACCTTCCTGTGTCCCAACACTATCTCCCTGCATCCCAGTGCCATCACCTTGCATGCCAGGACCACCTCGCTCCTCCCTGGTGTCACTTCCCTGCACCCCACTGCACTCTGGACTAATTCCCCCTCCCAAGTGTCACCTCCTATGTGCCCCAGGGCCATCACTCTTATATCAGGCCTCCTTTCTATTCTCAAGTGCCACCTCCCTGCTCCCTGTTGTCCTCTGCCTGCACCCCAGTGCCAGTCTGTGCCCCTTCTTCATGTGTCCCTTCTCCATAGAGGTCCCCGAGGAGCCGGAACCCCCGACTCTGGACTACAATGAGCAGCTGGAGCGGGAGGACTATGAAGATTGTACGGTGCTGGGGTGTGGGTGGGGCAGCCACCAGGGCCCCTGGACTGCAGCAGAGGATGGAGAGTATGTCCACCCCGCTCTCACCACAAATCCACCCTCTGTGTCCCCAGTTGAGTACACCCGGTGGCAGCAGAAGCCCCCCAAGCCCCCAAGCAGGAAGAGACCTGAGCGGGTCTGGCCCCAGCCTGAGGAGACACGTACGTGGCAAGATGGGGACATGGGGGCCTGGCATCACTCAGGGTGAGGTTGGGGGACAGTCCCCAGCCTTGGGAACCCAGGGAAGCCGCATTTTGGGGTAGCCTGGAGCTGGGGTGAACATGGGAACAGCATAAGGTGTGCAGGGGCCCTGTAGGGGTGTGGGGATCTCGTGGTGGCACGGGGTCCTGTGGGAGGTAGAGGGGTCCTGTAGGGACACAAAGAACCCTGCAGGGACAGGGGGACCTTGTGAGGGCATGGAGAACCCTGTAGGGACATGGAGCTCCCATCGGAACATGTGGGACTCTTGGGGATACACTAGAAGTGTGGGGATCTCCTAGGGGCACGGGCACCCCAGTAGGATACAGAGGGGTCTGGTGGGGACATGGGGACTTCACGGTACATGGGAACCTGAAAAGGAAATCTGGGTTCCAGAGGGGCATGCTGACCCCATAGGGGACAGAGGGCATGCTGCAGGGACATGGGGACCCCCTCATTGCCTCCCCATCTCCAGCACAGTCCTTTCCCCCCCTCCCCCCAGCAGAGCCGGAGGAGCCACCCCTGCAGCCACTTCCACAGCCCCCCTTGCCTGGCCCGGTGACTGAAGGGGACTATGGCGAGGGCTTCAAGCCACCTGACTATGATGACTGTGAGTGATGAACCGAGAAAGACGAGGCACCCAGCACCTCCAATCATCCCTGCCCCTCCCGTCTTCAGAAGGTTGTCCCAGCCCCCCACCCTGTGCCTCCCAGGGACCTACGGGCTACCCCCACTGACAAAACCCCACAAACACCTGGACAAAGAGGACAGGATGGAGACAGACGAGGAGAAAATCAGACCCTGTGAGAGGGAGTGGAGGGGGCTGGTGAGGGTGGGCAGGGCCCGGGGTGGGGGTGGGGCAGGCATATGCCCATAGTGGGCATGTGTACCCCAGGGTCGATGGCAGAGCCACAGGGAGGGTGGCATATCCCTGAGCTGGGTCCCATCCCCACAGTGGTTGTCAAATCCCCACAGCGGGTGCCACATCACCAGGGTTGGTCACACGTCACATTGCCAGCGGCATGTCCCTGGGATAGGTGACATATCTGCATGGTGAGTGTCACCTCCCTGGAGTGGATGTCACATCACCAGGGTGGGTGTCATAACTTCAGGGATGGTGGCACATGTCTCCATGGTGAGTGTCACAACCCCAGGGAGGTGGCATGTTCCCAGGATGGGTTCACACCCCTAGAATCAATGGCACATTCTTGGGGTGGGTGGCATGTTCCTGGGACTGGTGTCACGTCCCTGGGGTGGCTATCACCTCATCAACAGTGAAGCCCAAGAAAGAGAAAGAGGAGGAGGAGCGCTGGGCAGAGGAGAAGGGCCAGGAGCGCAGAGGTGGGTGCCAGCCCCCATTCCTGTCCCCTCACACCTGTCCCTGCTCTTGCCCCCCTCACTGTGCCTTTTCCTTTCCCAGGAAAACCCAAAAAACCAGGAGGAAAGAAGTGGGATCCAGATGAGGAGGAATGTGCTCCTCCAGCAGAGAAGAAAAGTGAGTGTCCCCATTCCTGGGGTGACAGGGACACCCTGCTGGGGGGTGGAGGCCCATCACCCCCTACTCCCTGCTCTCCTCAGGGTGTCCCCCAATTGGGCTGGAGTCCCATCGCATTGAAGATGACCAGATCCTGGCCTCCTCCATGCTGCGTCATGGGCTGGGTGCCCAGCGTGGCCGCCTCAACATGCAGGTGAGGGTCACCCCTAGCAGCCACCCCACAGGCCATGGGGTTACCCCCACCCATATCCTGCTCACTGCTCCCCAGGCAGGCACCAACGAGGATGATTTCTTTGATGGGGCATGGTGTGCTGAGGATGACAGCCGGGCACACTGGCTCGAGGTGGACACCCGCCGCATCACTATGTTCACCGGTGTCATCACCCAGGGGCGCGACTCCCAGATCCAGTATGGGAACGTGGGGGTGGAGACAGGGACGTGGGGCAGGGGAGCAGCGTGGGGACCCCTGTCCCAACCTGTCCTTGTCCTCCCACAGTGACGACTTTGTCACCAGCTTCTATGTGGGCTTCAGCAATGACAGCCAGCACTGGGTGATGTACAGCAATGGCTATGAGGAGATGGTGAGGACCTGTTCTGGGCGCGTGACATGGGAACAACAGGAAGCATCTTGGGTGCATCTCTCCCTCCTCGGCAGATGTTTTACGGCAATGTGGACAAGGACACACCAGTGCTGAGTGAGTTCCCTGAGCCAGTGGTGGCTCGGTATATCCGCATCTACCCCCAGCGCTGGAATGGGAGTCTGTGCCTGCGCCTGGAGGTCCTGGGGTGCCACCTCTCTGGTAACAGTCTCCCTGAAGTAGGGTGGAGGCCATGGGGGGTGGGATCTCTGCAGCCATCCCATCCCCTACTGCTGTGTCCCTGTCCCCTCCACAGCTATCAGCAGCTACCACACCCAGCAGAACGAGGTGACCTCCACAGACAACCTGGACTTCCGACACCACTCCTACAAGGACATGAGGCAGGTGGGCACTGCTGAGGGGGGGCAGATCCAGCAGGGGGTGGGGTCCTCTCTCGGGGATGGAATACTGTGTCAACAAATCCATTCAGTGGCATCTTCTGTGGGGTTATAACACTCATGGTTGTAGGATCCTTCATGGTGGTGGGATCCTCTGTGGGGTGGGATCCTCCATGAGGAGTGGACGCCTCTGGTGGTGGGCACATCTTTGGGGCATGGCATTCTCTGTGGTTGTGGGCACTTCAGTGGTGGTGAACATCTTCATAGGGAGGGATCCTCCTTGGGCATTGGATTCTCTGCAGGGTGTGGGCTCATCCCCTCAAGCACTGTCCCCATCTCTCCCCACCCTGCAGCTGATGAAGGTGGTAAATGAAGAGTGTCCCACCATCACCCGCATCTACAACATTGGCAAGAGTTCACGGGGGCTGAAGATCTATGCCATGGAGGTCTCTGACAACCCAGGCGAACATGAGACAGGTGAGGGAGATATGAGGGTCTGGGGGCCCCCAGCCAAGGTCCTGGGTGTTTACTGACCCTCCTTGGTCCCTGCCTCCAGGTGAGCCCGAGTTCCGGTACACGGCGGGGCTGCACGGGAACGAGGCACTGGGCCGGGAGCTGCTGTTGCTGCTGCTGCAGTTCCTGTGCAAGGAGTACCGAGATGGGAACCCCCGCGTGCGGGGCCTGGTCACCGACACCCGCATCCACCTCATCCCATCTCTCAACCCCGATGGCTACGAGCTGGCCCATGAGGCGGTGAGGGGGCAGCAGTGTGGGATGGGCCATGAGGCAGTGAGAGAGGACAGTGGAACAGTGGGATAGGATGTGGGGTGTTGGGGTGGGCTGTGGGGCAGTGGGATGGGATGGCAAAACAGTAGGATGCAGCCCCCTCCCACAGCTCACCACTGCCCTGAGCTGGCCTCAGGGCTCCAAGCTGGGCACCTGAGATGTGTCAGAGAAGCGGGTGGGACCTGGAGCAGTGGGATGGGACATGGGTGATGGGATGCAACCCCCCCTGGACTCACCAGTGTCCTGGGCTGCCTGCAGGGCTCTGAACTGGGCAACTGGGCACTAGGCCATTGGACAGAGGAAGGCTTTGACCTCTTTGAGAACTTCCCTGACCTCGCCTCAGCGCTGTGGGCGGCGGAGGAGAGGCGGCTGGTGCCCCACCAGTTCCCCAACCACCATATCCCCATCCCGGAACACTACCTGTCCGAAAATGCGGCGGTGAGTGCGGCACAGGACACAGGTGTGTGGAGAGGGTGGCAAAGGGTGAAACCTCATGCCCTGTGCCTGTCTCACAGGTAGCAGTGGAGACACGGGCTGTCATGGCGTGGATGGACAAGAACCCCTTTGTACTGGGAGCCAACTTGCAGGGTGGGGAGAAGCTGGTGTCCTTCCCTTTTGACGCAGTGCGGCCCAGTCCCCCAACGCTGGCAGTCCCCCCTCGTCCCCTGGACTATGAGGATGAGCACCCTGAGCTGCAGGAGACACCTGACCACGATGTGTTTCGCTGGCTCGCCATTTCCTATGCCTCAGCACACCTCACCATGACTGAGACCTTCCGTGGGGGCTGCCATGCACAGGACGTAACCGATGGCATGGGCATCGTGCAGGGTGCCAAGCGGCACCCCCGGGCTGGCAGTAAGTTTGGGCCAGTGGCTTGGCTACCCCATACTCTGGCCACTGTCATGTGAGCAAGCAGCTGGGTGGGTGTTTCTCTGCTCTTGCAGGTATGAATGACTTCAGCTACCTCCACACCAACTGCCTGGAGCTCTCCATTTACCTGGGCTGTGACAAGTTCCCCCATGAAAGTGAGCTGCAGCAGGAGTGGGAGAACAACAAGGAGTCTCTGCTAACCTTTATGGAGCAGGTGTGTACTGGGACATGGCCACAGCTGCTCCACCTGCCCCACACAGTTCCACTCATCCCTTTTCCTCACCCAGATCCACCGAGGAATCAAGGGTGTGGTAACAGACCAGCAGGGAGAGCCCATTGCCAATGCCACCATTGTGGTGGGGGGCATCAACCACAATGTCAGGACAGGTAGGTACTGTGAGGTGCTGGCAGGGTACTGGTAGCACTATGCTGCCCTCACCCCAATCCTGCTGCCCCTTGTCTGCAGCCAGTGGTGGGGACTACTGGCGCATCCTGAACCCGGGCGAGTACCGTGTGTTGGCACGGGCTGAGGGCTACAACCCCAGTGTCAAGACTTGCCACGTCCTCTATGACATCGGGGCCACCCAGTGCAACTTCATCCTGTCCCGCTCCAACTGGAAGCGCATCCGGGAGATCATGGCCATGAATGGAAACCGGCCAATCCGCCGTGTGGTGCCTGGCCGGGCCATGACACCCCGTGAGCGCCTGCGGCTGCGCCTGCGGCACCGCATGCGACTGCGGGAGCAGATGCGGCTGCGGCGCCTCAATGCCACCACGGCCACCAGCAGCCCCACAGCCCTACTGTCCACCGCTGCCCTGCCCTTCCCCTTCAGCAGCACAGCCTATACAGCCAGGAGTCAGGAGCCACCCACTGCTGGCACCTGGGAAATGGACACTGAGACTGAGGTGGTCACTGAGCTGGTGACAGAGACAGAGGGCTGGGAGTTGCACACGGGGACAGCACAGCCTCTCACTACAGCAGAAACCTACACCGTGAACTTTGGGGACTAGGGACACTTCACCCCTCACTCTGCTTCAAGCTATGGTTGGATGCTTTGGCATCCGCTACCAACATCTTCTCTGAGCCCAGGCAGCTGTTCTAGATGGGCTCCAGCCCCACACCTTGCTGCTTCCAAGGGCTGTGGGCATTGTTGCCAACATCTGAGTGCTGTCAGGGACATGCTACATCCACTGTCCGTGTTCCAGTGGGGTGGCAGGAGTGGTACTGCTCTCCTGGGCAGGGCCCATGGAGGCAGGCACAGCCTTTCTCCCCTCCATACAGTTTTTGTTACACAAATAAATGAAGTTATATTGGTATGAACATCTTGTCCCTCCAAGTGCTTCCCCAGCTCTGTCACCCTCCCAGAGGACAGACAAAGGCAGTGGGTGAAAGGACCCCTTGAGGGGTGAGGGCTTGAGAAGTCTGTGCCCTCCCTGTGGTCAGTGTCCAACTTCCATGTCCCTGTCATCACTGTCAGCCCCAAAGCCAGAGAAGGTGATGGGCTGGCAGGTGAGGTTGCGCAGGTTGACAAGGCAGGCAGTCTGTGTGGCACTGAAGTCTGGCACCGTCACCAACAGCACCCGCTGCCCCTCCTTCCCTGCAAACACAGGTGGGTGTCAAGCAGAGGAGACCCTGGCAGCCCCTGGCACAGGTTCCCAGCCCCTGCAAGAATCGGGGTGTGCTGCAAGACTCACCTTGGAGCAGCTTGGACTGGAAGTGGGGCGCATTGCCGCAGAAGTAGACGTGAGGGCACTCAGTGAGAATAAACGGGTCAGATTTGTAGAACGGGTAACAGCCTGGGGAAGATGGGAATTAGCGGAGGAGCCCCTGGAAAAGTCCCCCCATTAAACAATCCCCCAGCCCTCACCATACCCAGGGTGTCTGGGGCCGTGGGGCTGATGTGTCCTGCCAGCAGTGTCCACTCCAGGATCTCCAGGTAGTCATCCATGCTGCTGTATTTGAAGATATCACTGATGTTTTGTCCTGATGTCCCCAAAAACCTACATTATGGGGTGTAAAGAAGGGGAGCTTTAGATGCTGGACATGCTGGGACCCATCCCATGGTCCCATGCCATTGACAGTCACCAGAGCTGGTAGTGCACCAGGTTTGTTTACCTGACACCGTCCAGGCTGGCCTGGTAAGGGTTGGTGACGAGGTGCAGAGTGGCGTAGACACTGGCCAGGGGCAGCATGCAGCGGTGCAGGGGCTGCTGTGGCATCGTGTAGTTGGTGGGGTCAAACTCGCCGGGCATCACGTCCACAGGCACAGAAGTCTGTAGGTAGAGTGAGGATCAACCAGGTGGCCAAAGTGCCCTCCTAGGGGACTCTGAGCAAAGTCCTAGTGCCACTGCTGCTCCTTTCCCCCAGGACCCCTGCTTGGCTTCACAAGAGTCCAGATCCCAGAAGGATTTGGAGCTGGGCTGTGATCTGCCTCCCCATGTGGGGTGCTCAAAGGGAAGCTGGATGCTGGGGAAGGGGGTTTTGCCACCCTGCACTCCAGATTCCCCTCTCAGGAACAAGGCTCCCTCCCCCAAAGGAACCCGATTCCCCTGCCAACCCTGAGCACTCACACAGAGCTGCAGCAGGATCTCATCCAGCATCTTCACAGCCTCCACACTTGCAGCCTGTGTCTTCTTGGTCAAGTATTTGGCCTGGATGAGCAGGAAGACAGTGAGGGACAACCCTGCACTCCCCCTCTGTGCCCCCCACCCTCCCAGCACCCCAGGAGCACTGAAGCCACAGACCCTTGCCGTACCTTGTTGATAGTGTCTCGGCTCTGTGTGTTCTGGCTCAGCAGATTCCCAGCCAGAATGACACGAGTGATGTGGGCAGCACAGCTCTGCTCACCCTCTGCACCCAGCTGCCCTGTCACCACATCCACTAGCAGCTGAGTGCTCAGCAGGGCCTCGCCACTCACACTGCCCAGCCCCAGTCCTGAGGCCAGCAGCACAAACCTGGATGGATGGATGGAGAGGCTCAGGCAGTGTGCCACACTCACAAACTTAGAGGCTTCAGAGAGCTGGGGCAGGGGACCTGGACCCCCTGCCAGTCCTCTTGGCACAAGGGGCTCAGAGACACATCAGGGTCACAGGGCCAATCCCAGCCCTGCTGCTGCTGACTCACTGGTCAGAGCTGGGCCCATTCCAGGGCAGCGGGGGTGGCAAGTCAGCGAAGCAATGATCCTCCACCAGGAATCTGCCATCATCCTGCTCACAGCCATATACAGCCAAGATGGTCCCTACGGCAAAGCAGGCCTGGTCAGGTCAGCCCTGGCAAGCCCCTGCAGGGTGACTGCCACTACAGAGCCACCACTGTCCCTTACCTGTCACCAGCCTCTGCACATCAATGGCTCCTTCCAGCTTGATCCGCTGCAGCTCGTCCTCCAGGATCAGCTCATCAGAGGGTTGGATGTACTTGGGCAGAGGTGGCTGAGGCACGAGGTTGTGCTGCAAGGGCACAGGGACAGCTCTGACAGACTCAGCAAGGATCAGCAGCCCCCAAAGACCCTTCCCAGCCTCATCACCAGTACAGCGAACACCCCAGCTGGGGACCCTGGCAGCTGGACCCCGCTAGATGGGCCAGTTTCACTGAGCAAGAGTGGTGGCAAGTGGGGAGGGGGAAAGATGGACAAAGGGTGGGTTTAGATTGGATATTAGGAAGAAATAGCCTGTGAGGGTGGTCAGGCCCTGCCACAGGTTGCTCAGAGAAGCTGGGGCTGCCTCTGGATCCCTGGAAATTTTCAAGGCCAGGCTGGATGGGGCTTGGAGCAACCTGGGCTAGTGGAAGGTATCCCAGCCCAGGGATGAGCTTTAAGGTCTCTTCCAACCCAACCCATTCTGTGTTTCCATGACTTCATAAGGAACACAAACACAGGCACCAAGAGGTGGCACCAAGGTAGCATCTAGAGACAGGCTGGGCACAGGTGATCCTGCTCAAATCTCAGCCAGTTCCCTGGCTACAAAGAACACAGGAAAACTATGGAAACCCAGCTGAGCTCTCAGGTGTACTGGGAAAACCCCCTGAGCTGCGTGGAAGAGGCGGAGGAGGAGGGGGTAACCCCATTACCTCTTCACTGATCTCCTGCAGGATGGAGGGCTGGAGCTGCATGGCCTTGAAGAGTGTCCCCACCACGCAGCACTTCTCTCCTGCCTGCAGCTCCGAGAGCTTCCGCAGCGCAATGTCATTCCCTGTGGAGAGACGTGGGTAAGTGGCCCTCAATGTGATGGTGGGCACAGAGCAGGGCTGGCAGGGGTAGCTGAAGGGCCCCAGCATTGAGGCCAGCAAGAAGTGCTGGGGAATGTTGGGAAGCTTCCTGCTTTTCCTCGAGGCACGGCGCCTAACAGACATGTGCAGGCCAGATGGGGCTGAGGAGCATTCCAGAGCCTGCAAGCATTTCCTCTGTGCTGGGGGGAAAGCTGGGTCATGACGCTGTATTTAGCTTCCAGTTACAGCTCTGTCCAGGAAGGGTCCAAAATGCAGTGTTCCTGCTCTTGGGCATGGTTCCTGCTCTTCAATCAAAAACCCGAACAAACATCCTACTCAGAGCTGACAGGCAGATCACTCAACACCCCCAAGCCTGATCTCTGCCAGGGCCAGATCCTCTGCCCCAGATCCTTGCTGGGATTCAGGATCCCCATCACATCCAGAGAAGATCCTGGTATGCTGACAGGTCCCCGGGCTTTAGGCAGGATCCACAGGGGATACAGGCTGGGAGAACCTCAGGAGCTGCAAGAACCATCACAGCCCCAGCTGCATTCACTTTATGGCTGAGGAGCAAATATCTCCCTCACCACAAGGTGAGCCCAAAACTTCTTATACCATCCCCAGGGACCCACAGGTGCTTCAGCCCCACCCAGCGTGTGTCCTCTCATTCAGTATGTGGCTGTGGGACTGTCATTCCCCATTTAAATCAGGCTGTGAAGTCTATCCTGAGCCCCAGGCCTGGAGGAGAGCAAGGAACCCGCTCCTAGTCTCCTCTCCTGAAACAACACTGCCTGTGCCAGCTCCTCAGCCTTTCTGGGTGACATTTCTCCTCCCAAAAATCTCACTTTGCTCATCATGTGCTGCTGAACGTGCCTCTTGTCCCAGGGAGAGCACTCTGCTGCCATCCCTGGGACCCCATGCTGGAAACATGGATTCCTGAGCCCAGGAACGCAAATCCTCTGAGTCAGAACAAAAACAGTCCTGTTGAAGTTTCTTATTTTTGGCTCAAACTCCCCAGAATGTGTGTTCGGGGGGGAGGGAGTTGTACTTTCCATATTTTTGCCTGCAGGCACTTCCTGCCAGGCGACAACCCCCAAAATCTGGTCCCATCCCAGGACTTCAGGAGGTGGAGCTGTACAAACCACGGGGTCCTGTCACACTTGGCAAACTCCAGGGTGGCCAACCAAGGAATGACATCCGCCATGAGACAAGCACTGGCTTTGCTTCCACACAGCTGACAGGGCTGGGGAGAGTACAAGAACACACATCCGGCCCAAAAGCGTCCACTGAAAGGGGTTTTTGCCCATAGAAGGGCAAAGCCAAAGGAAATTCGATTACAGCCCATGCCCAGGCTGGGGGGGGGGAGGGGGGCAGAACCCCAGCAGCACCAGCATTGCTTCATCCCGCGGATGGAAACTCTGAGCACGAGGGTCCCACCCGCAGAACCACAACCCCCCAGCCAGGAAACAGCTCCCTCCCTTCCCCCCAGTACAACCAGCACCTCTCACCCCCCTAAGCCCCACTTCCTGGCCCAGGCTGTCCAGCCCCAACCTGACAAACCTTGCACTCAACTCCTGGTCCCAAAAGTGTGTGGGGCGATGTGACAAAGACAACTGTGTTCTCCCTGCCCACATCCCCCACTTCTATCTGTGATGGGGAATGCAGTTTGTCCCAAGGTCATAACTCCAGGTGGGAGCTGCAGCAGAACTAACACATAATCCTGCTGCAAATTATCCCATTACTACTGTGCCTCCCAGAGCTGATGGGCTGAGCTGTTTCAGCTGGGCTCTGCTGCACATCCCCTGTCAAGGCTGGAGACTGGCAGAAATGGGTACACTGAAGCTGCTCAGGTTGCAGGAAGGTTGTGGGTGGATCCCAGCCTGGCAGGGATGGACTACCCCCAACAGAGATGGATCTGGCCCCCAAGGATGCCTGCAGGGTACATCCTACCTGAAGATGCGAACACTCACTCACTTCTGGACTCCAGATATAAATCTGGTCAAAAACATACATAAAATCTGAAGGCAGCTCCACAGATGTTTCTTGTCAAGGTCACCACTAACATATGTTCCCAAGTGCCACATCCACACAGCCGTTATTTCCCCACAGGGATGGGGATTCCAGCACTGCCTTGGACAGTCTGTGCCAGGCCTGGACAGCCCTTTCCATGAAGGAATTTACCCAATACCCAATCAGAACCTCTCCTGGTGCAACTTGAGGTTGCGTCCTCTTGTCCTGTCCCTTGTTTCCTGGGAGCAGAGCCAGATCCCCTGCTGGCTGCACCCTCCTGCCAAGAAGTTGTGCAGAGCCAGAAGGTCCTCCCTGAACCTCATTTTTCTCCAGGCTGAGGCCGCCCAGCTGCTCCTGGTGTTCCAGCCCTCCCCCAGCTTTGTTCCTACCCCTAGACACGCTGCATCCCCTCAGTGTTTTTCCTGGTAACGGGGAAGATTCCCCTGGGCTCACCCCACCGGCTCCGTGCGCGCCGCTCCAGGCCTGGTCGCATCCCAGCAAGGCGCACGGCGTATATGTGGGCGTACTGCCGGGAGAAGCCACGCTCGCCCAGCTGGAAGGGCTGTGAGCAGTCCGAGTATCCTGACCCAGGCACCCTGGGGAAGGTGGGGGGCTCGGCCGAGGGAGGGGCCAGCAGCCCCTGTGCCATGGGGGCTGCCTGTTCCGAAAACATGGTGTAGGACGTGGGGGTCTAACACTGGGTCTGGAAAATAAACTGGAGAATTAAGGGTCCTGGCTCCTACCTGGCCATCACTGTCATCCCAACACACAACAGTCCCCCTGAAAATGATCTTCTACACCCCCAAAACACAAACCACGTTCGGGTCTGACTCTCACTCTGCACATGCACCACCTCAGCCTCCCTTCCTCCCCTCTCCTCCTAACCCAGGGTATCCCCAAAATCATCCCGGTGACTGCACCATCCCACCCTCTCCAAAAGTCCCCCCCTGAAGTCTCCACAAAATACACCTTGGCCATCAGATTCCCCCAGGACCCACCTCCCCCAAATGGACCCAGGCCCTGCATAGACCCCCGGATATCCGAGGCAAGAGTGGCCCCCAACACACTCCCTCTGGGACACTCCTCCTCCCCGCGGCACTGGACCCCCCCAAACATCCCCGAGGACACAAGAGCGCCTCCCCAAACCTCCAACCCTAACGCCCCAAACCCCGTCAGGCTCACAGGGACCCCTCAGGCCCCCCAACCGGGATCTCCCCCACTCCGGAACGGGGACACCCCGTCGACCGCTGCCCGGGGTCCGTGCAGGTCACGTACAGGGGGAGGAGTCGGAGGCCGAGGGGCACCGTCGACACCGGACCCCACCATCAGGGTGGGGCTGCGGCGGGAAAAAGCGCGAGCACCGCCAACCCGGAACTTGTGTGACCGCACGGTGGAAGTGAGGTCAGAATCGTCATGGCAACCGCTGCGGGCGGAGGTGGTGCGAGAGTCCCGCGCAGGGAACTCGGAGGAGGCATGGAGGGGACGGGGACCGACCCCGCGGGAGAGCGAGACGTCGGGATCTACCCCGGGGCCCCGCGGAACCCCTGTGGGAAGGGAACACCATCACCGACCCCGGAGAGGACAACAGCGCTGACCCGGGGGGACACTAGGCCCAAGCCCTTGGTCTCCCCAGAGCCCGGAACGGTCCAAAGAGGCCCCCGGGATAGACCTTCCCGATCTCGGGATAGACCCTCCAGAGCCCTTGGGAGTCCGGCCACTCCCTCTTCGCCTCACAGTCTGGGGCACTTAGGGGCAGCTTCCCTGAGAGGACGAGGCTGGGGAGGTTGGGGGCTGCTGAGCTCCCCCATGGCCCCGCCCCGAGGCCCCCCGTATCCCCTTCCTGCGGGGGTGGAGCTGTGAGGCAGGAAGGGGCCTGGGAAGTAGTCGTGTTCTGTTTCAAGGAGTTTTGGGGTTTTGGTCCCCCACCCCCGCAGCATGCAGCTCCTCTATAAAAGGTGTCAGGACGCAGTCACCCACTGTCAGTCACCTGCTGTCACCGGCTCACTGGGCTCACCATGGCTGCCACCTTCCTAGTGCTGCTGCTGCTGCTGGGAGGTAATGGGGACTCTCCTGCCTCCCAGGGGGTGATAGTCACCCCGAGCGGGAGGGGAGAGGAGACACATGGGGACAATGGGGATAGGAGCCTGGATGATTGAGCTTGGGGGGCTGGGGGCTGTGTGAGGACCTGTGTGTGACAGAGATGGGGTCTGTGTGGGGACAGGCACTCAGGGATGTGGGAAGGAGGACAAGGGGACAGGCAGGAGGTCTGGTTGTTGGGAGTTGCGGGGATCGGGTTTTATAGGAACAAGCGCCTGGAGGTGGCAGGGATGGGGTTTGCCTGAGGAGCCAGGGATGATGGGCAGGGTGCCCATGTTGGGACCGGTGCCTGGGGACATTTGGGGACAGGATCTGCATGGGGACCTAGGAAGATTGAGAACAGAAGGATGTGAGTTCAGGCAAGAGGGATGGTGGAGATGGGGCTGAATACCTAGGGCTGGTGGTTTAGGGGTCTGGGCACCTCCAGGGCCCCATGGAACCTCAGTGATGGGCACCCAACCTGCAGCCACGCTTACTGTCCTTTCTCTGTGCAGCAGCACAGGCTGCGGTCCCCCCACCCTGCCACGGTGATCCGATGTCCTGGTGCTGGGACATGGCTGTGGCCACACGTTGCGGCTGGGAGCAGCAGTGCTGGGACCTCTGGGACAGCCTGGCCCTGGTGAGCGCCCCACTCCCAAGTACTGCCAGGGCCACCCAGGGATCCAGGTGGCCCTGATGGTCTTTGTGTTTTCACAGGGGAATGTGGCTGATGGGGACAGCATGGCACAGGGCAGAGGGATTAAGTGCAGCCAGTGCACCAGGGCCCTGAAGAAGATAAAGGTGCTGGCAGGTGACAACCCTGATGAGGTGAGGGGTGATGAGGGGCTGGGGGGCTGGGCTGGGGGCCCTCTCCCTGTGGCCCCCTGACCTGTGGTGGCTTTGGCAGGCGGCGGTGGCAGCAGCATTGCGGAAGGGCTGCCGACTACTGGGCCGGCCCATGGGCAAGGTGTGCCAGCAGCTCATGAACAAGTACCAGGACCAGATCACTGAGGGGCTGCAGAATGGAAACATGCCCCGGGACATCTGCACTGCCATGGGCTTCTGCCGGTCTTGAGCACAGTCAGTGCCCAGCTGTATCCTGATTCTACATCCCCTGATCTTGCACTCTGCATCCTGCATCCTGTGTCCTGTGCTCCACATCCTGCATCCGTATCCCATACCCCGTGTCCTGCACCCCACATCTTGATCCTACATCCCGCATCCTGCACCCCGTGTCCTGCACCCTGCATTGCAATCCCACACCCCCTGTCCTGCACAGTCTTGCATCCTGATGCTGAGCCCACATCCTGCATCCATATCCTGATCCTTCACCAAATGTGCTGCACCTCATGTCCCAATCCTGCACTGTGTCCTGAACCCTGCATCCTGATCCTGAACCCTCTGTCCTGCACCCCACATCCTGATCCCATATTCCCCCTCTGCGCCTCACACTTTCCACCCCACATCCTGCACCCCACATCTGCCAGAGGGGTGGGAGTGTGCTTGGGACTTCTGAACTATCCCTGCTGCAGCTCTGTAGGTGGGGGTGAGCCAGGTCACCCTAAAGAAGCAGGGGAAAGGCTAAAGAAGCTGCTTCTGCTGGCCCCCAACTCACCCCTCACTGATTTCTCCACAGGCACAGCCCCAAGTGCCCTCCAAACCCCTACACCCCTCCAGCCCTGATGCCCCTGCAGCCCAGCTATCCAACTCCCCTACAATAAAGTCCCTCCTCTGGCTCCACGAGTCTTGTTTGTCTGCCCTGGGGGGACACGGTGACAAGGGCAGATGGCATCAGGCACTGGCAGGGGACAGTCTGGCCCAGCCTGTCTCCAGCAGGGCCAAGGTGACACCAAAAGTGCCAGCAGTAGTGTGGGGGGGTGTCCCATGTGGCTTGGAGTGAGTGGTTCCCTCCACACACCTGGGTGGTCCTGACTGTCACTATCCCCTCGCTGTGCATCAGCAAGTCCCCATGCCTGGCACTGCATCTGTCCCTGCACTTGGCGCTGTCACTTGTCACCCACTTGCCACCAGCACTGCCATGGGCTTGGGATCATCCTCACTGTCCCCAACACATGGCATTGGCACTGTCCCAGCTGAGGACAGGAAATCCATTCTTCAGTTCCAGTGAATCCCACACCTTTTTCCCCTTTAATACCAGCCAATTGGTGTGCAGGGAATCTCTTCTGTTTGCCCCCGGCCAATTAGAACAGAGAGACTGCAGTTCTCTGAGGGCTGCCACCAGTCAGAGCTCAAGGATGTTTTTCTGGTGCGAGCCAATCACAACACAGGGAATCCCGCTGGCTGAGGGCTGTGGCCAATCAGACCACAAAGAAATGCACTTTTGGCCAGGGCCAATGAGCACAGAAGCTCTGGTGCTGCTGGCTGCAGCCAATCAAAATAAAGGGGATCCTGCTGGCTGAGGGCTGCAGCCAGGCAGAGCAGAGGGATTCCTGTCCCCTCCTGCAATGAGCTGTGGGGATCCTAGTGCCACCCATGGATCCAGGAGCAGCACTGCTGGATGCTTTGACCCTTGGGGTGACACAGACACTCCCTGTGTCCCCAGCTCCTCAATGTGCACCCCCCAGCCATGGGGTGACCCTGTGCTTTGTGAGGACACCAAGATGCCTTGGTAGTTGCAGCCCCCCAGGTTGGCCCCACAGCCTGTGGTGATCCAGTCCCTCCAGGTTGTCCTGGATGCCCAGGAGTTACCCCAGCACCCTGAGATGTTCCCTAGATCCTGGGTGCCTCCATGTCACAGGGTGATCCCAAACCCATGCAGTGGCCCCAAATATCACAGATACAACCCTGGACCACCAAGACAGTCCATACCATGGGGTAGCCCCACACCCCCAGGGCTGACCCCAACACCCTGAGTGGGCCCTAGACCCTGGAGTGCCCCAAACCCCCAAAGGGATCCCAACACCCTGTGGTATCCCAGGAAGACCCCTTCACCCTGGGTTAATTCCAGAGCCTTCAGGGAACCACAATATGCTCTGGTACTGCCATATCCTTAGAGGAACCCGAACACCCTGGGGTGCCCATGACCCCCAGAGGGACCCCAGTACTCTGCTCCATACCCTCTGGTGAACTCAAATCTCTGGGATACCTCAGACCGTTCAGGGAACATGGGTGGGGACATGGCTGGAGGGGATCCCCCCAGTATGCCCCCCTCCATCTGGCCCATTTCTGGTGCACTTTGGTCAGCCTCTGCACCCCAAGGATCACTGGTGGGGAGCTCCTCTTCCCAGACAGCCCATCCAAAGTACCCTCAAAGAGCCCCTTATCTCTAGGCCAACCCACTTGGGGGGCCTTTCCCCATACAAAGGGGCTGGGGTGTGCTGGAGCCCCCCTTGCTGCAGCTGTGTGAGGATGGGGGAGGAGGGGGGGTGAGGGCACAGGAAACT
Source organism: Cinclus cinclus (assembly GCF_963662255.1). Lineage (NCBI taxonomy): Eukaryota > Metazoa > Chordata > Aves > Passeriformes > Cinclidae > Cinclus > Cinclus cinclus. The sequence continues at coordinate 200,373 of NC_085074.1, read as the reverse complement.
CCTTGGCTGCCCCATACATGTTGGGCAGCCCCATGGGAGTCTCTCCACCAGCACGGGGAGAGAGGCACGAGGAGCACTGGCCCAAGCAGCCCCAGAGAAGTCCACACACACCCCATTTATTGGGGGGCTGGAGCTGCCTCCTTCCCACGTCAGTGTCTGCTCCCACAGCACTCCGAGCAGGTCCACCAGCCCCTGCCATCCCTCTTCTGAGTCCAGCTCACTGGCCCATCATGCAGGCCATCTTGCAGGCCACGGCTGAGATGAGGGCGGCCCCGCGCCCACTGCCTTCCTCTGACTGGATGAAGGTGATGTCACAGCCAGGCGTCAGCTGCCGCACTGTGGCATGGAAATGGTCCTTGAAACTGGGGAGTGGGAACATGGGGTCACAAATGGGCTCAAGGGTTGGGGGATGAAGGGAGAGTATAGGGATGTCACTGGGGTCCGGGGATCCCCACCTGGGATGAAGCTTGTAGACAGAGCCGTCAACACCAACAGTGATCTTGAGGGTGTCCTGGCTGCGGCTCTCACGCATGCGGTTGATGACACCGGCCAACCCGGCCGAGCACATCTGGGCGGCCCGTGTGGACACGCTCTCACACACCCGGCGCACAATCTCACAGTCCGTCCGAGACGGCAGCAGCTCAAAGGCTGACAAGATGTTGTAGATCTGCTTGCGGTCATCAGAATCACTGAGTGGGGGGAGAAAAGGGGGTCAGCAAAGGCTGAAGGGTGGGGACCCTCGGTGAGGCAGCTGGAGAGGGATGAGGGAGTGATGGGATGGGGGCTCCTCACATGGGACAGTTGTATGGGGTCACAGGAACCCCAACTGGGTCAATCAGAGCAGGTTAGTGTGGGGTGATGGGATGGAGGACCCCAACATAGGGCTGCTGTGGTGTGATGGGACATGTGGATGCCAATATGGGACTGAGCAGGTAGGTATGGAATGATGGGCTCATGACATGGGACACTGTGGTTTGGGTGGCAGGATGCAATGACTCCAAGATGGACAGTTAGAGTTTGCTGGTGTGGGGTAACAGGATAAAAGACCCCAAAAAGAGGCAGTCAGAGCAGACTAGCATGGGATGAGGGAATAGGGAGACCCCTGTGTGGGACACCCAGTGCAGAGAGAGAGCACGGATTCCTCAGTATGCCTGGACCAGTATGGAGTGAGAGCACAGACCTCCCAGTGCAATGCAACCTGGCAGGCTGGTTTGGGGGTGCCAACCCCCCAGCCTCGTACCTCTCAATCTGGGACATGAAGCGGGTCTCAAAGGTCCCACGAGTCTTGAGCTTCTCAGAGGCCTCTCCATTGAAGAGCAGGTTCTCATCCACCAGCTTCAGCAGCACCAGCCGCACGATCTCCCCCATGTACTTCCCCCCAATGATCTTCTCGTACCTGGGGGGGGGGGGGGGGGGTAGGAGGGGCATGCATAGGCAAGGGGGCGGCATCAGAGCTGGGATTTGAGGGGCCACATCCCATAGTACCCCCTCTTTCCTTTCCCCCCTCCTTGCTGGATGTGCTCCCGTGCATGGGCATGGCCCAAGGCGAAGGACGCCTGTGCTGGGGGACTGAGCCCAGCATGGCGCAGGGGTTGGGAGTGATGCCCAGGGGAACTGGATCTCTCCTATTCCTTACAGTTGCTGACCGGGGTTAAGTGAGGTCTCGTCCACCACGCGGTCGTACTCCAGGAGGAACTCGTCCAGCTCCCCGGAGGCACCAAAGGCCCCCCACTCCGTGTTGACGCACATCCGCCCCTCGTCGCCCTCCACCAGCTCCACGTTGTGCATCTCCTCCATGTAGCAGGCGTTGCAGCCTGTCCCTGCCGGGAACTGGGGATGGGTCTGGGCAGCGGTGGGGGCAGCAGTGACACCCCCCTGCCACAGCCCTCCCATCCCAACTGGGATAAAACTGGGATAGTATTGTGGCGCAATGGGGAAGAACTGGAGGGAGTCCAGATGTGCCAGGGCAGGGGTTGGGACCCATATAAAGCCTGAGAGACATTCCTCAACCTGGTGACTGGCACCATGGTATGCAACTACTTCAAGGGTAGCTCCTGGACATGGCAGAAAGATTTTAGACTAAAAGAGGGGAGATTTAGATTGGACACTGGGAAGAAATTCTTCCCTCTGAGGGTGGTAGGGACTAACATGAGTTTCCCAGAGAAGCTATGGCTGCTCCATCCCTGGAAGTGTTACAAGCCAGGCTGGACAGCCTGGTCTAGTGAAGCTGTCCCTGCCCATGGCATGGAGCTGGATAATCCTTAAGGGTCTTTCCAACCCAAACCATTCTGTGACTTCATGAAAGCTGGTTAGGAACTTACTACATAGGTCCCAAATCTGTATCCCTACTCCACCCAGCATTGGGATGCAATAGAATCATCAAAACACAGAATCATGGAATGGTCTGGGTTTGAAGGGACCTTAAAATTCATCTCATTCCACCACCCTGCCCTGGGCAGAGACACCTTTGACTAGACCAGGTTGCTCCAAAGATATAAGTGAAACAGCCTCAAGATGCACCAGGGGATGTTTCTGCTGGATATTGGGAAAATTCCTTCATGGAAAGGGTTGTTCAGCCCTGGCACAGCTTCCTAGGGCAGTGGTGAAGACCCCATCCCTGGGGGTTCAACAGCCACATGGGTGTGGCACTTGGGGACATGGGTTAGTGGTGGTCTTGACAGTAGTGGGGGAATCGTTGGACTCAATGACCTTGGAGGTTTTCCAACTCAAAGAATGCCGTGATTCCATGCTAGAGTTCGTTTCAGAGTAGAATAACTGACTGAACAGTCAGCACCTGCTGATCCATGAGCACCAGGATTCAGTGACTGAGATCATGGCTGAGGGCTGTGCTTGGAGGTGCATGTCCTTGTCCTGTGGTGATGGGGATGGACATCCCTCCTGCTCCCCATCTCTGCAGTGTTCCTACAGCCCTGGCTGGCTACTTGTCCCCACAGCAGGTTCCTGGGGGCTCCTGACACTGTGCTGAGGCCAGCCCAGCCCCAAGAAGCTGATAAACATCCCAGCATGCTTTTACCCAGCTGAGGGGACAAAGAGCCCAGATGACATGTTGGCACATGGCTGATGGCACTAAAGATAGTGAAAGGCTGGGGGAGGTGGGGGGCTGCCCTCTGCAGGGATTGGGGGGATGGAGCCAGCAGGGTTCAAACTCATCCCCACCACCTGGCTCTCTGACACCAGCCACCTTCTATGGGTTCCTATCACTATGATGAGGTCCCAGAGCCACCAACAGCCTGGGGGTAGGGCAGCCCTGTGGGGACCAGCCCAGTTATGACGACCACCCCCTTTCTACTCCCAACGTGCCCCAACCACCATACTGGGTCCAGGCAATGCCATCGGGTGTCCCAGTCACCGGACACCTCAGCAGAATGCCACTGCTACCCCCTGTCCTTGGTGTGTCTCCCCAAAAGGATGGGGGAAGCAGCAGGGGAGCAGGGCCATGGGACAGTTCCCTGTCCCCAGCCATAGGTCCCTGTAGAAGGGGCATCTTACCCACAATCATCCCAACCTCACACCGGTGATCTTCATAGTAGCAGGAGATCATCGTGGCCACTGTGTCATTCACCATCGCAACCACATCCATCTCGAAGTCCTGGGGACAGAGACTATTGTGGGCTCATGGGGGGGTCAGGCTGTCCCACAACGGGTAGGTTTGGGGTGGACAATCCCCAAGGGTGAGGACCTGGGCAGGCACATGTATGCACACACACATGGAACAGCCCTGACCAGAGACACACTTGGCTCCAGCAGCCATATCGTGGGAACAACTATGCTCCAGTGGTCCCTTCCTGGGGACACACCAGGCTCCAGTGGCCCTGCTGCAGGCACACCCAGGCTTGAGTGAGCCCATGTCAGGGATAGCTGGGACAGCTGGGGTCTCCGCACCGCAGTGGTACCAGCACAGTTGTCTGATCCTCTCACCCCTCGCCGTTTGATGGCATCCCTCAGCAGCCCCACCACGTTGTTCCCTTCCGCGCCGGAGGCTTTGAAGCCCTTGGTCCAGTTCAGGAGGATGCCCTGGAAGGGGGGTCAGACCAAAATGGGGCTGTGGGTGTAGGTGAGGCTTGGAGACCCTCAAGCCCTCGTGCTGCCAGGCCACCCCCTCACCTTATCGATGTCCTCATGCCGCACAGGGAAGGAGAAGGTGAAGCCCAGGGGCAGCTTTTTGTGCTTCATCTGGTGCTTGTCCAGGAAATCAGAGATGCACTCGGAGATGTAGTCAAAGAGCTGGAAGACAGGAGGTCCAGCTTTTCCCAAGAGATGTCCCCACCCTCCCACTGCCCTCGGACAGACGCTGTCCCCCACCATGGGTTCCCCAGGCCTGGCCAACCCCCAGCTTCTGTTGGCTGGACAGATAGGGGTGTCCCCTCCAGTGTTCCCATTGAAACATACATAACAAAAGGACTGGGATGGGATGGGATGGGATGGGATGGGATGGGATGGGATGGGATGGGATGGGATGGGATGGGATGGAATGGGATGGGATGGGATGGGATGGGATGCCCCACTGACCATCTCAGCTGTCCCAGTCATGGCATCCTCTGGGATGGAATACATCTGGTGCTTCGTCTTCACCTTCCACTGCCCCTCCTCCCCCTCGCCCACCTTCACCAGCATCACACGGAAATTGGTGCCACCCAGGTCCAGTGACAGGAAATCTCCCACCTCTGCAAAGCCAGGGAGATGGGGGAGAAGGTGGTAGACTCTTGGTAGGCTCAGCCTTTCACATGGAGCTTGATGGGGTCCGAGGAAGGAGTGACACACAAGGGACTGGAAGTGGCACCATACCAGAGCCCTCAGGGGTAGAGCGGACATAGGTGGGCAGCATTTTGACAGAGGCTTCCTCATGTGTCTCCAGCTTGAGCCCTCGGTCCATCTCCTTCTGCATCCTGCACATCACCTTCTTTAGGTCCTCCTCCTTCAGACGGAACTCTGACAGGATCTGCTCCACCTGCACACAACACAGCATCAGCCAGGGACCAGAGATATGGGACGCAAGGGGCCTGAACTTCAAGAAATAACCAAGTTTCCCTTTCCCCAGCCCTGGTTTTTCCCCATTGGAACATGGACACTCTGAAATTACTTATCCTATCACTCTGCTATTCCCCTCCCACTGAACAGGGGCACCAGGAAATCCATTGGATAGTCATAAGGCACGAAGTCCCCTTCTGGTGCTGCCTGCAGGATGCCACAGTCAGCTCTGGGGTCCTTGGGGAGCGGAGTTGGCACTAGCATTCTGCCATCCCTGTCATCCAGCTGAGTTTTTTGGATGGTTGTGTAGAAGCTGGTACCATTCCAGCAGTGACCTGGGACATCCCATCCTGATGAATCCCAGGATCATTCCCAGCAAGAAGTACTTCTGGCCATGTCATTGAGGAGCACAACATCTCCCACCAAGGATATGGAATTCTTTTATGTTGAAGATGCTGGTGTATCTTCCTTGTTCCCCTGGGAGCATCCCTCTTCCTGTATCCCACTGAGAATCGTAAGTACCATTTCTTGCCCATCAGATGTGGGGCTAATATAGAGGGCAGGCAGGGAGGAATATTCTTGGGGACTGCTGCCTTGTCTCGCTGCCAGGGAGAGCCGCAGGGCCCACTCCAGGGAAGCACCTGGCAAGCAGGATCCGTGTTTATCCTTTCCGTAGCAACCCCAGGCTTGGTGCAGCCTCCATTAGCCAGCAGGGCTGGGGGCAGGTGCCCTGGCTGTCAGATGGAGCTGAAGCCGGCACTCCTTCACCAGCTGCAGTCGGCAGCATTAGGGCTCATTAGTCACTTGGCTCCGGGTAGGCTCCAATGCTCTTGCCGGCCCACAGATGTTTGTCTCGAGGCTGCTGCTGTTTCCTCACAGGTATTGGGGTAGGGGGCTCAGGAAAGCATTTGGGGTTTGGTTTGGAGGACCCAACACTGGAGGCACCCCTTGCTGTGGCTTAGTTCAGCTGCCCTCCGTCCTGGCACATCACCTGGCCCCTAATGCCATAGCTGCAGCACAGACCGCTCTGGAATGGGGCCGGGCACCTGCAGCAGCATTGTGGTGAGGTTTGCCGTGATCCAGAAGGTGTTTGGCCCAGAGTGACTGGGAAAATCCTGCCAGTAAAAGCATGGAGCTGGATTTGACCACCTCTCCAGGATTGCTGGCTGAAGGTATTTAGTGCTAATCTATCCCATGGCACTGTTTGGCATGGGAACACCAGATCTGCCATGGCCAGAGAATCCCTGTCCCAAGGCTGTCCGAATTTTATATCTCCAATGTTTTCTCCATCTCAGCACCACATGTCCCTACTCATCTCTTAACTTGCCTTCAAAACAATGGGTTTGGCCCTTCCCTGGCAGGATTTGGGTCTTTCTACATGATCTGGCTTTCAGCTTCCCACAGAAATTGTGTGCTCCAGTGCATCCCACAAAAGGGATGGAGCTGGGAACCACATGGCTGCTGGCTGCAGTGGCCAGTGACACCCATCTCTACTGGTCCAGCATGTGATGAGTCCCCTCAGTGTCCCCTTGGTGTCTCTTCAGTGTCCCAGTTGGCAGCAGGGAATGTCTCCACTGCCCTCACCCATGACCCCATGAGCACAATCCATCTGGGAGAGGATGCTTCCCACAAACAACTGTTTTTTGACTGGGGATGAGCCATGTGCTATCCTGCTGGGTGCCTCAGTGACAATGATGACAGACAGCTAAAGGAGGTGACAGGGGATCAGCTCCTCCTAGGGATGCAGCTACATGCTTGCAAGAGATGCCCAGGGTGATGGTGGGATGGTGGGAGTACCCCAGCCCAGCAGAATGTCCCACAAAAGCTCCCAGCTCTATTATGAACCCTCAGTGCTGTAGGGCCTGTGCTGTGCTGGGGGATGATCTCAGCGATGGGGACCTCCCTGGGGCAGGTTGGGCTGCCCCCAAGCTGCCCGGGAGCTGGTGTCCTCCCCACCAGCCATCCTCTGGGACACTTCTGCTGGAACCTTGGGAGATGCTGGGGGCACCTGGCCTCTCGCTCCAGGAAAGGCTGGAACCCCGGTGAGGATCCGCACTCTTTCCCACACCCACTGGGCACCCCCTGCCCCCCGGGCCCAGCATTGCCCTGGCAGCAGCCTCACCTTCTCCTTCCTGCTGCTCTCCATCCTGGCTCGGTGATCCAGCATGGGGGCAGGCGGTGGGGTGGGGCGGGCTACGGGCCAAGCCGTGCCCCCCTCAGCCCCTGTGTCCCCACCGTGGTGCCTGGCCTGGGGGAGCCCCCTGCCCTGTCCTGGAAGGTGTCTGGCAGGCTCTGGGCTGCTCCGTCCCTTGCTCCGTCCCTTGCTCCGTCCCTTGCTCCACACGCGGATGCTCCACTTTCGCTGCGATATCTCATCTGATGCTCCAGTCCAGCACCCACTGAGTGCGTCCCGATGCCCCCAGGCCTCAAACAGAGGGGCAGGAAGCGGGGCCCGGGGCCCTGGTGGGATCCACCCTGTCGCCCCTCATTCTTAGCTCCGGAGGGGTTCCGTTCACGCTCTCCTGCTTGCTTCCTTAATGTGTCAATAAATTACCCAGCTGGTGTAGGCGCGGGGGTCCTAGCCCACTGCAGCGGGTTCTGGCACCCCGTAGGAACCCCCTGGTGTGTTGGTGAGACTTGGCCAGGACCCTCCCCGCAGAGGCCGCTGGCCCCGTCACGCGAAGCACCACGCCCCGGGTCACCCGTGTCCCCGTTGTCCTAGCAACGGCTCGATGGTGGTGGCAAGCACTCCACCGGCCGGCTTGGCAACCGGCATGCTCCCATGGAGACCGCGGATACAGCATGGCCTACGGACACCCGTGGAGGGGCGAGGGCGACTGGGAAGCGCTCCGAGCTCCCAGGATGGGAAAGGATCCAGTGGTGCTGGGATTGACGCCAGGAGTTGCAACAGATAGGGGATGGGTGCTGGATTTGAGGATGGGGATGTGGCGACCCACATCACCCGCGGAGCCACGCTATCTCCCCGATGTTGTGGAAACAGGGGACTATGGAGGTCCAGATGGGATAAGGAACACCCTTGGTTTTGGGTGCACCCCAAAACTTCCTGATGTTGGTCTGTGGCAGCATCTCCTCAGACCCAGAGCTGAGGAGGGCCCCCAGGAAGCCCCGAATGGATGTCAGGGGTGACAGCTCCCTGGGGGACTGTGGGGGCTCTGGGGAAGGCAGAGCAGGGCCTCGGGGATGCAGGGTCACCCCACCGTGCCTCATCTATCCCTGCGCAGGGGGTACTGGGGGGCACAAGACGGCTCCGGCAGCCTTGCTCCTGCGCCGGTGCCCACCCATAGAGGGGTCCACACCTTTGAGTGGTCCCAAACCCTCGGGAGGTTCACCCAGCTCTCATCAATATACCTCCACCGTGGGACAGAACCGCCCCACGGAAGGGTCCACAATCCCCAGGTGTCTCCCAGCGCCTGGGGAAGGCTGTTCCCCCCGCGAGGTCCCTTCTCAGAGACGGTCACAACACTAATAGGGAGAGGCTCTCGCACAGCGGAATCCCATCCCACAGAGAGACACCCGCCACACACACAGGACACCCACCCCACACAGGGGTCCCGGCCCCACAGCGGGAAAGCCGAACGGGCCCCGCCTACGCGACCTCGCCGGTCGGGCACAGCTCCCCCTGCTGGCCGCTATGGGGAACGAACACCGCCCCACAACGCCAGGGCGGCGCTTATTGGTCGCCTGGCTGACACCGGAGGCGACGGGCGGGCGGTGATTGGTCAGATGGCCGAGGGGGGCAGGTCGAGCTTGGCGCGTGCGCAGTGTATGAATAGTACCGTGGCGGGGCCGACACTTCCGGGCGCCGCATTCCACTTCCGGGTCGCGCCATCCCCCCTCGGCCACCACCTGCGTCGAGCCGTGACCGTAGCATCGGTACCGGGGCGGGCCGGCAGCTGCACTGGGGGCTCTGGGTCGTGCTGAGTCATTGCGGGGAACTGGGCTGTACAAGGGAAGGCGGGGCCGGGCTAGCCGGGGGCCGAGGATTGGGTTGTAGTGGGTTGTACTGAGGAGTGGCCGCGTTACACTGCGTGGAGGGGCTGTTTTTTACTGATTTGTACTGGGGTGGGTGCTAGGTTACACCGGGCCAGCTGGGACAGGTAAGGGCAGGGGTTGGTGAGGCTGGGCGAGAGTCGGGATGAGGAGTCAGGCGCGGCTCCTGGGGGAGGGGGGTTCTGTCTGACTGGGATGGCATTTAAAGGACGGAAGGAGGGTTTGGGGGGAGCCCCCGGCACGGGGGTGGCACAGGGAGGTCCGAGGGTTTTCCAACCCCTGCATGGCCTCAGCCCCATCCCTTCCTTTCCCCCAGGCCCACGGAGCCACCACAATGAGGCTCTACAGCCTAAGTGTCCTTTACAAAGGTGACCCCAAAGTGCATTTGCTCAAAGCTGCGTATGATGTGTCCACCTTCAACTTCTTTCAGAGATCCAGGTGGGTGCCAGACAGCTGGAACCTCTGGGGGAAAATTGCTTCTGTGTGTCCTAGGCTGTCATGTAGCTCAGGCAGGACCTTGGGGAGGGTATGCAGAAGCTTTTGGTAGGTTTTCTGTCTTGCTGGCAGCTCTTGAGAACCTCCTGAAGCTGTAAAACAAAGCAGGAGCTTGATGTGGAATAGGTTGTTCCCAGTGCCTGCTTCAAATGGTAAAAGAGTTAGGAAATTCCTCTGGGACCCAAATTTTCCATGCCAAGGCTTTATGGTGCCTCAGGCACATTTGGTTCTGTAATTCCAGGGGTGAAGGGGGAAGACTGAAGTAAGAGTGTCTTAAAAAGCTCTTTCTTAGCCAAATGTGTGAGTAGGATATGGAGCAGTGCCACCATGTAATGTCAGCTCCAATCCCAGAACACTCTGTAGCTGCAGCTCTTGTTTTCCCAAATCGTGAGAAAATTCCCTGTGTGGTTGTGCTGTGGGCTTCCCCCACAGCAGGCTGTGTCTCTGCTTAAAGAAAAGTCTAGGATTTTGGGAAGAGCAGTGAAGTTTGGAGAGGAGAGTGGTGTGTGCATGTCAGCCTTGCAGGTGTTCCCAGGATTTTGTGCTTGTCCTGGGCTTATTCACAGGTGATGCTCAGAGGGCCTGCAACAGCTTGACCCAGGTGTGATGTTTAAGGTGTGTTTAGTTGAAGTTTGAAGTTCCCAGAGAATTGGATAGAAGGGTTGGAGTTGGGATAACCAGGGCTGTGGCTCCTGGGAGCTGTGGAACCTGCTGGGCAGGAGCACAGGGCTGGGCTGTGCCAGTTCCTCATGTCTGCTGAACATCTGCCAAGGAATTTGGCAGGGTCAAGAAGACAGAGGGAAGTACTGAGTGGGCAGTTCCTTCTGGAATACTGGGGAATAAAAGCAGTATTCCCAGTGGAAGAGCTGTCCTTGAAGAAGATACACACTGGTATCTAACTGACACATGACTGGACTCAGTGATCTTAAATGTTTTTTGCATCATATGTATGAAACCCTGGGGTCATGGTGGAGGCTGTGGCTGACATCAGATCCCTCAACTTGGAGGAAGGTGTCCCTGCTCCCTCTCTGCCAAAGTAGGGATGTTCAGAATGTTCAGGAATCCTTGGGCTGGACTTTTCTCTACAGTGCCTGAGACCCCAGCAGTCCAGAGTCTCCTGGAACTGGTGTCCAGGCTGGGAGGAATGCATACCCCTCCAAGAGGTGTAAACTGTGAGAGGCAATTTCCCCTCCAGAATTGCTTCCAGCGGTGGGAGGCCATCAGAAAACCTTGGTCTTTGCCATGCCAGTGTCTGTGTGTAGTGACATTTCCTTGGTACCACATCATATCCCAAGCAGGAGCTGTCCCACTTCTTGGTGTTTGGCAAACTCTGTAACCTGATCCCCAATAAATATTCCTTCCTGGGATTTTCCAGCAGAATTGGATGTTGCCTCACATTGTGTTGCCTCACATTGGCTAATCCCAACATGCCCAGGACGTGGTGTTTTGGAAACAGGTTTATTTCATTCCTGCTTATTATTTTTTGCCTCTTTTGCTTTGCTGTGGGTTGACAAGAGATCACTGAGGAGCCTGTTGGACAGGCCTGAGCCTGGGCTCGGGAATGTTTTCCAAACTGGGAGCAAGTCTTAAGGATATTCTTTAACTTTGACTCACAGTGGTGGCTGGGTGCCTGGGGGTCAAGCATCCCCCTGGGATGGGGGGCGTGTCCCTGTCCTGGGCTCATCCCCTGCATGGGCAGGGGGAGTTCTGCCCCTGTGACTTGCTCAGGTAAGACCCCACCTACAGAGCTGCCTCAGGCTCTGGGACTTGACTCAGCATTGCCCTGGCAGCTGGGATGATGTTCCTGTCCTGGCATTGGCCAGGGTGGGATTGTCCTGCTCTGCCCTGTACTGAGCGGGGCCTTACCTCAAGTCCTGGGGCAGTTTTGGGCATGGCAATATAAAAAAAGACAAGAAGAGCATGCAGAGGAGGCCACAAGGATGGGGAAGGGTCTGGAGGGCCCATACAAGGAATGTCTGAAGGCATTTACTGTATTCTGCTGGAGGGGACTGAGGGGAGACCTCCCTGTGCTCCACAAAATCCTCCCGAGGGGCAGCAGAGAAGCAGCTCCTGTTGCTGCTCTCTGTGACCAGTGACAGGGCTCAAGGGAATGGCTGGAGCTGTGTCAGGGGAAGGTTCAGTTGGATATCAGGAAAAGATTTCTTTCCCCAGAGGGTGCTTAGGCACTGAGCAGGCTCCCCAGGGCAGTGGTCACAGCATGAAGCCTCAGTTCAAGAGGTGTTTGGACAGTGCTCTCAGGGACAGGGTGGGATGGTTGGGGTGTTTGACTCCATGATCCTGATGGGCCCCTTCCAATTCAGCATGTTCTATGATTCTAGTGGAAGATGTCAGCAGGGGGTGGAATGGGATGGTCTTTCAACCCAAACCATTCCATGATTCTGTGATGCAGCTAGTCAGCAGGTGTTGACCAGGCAGAGCCAGGTTCAATGGCATTTTTGCTTTCTGCTAAATCAAAAAAGGAAGTTCAGCTCAAAGACACAAGTCTGTCACTGCAGCTTGAGGCTTCTGGGTCTGGGTGATGGCTGGAGGTGTCTGAGGGTTGCCACTCCTCAGAGGTTCAGGGTCCAGCCTCCTCCCCAAGGAAAACCCACTGCTTTGCTGTAGCCCCACTGCCCAGACATGGGGGCTGGGGCGGAAGGGTTTGTTGCCCTGGGGAGCTGTGGGACAGCTGGTGTCCCCAGCACTGCCCCCAGCCTGGCGCTGTGTCCCCGCAGTGTGCAGGAGTTCATGACGTTCACGAGCCAGCTGATTGCAGAGCGCTCGGCGCTGGGCAGCAGGGCCTCGGTCAAGGAGCAAGGTGAGAGCTTCCCCCAGCCCCACTCCTGGGAGAAGTCACCAAACCCAGGGCCCGGGTGGGCAGTGCCGCTGGCAGGAGCTGCTGAGCCAGGTGTGAGCCTGGCCTGGGGCAACAAAGGTTCTGGAGGGACCTGCTCCAGTGTCTGCACTCTCCCTTGGGACCCCTGGAGCTGTTGGCTTGCAGCCCCCCCAAATTCCAGACCACTCCACTGCTGAGTGGCTGTGCCAGCTTTAACATGCAAGTCCAAGCTCCGTATCCTAAATTCTCACCTCATTTCAGCCTCCCTGTCCTGCTTCATATGCCTGCCGAGCCCCAGGACATGTGGGACACAGCCTGGATTGGCTGCTGGAGCCTCTTTAATCACACCCCAGCCTTGTTATTAATTAAAATTAGTTAAAATCAGGCTGAGCTCTTCCTGGCTACCTTGGGATGTCCGTTTCATGTCCCACACTGCATGGCATGGCTGTGAGCCCCTGGCACGGCACAGTTTGAGGCTGAGCCTCATATCTTAAGCCCTTCCTACTTTCCTAATGAAGTAATGAAAAATGCAGGTGCTGGCATCACCTTCCAGGTTTGGGAGAGTGGGGGGTAACTGGGGGGGTTGGCTGGAGGGTGGTGGGTGCTGGGGAAGGCTTGGGACCTTTGCTGCCTCTCTGACAGGGGTTTCCTTCCCAGAGTACCTGTGCCATGTCTATGTCCGGAGTGATGGGCTTGCTGGAGTGGTGATCGCAGACAATGAATATCCACAGCGGGTTTGTTTCACCTTGCTGGACAAGGTGAGGGTGTGTGCTGGGAACTGCTCCATAAGGCTCCTCCAGTCTCCCTGCCCTAGCACACGCAGGGCTTTCTTGGACAGTCAGGGCTTGCCACCTCAGCCTGGGCATTGGTCTGGTCCTCATTTGCCAAGACTGTTTATGTCTCTGCTCTCAGCTCTTTCAAAAGGGGTGGAGGAGGAGGGTCACCAAAGTGGTCAGAGGGCAGGAGCACCTTTCATGGAATTGTGGAATTGTTTTGGTTGGAAAAGCCCTCCAAGACCATTGAGTCCAACCATTCCCCCGCCATGGTCAAGGCCACCTCTAAACCATGTCCCCAAGTGCCATGTTCACATGTTTTTTTTAATGCTTCCAGGTATTCCACCACTGCACTGGGCAGCGTGGACAACCTTTTCCATGATGGAATTTTCCTAATATCCAGCCTGAACCTCCCCTGGCTCCGCCTGAGGCCGTTTCCTCTCCTTCTGTCCCTGTTCCCTGAGAGCAGAGCCCGACCTCCCCTGGCTGTCCCCTCCTGTCAGGGAGTAGTGCAGAGCCAGGTCTCCTCTGATCCCCCTTTTCTCCAGACTGAGTCCCTTTCCCAGCTCCCTCAGCCACTCCTGGGACTCTAGCCCCTTCCCCAGCCTCCGTTCCTGTATCTGGACATGCTCCAGCCCCTCAATGTCCTTCTTGACATGAGGGGTCTAGAGCTGGACACAGCACTCAAGGGGCCTCAGCAGTTGCAGCACAGAGGATGTCACTGCCCTGGACCTGTGGCCACACCATGGCTGGTACAGGCCAGGGGCCACCTAGGCATACCTGGGCTCATGTCTAGCCACTGCCACCAGCACCTCCAGGTCCTTCACTGACAGTTTTCCAGCCACTGCCAGGGAGACAAGCTGGGAGACCTGGGTTGTCCAGCCTAGAGAAGAGAAGGCTCCAGGGAGACCCCAGACCCCCTTCCAATACCTAAAGGGGCTCCAAGAGAGCTGGAGAGGAACTTGGGACAAGGGCCTGGAGTGACAGGACAAGGGGGAACGGCTTCCCACTGCTAGAGGGTAGGGTTAGATGAGATACTGGGAAGAAGTCCTTCCCTGTAGGGTGGTAGGGACTGGCACAGGTTTCCCAAAGAAGCTGTGGCTGCCCCATCTCTGGAAGTGTTCAAGGCCAATTTGGGCAGGGCTTGGAGCAGCTTGGTGTAATGGAAGGTGTCCCTGCCCATGGGAGGGGTGTGGATGACCTGTAAGGTCCCTTCCCAAAAATCTCCAGATCTTCTGTTTTGATGAGCAAAACCCCTCCAGCCACTGTGGCCCCACAGCAGTGGCTCTGGCAGGGGTAACTGCTGCTTCCTCACCTGGCAGGTGCTGGATGAGTTCTCCAGGCAGGTCAGCAAGATGGACTGGCTGTCAGGGTCACCTGCTACCATCAGCTACTCTGCCTTGGATGGATACCTCAGCACATACCAGGTACAGATCTCTGGGACCCCGCAGGGCACCAGGACAGAGGGTTCCTGTGTTGCCTGCAGCCCTGAAAATGGCAGGGGAGATGGGCAGCACTGGTACATGCTGGGACTCTGATGTCCCTGTTGTGGTCCCAGTGCTGTGTTGTTTCTCCCCAGAACCCCCGGGATGCTGACCCGATGACCCGAGTGCAGGCAGAGCTGGACGAGACCAAAATCATCCTGGTGAGGCTGCAGGGATGCTCCTGCCTGCACAAGAATGTGGGGGCCCTGAGGGCACATTGTGGGGCAGTGTAGTCACCCCATTCCCCAGAGACCTCCCTGGTGTGGGAGCTTCTGTTTCTCTTCCCCTTTTCCCCTTTTTTCTCCTTGTCCAGCTAGCTGGACATAAACACCAGAGCTCTGACCTCTCATTTAAAGGCCAGTCTCCTCTGTCTGATGACCCTGTGGGAACTTTGCTGCTCCTGCCTCCAGCCAAGTTCCCATCTCCCTTGGGGCTGCAGAGCTGGGGGGTGGGGGAGGGGGGTGGCGGCTGTAGGAAGGTGGGATGAGGGATGGTGGGATGAGAGTGGTGTGGGGTGGGTGCTGGGGCTCAGCCAACATTTCCCTGGCAGCACAACACTATGGAATCGCTGCTGGAGCGTGGGGAGAAGCTGGATGACCTGGTCTCCAAATCGGAGGTGCTGGGGGCACAATCCAAAGCCTTCTACAAAACGGTGGGTGTGGAGACTCACCCCCTTCCTGAGGGAGCTGGGAATCGGTGGAATGTCATCCTCGGGGAAGTCACCCCCAGTGGATGAACCCTGGGGCACAACTCTGGGTGCCAGGCAGGGATAACCCCTGTTGCTGCAGGCTTTGGGTCTGGAGAGAGCCTGGCTGCCCCAGTTCCAGCTGCAGAGTCCTGCAGTCCCTTGCTGGGGGTGTCCTGCACCCTGCCCTGCACGGAGGGTGATGCCCATCCCAGCTCCTGGCACCAGCTCTGGCCAAAAGGAAAGGAGCCTCTGGCTCATCAACCTTTTGTGCTATGCTGGCCTATTCTGGCAGGAGAGGGGTTGTGTGGAACCTCAGAGGGGTGGCCCTGGGACCCCCAAACCCTTGTGGAGCTTTTACAGATGGTTTTGCTTCTCTTCTTAGGCCCGAAAGCAGAATTCCTGCTGTGAAATCATGTGATGTGGAGCCCGGGCTCTCCACCTCCAAACCACCAGCTCTCCACTCCCCTCCACAGCCACCCCAGGGATGTTTCTGGGGCTGGGCCAGGGATCCTTAGCCCCCTGGGCTGATGTGACTGTTGTCCATCTTGAGGGGACACCAATGCTGGCACTGGACTGGCACCCACGGGGGGAGGTCCACACTGAAGACCGTCCACCCTCGCTGTTCTGGGGGGCACCCGGCCACAGGGTCCCCTGCCTTCACACCCACCAGGAAGCCTGGAGGAACCCCCCACTGCTGTCCAGGGGGCTGAGGGGGCAGGCAGTCCCCTGCTGCCATCCCAAGGGTTGGGGGGGCTTTTATGTATTTGTGTCCTAATGGTGAGCTGGGGGGGGGAGGGGGTGGGGAGAAGGGAGGAAGGGAAAAAGAAGCGGTTTCTTGGGTGGGGGATGCTCACTGCCTCCATGGGTAGCTTCTCCCCATACTGGTGAGCCCAGAGCTGTGTCCTGGTGCTAGGGGAGTGGGGGGAGCTCACCAGCCTGCCCTGCACCTCAGAGCCCCTCCCCTGCTCCCACCAGCCAGGGTGGGGGCTCAGCACCTGCCAGGGCCCAGCAGCCCTCACTGCCTCCTCTTCCTCCTCAGGAAAGGAAAAATCGGCCTTGGGCTGTACCTTGCAGTGCTCTGGTTCTTTCCATGCCCTGGCTGCACAGGCCAGGGGGATAAAGTTATCTTTGGCAGTTGGAGCTGTTCCCTCTTATTCTGCAGTGTCTTGGGGTGGGATTTCAGACAAACGTATCCTGAGCACCCCAGCAGGGATGGATGCACTTGGCCTTCCCTCTCCACCTCTTACTTTAATGATTGTTGGTTTTTCCTCAATTTATTTGCAGTTTTCCCGAGACAAAAACGAAATCAGAGTAATCTTTTACACTTACAAGGCTCAGAAAGAAAAGACAAAAGGTTTTTTGGGGGAGGGGCATGGGGGGATATGCTGGAGAGGGGGAGACAGAAAAAGAATGAGAGAAAAGGGGAGGAAAGAGAAAAATTTGGCAACGATCCACCAGCATTCATGGAACAGGAACAGCTCAGCTCCTCAACATACAGCGTTAGCGCCCGAGGGTTGCTCCCGCGCAAAGGGCATGCAGAGAAATCATCAGAATAATTAAAAAATAATTATTATCCCCTGCCCGTCCCGTCCCCTCCCCCTAGCCAAAACCAGCCCTCAGCACGGTGGGGACGCCCTGGGGAATTGCGTGGGGGGTGCCTGGGAGTGGAGTGATGCCGCCCCAGAGACGGGGGTTGGGGGTGATGGGGTCCCCCCAAGTGCTGGCCATGGGAGAGGGGGTGCAGGATGTGCTGCAGGTGCCCCTGTGCTGGGGAGTCCCTGGCAGAGCAGCCTGTGCCCCCTAAGAGACCCATTCTCTTAGTCTAAAGTGCTTTCGATGCTGCGTCAGTGCTGGCTGGATCATCCTGAGCCCCCCACCCCAAACCCCAACACCCCCCAGCTGCCCTCTGCCCCCTGACACAGCACCCACATCCCCCCTGCCCCAACCTGCCAGCAGCTGGAGCTGGCACCTGTGACATGGGGTGCTGGGGATCAGCAGGGTGGGAACACGGGGGTGTGACTGGTGAACCCTCCCAAAGGCACTCGCCGTGTTCCCTGCGCAGCAATGCCCAAGATCAGCCTTGGGCTCCCATAGGCAGCACTCACAGGGGAGGCACTGGACTGGGGTGGAGGGGATAGAGTCCATGTCTGTCCCCCCCACCTCACTCACCCCCTGGCAGCCCCCCCATTGCTGGGAACCCCCGTGGGAATTCAAAAATAAATAGCTCTCTCTATGTACAGGGGCTGGGGCAGGACAGAGCAAAGCGGAGCCCAAAGAACAACATCCACCACCAGCGACAGCAACACGCCACGAGCACAGCCGGGAGGGGGGCTGGGACCCCCCTTCCCCCCCCAGCAGAGACGGGCCAAGGGGGGGGGCTGAGCCCCCCAGCGCCCTCACCTGTGGCCGAGCGGCTGGGTTGGGTTTGGGGGTGTGGGTGGGGTTCGGATTGGGGTGGGTTTTCCCCTTTTTTTTTCCTTTTTTTCCTTGTCTTCATCATTTCAGCTTTTTTTTTTTTTTTTTCTTTTTGTTTTCTGCAAACACAGGCACTGGAGGGGGGGAGCAGGGGCCAGGGTAGGGGGGACAGGCATGCGGACGCGTGCTTGGGGGGGCCGCAGCTCCGGCTGCCGCCTCGGCTCCCATCGCCGTCTCCATCGGGCTGGAACCAGGACAGCCACCGCAAGCTCTGTGGGGACACCCTGGTGAGCCACAACTGGGGCTCCCCATAGCCCCAAGCCCCAAGCCCACCCTCACCTTCACTGGAGCGGGGCGACAGGGGCCCCTGAACCGTGGAAGTGGACGTTCTGCCACTTGCCATCGCGGCGGTGCCAGACGCGGGTCTCCTCGGACTGGCTGGTGCGGGGCCGGCCCTGCGCGTCGATGTACTGGGTGAGGCGGATGTAGGCGATGCAGGCAGCGTCCTCCCCGATGACGTGCACGTGCGGGTTCAGGATGGTCGTGTGGATGGGCTTATTGTTCTTGGAGAGCACTGTGGGGTGGCCGAGGTCAGCGGGGCTGGTACGGGTAGGGGGATGCACATGGACAGGGCAGGGAACAGGCAGGGGAAAGGGGGAGTAGGGCAGGTAATGGGTGACGAAGGGGCAGGGATGGTGGCAGTGCACACGGACAAATGGCCCAGCAGGGGAGGGCTAGAGACAGGCAGGAGTGGTAACCAGGATGGGCAGTCAATGGGCAAGAGACAGGGGACAGTGAAGGAGACAGGCAGGGAGACAGGATCGATCAGGTTGGGCTGGACAGGGAGAGGATCAGCAGGGTAGGCAAGACGGGCAAGTGGCACAGGCAGGTGGTACAGGCAGCTCGGGTACTCACAGTTCTCGAAGTAGAAGCGGTGGAAGTCCATCCCCTCCACCAGGTTGCCCAGTGCCTCGGGCTCAAAGGAGGTGAGCCCCGGGTCGCAGATCTTCCTGCAGGCAGCAGGTGAGAGTGGCCCTGCCTGGCCCCACCCCTCCCGGCCCCGCCCCGCCTGGCCCTGCCCCACTCACGCGTAGGCCTCGAAGTCCCCGTTGTTGACGGCCTCGATGAGCTGCTCCGTGATCTTGATGATCTCCTGCTTGCGGGCTGAGGGCACGTCACTGTCACCACCACCTCCCCAGCCCCCCGGTGGCACGCACCGTGGGGGTGGGTGGACGAGATGTTGGGATGGACATAGGACATGAAGGGGAGGCATGGGGACAGACACAGGGACAGACAGACCGACCTTGCAGGCAGAAAAACCTTGGAGACAGACAGACCATGGGGATGGACTATGGGGACAAACACAGGGACCTTGGGGGCAGACAGACCGACCATGAGGGCAGGCAGACAGACCACATGGACAGACACAGGGACCTTGAGGACAGACACAGAAACCATGGGGACAGATGCCCCTTGGGGACAGAGGTCCTTGGGGACAGATAGGGACGACTGTGCTCCCAGGACCCCCACAGCTCTGCGACACCAGTATTCACATAATCCTCTCAGCACGTCTCATTGCCACCCACTGCCACCCCTGCATGTCCCAGCACCACCCCAGTGCCCTCCCAGCATGCTCAGGCATCCCAGTGCCTGCTCAGCATGTCCCAGTAGCTCCAAGTGCATCCCAGCATTACTCCTGCAAGTCCCAGTATATCCCAGTGCCATTCTAGCACATCCCAAAACAGACAGTTCCATACCAGTGTTTCCCAGTGCCATCCCACTGTGTCTCAGTGCCATTCCAGTGCATCCCAGTGCCCTCCCTGTTCCATGCAAGTGCACCCCAATACATCCCAGTGCAATCCCAGTGCATCCCAGAGCTGCTCCAGTGTCCTCTGATGCATCCCAGTGCCATCCTATTGCTTCCTAGTGCATCCCAATGCCAGCCCAGTGCATTCCAATATGGCGCAGTTCCATCCCAATGCAATCCTACTGCATTCCAGTGACAGCCCAGGACACTCTAGTGCCACTCTACATCTCAGTCACATCCCAGGGTGTTTCAATACCATTCCAGGGCATCCCAATACACCCCAGTTTACATCAGTAAATCTCAGGGCCATCCCACTGCATTTCAGTGCAATCCAGTGCCAATCTACTGTGCCCCAGTGCCCTTCTAGTATATTCCAGTTCACCCCAGTGCAACCCAGCATCATGCTGTTGAATTCCAGTGTGTGCCAGTCCAATTGCACTGTGGTCCAGTATCATTCCAGCGCGGCCCATCCCATTATACCCCAATGACTCATTTCATCCCAATGCCAATCCCAGTCACCTCAGTTTCATTTTAGTGCAACCCAGTGCTACTTCAGTGCGTTCCAAAAGAGCTCAGTTCCCTCCCAGTATCTCCCAGTGCTATTCTAGAGCATACCATACACTCCAGTTTGCTCTGGTGCATCCCAGTAACATCTCACTGCATCTTTGTGCCAATCTCCTGTGTCCCAGTGTTATTCTAGTGTATCCCAATACATCCCAGTACCACTCCAGTGCATTGCAGTAGCATTCTACTGCTTCCCAGTGCATTCCAGTACCGTTCTAGTGCATTCCAGTATAGCCCAGTTCTATCCAATACATCCCACTGTCACTCCAGTGCATCTCAATCTTAGTACCATTCTACTGTATCCCAGTGCTTTCCAGTCCCAGTAGACTTATCCCCAGTCCATTCATCTCCCTAATGTGCTCCAACCACCTCAGTGCCACTCCTCTATATCCCAGTTTGTCCCAGTGCATCTCAATGTCACTCCTATGCCCTCCCAGAGCACCTTGGTACCACTTCTGCGCATTCCAACACAGCCCATTTCCATCCCAGTATGACCCAGTACTATTCCAGAGTATAACAGTACACTCCAGCTTGTGTCAGTGACTTCTCACTACATCTCAGTGCCAAGATATTGTGTCTCACTACTATTCCAGGGCATCCCAATACATCCCAGTACAGCTCAGTTCTACCCAGAGCACCTCTTGGTACCATCCCACCATGTCCCAGTATCATTGCAGTGCATCCTCATGCCACCCCAGTGCCTTTTCAATGAACCCCAGCTGCCATTCCAGTGCCATTCCAGCATGTCCCAATCTACTCCATTTTCATCCAAGTGCACCCCAATGCATCCTAGTACCCTCCCAGTGCATCCCAGCGTGCTCCCAATGCCTCCTGGTGCCATCTCAATGAATCCTAGTGTTAGCCCAGCTCCAGCCTAGCACAACCCAGATCTATTCCAGTGCATTTGAAAACTCCCAGTGCATCCCAGAAATGTCCCAGTACAACCCCAGTGCATTCTGGCGCCAACACTTTGTCATTCTTGTGTACCCCAGCGAATTCCAGTGCTATCCCAGTGCCATCCCGAAGCATCCTGTTGCCATGCCAAATTCCACCCAGTGCATTCCAGTGCTGCCCAGCAGATCACAGTGTACCAACTGCATCTTGGTGCCATGCCAGTTCCACCCCAGTGCAATCCAAGGCTTCCCAGTGCCAACCCAATGCATCCCTGCTCTATTCCAACACATTCCATCCAGCACACTCCCAGTGCATCCTATTGTCACCCCAATGCATCTTTGTGTCATCCCAGTGCATTCCAGTGCCATCCCTGTGCATCGCATCACTGTACCAGTGTATCCTAGTGCCACTCACTCCAGTGCAGCCCAATGCATCCTTGTGCCATCCCAGCTCCATCCCAGTGTATTTCAGTGCTGCTCCAGTGCATCCCAGTGAACCAAATGCATTCTGATGCTATGCCAATGCCATCCCATTGCTATTCCAGTGCACCCCAGTGCCTCCTAGTGTCATCCTAGCACATCCCAGCTCCACCACAGTGCATTCTAGCACACTCCCAATGCATCCTAGTGCCATCGCAGTGCATTCCACAACTGTCCATCACAGTGCCATCCCAGTGCATCCTGAAGCCATCCCAGTTCATCCCAGTACCATTCCAGTGCACCCCAATGCATACTGGTGCCATCCTAGAGCCATCCCAGTACATTCCAAGACCCTCCCAGTGCATCCCACTATCATTCCAGTGCAGCCCAATGCAACCTATCACCACCCCAGTGCATCCCAGCTCCCTCCCAGTGCATCCCAGTGCAACCCTGCCGCCCCCTGCGCCCGTCACCTTTGGTGTCCTCATCCTCAATGGTGGTGTTGGTGCTGTCAGAGGACTCCTGCTCATGGGACGGCGGCGATGGGGGGGAGACACAAACAGGGGGGTCAGACTGGCCCTGGGGGGACAGGGAGGAGGGACAGGCCCAGCCTGGGCTTGGCAGGACCCCAGTGATGCTGGATGTCACAGGGGGACCCCGCTGTCACCGTGCCCCACGCGCACTCCTCATCCACGTCACCCCCCCCACGACATGGCTGATGCTGGTGGGAGGATGGAGGCGGAAAGCAGGGGCAGCGATACCTTGGTGCCGTCCACGGGGTTATGAATTACAGTAGTTTGAGGCTCCTATGGGAGAAGGGAGAGAGACAGACGCGGGGGTGGGGGGAAGCGAGAGCCCGGAGGGGACAACAAAGGGGGACGACGGATTGAGCAGCACGTGGACAGGGGCAAGGAGAGACCCAGACCAGATTTGGGAAGGGGATAGAGAGGGGGGAGAGAAGCAGAGAATCATTAGTCCAGCAAAGCCAAATGGTTTAATTCACAGACATGGAAGGGGAAGAAAGGGGGAAAAGTAGTGGGTAGAGCCAGGGAAGAGACGCAGCAAGGCCAAAAGGATGGGCTGGGGGCAGCTCCATGCCCCTGTCCTGCATCCTGGCGCCCAGGGGCTCCACTCACCTTGCATCTGAGCATCCCAGGCATCCCTGTATCTGAATCCCAACCATCCTGCTGCCTGCATCCCAAGAACTGCCCATATCCTTGTGTATCCCTCAGCTTGCACCCAGACCATCCCTATGTCTGCATCCCAAATACCCCACTGCCTGTATTCCAAACATCCCCTGGCTTGCACCCCAACTATCCCCGTGTCCGGATCCTGACCCACATCCCAAGCACTGAGCATCCACAGCTTCCCGCTGCCTGCATCCCACCCTCAGTGTGTGGGGTAGGCACCACTTTCTCCATATCCTGCACTCACCAACCAACCAGGCACACCTTCCCCAGTGCACAACACTCTGTGCCAGTTGGCCATCCAACTGGCTGTATTCTGCCCTCATGGTACCATGTCCCTGCCCTTGTGCTCCATCCCTTGTGCCATAAAGGTCACAATCGGCATCCCTGCACCCACATCCTGCACCAGCCCTGCTGTTGGCAATGCCAGAGGACCCCCAAATCCTGCCCCTGCTGTTCCAGACAGCCACACCTTTCCTGTGTTCCGCACTCCCTGTGCCAGCTGGGCAGTCCTGTGTCTGGACCCTGCACTTACCTCACCTGCGAGGTCACAGAGGGCAGTTCCATCCTTGTGATCCTGCACCTGCCTTGCCATTGGCATCGCACTGGTGTCCCTGTCCCCCAACCCGTCACCCACATCACTATCTATGTCACCAAGATGCTCCTGCCTGGGGCTTTTCCCCATTATGGGGCATTGATGCCTGTACCCTGCACCCACTTTGTTCCCAGGGTGGGGCATCCCCATACTCATGTCCTGTACCCACCTTGGTCCCCATGTCACAGGACATCCTCATGCCTATATCCTGCACCCACCTTACTGTCCCCATGGAAGGTACATCTCTGTGTCCTGGACCTACCTTGTCCCTATGGTGGGACACCTGCATGACAGTGTCCTGCACCCATGTCACTGTCCCCATGGCTGAGGGAGATGCAGAGCTGTCCACATGCCTGCACCCTTCACTCACCTTGTCTGTCCAGTGGGGTCGACCTGCGCCCCTGTCCTGCACACCCCTTTCCATCCTTGGGACACCCCCCTCCCCGGCGAGCCCAGGAACAGCCAGTCAGGGGCGCGCATGGTGATGGATGGGATGGGCTGGTGGGATGGATCCAATGGGATGGGGGATCTGGGGTTGCAGGGTAGGGGGCACCTACCAGAGCGGTGGGCGGGAGGGTCCCCTTGGGGCTGGTGACGCCAGCACTGCCTTTGGTGCTGTTGGTCTGAGGCTAGAAGGGAGAGATGGAAGGGGCTGTGGCATGGGTGGGGAGCAGCCCATCCTGGCTTCCCCCCAGCCCCTCTGGCCCCTCACCTTCACACCGTCTGCCTTCTTGTTCAGTAAGCTCTTAGCTGCTGCAGGGGGAGACAGTGTCAGTGCCCGCCCTCAGCACAAGGGACACCCCCAAAGCCAGGCCCTTCCCAGCCACCCAACTGGATCCCACCCTGGGTGCTGGCAGCACCTGCCACCCCAGTGTCAAAGAGGGGGAACACATGAGGTGTGTTGGTGGTGTCCCCATCCTGGGAGAGGTCCCCATTTTAGAGGGGTGGTCCCCATGTGGGGAGGGGCATCCCCGTTCTAAGGAAGTCTCAATTTTGAGGGGTAACCCTATGCTGGGTGGGATGTCCCCATCCTAGGGGAATCCCCATTTTGGGGGGGTTCTCCATGCTGGAAGGGGTGGTGTCCCCAACCTGAAGGGGTCCCCCACCCAAGGAGGGCTTTCCCCAACCTTGTGGGGCCGTCCCCATCCTGGTGGGTGTCCCCATCCTAGTGGGAGATTCCCAAACTCAGGGGGTTCCCCAGCCTTGAGGGACTCTTCCCACCCTGGGGGGGATGTCCTCAACGTGTGGAGATCCCCATCCAGGCAGGGTGTCCCCACTCTGGAGGGAGAGGTCCTCAAACTCAGTGGGTCCTAAGACTGGGGGAAGGAGGTGCCCCCAACATGAGGGGGTCCCCATCCTGGTGGCCCCTGCGTTGGGGGAGCAGGGCTGGCTTACCTTGGAGAAATGCAGAGAGGAAAGCGAGAGAGAGGAGTGAGGAGAAGGGCAAGAGAGAAACGGAGGGAGGGGAAAGGAGGAAAAGGGGAAAAACATAAAAAAAGAACATAAAAAAGATGAGTTGAGTACAGGGGGTGGGGACAGCTGCCTGTGCCCCGCCTGTTTCCCTGGAGGGGGACAAGGACAGGCACGGGTATGAGCACCTGTCACTGCTACCACGATCTCTGGCCAGTGGGGGCATAGGGTGTGACGGGGACATGGTGGGGCACAAGTGGTTGTGGGGGTGTAAAGGGCAGGGGGTGTCACCTCGGAGCATTCTTGTCATTCCTCCACACTGAGCGACCCCTCCCCCGGCTAGCATCACAAGTTGAGGGGGGATGTGCGATGACAAGTCCAGTGATAGCAGAGTGGCACCCATCAGCACCAAAGGAGGGGGTGGGCAGATGCGGGGAGGAGATGACCCACACATCCCTCCCCCGTGGACCTATGTCTCCTCAGGAGTCCCTAGCAGGGTGTCCCCAAGGATCCCGGTCCGTCTCCTGAAAGCAGGTGGGTGCTGAGAGGTGGGGGTTTAAACCAGAGCCAAACTGTGGGACGGGAGAGGGGGACCCCTGGCGCGGGGACCAACGATAGCCCTTTGTGTGGGGGATGGTTTAAGACCCGCCTAGTGTTTCGCGGCTCACAAACACTGGCTGCAGCTCTCAAAAGCTGTGGGGAGGCACATGCTGGGGGGGCACATGCCGGCGGGAGACACATGCAGGGTGGGGACGCAGGGGGGGAACACAGGACATGCAGCCCGTTTGCCCCCCTTCCATGCACCGGTGTGCACCCCCTGTGTGCATGAGGGGGACAATGCTGTGGGGTGGGAGCGGTGGGGGCGGGGGGGGCACACCCTAAAATTATCCCCCCCACCCCCAGCTCCCCGTCGTTGACCCAGATGTGCACCCTGGAGATGCCACCCAGTGTGTCCCCCCTGCAGGAGCCACTGGCCCAGGGTCAAGCACTCAGCAGCCCTGCCTGGGCAGTGGGGGCTGGTGCAGAGACCCCTCCCCCGGGGCCAGCTGCGGGATGGCAGCAGAGGGGACAGGGGCATTTCTTGGTGCCAGCGGGGAGGGGGAGAGGCTAGAGGGCTGCGGGTGGACAGTGGCGGGGGGCCATGCATGCGCTCCAATTTCCCAGGAGGGTACCCGAAACTCGTTGGGGAGGTGGGAGGCAGGGAAGAGGATGGTTGGGAGAAGAGGGTGACATGGGGATGAAGGATCTGGGGACACACAGAGACCAAGCGGGGCCGGGGGGGGGGCCCTTTGCGGACGCGTCTACCTTGTTCCACCAGCCCCAGGGGGGCCCCGGCAGCAGCCGCCGACATGGTGGGAGGAGCGGTGGTCTGTCTGCCCACTGCGGGCCACGAGAGAGAGAGAGAGGGAGCAGAGCTCCTGTTAGGAGGGGTGGGGAGGGGCTGCAGCCGGGGCCCCACCTCACCCCCCCACCCCCAGCAAGAACTCTTGGGGTGCCCATCACCCTGGCCTCAGGCCTGGGGTGGCTGGTGCTGCTCCGTCCCCGTCCCTGTGTTGCCCCCCACCAGCCACCGGAGTGGGGGGGGGACACACGAGGACCGGGCACTACCTGCTGCTGTGTGCGTGGGGCGGGGGGGCCGAGTCCTGCCCCCACCTTGGCTACCACATGCCCCGTCCTCACCGATGGGGAAAAAATGGGTGGGGGGGTTAAGGAAGGGAGGGGAGAAAGAGAGAAAGACAGCGAGATAGAGAGAGGGGGGCACCGGCCCGGGGGGGGGCTACGGAGGGGGGCTGCAGCCCCCGGCCCCCCCGGCCAGTGGGAGCCACCCCTTACCTGAGAAGTTCCTGGTGGCCAACATGGTGGTGAGGATGGCACCCTGCAGGAAGGGGCATGGTGAGCCAGGGAGAGAGTGCTAGGCTGGGGTGGTACAGTATGGGGCCCATGGGACTGGAAGTGGGAGATGGGTTTGCAGGATGAGGGAGCAGGATGGAGCCATGGGACCAGGCAGTGGGATAGAAGGTGTAGATTAGGGTGTGCAGCTGGATGTGGGCAGGCCAGAGCATGGGGCAAGATACTGGGCAGGGACAAGGTGGGACCGTGACACACTGTGTGTCACTGGGATGGGAAGGGACTGTGCCCCATGGAAAGTCACAGGAAGGCCCTGATGGGTGCTGGGGTGGGAACATGCCACACCAGGTGCTGCCAGAGCAGCCAGAGCAGGGGTCCCACAGTGAGAAGGGGAGGGTGCCGCAGGAGAGCCCAATGGAGAGGCATGGTGGTGCTGGAAAGCACTGTCCCCAGCCCACACCTCCCTCACCAGCACCCTCACCTTGAGCTTCCTCCGGGCATTGAACTTCTTCAAGCACTCCACTGTCTCCTGCCTGTGCATCATGGAGGCCACGGTAGAACGTTGCTGCGGGGGACAGTGGGGTCAGCACCAGGTGCCAGCAGTCACTGGACCAGGGTGACACACACTGGGGGCCACACTGCACTTACGCAGACCCACGGGTGCTTGAGGGCCTCGTGGGCTGTGATGCGCTTGCCAGGGTTGATGGTCAGCATCTGATTGATGAGGTTTTTTGCTTCGGGAGTGACTGTGTCCCACTCAGGTGAAGGGAACTGGGGGAGCACAGGGACACGGGGGTGACAGCTGTGGAGGGGCAGCCCCATGGCATCAGTGTCACTCCACACCCCTACTTATCTCCAGCCAGCCACTGAAGACATGGCCCAAAGTCACCCCCAGGCTGTGCCTGCTAAAGATCAGCTGTAGCATCTCTCAGTAGGTTCCAGAGTTAATGGGCCAGCTGTTGCAGGGTATGGGGTCCTGGCACCGGGGACTTACATCGTAGGCCCCGGCCTTGATTTGTTGGTAGAGTTTGTGCTGGTCCTCGTCCCAGAACGGCGGGTAGCCCACCAGCAGGATGTACAGGATGACCCCTGAGCCAGGGAGAGCGGGGTTAGGGGAGTGCAGGGACCGCAAACCACCCTCCAGCCCTGCGGTGTCCCTATGACAAAGTAGTCACTCCAAACATGGCCTGTCCCCTGTGCTGCCAGGAGGGCAGAGACAGGGGACAGTGTGGCACTGCCAGGATGGCACGGGATGGCCCCAGGATGGGGTCAGAGCTGGAACAGGAACTGGGATCAGCATAGAAATGGGATGGGAAAGACGGTGAAACTAGGATGGGAATGGAATAAGACTAGAATGGAGCCTGGAAAGTGCCAGAGTGGAAGTGGGATGGGATCAGAATGATCAGATTGGACAGTGATGGGGCAGGGATTAGGATGGGATTGGGCAGGCATTGGGCAGGAGCTGGGCAGGGATTAGGGCAAAGACTGGGGTAGGGACAGGGCAGGGTTCAGGATCATGACCGGGTGCAGGTCTGGGATGGGGCGGAGTAAGGGCAGGGACCGGGCAGGGACTGGGCAGGGACTGGCTCTTACCACATGCCCAGATGTCCACCGGTTTGCCATAGGCCTCTTTGCGCAGGACCTCAGGGGACAGATAGCCAGGTGTGCCGGCAAATCCTGGGACAGGGACAGAGAAATGGATGAGGAGAGACAGGTGAGCCATAATGGGAGGAGACAAGGACAGTACACAGTGCAGGACACAGGACTGGGACATGGGCAGGGATGTGTTGGGCAGGGGTGGACATGGTAGGCACAGGGCAAGATGATGTGGGCACAGAGGCATGGGCATGGTGGGTATGGGATAGGGCTGTGGTGGGCATGGGGCAGATGCAGTAGGAATGGAGCAGGGACTCAGTGGACATGGAGGGACACAGCAGACACAGTGCAGGGGCACGGTGAGCAGGACACGGTGGGCAGGGGCTGGGGCAGGCAGGTGGGACAGCAGCACTCACCAAACCAGGCCTGCTGATCCCCCTGCACCTCGATGGCAAGGCCAAAGTCTGCCAGCTTCACTGCTGCCCCTTTGCATTTGCTGGCCAGGAGCAGGTTCTCCGGCTATGTGGTCACCGAGCACAGGGAGCACCAGGCATGGACAGCACCGGGCACAGATATGGGTGGGGACAGAGAGGAGAGATGGGGCAAATAGAGAAAATTTACCGCTCCCATTGGTCAGGTCTGGCCCATCAGACGGTTCTGTGCTGTGGGGCTGTGGCTATGGGTGCCCTCTGCCAATGGCTGAGGGTGTTGGATGGCACAGCCCCATGGCCAGCTCAGGGTTATCCTGTGTTTCACTGGCCTCATCCCAGCATCCCCCCCAATCCCAGCATCTCCCCATATCCCACCATCCCTCCCATGTCCCACCCATCACTACCTTGTATCCTGCCCTGTCGCCCCCCCCCCCCCCCCCCCCACCCCCAGCAAACCTTCAGCTGCTCCAACCCCCATGACCCCATCTCCACCAGTTCACACTTGCCCTGGGGCAATGGCAACTGGGGAGGGGTTGCAGTGAGACCCCCCCCCCCCCACAGCAGTGCCAAACTGTGTCACAGCTGGAAGACACATCCCCAGGAAAGGTAGATGGGAGTGCTCAGAGCTGAGGGGATCCCCCAAGCCCATCAAGATCTCAGTGACTCCCCAGAATCCACTGGGCCAGGACCACGGCCAGGTGGTGGGGATCCAAAGAACTGGGCAGGGGGTGAGGGGCAGAGGGACAGATGGAGGTTGGGGGGACTCACTTACCTTGAGGTCCCTGTGGACCACCCCCATCTGGTGACAGTGCAGGACAGCCTCCAGGATCTGCTGGATGCAGTGGCTGCGTGCAAATGGGAGGGGGGTCAGAGGTACACTGCTCCCCCACCTCCCATACCCCCTGTCCATGACCTGCACCTCCAAACCAGCCCCTCTGTCCCACTTCTAGGGCTCCACTGCACCCAGGGGGAACTGACAAAAATGAGTGGTGACCTGGGATCTGTGGGTGCTGTGCATGGGAACCCCTCTGTATCCCTGACAGGGGGTTCAGCTGTGGGGCATCACCCCTAGGGGGACTCCTGAGGGATCACCACCTGGGGAGGTTACCCAGAGGGGTTACCCTTGGGGAGAGTCCCACCTGGGGTGGTTCATTGCCTAGGGGACACCTATGGGGTTGTCACTGCCTGAGGGGAGGGTCATCTCTGAGGTTGTGACTCCTTCCTGGGGGGCATCACCCTTGGGACATATAACTGTCTGGGGGTCATCCCTTGGGGGTCACCTCTGGGGTGTCATCCCAGGGTTGTCACTTCAAGGGGGTTACTGACTAGGGGTTACACCTGTGAGATCATCCCTTGAGGGGTCACTACCTGGGGATCATCCTGGGGGGGATGGTCACTGGCTAAGGGCTCGTTCCTAGAGAGGTCACTGCCTGGGGGTCACCCCTCAGTGCCTACCAGGTGAGCTCCAGCCTTGGCACAGAACCACAGGGGGTCATCCCAATGGTGCTTTTGTGCCCATCCCCTGTCTCCCATAGGAGCCCCCCTATCTCTGCTGCTGCCCAGACACTGGGATCCCCCAGACAGGACTCATGGGGGAAGGGGTGAACAGGGGATGTGGGGGAGAGGGGTGGATGGAGACGAGACAAGAAAGAAAGAGGAAAGGAGCGAGGGGATGAGAGCCTGAAATGGGGGTGAAGGGGGACCCCGCCTAGCTGGGGGAGCGGGGACATTAAGGGGGGCAACCTCCCTGTGAGGGGTGCAAAAAAGGGGGGTCAGGGAGAAAAAAGAGTGAGGAGAAAGCCCCACAGCAGGGTCCTGACAAGTGGAGCGGGGGGGCCGGGAAGCGGGGGCAGCGGTGGGTGGGGGCAGCGAGGGGGAAATGGCCCCCCCGGCCCCCCCCCCAGATACTGACCTGCGGCTCCCTCTGCTCAGGGGCAAAGTGATGGGTGGGAGGAACGCGGGCAAAGAGCTCATGGACACAGTGACTGCAAAACAGAACGGGGGGGCAGGGGCGGGGGAGGGCAGGATGGAGGGTTAGGGGTGGGACAGGGGTCAGGATATGGGGGCAGGATAGGGCAAGGGGTGTGGGAGGGAGGCGGGATGGGGTGAAGGGGTGCAGGATGGAGGGGTAGGAGGTGGGAGACTGGGGCAGGATGAGGTAAAGGAGGTGGGAGGGGGGGGGCAGTTTGGCGGGGTGGGATGAGGTAGAGGGGTGGGAGGCAAGAAGTGGGGATCAGGGTGTGGGGACAGGTTGGGGTGAAGGGGTGGGAAAAAGAGGCAGGAGAGGGGGATGGGGAGTAAGGGGCATTTCAGGGGCAAGGACAGGTGTAGGAGGCAAAACAGAGGGCAAGGGCTGGAAGGGGCAGTGAGCAGAGGGCAGTGGTGGGACAGACGGACACACATATGGACACACGGACACACACAGAGCCCGAGCAACGTGTGATGGGAGACGAGAGGGACAGAGGGGTGGGGGGAATGGATGGAAGAGGTGAGGGGCACAAAGGGGACAGGGATGGGGCGGGGAGGAGGGGGGGAGGGCGGTGGAGATGAGGGGAACGAGAGAGGGGGAGAAACAATGTTGTGAAAGCCCAAAGACCACGGGGAAGGGCACACGGCAGTACACAGGGCACTGGGGGGGGGGGGCTGGGGACAGCACAGAAGGAGCCCTGGGGGCCCCCCCACTTGCCACCAGCCCCCCCAGCACAGGTCATGATAGTGCCAGGACTCAGCAGCAGAGGGGGGAATCATGGAGTGGGAACTGAAATATTGGAATATGGGAGTCCCCACCCCACCCAGCAGCAGGATGGAGCCAGTGGAGGGATTACAATAACAGGGGGCAGAGGGAGTGCACCTCCCCTCCCACTAGGTGCCCCCCCTGCCTGCCTTGCTGGAGCTGTCCCCTCTGCAGGCCTCCCAGGGTGCAGGGCATGGGTGGCTGAGGGTGTCCAGGGCTTTAAGGGGGTGCATGGGCCGGTGAAGGCTCACCTGGCATCAGCCTCACTGTAGTACTCCCGCGCCACGATGTCCTCAAAGAGTTCACCACCTGTTACCCTGAAACACAGCCAGGTACCACATCACCTTGAGACCCTTGGGAGCCCCCAGGATCCCCTAAGCCCCTTCTGAAGCTCTGGGAGCCTCCTGCCACACTCACAGGTCAAAGACGAGGTAATGAAACCCCTCCTCAGAGATGCTGTCATGGAGCCGCACTGTGGGGACCAGATGGGGACAGGGACAGGCTCAGTCTCAGCCCCCCATATACTCCCTAACCTCCTCCCCCAGTCACATGTGGCATTCATGTGTGCCTGTGTCACATGCAGCCCACACACCCACACCCAGTGCCCCAAAGGTGGCACCCAGAGGGACCCCAGGATGGGACCTCATACATCCCCAGAGGGACACCCAACATATCCCCAGGGTGTCATTCAGGGTGTCCCACAAGCAGGTCCACAGTGGTGAGACTTCCCTGGAGTCCCCAGTCACTCACCGATGTTAGAGTGCTTGAGCAGCCGGCAGATGCGTGCCTCGCGCTCCAGCTTCTGGTGGTCTGTGGGGACAGTGGTCAGGGGGGGACCTGCCTTGCCCCCTCCATCCCCCCATCACCTGTCCCCAGCCCAACCCCAGCAAGAGGAGCTGTAGATGCCCATGTGGGAGCGCATGTGGCTCTATGAGGTGTGCAGTTATGCACCGGTGGGCAGGGGCGGGGGTTATGGGCTTGTGCACATGTGTCTGGGTATGCACATGTGCAAGTCTGTACATGTTTGCATGTATGCGCATGTGGGTTGGGTGTGCATGTGGATACAGGCATGCACACACTGTGCATGCCTGTACACACATATAGATGGGTGTGCACATATGTGCAAGCACCTGTGGCTGTACCTGTGTGGGGGTATAGAGAGCTGTGTGGATGTACAGGTGTGATTGGTGTGTAGGGATATCCGTGTCCTGCAGCTGTGCACACACATGGGTGTGGCTGTACCTTGTGTACCTATGTGTGCAGCCATACAGCTCCATGGTTGTACTTGTGTGCACAGGTGTACATGTCTGTGCGGCTGCACCCATGTGCATCACTTTACCCGTGTTTGTATGTGATGTGGAGTGTGCAGCTGTACCCGTGTATCGTGGTTCCCGCATGTGCAGGTGTGTGCAGGTGTGCACATCTGTGCAGCTGTGTGTGCAACTCAACACGTGTGTGCCTGCAACAGCCACTGAATACACACATGTACTAGAGTGTGCAGCTGCACCTCTGGATGTGTCTGCATACAAGAGCACACAGACACGTGCACAGATGTGCACACAGCTCACAGACATGCGTACACTGCTCCACTCATGGCTCACACCTGTCCATACAGCTGTACCCACACACACACCCTGTGCCACTCTATGCTGTCTCTTATCCAGATGCACATCCGAAACACCTACACCTCTGCACATTGTCACACATCCCACACCTGCAAACACCTGTACACCCCCACTGCTGAGCACACCCCACCCCATAGGCACCCACTCTGCTCACAGATGTGCACACACAGCAGTGCCCACCTTCATGTGTAAGCACGCACACACACTGTTGACCTGTGCACACCCGCAGCCCCCCTGACACAGTCTGCTCACACCTAGGTGCACACCAAGCACACACACACCTCTGCACATACACTCAGGCATCCCCAATCACAAGTGTGTGCACACCCACACATGTGTGCACACACACCATGAACACACATATGAGCAAGCACTATGAATACACACCTGTGCACACACACTCAGGTAGCCCCACTGCTCATGTGTGCACACACCCCCATTTATACACTGCACACACCTGTAAACACACAGCTCAGGGCTCACACCTGTGCATGCACACCTTCCCCCCCCTCCCCCCCCCCCCCCCATCTGCTTACACCTGTGTACCTGCAGGACATCCCTCAGGGACAGATGATGTTCTGAGGGGCCCCGTGGGAGGCAGCAGGAGGGATAACAGGGACAGGCAGGGCCAGACTCCACCCCGGAGCATTCACTCCCTCCCCCCCACCGGCACCCGGTGTCACCAGCACCACTGAGGTCACAAGCTGTCACAGCTGCCATGGGCATCACAGCTGTTGTGGGCACCAGGGGTATCAGAGGTGTCAGAGGTGCCAGGCATTATCACAGGTACCAAGGATGTCGGGGAGCGACCCCCTGGGGTGCCAGGGAGGTCTCAGGGAGTCCCAGGGGTCCTACCTCTGGCTGAGAGCTTTTTGGTGTTGATGATCTTAGCAGCGTACTCATGGCCAGTGCAGAGCTTGACGCAGCGCCGGACGACCGAGAAAGCTCCCCTGGGGAGGGACAGGCTCAGCACGCCCCAAAGCACCTTGGGGGGTGGGTAGGGAGGTGGCTCCCACCCATGACTCAGCACCTGAGGTCAGGGGGCTTCACCCACAGTGACTCAGCATCAGGGGGTGAACCCCGACACGGGGTCGGGAGGGAGGGCCCTGACACACTGGACCCCTGCTATGCGTGTGCTGGGGGGGCACCACGGGGTGGCTGGGGGAAAGAGGCTGGAGGGGGGGGCTCGGTACCACGCATCATCGGGGGGCGGGGGGGGGGGTCGCGGGAAGGATCCAGCACCGGCAGCTCGTTGCCATGGGAACAGTAGGTGGCCCGGATGGCAGCAGTGGCCGTGGTGGTGATGGTAGTGGCAGTGACAGTGGTGACAGTGGGCACAGGACCCAGCTGTGACTATAGGAAGCTGGCAGCCACCAACACCCCAGGGACAGGGACAGAGATGATAAAATCGTGATCGTGCCCATGCCAGGCAGAAGCACCTTCAAGTGCCATCAGCACCTGTCTCCCTTCCAGGATCCAAGTCCCTGCACATCCCCTGCCTGACAGGCCCCTCCCTTGTTTGAGGGGGTCAAGACAGCGTCAGGGCACACAGAGGAGATCCCCATTACAGGCTGGGGACATGGCTGAGACCAGCACAAGTCCAGTCCTGCCATGTAGAGGGTGCCATGTGGGACGTGTGCCCTGGGAAGGGCACAGGGCCTGGCTGTCTTCTGCCACTGCCCCATGTCCCCATGTCCTCAGGCACCAAGGGCCCCATGCTGGCCAGAACAGTGGGGATCCTCTCACTACCAGGGGAGAAGTGGGTGTTTCCAGGGCCCTGAACCCTCCCTTCCCCATGTGGCCCCCGGGACAGGGGACATGGTGGGTGCCAGCCCCTAACGGGGGGGGTGGGCACACTGTCATGGCCCAAGCCATGCCTCAGTTTTTCCCCGGTGGGAGGAATATCCCCCTCTACCCCGGTGATGGGGGGGGAAACATGCGCGATGGCTGGCAGGCTACACTGAAAGATGGGAAGGGGGAAACAGGACCACATTGCCATGGTAACCAGGATGGGCTGGATATTGGGCAGACCCACAGAACAGCCCCCAATTGGCACCATGTTCCCCCTACCGGTACCCCCAAAGGGACTACAGCCATCCCTGCAAAATGTTCCCCCGATCTAGCGGGGGTGGGGGTGCAACCCCCCCTCACAAAATATCTGACCCCCTCCCCCATCCTCTCATTTTACTCCTGGCTAATCCCTGCCCGTGGATGCAGGGGGCAACTGAAGCCACCATGGCCCTAGGGGCAAATGAACATTCCACCCCCCCCTCCCCCCCCCCCCCCAGAAATAGCTCCTCTTCATTGCCCCACAACACCCACCCGAGGGTGGAAGGTGCAGCTGGGGGGTTTGGAAGGATTCAGGCTGGCAGAGGGGACCCGGGAGTCTTTAAGGCCCAGGGGGCCAAGGAGGGCTGAAGTCTAAACGGACTGGAAGGCGGAGTGGATTTGGGGAGTTATGTAAGGCCCAAAAGTGTCTAATAGGGGATGGGGGGGAATATGGTCTAAAAGGACCAGAGGAGAGAGGAATGGGGAGGGGTGGTCTGTGGAGATGGGGGTGTCTATTGGGGGGCTGTAAGGACTAGGGAGGGGGGAGTCTATCAGGATTGATGGGGGTGGAAGGTTTGGAAGGGACCAGGGGGGCTATAAGGACTGGAGGGGGTGAAGGTTTGTAGGAGCTTTGGTGGGGAGGGGGGTGCGGGGGGTCTGTGGAGATGAGTGGTCTGTAAGAATTGGGGCTCTGTTGGAGCAAGGACTGAGGGGGTCTGCAGTAGCCAGGGGCAGGATTAGGAGTGCTGGGGGAATCTGTGAAAACTGGGGGGGGGGGTTGAGGAGAAATTGGGAGGATCTGTAAGGATGAAGCGTCCATAGGGTCAAGGGCAGATATAATGACTGAATGGGGGGGTCTCTAGGGACTGGTGACTGAGGACTGCAGGGGATCTTGAGGGATGGAGGAGGGGTCTGGGGTGACTAGGCCTGGGGGATGAGGACGGATCAGGGGAGTCTAAAGGTGAGGGACCATAAGGATGGGGAAACCTTGGGGAACAAGGGGCCTGCAGGGACTAGGGGAAGCTATGGGGAGCAGGGCGCCCAGAAGGACTGAGGGGTCTGGGCCACCGGGGAGGGGTGGAAGGCCCCAATAGGGGGGCGGTATAAGGGGTGGGGGCCAGTGGGGGGGCAGGGCCAATACCGGGGGGAGGGGAGTACCGGGGGGGGGTAAGCTGGGCAGGGCCGGTCCCGGGGGGGTGGGCTGGGTGGGGGGGGGCCGGTCTCGGGTGGGGGGTGGGCGGGGGGGGGTAGTCCCGGGTGTCCCATCCCTGGGGATAGGAGGGGGGGGTATGCGTCACGTCTGCACCGAGCAGCTTCCTGAGCCCCGGGCAGCGCCCCCCCCGCCCCCGTCGCGCCCCGGGGCCGGGGCCGGGGCCGGGGCCGCCGCCCTTACTTGCCGATCTCCTCGTAGAGCTGGTACTCGTCAGTGAAGCGGGTGCAGGGCACGGTGGTGGCCATGCTGCCGCCGCGCCGCGCCGCAATGAGCCGCCCCGGCACCGGCTCCGCTCGGCTCCGGCTCCGCCCGGCGCGGGGGGGCGGGGGGAGGCGCCGGGCCGGGGGAGGCTCCAGCCCGGGACAGCCCCCGCCGCCCCCACCCCCCCTCCCGCCTGGGATCCCCCCAACCCCCTCCACGGGGCACACCCCACCTCGGACCTGCCCCCGCACGCCGGGGGGATCCCCCTTGTCTCCACAAGGGCCCCATAAACTAGACCCCCCAATCCCGGGATCCCTTTTTCACAAATTACCGCCGGGAGTGGGATACCAAGCCCCCACCCCTAAAGACCCCATATCCGTACGCCCCTTGCCGGGACTCCCCTCCTAAACAGCCCGGTGTCCAGACTCCCTCTGACGGATCCCCCCTCCCCCCCACCCCAGGGCCCCAAATCTAGACTCACATCCACACTCTCCATAATAGGACGCACATCCAGACCTCTCCCAAGAATCTCATAACCCCTCCGCAAAGGACCCCAAACCTGCACCCCCTTCTGATCTCACATTCTTCCCCTAAAACGCCCCAATACCCAGATAACCTGCTCAAAGACCCCACATCCATGCCCTACCTTGCCTCCTGGGGAATCCCCCCTATTCCCCCCCACGAGCTCCCTCCTCCCGCACCAATGTCACCCCAAACAACCCTTTCAGGCTCCAACCCCTACCTAAGCAAAACACCCAGGAGAGGTCGGGGCAGGACAAAATCACTCTCCTGCCTCCCCCAAGGGCACCTTGAAGCCCCCCAGTATCCGCAGCATAGTGTGGGGGTGGATTTTGGTGCGGGGGACACATAAAAGGCCACCCTTAAGGACACCAGTAGCCCCAGGGCCTGGGGACAGCGGGGTGTTCCCCCCCACCGGAGGGTGGGTGGGTGCGGGTGGGTGGCGGGTGGCTGGCGCTGCTGTTGCCATGGGGACCGTGGGCGGCAGGGGGGGGGGGGGGGACCGCGGGCCCGGTGTACGCATCAGCACCAGGAGATGCCTGCACTGGTGGAGGGGGAGAAGGGGAAAGTGATGGGTGACACCTCGGGGGTGGTATTCCCAAAGTACCCACCATATGAAACCTAGCCAGCTTTGGGGATTCCCACATCTACCCCCCCCCGCCCCAAGGACCCCAAAATCCCCTAATTCCCCCTCAGAATCCCATATTCCAACATCCCCATGCCCAAGTAATCCGTAAGTCCAGCCCTCCTCAGGGTATCCTATATATCCTATAGCCCCTCCCAGGCATCTCAAAATTCACTCCCTCCACCCCCAGGAATCCTATATCCACCCTAACATCCACCCCAGTGTCTGGAGCCCACACTAGCAGACAGACACCCCAGGCATCCTTTTTGGGTGTCCCTGTCCTTGTCCCATAAGCAAGGTGATGGTGGCAAATTGGGCACATTCATCTCCCCAGGGGTAGCACTAAATAACTCACAGGCCCCACGGTGAGACATGTTTATTGCAAACTGGAGGTGGGGACTGGGGAACCAGTCAAGGTGATGGCTGGGGAGCCCCAGCCCACACACCCCAGTGTGTAGGACTGGTGGTAAGCTGTGAGAGCCAGGCTGGGCCTAGGTGGGGCCTACTCTCCTAGGTAGACCCCCCATGCTCAGACCCCTAAGTACCATGCCAGGGAAACCCATGTTTCTGAGGCTCCTGCCCAGCTGCCAGCTGAGGGGTGGGCCTGTAGCCCCCCTACAAATGCCAGTGCTGTGGGGAGCATCCCTGCTGCTCCATGACTAAGGGGGAGCAAACCCTAGGGGATGGCTGTGGTCTCTGCCCACTCCTGGGTGTTCTGACAACCCTCCAGTGAGGAGGTGAAGGAGGGGGAAGCCAGGAGGAAGCCTCCCCCGGAGCTGGGTAGAGGCCAGGGGCAGCACAGCCCCCTTGGGATACCCTGGAGTGAGACTGGCGAGAGGATTTGGGGGTGCCAGGTGGGAAGGGTGCTGGCAGAGGCAGGCAGGGGCAGGCTTCCCCATCCCACTGCCCATACCCAGCACCCATCTCCACCTGTGAGGGACAAAGCTGCCCAGTGCCAGGGCAGGGAGGGCTCGTATCCCCAGAAACCCCAAAAAGCACTATCTTCATCCACCAAAAATAATAATTATGTCACCCAATGCATCCCAATGCCCTCCCTCTATTCCAGAAAAACATGGAGAGTCAACAGCTCGAGGGGAGGGGAGGGCAGGGGAGGGGAGGGGTCCTTGGTACCCAGGTTGCCGTGGTGACAGGATGTAAATCTGCCCACTTCCTCAGGCTTCCCCACACAGCATGGATGGGTGCTGGCAGCATGGATCAGTGAGTCTCAGGCACTGGTGCTGGGAGCAAGGGTCCTGGTGGGCATCCAGGGGCAGGGCGGTCTTCTCTCCCTGCTTTATTTTGCAGTTGTTTTTGCCACTGTCAAAACTGGACGGCGCCGGGGGAGATGTTGAACATCGAGGGGTCGAATTTCTGGCCGCGGAATGGTGAGCCCTCGGTGTCCCAGCCCTTCTTTAACATCTCATGCACCTTCTGCAAAGAGGCCGCAGGCTTCTGTCAGCCTGAGGTGATGCCACGCTGTTCCCCAAATCCCCTGCAGCTCATCCCACAGGCACTGGGGCTGCGTGGCAAACTGACCCATAAGAAGGGATGTGGGCAGCAGTCCCCCTCCTGCCTGGCTGTCAGTAGTCAAGGGCAAACAACACTTCTGTGCTCTGCCTCACTACCTGGGAAAGGACAGACAGCACCCAGGGCAACACCAGGCAGCTCCTGGGTCAGGCTGAGCCATACCCCTGTGGGTCTAGCCCTGAGCAGGGCCAGCTTGGGAGAGAGGAACAGCTATGTGGGGCCCATCCCTGGAACAGGGGGGCTGGGCTTACAGGCACTTGCCAAGCGGCCAGGAAAGGGAAGACAGGAGTGCATGGCAAAAGATCCATCAACAGAACCTCACAACCCCCAAATGTTAGTGTGGGGGGGACACTGTGAAGAGGAGCTCTGAGGTGGAGCAGAGCCATGGGGCCCCTTTTCCTGGGGAAAAGGTCTTGAAGGGCAGGTGGGAGGGCCAGGCTGGGCCGGCAGCACAGGGTAGCCAGCACCTACCAGCTCATGGCTCTGAGGCTTGCCCTGCAGCTTCTGATGGTAGTCAAAGGTGAGGCGGTCAAGCACAGCATGCTCCTCCTCATCCACTGTGGCCATGGAGCGCTCCTTGTTGATCTTGTCAATGTCGATCTGCTCCTCACCCTCTAGGATGGCGTTCCACCAGTACTCGTCCCCCTTGTTCAGGTTGATCTAGGGACAAGGTGTGGGTCAGCAAATGGGGAGAGGAACCCCTCTCCTGCCCAGAATGTGGCGCCCCTGCCCACCTCACACCTCCATGGCAGTGATGCAGAGCTCGGCTGACAGCAGCATGTGCCTTGCCCATGAGTGGAAGTCAAGCTTATACTGATCCAGCCTCACAGCTGGCAGAGGGGGAGGGATGCTTGTTCCTTCCTCCCTCAGCAGCCAAAGGCTTTGCACACCCTGCTGTGGGCCCCCACAGCCCCAGCTCAGGTCCCGTGGATGAAATCTCAGCCTACACTATGGCTCAAAGGCAGGACCACTGTCCCCAGCAGCGCCTGCCTAGGGGTGACACTGGCTCAGGGCCACATGGCTGACACAGCAGCAGTGACAAAGCCCAGGACTGTTGGATGAGAAGGCTGTGTCTGGTGGGGTGTGGGACCAGGGCTCCTGGTGTGGTAGTGTAGCCATCTTGCCTTTCCCTAACCTAGAAGGAACCTTGGCCTCAGCTCCCCTGGCACTGGCTCGGTGGGCAGCAGCATGGGTGGCAAAAGAGGCAAGGGTATCACCTGCTGCTCTGTGCCACCCCTGCTGATTGCTAGCACCTGATTCCCATGGCACCACAGCTCAGCAGCAGCCCTGGAGGGAAGGACAAGGAGATGGGCTATCTTCTTGCTCCAGCCAACATCCATGGGGAAGTGGAAAAAGCTACCAGTTGTAGTCACAGGCATCCCCTGATGGCAGTGCCTTGAACAGAGCTGGCTGGCCAGCACGGCTGTGCTGCAGCCAGCATGGGGCATCCTGCAGTGGGAACTCCAACTTGCTTTTGGTTTTTCCAGGAAGAGTGGGCTGCTTCCTCCCGTGTATTTTAGCACTAATCCCAGCAGTAGGGCAGATTTATGGCATTCGTTGGCCTCTGCAAAATCATCAATAAAGGCAGACAATACAATTTGCTCAAACCTCCCTGGAAGCTCAATAGTTCCGGAGGGGAGAGCACGGACAGCCACTCCTGCTACAGAGCCAAGCTTCTCTGTGGTGCGAAGAAAAGGAACCAATTAATATAGGAGGGGGTGGCTGGGGTTTAATCCTTCCGGGAGAGCAGAGCCGGTAAAATATTCCAGCTTGGGGAAGGTGTTAAGTTTCTCCAGCTAGACAGGCATGCTTGTTCTCTTTTTAATTGCACAGTTCCACTTTGGAGGGGAGGGAGAGCCACCGAAGGTTTGCTTCTGGGCTTCCCAACCCTCGGTGGGCAGGTGGGGGAGTGCAGGAGCCCCCAGAACGTCACCCTGAGACAGAAAGCTAAGTGGAGGGGCAGCAACCCCGGCTGTCCTGCACTTGGAGCAGGATGGCCTTCAGGCTCCTCAGGTTTGGAACATGAGGGATGTCCCTGTGGTGCTGCTGGCAAGGTGTGAGCTTCCCTAGTGAGGGCACCACTACAAACCATGCTCCCATGGCATTGCTGTGAAGCATGCATGACTTGGTATATCCCTACCAGAGCCAGCCTGCTGGCAGAG
Source organism: Cinclus cinclus (assembly GCF_963662255.1). Classification (NCBI taxonomy): domain Eukaryota; kingdom Metazoa; phylum Chordata; class Aves; order Passeriformes; family Cinclidae; genus Cinclus; species Cinclus cinclus. The sequence goes on along the minus strand of NC_085074.1, from coordinate 159,276 downwards.
GGACAGACAAGTATTGGAGGAGTTCAGGCATCACCCCAACTCCATCCCAGACCACTGGGGGATGGAAACCCATCCCCCCTCCCTTCCCTACCAAACCCCTTTCTTTTGCTGGCACCCTGCCACCATCTGCACACCTCTGCAGCCTGCCTGGGGTGATCTGTTCATCCTTCTTTATTCCAAGGGGAAAGCTGTCAAAGTGAGATTCACTCCAAGTGAGCCCCAGTTTCTAAAATGAAATGCCCATGGGTCAGGGCAAGGGTCACTGTATTCATGTGAATTTGTGGTTTTGTGGTTCAAGGCGGTGCTGGAGGACTTGCTGCAGACAAGTCCCATCTCCAAGATGGGGGACACAGACATAGACCATTCTGCTGGACAGTTTCTGCCAGTGTCCTCTGTGGATCCAGCTCCTGCTTGGCTGAGTGTGTGGGTTATGAGAGCCAGTGGTGATAGAGATGCAGCTGGTTCCCCTCAGAAAAACTTTGGGTGCCCAAAGATGGAGATAAGGGAGAGCTGAGAAGCCATGGCAGGTCTCTGGGTGATTTCCCACATATGCCAGTCCTAACTCACCCACCTGCCCATGGGAGAGGCTCTGGCATTCAGCTGACAGGCCCCCACAAGGCTGTGAGCACTGCTGGGGAGAGCTCTGGAAACTGGGGAGCTCCAGGAGGGAGCATGGCTTCTTCCACAAGGACAAATCCCAACCTAATTATGTTTCTCACTTCGAAACAAGGCAAGGCTTTGCCTGCACTTGACACTGCTGCTCAGTTTTCCAGCCAACAGCTCTGGCTGCCCACCCCAGGGCTCCAGATATGCTGAGAGCCACTGAGGAAGGATGAGGTCCCTGCGGTGTGCCCATGCCCTCAGCCAGATTTTGGCTCTGCCTGGTGGGTCCCAATGGCGTAAAAGCCCAGCTGAGTTTTTGGGGTGCACAGGGAGGCAGGAACAGCCTCTGCAACAGTGGCCTGAGGAGAGGGAGGCTTGTAGGAGGCATACCCCAATGCTGTATGTGAACCTGGCAGTGTCATGCCAAAGCGCTCACTCCCACAGTCAGTGTCCAAGGTATAAGCTCTCAGCCATGCCAGAATGGGCTATTCCCTGGAAATGCACCAGGGTAATGATGTACTGCAAGGAGGATTGCTGCAGGAACAATAAGACACTCAGCAGGAGAGACCCTCCAGCAGGTGACAGGCATCAGTGGCATGAACACAGCATCATGCCCCATCTCCACACCCTACTCAGAAGGTCACAACCCCTCACGGTCGGTGCTGGGCTTTGCGGTAGTACAAGGTTTCCTCTCTGATGCCAAATACCTTGACAAACCTGGAGAGATGCTGCCAAGGGGTGTAAGTAGGTCTTGGGAGTACAACAACCACTGCCTGCCTTCCTGTTGGAACCACAGCAGCCGAAGTCACCTCAAAAGTCATTGGCTCACAGGATGACAAGCCAAGACTGTAATAAACATGCAAGGCAAGACTTGCTGACAAAAACCCATGCGTGGAAAACAAAGGCTGAGAGGAAAAGAGAAAGAATGGGAGAAAAATCCTCCACAACAAAAATAATACCAAAAGGAGTTGTGCACAACACCCAGTGGGGATTGCTAAAAACAGCAAAGTTATTTTAATCTCACTTTCAACAAGCGAGCGGGTGTGACGGAGAAGGGAGAGCACAGGGATGACACCCAGGACCAGGATACCATGTGGCATGCCACAGGCAGGGGCACGATCCTGGGACAAAATCCCAAGCAGGAGGTAAGGAGAGGCCCCCACCCCACATCAGCAGAGCACTCCACTGTGAACAATGCCAGCTGGATTCTGCTGCCATGCACACATGTGTGCCAAAGGATTAGATGAGATGAGAAACATGTTGGTGTCAGGTTGGGCTCCAGCTGCTAGAGCTCCATGGAGCAAGAAGCAGAAGACAGAGTGGTCTCTGAATGCTGATGAGGGCAGTTCTGGGGCTGCTGGAGTGCGAGTGACATAATGAAGAGGGTACATGAATAACAACACCAGGCAGGATGGGGGAAGCAGAACTAGAATGGGTTGTAAGGCAAAATAATCTTCCCAGGATGAGAGCTGGAAGGTAAGGGAGTTTGCACCCTGCCAGGGAACGCCATCCCTGGGTCCCACAGGGAAGCCAGGCGGCACCTTGCAGCACCTTGCAGGAGGGGGAGAGCCCAACAGCTGCATTTGGAGCTCACACAGAGCAATGCAGAAACTGGGGTACAGAAAGGGTCCATATGCCCCATAAGCTCCAAATAAACCCCAATGGTCCCATCGAGGCACTGAATGAAAAAATGCATTCCCATAAGGGTGGGAATGAATGAACTGGGAGGAGACGCAAATCACTCCTGGCTACTCAGCACATGGAAAAAGGAGATGCTTTTGGGCGAGAATTACTCACTCTGCTCCAGTTACCTTACAATTCAAGCAATCTCATCCCACCATCAATATGTTGGCAGCCAGCTGGAGATCCTCACAAGATTGGACTCATGCTGTTTGAGGCAAGACCCAGCTCTGGGGTTGGGGGTGACGGGCCCACTCAGCTCCCCACACTGCCCACAGCCACTCCAGGAGGCACCGAGTCTCCCTCCACCTGTACCATTCCCAGCCTCTGATGGGTACTGAAAAAGACACTGCCTCCCTTGCTGATGCTGGGAACACCCACAGGGGACCTCCAGACTTCCATTCATATTGTGAAGCAGCCACCCATTGGGCCACCTCCTCTTCAATGGGTTTATGCCTTTCCAGGATTGTTTCTTTGTCCCAGATAAGCTAATTTTCAGTATGTTTATGAATATTTACAAAATGCAGGTTAAGAATGGCACTACCACATCCCTTCAGTGGCCTAGCAGCATTGGAGAAGCTCCTCTCCCTTGCAGGGACCTCACTCACACTTTTGGCATCAGCCTGTCACTTGTAGTACATCCCTGCGGATCAGCATTGGTCGAGTGGCACTGTGCAGCCTCCTCACACACTATCCACAGGATTCCTGACTCTGGCCCACTCATTCCCACTCCATTTTCCACTGTGAGGGGCTTGGATTTGGGTGTTCACCTGCTGCCACCCTCATGCCACAGGGAAAAAGGCTTGGAGCCAGCTCCCTCCCTCCCAGGGACAGCATGTGCTCCCTCCTGGGTCTCATAATAGCCTTGGGACTCCTGAAACTCTCCTGGAAAAGCCTCTGGGTGGAAAAGGATAGGGCAAAGATGGTCACAGGTAGCAAAATCTGCTCCTAGCACAACCATGGCCCCAAAACTGGCATATGAACTTTGGAAAATGTTTGATACTCAAGATCCTAGGGTGATGGGCAAAACTCCTGCAACAGCTCCAGCTGTGAAAACCCTCAGCCTGAACATCTGGAGCACATCAGAAAATGAGGCTTGGGGCTGGGAACTTACCAGTAATATACATCCGGGTACTAGCAGCCCTGAGACCACCTCAACAGGGATGATTTGGGACAACAGGCACACAGCAAACCACAGGCCTGCTGGAGGCAGAGGAGCCACAGTGTCCACATCAAACAGGGCAAGCAGGAATCCCATGACAGGACAGAAAGGAATGATGGGGAACAGGCACCTGCCAAGATGCTGGGGTCGGAGTGGGGCCAGGAGCACTGGAAGGCAGAGTAAGCAAGGCCAGGTGTGCAGGACCAGCACTGTGGTGCAGGGCACTATGCCAAGACTGAGGGCAGTGACCACCCCCAAACAATGGCTGTACTGTTCCCCCTCAGCTGGAGCTGGGGAACCCTTTGCCCAGACAGCTGTGCTGCCAAGCTGGCACCCTGACAGGCAACTCAGGAGTAGGAGGCAAGGCACAGCACACTGCAAGGGCAGCATGAGCCAGATGTTGGACAGGCAAAGCCAGACACATCCAGAACTGGCTCAAACTTCCAGCTGCTCCAAGCATGGCAGACCTGCAAGTCAAGGAGACACAGCTGGCGTAGACCACCCTTACCAAAATGCACTTCCCAGGCTCCAGGCTCCACAGGGAACTCTCTGTGTTGATCTTGTGGGTGAGTTTCCCTTCCATGAGGATGTGTTGGCTGCTTCCCTCTAGCACCGCTACACAAATTGCACCACTGCTGATATCCACAGACACCTGGAAACAAAGAGAGAAATCATCTGGAAAGCTCCTGCTTGCCATCTCACTGTGCAAGCTGGGGTTTGGGATCAAGTGCACTTGCAGGGGATGAGAAAGAGTTTCCAGCCCTGCCTATAGCAGCAGGGTGGGAAACCCGCTGCTCTCTCATAGCAAACAGCAACAGTTTGAAGGAGAGAGGGAACTTCTTCAGGGAAGGAAAAGCAGTACAGCCCAGTAACTGGGGGAACCGTTGAGGGATTCAAGGCAGCTGGTTCTACCCTGTGCCTCAGTTTCCCCTCAAAGACAACCAGTAGTGCTACAGGCCTCCAAACAGCATTCAAAGGCTGGGATCCTACTTGCTGTGAGAGAGTTCTTCAGCGGTGTACCTGTCACTGTGACAAGCTGGGCATGAGTGTGTGTCATACTGATAGTTGAGCAAAGGCAATTTGGGGGTTCCTCCACTAGGGCTGCAGCAGGTCATCCCCTTTGCTGCACCATGCTGAAAGCATGGTCCTTGTCTCTGCTTCAGCTGCTGGAGACAGCACTGGGCTCAGCCCATGCCTCCCATCAGGTGTGTGAGGAGGAGCTGTGTGCAGAAGGAATGCTGCAGCACGCTCTCCCGGCTCCCTGCTACATGGGCAGCTCTGTCCCCAGGAACGGGGCCAGTTCCCACCCACAGCCATATGGGGAACCCTGCTCCGACCTGCCAGGCAGGTGACATGGCTGTCCCCCAGGGAGACAGAGGCAGGCTGTGAGAGGCACGCAGTACTCTTGGTCTCTGTAGAGACCATATGTTCTCTCTCGTCCCCTCTAGCCCTGAGGTGCCACCAGCAGAGCTTGCACATAGCCAGGGGATGTAGCGAGAACCTGGCTGGGAAAGCGGCAGGATTGTGGCCCCCAGTGCTGGCCCAAGAGGAGGAGACTGCAGTGAGATTTGCCTGCATTCTCTCCCAGAGTTCCCCCAGATCTTCCTTCTGCTCTGCAGATCTCATTTGAAATGTTATTACATTATCCATTACCTAGGAGACTTACAGCAGCTCACTAGCTCCACACAGGCAGAAGACAGGCAGAGCTGCTCCAGCCAGGGAGGGCACCGCGGCTGTGTCTGACTGATGTCGCCAGGGTACAGCCCCGAACCTGCTGTGTGCTCTGGCAGTAGCAGAGGAGGCCCAGCACACACAACACAGGATGATGTGGGACTGAGCTCCAGTGTGATGGCTGGGAGCAGGACCATGCTCACAGCGGATCCAAAATAATCCCCTATCAGGGGGATTAATTAAATGAGGATGGGAGAGGACAACAGGCTGTCAGCTCTCATGTGGCTGTGAACAGCCTCTACCAGAGCAGCTGCCCTGGGACGCAAACACCTCCAGAGGAGGTACTCCCTCCATGGAGCAGCTCGCTCCAGCCCAGCGCTGATGCCTCGCTGCAGAGACAAGGCATGGGGATGAGGCTCTGCCTGCCACTACCACCATCCACTCAGGTCCCCAGCGCAGGGACAGAGCTACTGATGCTGGGCTCTCAGCACGGTACATGGCCTGCCCTGAAAGGACCAATGGGAAAAAAGCAAGTAACCTTCTGGGGAGAAATTTTTTGGGGTGTGGAGGGCCAGGAAAGCTGGAGACATGGAAGGCACAGGTGCAGCACTATATCTGTGGGATCCGTGTGGACAAGAACAACCAAATGTGAGAAGGGTTTTATTCATGGATGGTTACACAAGATATCTGGTGGGGCTGAGGGACACCTTTTAGGTGGCTCTGGGACCAGCCACACATTGGGAAAGGCAGCAGAAAAACCCAAATGGAAGAAGAGATACAAACTGGGAAGACTTCACCTGACCACTCTGCTATGCAAGCAGCCAACATAAGAAGCATTTGCAACACCTGCTCCCACCTGCACCTAGCAAGAAGGTCCCACCCAGCACACCAGCCCTCCAGGATTAGGAGGGTTTAGGGACAGGGGCAGCACATGATCTACTGGAAAGCCCTGCCCCTCCATGCATGGAGGAACATGTCTGAGAGGACTCGCATGTACACAAGGTGGTACCTGTGGACAGCTCACACCTGGGGGAAGGCCAAGAGCAACTCAGTACTCTGGCAGCTGTGAAGCTGCTTGTCCTTCCCCATGTGCTCCCTGCGAGCACTTCTGCTCCTAAAACACTTGGCTGCTCCCAAGGAAAGCCAGATCTCATCTGTGTGCTGTGGCCTTCTCACCACAATGATTTCTGTGCACACTGAACACGCATGCCCGCCCACGCATCTCAAACAAGCAAACACAAACTGAGAGGAATCTACCTTGTCTCCTCTTGAGTCCAGCAAAGAGGGAGGCCTGGAGTCATTATCTGTATTTAAACACTCAGATCCATGGGCCCCTGTTGTGCCCAGAAGTAGATCAGAGATGTGAGGACCATGGAGGAAGATGCTCCCACCTACCTAATCGCCCATTCCTGCTCCAAGGACACCTGAGCTCCATACAAAGAAACCTTAAGCTCACCAGAGCAAAATGTGCCATAGCAAGAGCCTGAATCCCAAAAAGTGTCATAAGGAAGACTGTGAGCAGCATTAGAGTTGGGTGCATTCTGAGCCCAGGGACCAAATGGGGAAATTTTCAAACTCGCCTTGGCAGGCAGAAGCCAAAAGCCCATTAATTTTTTTAAAATACAAAGTCGTCTGAATGCAGGAGAATGTTGCTCTTGTGCAGGTACCTATGAACAACACATACAAAGTCCACGGAGCTTTTAAATTGCTCTGAGTCCTCCTGCTCTGGCCCAAGACCCAGCCTGTGTGTTCTCATTCACCCAAGGCTGGGAATACATACAATCATTTGGAAATTGAAACTCAGCTGCCAAGAGGAGCCCCAAGAAACATGGATGAACAAAAGACCAGGAAGAAGAGTGCAAGGAGATGTCCAGCATCTGAACAACCAATTGCTTCAAGAGGGCAGTGTGGGCAGATACTGAGGCAAAGGTAGGCAGAGCCATGCCACAGGCACTGGCTCAGGAAGGGGGTGTCTTGAAACCCCCTTTGCTCGCTCTGAGGTGCAAGGATTCTTCCACAGTGATGGCACAGTCTTGAACCAAGGAAAGGTCAGGAAACCATATTCTGTTTCCACTCCTGTGAGCTCTGGCAGGGTCCTGAACCTCTCCATGACCAAGGATGGAGCAGACAGAGCCCTATGTGAAGTTTTTGGCAAGGACACAACTTCCCTGGCATGGAGGAAACTTCCCCTGTCTGGGAGAGGACTTGTGATGGAAGTATGATGCAGAGGGATGGAATATGCATCCGGAAATGCCAGAATCCTTTCAATAAACAGCCTGGCTTTGTTTTAGAGACCTGCTGGGAGAGATGCATCTTCCTGGTGCCCTGCTGTGCCTGTGGCAGTCCTGTGCCCCCTCAACCCTCCAGCCTGGGCTGCTGCTGCTGCTGCTAGTGACATTCCTTGGCATGTTGAGGAGCTGTGTAGGCTGAAGCCAGTGACAAACTCCAGTGTGCTCCTTTCAGCCACCCTGGAAACAGAGAAGAGCAGGAGGTGGGGGAGCACAGGCTTCCCAAATGGAAAAATACAGAGGAAAGGGCAACACTTGGGAAAGAGTTCAAACTTCCATGTCTGACTAAGGCCAGCCATGGCCACACTACTTATGGGTCCCTGACCAGGAGGGAGCAGAAGTGGTGCAGGAAAAACAATGTGACCACAAGCAGAATGAAGAAGTTCCCACCTGAGCCAAAGAGAGAGGAGAGACCTCCCTCTGCAGAAGCCAGCCAGGGGGAGGGGCTGGTCCTCAACCTCCACCCCCAAGCCAGCTCCCTTCCATCTAGAGCAGGTCAAGCCACACAGGGGCTGTGCCTGATCCAGCTCCCCAGTGCCAGAGGAGCTGTTCCAGCAGCTCCTGCTTCCAAACAGAAGGCAGAAGACACTCAAGAGCCCGAGGAACAACTGAGGAAGGACATCCATCCCCAGCCAGGCTCTGAAACACACCTGTGAGTATGCAGGTAGTGCAAGCAGAAAAAAGAAGCACAGAAAGGGTGAGTCAGTGCCAGAGAACAAGGCTGAGATGGAGCAGAGGACACTGCAGCACAACAGGAACATGGACAGGCTGTTATCTCAGTCCCCACAAGACTCACACTGGAGAATAAGGCACAACCACATCCTGGTCCTTCAGTACAAAGGACAAGGAGGCGTTCTGCTCCAAACAGTTTCCCAGGAAAGTTGCACATCTCAAAGGGAAATGCTAAAGAGACACCACTAATGCCACTTTACCTGTTTGCCTTTGACAATGTGCTTGGGCACAGGCACTTTGATTTCCAGGTCACTGTAGTCTTGGGACCAGGTGTAATTCTCTCGCACAGCTCCATTGTAGCTGTCGGGATTTGTCTGGAACTGCTCCTGTCTCCTGATGGGGGGAGAAAGGGGTGAGATGTTAAATATCAGAGAGATCAGAGACTGAAGAGAGCAGGAAGCCTGAGAGCAGGATGCAAGAAACCAAAAGGGAGGGCATATCCTCTGTTCAGCCCTCCTACAGCATCTCCAAGGCTGGGCTCCTGCCCACTCTCTCCCTCACTGCTGGCTCTGTGGAAGGTAGCAAGTAAGCAGCCACAGGACAGAGGGATCACAGCCATGCTGCCCACTGTGGGTGATCCATAGTCCTCTCTCCCCAGTCTGCTGCAGCAGAGGTCAGGCTGCTGAAAGGACAACTGGTGAGACGTATGACAGTTTGGGTGCCTAAAAGGTGCAGAGTTGGCCCCCAGTGGGCCCAGGGCACCTTCCTGGCTCCCCCTTCTCCAGTAGGAGTTCCTCATTCCCTCCACTTCCCATCACAGCTGGAGCAAGGACACTGACATGTGCTGGGTGTAAGCTGTCCCCCAAGCCACTGTCATGGCTGAAGAGGGGGTAGCCTATGGCTGTGACCTGTGTTCACCATGAAAACACATCACTGGTTCTCTTCACCCTGATTTTAATGTTTGGGAAAACCACCAGCTGTTATGACCAGGGAAATTGTTTACACGGAGGTGATGGAGCTGGGGACCAGGATCCCTCAAGAGTCATCCCAGGCTCTTGTGAATCATGAGCAACACTTTCAGCACAACACTGCCCCTTCCAGCTGTGGAAATGTCAGAAAAACTGAGAAGATGGCTGCAGGGTAAGATGGGGATTATCAGCTGAATAAGCAATAATCAATACAGTGTTTACAGTCAAGAAAGGAGATCACCACACCTATATCCCTTTAAACTGCTGGGCTGGGGATCTATTCCATTGAATCCTCACATAAAGGGCTTTCAAATAAAATCAAATCTCTTCTAAAGATAGCTGTGGTACTAACAAAAGGCAGAGTTATTTTAAAATGTTTTGATACCCACCTAGGCTTCAATGTAGAGCTGGATAAACATGGGGCTTAGGGACTTATGTAAGGGGGGGGGGGGCTGGTGAAGACCAGCCCCAGGGCACAGCCCTGGGGAGCCTATCTTCCTGTGCCCTGATGCCTTCCTGACACCCCCACTCTGTGGGGCCCTCACTGTATGGTGTGGGATTGGTTACAGCAGCATGGTGCCCTGAGGGTTATGTAAGAGCCATGTATTTAAATTAAATTAGGCTATAAGACAGTCGGACGGTGCTGTCAATATGGTTGTGCACACCTCCCCAGGTTTTTTTTCCTCTATGGTTTCACCAGGTGCACCAAGGACTTCATCTGCCCTGTTACACCTGTGGACTGGGGTGGTTCTGATCCACTCCCAGGCACAGAAGGCACTACTGGGACTGGCAGCGTTCACAGGCTCCCATTCTCAGCTGGCCATTTTGGGGGCATCACATCACTTTCTAGGCATCTTGGCCTTGCCTGGCAGTCGCCCATTGGGTGCCCATTGCCATGGAAACAAGGTTGGCATGGCAGCCGCGCACCGGGCTGGTGCGTTGGCTCCAGCTGTCGTTTCCCAGCCGCCCCCGGATTGTAGGAGTCAAACAGGCTGGAGGGCGAGAAGCCGAATGGTGCAGGCGACCAGGGGCTGTGGTGACAGGGCCTTCAGGGCCTCTCCCTCACCCCTGTGGGAAGCAAACGTGCTGAAATGAGGTGGCATGTCCCCAGGCATAGGTCCCCACCTAGGAACAGCCCAGTGGTGGCACTCAGTTTGGCTCCCAAGGTACAACTGTCTCAGACACGCTGCATCAGCCCCCAGCAGGGAGGAGGGTCTGTGTGTAGCCTGGGGCAGCTTGGCTGGTTAAATGCCCTCACAGGACATTTTTCCCATGGTGTGGGGTCTGCCCAGGCACGGCACAGCTGCATGGGACTCCTGCCCTCCACCCCAGGTTGGCCACAAGGCCACACGGAGAACCAGAGGACAAATCTGACCCAATTTCAAACCCAGCTGGGTTTTTTATCTCCTGAGAGTGTTTCTTTCTAAGCAGTATGGGCCACTTTCTGTTCTTCTGCAACCTTCCGGGGCAGCAGCATGGAGGGGGTTTCGACACCCCAGAGTCCTACCTGCACCACCCTTCAATTCTCTGCAGCCTCCCTCCATGAGAAGCCCAGTTTTCTGGCAGAGCCCAACCTGGCTCCTCCCAAACCTGCCAGCAAGACACCTGGGGGAAGCAGGGAGTTGCCATTCTGTGTCTGTGGCTCCCTGCAATCACAGAAGAACCAGACAAGAACCATCAAATGGCTGTTTCCCCTGGCCTGTTCCTCTCCGGACCCCTCCTGGGAAAAACTCAAAAGGGAGCAGGATGAGGCAGTGGGTCTATGCCCAGCCAAGACTCCTGAGACCAGACGCAGATCATCAAAGATGGGAGAAATCCACCGGTACAAAGGCAGACATGGTGAGATGCCAGCTGCAAATGCCACATGGCCTCAGCATGGATAAATACAGCAAACAGTTGCTGTCACAAAGCTACCAGGTGTGTCCTGGAAGTGCCTTCTCTTCCTCAGAAAAACACCAGGGCAGAGCGCATCCCAGCCAGGCAGTTCTGGATGTTGTAGCCCCACTTGGAGATTACCAAACACAATCTCACTGCCTATGAGGGCATGAGTGGACTCATCAGTCCCACAGCCAGTATTAATTATGCAACAGGGAAACTGAGGCAGGACTTGTTCTGCAGGGGCTTTGTCCAATATCTCTTTACACAGTACAGGGACTGCGCAGGTGACAGCAGCCTTACTCCCAGCCTGACTGTCCCTGTGGGACAGCTCTATCATGCTCCAGAGCTGTTACCGTGCTGTACCTGGAACATGGCTGGGTGATGGAGGGATGTGTCACCGCCACCTCTGCCATCATGTGCAGCTCAGTGGACAAGCTCACCTCCACTCTCTTGGCCTTGCAGTCCCTCATCCAGCTTCAGGGGGAGAAATTCCCCCTCATGCCTAAACCTCCTTCCAGCCATGGCTGCTCATCCTGGGGGTGTGAGTTCCAGTGGCATTACTTTTCCATTCCTCTCCTCCCCAACATCCAGTCCAAATCCCTCCAGCTGTTTTCCCAAGACACCACCAACCTCTGCTTCAGCTCTGTTTCCAAATATTAAAAATCCATGCAATGGGCTTTGCACCCCTGAACAGGATCACTGGGGGACTCATGAAGCCTGGATAATTTCACTGTCGGTGTAAATGCCAACTCCAGAGTCATGGAGCATCCAGGAGGGTGGTGAAGGCAGGCCGCATCCTTGTTAGGCACTGCTGACAAATGGCTGACAGCTCCACCACCTCCTGAAGCAACTCTTCCTTTCCTGGAGGTTTTCCAACCAGATCTCTGCCTGGCACTGAACTCTGCTTAGCACACACTAGTGGCACTCCAAAATTGGACCCTGCTCCTTCGCTGGGAGGCAGCTTCCCTCACTGTTCACAGGGGACAGCTCTGGCTTACAGCACACTGGGCAAAGCCACGCTAGAGGTGGCTCTCCTGGCCAAAGGCATCCATCATATTGTCTCAAGAGCACCACTGTGCAGTAGGCAAGTGAACCTCCTGCACCAACACCACAGTTCCTACTCCCAGACCCACCAAGCGAAGAGAGAGGAGAGATGCAGCACATAGTGTGGGCTGGGTGGCAATTGTCCCAGCAGTACAGCTGCTACTGGTGTGCCGGTCACTCACGAGACTGCCTGAATGCCTGCTGGGCTGGGGCAGGTGGTGGCAGGACTGAGGGGAGGGAGGGTGACAAAGCACCAGCTTTTAAACCCAAGGGTTTGGCACTGAGTGCACTTGGCTGCCGGGTGGTGGGGATGGTGGGGGTGGGTCTATGTGTTCTGTCTTGTTCTATTTTTGCTCGCAATGTGTCATTTTGGGGGAGGTGAAACCTTTAACAATGCACCCGAGAGAAGCAGCCGATCTGTTTCCCACTCCTCAGAGCCACATGGCACAGCATGGCTACACTGTCCCTGGGACTGGAGTCACTCCCTATGCACTGGAGTCACTCCCTATGCTCCCCTCAGCAGCAGCACAAAGGGACCAAGACCCCCTGAGAGGTGGCAGTGTTGTCCCTGGTGGGCATGTTAGATGTCTGTGGATTGAGCCCCATACACAGATTTCTGGGCATTTTTTACTCCGGGATTCCCAGTTCTGTGGGTTGGTGATGCACGATAAGCTGAGCAATGTGGAAATGTCAACAGCAATCCTCGCTCTGCGGACAGTCAGCTGAACACATTTCTGTCCTTGGACCTCAACTGGAGCAGCACCGACTCTGTGAACACACTGCTGGACATAAACAAGGAGCAGGAACCAAACACATCAAAAGATCTGGTTGTTTAAGCTGAGAAGCAGGGCAGCTCACCAAGTTCCTCTTCACTGAGGAGTTTTGGTGCAAGCATGCCGAAGTTGAGAAAAAGACACAGCAGCATGAGGAGCAGAGGTGGGAAAGTGTCATGGGAGGGAACTGATACGGCATAATCCCAATGGACCTCTTTTTTTCCCCATAAGAAGAAGGAAAAAATTACAAGGATTTTGAGAACAACTCAGTGAAAGTGATCCTCTCAGCCTGGAGCAGTTCAGTTTTCCAAGTCAGGATCCCTGCCCTCTCAGGAAGGGAACTCCAGGATACCCGAGTCTAGCAGCCAAGGATTTCATGTCTCAGTGGCCAGTACAGCAGACATCGTCCCATCATTGGCATTCCCAGAAAGCTTCCTCTGGAGCTGGCACTGCTGTTTGCTACTAGTCAAGGTGAATTATTTAGGCAGCTTTAAGGAAAACACATCAGGCCAGATGTAGAGATAGGGAGGAAGGATGAGAGGAACACCCACAGTGTGTCCCCCTGAAACTGCTGCTGCAGGCAGCACAGGGCTACTGGGAACCAGCACCATGTCAGCAGTCACCATCCTCCTGCCATGGCAACACTTGGCTAACCCCACCTAGGGTAGCCTGTCAGATCCCTAGCAGCCTCCAGGCCTTCACACTATCACAAATCCCTCCTCCCTCCCAGGAAAGCACCTTGCACCACATCTGCATCCTGCCCTCCCAGTACTAAAGGGGCTGCATGAAGCCCAGCAGGGCAGAAACTATAGAGCAGTGCCAGCTAGGCAGGCAGGCAGGGGGATGGCAGAGCCCATTCTACATCACTGCAGAAAGGCGACGCTCATCCAAAGACACCAGCACATGCAACAGAATACAGATTTACTGGAATACAGATTTCCAGATACTGGATTTCCAGAACTTCTGCCTCCTAGCCCTCCAGATGAGAAACTAAAGTGCCTCAAGCCACAGGAAGGTCTGCACACCCCAAAAAGCTGCTACCAAGCTTCAGCTTGAGCTGGACAACAGCCAAAGCTAAAAAAAAAAAAAAAAAAAAAGGCTTCTAAGATGATTTTGAAGACAGTGAAGTGTGCCCTCTGCTCCTCAGGGTTCCAGTGTGGGTGCTGTAGCAACACGTAGGGAAGCCAGAGGTTTAACCTCATCAGAAAGCTGCAGGGATTGTGTGCATGGAAAAAGCAAGGAGCTTTGTGCTCCTTCTGCAAGCAAGCTGCAAAGGAGCCTCCCCCCCACCTCCGGATTTAACATCTTTTGGCATCAAAACATCAGGACAGTTGCACTTTCTGTCTCTGGGTTCTGCCTGGGAAGCGCCCTGGTAAGAAAACAGACTGAAGCTCCTAGACCTTTGCTGGGTTCCAGGAGGCACCCAGGGCTCCACAAAGACTTCTTTGTACCAGCACTTCAACTAATGAGGGTTCTGGCACAGCACTAAGCAAGCTGAATGCCAAATCCCTTCCTTTACAGTTCAAGTCACACTGCAGTCAATAAGCCTCAGGATCCAATCTGATCCATTCCAATCCTCTCTGACACTCCTTGGCCGACAAGCTCCAGCCCTGAGCACAGCTGTGGTCCAGGGCTCTCCCAATCCTCAGGATTTCTCTTCACAGCCCGGGTGTGTTTGGTTTGCTGGAGAACAACCCAAATCCAGTTTTGGAAAGTCTTCTTCTCCCCCAAAGTGGGCAGAAGTCTGTCAACAGCTCCTCATAGCCCATTTTCCCTGGGGTCCTGAGTACACACCTCCAGGACTGCACTGTGCAGCTTGGTGGTCCTGCTCTCAAAAACAAAAAGTGAAAAATGCAAGCCAGTGCCTTCTCCCTCAGTCTGAAACCTGAGGCACAGCCCAGCCAGGAAATGCAGCCCAGGCCCAAGCCTGCAGTGCCCACCATCAGCCTTACCGGGATCATGGAATCATGGAATTATTTTGGCTGGAAAAACCCTCTGAGACCATCAAGTCCAACTGTGCCAACAGTCCACTGTCAAGGCCACCACTAATTCATGTACCCAAGTGCCAGATCTGCACGTTTGTTAAATACCTCCAGGGATGAGGACTCCATCATGCCCTAGGCAGCCTGTGCCAGGGTTGAGCAGGCTTTTCCATGAAGGAATCTTCCCAATATCCAACCTAAAGCTCCCCTGGCACAACTTGAGACTGCTTCCTTCTGTCTTGTCCCTTGCTGTCTAGGAGCAGAGCTGGATCCCCACCTGGTTCCACTCTCCTGTCAGAAAGTTGTCAAGGGTGAGAAGGTCCCCCCTGAGACTCCTTTTCTCCAGGCTAAGTCCCTCCAGCTCCCTCAGCTGCTCCTAATGAGACTTGCACTTCAAAGGTCGCCTCACCTTCAGGAAACCTCAGAGCTTCAACTTACCACCAGGACTGGACCAGCAATCAAAAATAAAGCCCATCAAGACACATTCCTCTAGATCCCATTGTGTCACTGAGCCCGGGTGATGCAGTGGGAAGGGGTCAAGGCTCCTGGGTACCAGGTATGTAAGGCATCACTCACATGAGCCTTTGCTGCTCTACTCAGCAGCCAACCAACAAATCCACCCACCTCGTCTGCATCTGGAGTCCCCAGCAGCCCCACCAAGATGCTCTGCCCCTCTCCCTGCTGGGGGGGAGCCCTGTTCTTTTCCAAGCTTGCTCACTTCAGGAGAGCTTTTAGAGCTCCCTTTTGCATCCTGAGTTATTTACAGAGCTCTTTGACAGTGCCAACTTACTGATACTAGGCAAGTTGAAATGCCACCACCAGCTTGCAGAAGAGTGTTGGAGTGCCAGCACCAGAGGGCTAAATTTCACTACTGCTGAGATATTTAGGTCAAGGACAGCAGGACATGCTACTGGCTGGAAAAGACCCCTGGGATCTTTGTTTGCAAAGAGCTTATACAACCCTGGGCTTCAGAGATCTCCTGAGAGATCTCTTGAGAGACTTACACACAGCCAACCAGGCTCCCCTGGGAAAGGGGTGTAAGGCCAAAGGAAGCCAATGGGATTAAGCTGTGGGAACAGAGGACAAGGTGGCCACTCAGACCCCTGCACCACCAACACAACCTGGTCCAATCCAGGTAGTTTTCCATGTTAGGCCCCTTTTGGTGAAGACTGCAATATTAAACCAAGCAAACAGCGACTGCTTTTTTACCTAAGAATTGGGCACATGCTGTCCCTTGGTTTCCAGCCCTGGGATCTTCTGCTTGTTGAGAGAAAAATTTATAGGTTTTAATTTAGTTATTTTTGGCCCTAAGACCTAATTTTGGATCTCAGTACCTTGGTAGGGCAACCAAAAGCCTTAGCAGTTCAGTGCAGCACAGGGAAACTGGCACTCTGCTGCTGATCTCAGCTACCCAATCGGAGGGGCCTGTTTCTCCATGAGAACACTGGAAAACTGGACCCTGACTGTTCCTCATCGTCTGCAAAAGGCTTGAGTGACAAGGGCTCACCAGAAAAGGCTAAGGGATTTCATCCTCAGCTCAAGTGTTTCAGCCCTTTGACAGGATGTTTCCTGAGCAGTTAAGTTCCCACCACAGTGGGAGAAAGCATATGGATTGAAATCATTCTCCCAGCAGGAATGGCCTCTCGCCATTGCAAGAAAGACTCCACTTAACAAACATGACTTAAGTTACATTTCCCTGCTTTCCTCAGTATTACCTGGACACATTCCTCCCAGAAACCAAACACAACAGCACTGCGAGTGCAGTGCTGCAGACCCTGAGGGCCAAAAGCCTTGCTGCCACATAAGGAGCCAAGGACACAGTGGGGTGTCATGGCAGAAAAAGGTCTCATCAACACAAAGCTTCCGTGAAGCTTTTGCTCCCACCTGAAAAAGCTGTCAGCACTGGGGAGAGCTAGGAAGGGAGCAAAAGGGTGATGTCACTTTACTGTGAGAGGTACTATGTGGCTGGAAGAGGATTTCCTGGCCTCACTGCAAAAGCACAACAGCCAAGGAGAAAAGAGTGTAGGAGGCAGAGAACACCAATGGGTCCACACACAAGCATGGGTACGGCCCTCAGAACACAGGAGAATCATGTAGGACCAGGAGCACAAGGATGCTCAAGGGGGAAAGAAGCATGGAAATGATGACTCTTCAGCCCAAAAACAGACTGAAAGGGGAAAATGGACATGACAGAAGAACCCCACAAAGGGCAGAGAAGGGACTGGGGACCCACTCAATGCCTCTTTACCTGCATGGAGAGAACAGCCATGCATGGCAGTGCTGCACTGCAGGATGCTGTTGCAGAGCCCCCAGGCATGGGAGGGCTGAAATTCAGAAAGAAAAGGGAAAATAATCCATCCAAACGGCTGAAGGTCCAAGTGTTTAGAAAGCTGCTGAGCCACTATGTATCAGGGCAGGGTGAAAGCACAGAGAAAGTATCACTACACCACTCATTCTGTTCTTCTCCTTTTCCCTCAGCATCTGCTGCTGATGGAGACAGGATAGGGAGCCAGATGGAGCTCGGCTATATCAGGTCAGGCCGTTCTCTGAGCTCTGTCTGACTCCTGCTCATGATGGGCCTTGGCCGTGCCGGAGGAATTCCCTGTACACAGCTCCATGTGCATAAGAGGAATTGGAACCAGGACATATTCTCCTTAAATATGGATCAAGATCAGCTCTTTTCTAGGTCAGGCTGGAAGAACAGCATGGACTCTGAGGTGAGCTCATCAGGAAAGTCCATAGGGGCAGTGGAGAAGGAAACCAGTTTAACTGGCTTCTGGTCTGGATAATCCCAGACAAAACTGCTGACCACCTAAGGGTTCCCCTCCCTTCTGAATGGAAAAGGCTTGAGAGGAGAAAGCTTGGCACAACGCAGCCTCTGAGTCAAACAGAACCAGCCTCAAAGTTAGCAGTGTGCAGCAACAGCTCCTCTTCACAGCCCTGCTTCCCCACACAGGGTGACCAGCAGTGAAATTCCTGTCCCCAGCACCCCAAGGAGGATGCAGCCATGCCAGGAAGCCCATCCTGCAGGCACCTCACAACAAAATGCCATCTGGGCTTTCAGCAAAGCCAAGCTGTTGCTAAGTCGAGTTAGATTCACACAGGCGCCTCATGGAAATTTCCCAGAGCACTGCTGTGTCATCCCAGGGATACTCCCAGTGTGTCTCACAAAGGGTTAACTCCAGGTCACCAGGGGCTCTGGGAATAGGAGTGGTGGGTCTCAGGAGAGAGCTGGAATCTCAGCTCACCAGATTAATGCATTTCAGTTCAATTGTACTCTGCTTCTCACCAGCCATCAACACCAGGGATTTTGTAGGTCACTGCTGAGCCCCAACACCCACTCCCAGGGATAGCAAAGCAATGTCAGGGAGACCCGCCAGAGCTCTGGTACTCAGCCACAGCCTGTTTGCCCCCTTCCTTGGCACAATGGCACTGTGCACATAGGATGAGGGGAGTCTCTTCCCCAGTCACAGACTTCAGAACACCTGAAGGGTCTCCTGCAAGGCCCCGCAAAGTGGGGAACCATGAAGAGGCCCCTCCTCACCTCAGCCCACTCCTCTAGCCACCGCTTCCCTCTCCACACTGCAGAAAGCAAATGGCTGAGGCCAGAGACCCCAGGGTTTCATTCTGCTCTGCATGTTACTGTGCTGGATCACCCAGCAGCAGCCAAGGCCTCCCAGGAATGAGACAACTGCATATCCTACAGGGCCCACCTGGCAGGGTGTTCCATGTCCCATGGCCCTGCTTCCAGCCCTGGCTGTGCTGTCCACACCCAAAGATCCTCCTCTCAGATCTCACGTGCCCAGATGATCTCTAAGGTACAGACCAGAGCTGCCCCATCCTGAGCATATCTGGTTGGAGCACCTGGGAGAGACATAAAAGCTGGA
Organism: Cinclus cinclus; assembly: GCF_963662255.1. Classification (NCBI taxonomy): domain Eukaryota; kingdom Metazoa; phylum Chordata; class Aves; order Passeriformes; family Cinclidae; genus Cinclus; species Cinclus cinclus. Next base: position 140,668 of record NC_085074.1, on the reverse strand, counting down.
TGAAGGAACACATGAAGGTGAGACATTCACCATCATGTACAGGCTTACAGGACTGCCCTTCCCAGCCTCCTGCCACTACCTTTAGCCCATGGAGTAAGGGAAGGTACTCACAGGGGGATGAGAGCTTCCCCCCTCAGTTCATACTGGGAGAAAGCAAGGAGCAGAGGGAAGCCAGGAACCAAAGTCATAAAGCAGAAGCAACAGGCCGGGCTGCGCAGTGCCACACGTGGGCTGCCAGGCTCTATTTTAAATGCTGTGTGGCAAATATATGCAGGATGAAATCCAAGCTGGGGGAAGGGGAGGGTGCTGGGCAGCTGAGGTGTTCAAAATTAGGAGCTGAGCTCAGGCAAGGATGGCGTCTGGGAGCAGATGGGGAAGAGCCAGAGCTGGGACTGTGCAGCTGCAATGCCAGGAAGAACAGCCCCATGGTGAGGTGTGAGGAGGGCTGTGCTTTGCAACCCTCCTAGCAAGGTAGGAACAGCAAGAGAGCTGCAACAGCTGGGGAAGGACAGCTGGAACACTTGGGGAAAGAGGAGCCTGGCTTCTTCTGTGGCAGAGACCTCTGTCCCCCTCGGCACAGCTCCTCACAAAAATGCCACCCCAAACGCACCTCAATCCTTAGTGTATTTACAGGGCAGCAAACAGAATTGATTCACCTGCCTTTCACAAGTGGGGAAGGTAAGGAGCTTAGGGAGATCTGACAGGCCCCAAACTGAGCCCTGAAAACCTCCACACCTGCAAAACTGGCTTGATTCATCTGGATTGAGACTGAAAAAGCTGCTGCCATCTCACTGTGTAAGATGTTCCCAACCAGCACCCCAGCATCCTGGCGCAGCGCAAGGCTCTGATGGGAGCTGGCAGATCTGGGATGGTACCTGCCCTACATTTCCAGAGCCATCAGGTTGACAGAATGAGCAAGTTTTTATATAGATTTTGGTGGCAGCGGTTTTCTTCACCAGCGGCTGGAGGGGCGAGGGGGAGGGAAGGGAGATGGAAAATATGTTTGTTTAAGCTCTTTTCTGCATTCCTGATGCCAGAGTTGTGCATTATTCATGCACCCCTCGTACCCAGGCTGGTAGCTCTGAGTTTTGCTCAGAAGGAAGGGGCTGTGGAGAATTAAGCAGTTGGTTAAATTATTAATAGTCTGTCGGGGGGTGCCCGCCTGGCCCCCACTGCCTTTCAGGGGGCTCCAGTGCCCCCCAGAGGCATTGAAACCAACTACAGCCCTGTGACAAACCAGTGGGTTCCTCTGCCCGACTTCAAGTCCGCTGACACCCCCTTCTCCTGGCCTGGAAACCACTGGACTCCTGGGACTGGGATGGGGCCTCCTGCACCTGGTCTCAGCCACCACGTGTTGAAACTGGGCAGCTGCCAAGGGGGCTGCAGGTGTTCCACCCCACCAGCAAGTTTGGGGTGGTGGGAGCAGAAAGAGCCCAGTGGGGAGGGCAGAAGTCACAGTGGTAGCTATGTTCAGCAGAAGGCACCTTCTTTTCATGGCAACACCCAGGGGAGAGCTGCCATGCAGGGCTTGGTGTTCAATGCCTCAGCTACAGGCTGCAAAACAGCACCTGATTGTCTCAGGTCTGACAGAGGCCACTCTCCAGCGGAGCCAGGACACACTCAACAAGTGGCACACACGAGGGTTTTAACCAGGCTCTCACCACACACAGTGGAAACCATCCCACTTGGCTCCACCACACTCACTGTCAAACCCATCCTGCTCCCAACGAGAGTCTTCATCTTCCTTCCTGATCCATCCAGTTTCCTTCCTGCAGCCCTGGCATTTGTTTTCAGGCAGCTGAACTCTCCTCACACCAGCGGCTGCCCCACAACCGAAGTCCTGAGGTGAAACTTCATGGGGCAAACCAGCCCCACAGCAAACGTGAACTGCAAAGGGACACATGCAACTGATACTCAGCCCAGCCCAGCTCTCTCTGCTCACAGCTTCAGTGGGCCTCCAATCTCTCCCTCTCTTCTCCACTGAGAGAAAGCTGAGCTGGACACACCCAGACCTCTGGCAGGGCTTTTTTTGACTTGCTAATTTTGCCCAGGCATTGGTGTCAGACTGGTAGCTCCAGGGACAATCCTCCTCTACCAAGAGAGCTTCAGCACAGGCATTGCATGTGATTTCATTTTTGGCATCTGACTTATCTTAATCCAGTGGGATGTACATCAGTTACATATGAGTCCCTTCTCCTCCTTCCATTAGACCATGTGACTCACCAGGCACCCTGCCGGTCCCCCTTCTTCTCCCTCCCCAAATGGTGGCCACTATAAGGCTCTGCCAACACACACGGAGCTCAGGCTCTTCTCCAACATGGCCTCCAGCCAAAGCTGCAGAACCCGACTCCACCATTGTCCTAGCATAATGGATTCATGGAATATCCTGAGCCGTAAGGCACCCATGAGGATCATTGAGTCCAACTCCTGGCCTTGCACAGGATGACATCAGCAATCCCACCATTTGCCTGAGAGCATTGTCCTAAAGCTCTTTGAGCTCAGGCAGCCTTGAAGCTGTGACCAAAGAGCCTGTTTTGAGTGCCCAACCATACCCTGAGGGAAGAACCAAACCTCTCCACTCCTGCCACTTATTCCACTGTTCCCAATATTTTGGTTTTCAGACTGTCTCCTCCAAGGGTCAACAGCCTCACAGTCTGAGCTCTGAATTCTCTCTGCCCCTCAGGGGCATCTGCCATCCCAATCCTTACAGGATTTGCGGTTCTTCCAGTGGTCAACTTCTTTCTGGCAACTTGCTCTTCCCAATGACATGTCCAAAACTGGCTGGGAGGACAGGGATCACCCCTCCAAGCTTCCCTCCTCACCAGCACCAGTGGGACAGCAGGGACAAGCCACAGCAAAGCCCCACACATGGCCAGGACCATTGTGGTGATTGGAGAGGGTTGGCACAGCCATCACATGGGGTCTGACCACAGAACACACCAGGGAGGGGAGGAGCAGATCGAGTATGCACAGCCAGCTCACAGCATTATTCCCCTGACTTTGTCAGCAAAGAAACATAGGAGTTTTAACCACATGAGGCCCTGAGTAAGGGTTAGGCAGCTCTGACTTGGCTCAGGGTCAAGGTGATGCCAGGGAAAGATCAGTGAACCCTGTACAGGATGTGCAATCAGGTACATGGTTCAGAGAGGCCATGCTGGCTCTCTGGAGCTCGTGTTTTGTTGCTCAGCAGTCAGAGACTGGAAGTATCCCAGAAACTGTGGAAGGACTTTGACACAAGGACATTTCTGCACAAATGGAGGCTGCTTGGCACTGCTGGAAAGCCACCAGGCCTGGCTAAAGGGAAAAATCTGCAGCACTTGCTTGATCTTCAAAGCTGGCCCTGCTCTGAGCCAAGGGCTCAGCCAGAGACCTCTAGAGGGCTCCAAACCTATTTGCTGCTGCAAATGTCACATGACCAGGCCTGCCAGCACCAACTTGCAGGTATTGCAGGTAATATCTGTGCATGCTCCCAGACGGCTTCTGGGGTGTCTCCCAGTACGCCAGGGAGTCCAGCACTAACAAAACAGTTGCAGACTGGTGCCACGAGTTCCACATGAGCCTTAGCAAGTGCCAGAAAAGGGACAGTGCACACCACAACCCGTTTGTGGAGGAGTCACATGGCCCAGCCAAGCTTTGTGGGGCCATGTACAGGATATGCCACTTCCCCTGCTCAGAGCAGAGAGGTAAACCCTGAACCACCCACAGGACAACAACTGCTGCCCTCCTGTGGGGAGTTACACAATGCCTCTGGCCTTGGAAGCCTGCAAAGGAAATCGTGACAGCCTCACAAAGGGCTGAGTGCCTGCAGAGGAAGGTCAAAACCCAAAAAGGGCTGTGCAGGGAACAGTGGACACCCTGCTCACAGTTTTGCCTCCCCCCACCAGGAGCGTGAAGAAAGTAAGAGACCCTTACGTCGGCAGCTCTGCTGGGGCAGCAGCCCCTGGAGGATCCACTGCCACAGGGCTGGAGGCTGTGGCACCCTGGGCTGCAGCTGATTCCTGAGTGCCTGCAGCTTCCCCAGCATGTGGTGCTGGGATGTGCTCCGTTGTCTCCACCTCAATCTCCTGAGCTGCAGAGCACAGCCTCACCCTTTCAGCAGCTGCAGCTGCCTCCTCCTCCTCCTTCTTCCTCAGCTTTGCCTCCAGCTCCTGGCGCCTCTTCTCATCATCCTGCCTGGCCATCCGTTCAAACACTCGGAATGCCTGGAAGAGAAGGGGCAAACTGAGTAAGTAGCACTGCCAGCTCTGCCTGGGATGCTAAGAGAAGGAAAGGAGCAGCATCACACTTGGGGCACCTACTCCTTCGTGCCCTTCCTCTCTCTGCACAACATACCAACCCCCAGCTGCTTCAGTCACCAACAAAAACAGCTGGTGACTCTTTGAAAAGTCCCATGGCCACGTCAAGCACACCTCAGAAACTCTTGGGAGCATTTCGGAACTGTTTTCAGGATTGCATTCTCACAGCCAACCTCACCCCAGCCTGGGAAGAGGGCTAGTTACTCCAGGGAAAAGCAGAGTGGTGAGATTCAGCTCTTGGCTGAACCTTGACTCCAAGAGAGCCTTCCCTTACTCCATATTCTAGGGCTCACCCAGGGACCATTTGCAAGCCTGGACTCAGACAAAGCCTCCAACAAGCAAACAGGATGAGCTGCCCCAGGAGAAGTTGCAGGACAGCTGACCTGGTTCTGACTGTGCTCAAACAGACAGGTGCAGGAGAAGATGTGATCCCAGGAGATGAAATCCTACCCCTCATCTGGCTTTTGGCCATGCCTGTCCGGTGCAGGCTGGAGGTCAGAAGTGAAGCCCATGACATGCAGAAGCATCTGCAGCAAGGAGTGATGGCCACTCAGACCCTGCACCTGCTTCTTGAAAAGGCTGAAAGCTCTCCCACCCAAGTGCCAAGGCTTTGGCACTGTAAACACGTTCTAAAAAGAGTGCAAACATCAACCACAGCCCTCCTTCACTTCCCAGGAATATTTTAGAGGCAGATTTAGTGGACTGGCACACCTGCTTGATTCAAGTTTTCCTCTGGGTCCAGGAGGTGCAGGACAAAGGACATGGCCCAGGGAGGGCTCCTGCCAGCACAATCACAACAGGACAGAAGCTTGTGCCACTCACCCCAGCTTTCCTCCCCAAACAGTAAGCAGAGGGGAGGATGTGGGAGAGGTGAGCACCAGCCCTGCATGGATCATGCAAAGCAACACCTCAGAAGTGTGTCCCCTGGACTGCAGTTGAGTGAGGACAAGGAGGAATGAGCCCATTCCACACTGTCCCCACACTCTGAGTACCTCTGGCTGCAGCCATGAGGCTGACCTGACTAACACCTTCCCATGGCAGGAATACTGTACCTCCATCCTTGTGCCCAGCACCAAAAAGTCCCAGGGGGACACCAGACAGGAAGCTCATCAGCACTGACAGTAGTTCTGCCCAGTAGTTTGAGCTCCATGCTGTCCCTGTGAAGCCTGAGTCCCCTCTGGGGTCTGCCTAATCCAGAGGGGCCAGCAGGAGCTACGTCTGGCAGTAATGCGGACCCCCAAGTGCCACAGGGCACTATAGGGAGAGGCAGTACTCCAGTCCCCACGCCTGCAGCACACCAGGTCTGATGTGCCTGGGAAGGAAAACTCACCAGTCCAAGCAGACAAATACCTTAAATCCAGCCTGATTCTAAGTTTTACGAGCTTGTTTCCTCCTTGCCAGTGAAGATTAACAACAGACTAGAGAACTCCAAGTCAAAGCTGCTCCAGCACCGAACCAGGCAGGTCAGGTGCAGGACCAGTGCAATGACGGCCACAAGCTCTCGCTGAGCCCAGCCCAGACCTGCCTCCTCCAACGACTCCCGGGTCCTTATCTGCCTCCTGCCTCTCTCTGGGCTCTCTGCTCCCACGGCTCCTGGTGGCAGCTCCCTGAGACCACCCTGTCCCGGTGCTCCCGGGGCCAAGCTCGGAGCTGATGTCGCAACCGGGCTCTTCCCACCGGGATCTCGCAGTCCTCACCTGCCTCCGGGGCTCCTAATCTTCTTACGAGGGTGACGCTTTCCCTCGCTTAAAAGGACCTCTCCTGCCTTCCTCTGCGCTCCTCCAGGCAACGCCAGCACCCTGGGAGCTACTGTGCCGCTCGACCCCACCCCGCATTCCCCGCTCTGCACGGACCTAACCCCGCCGCCCGCCCGGTACGAACACCGCCCAGCCAGGAAGACACGGCCCATTCGACTCGGCCCCGCGGCAGGGACAGCGCCGGCCGCCAGCAAGGCCAGGTCGCGCCATCCCCCCGGGCCTCGCCGGTACCTGCAGGGCCATGGCCTGCGCCGCGCCGGGCGGGAAGCCCAGGCGGTCCCCGGGCCGCAGAAGGAGCCGATAGAAGTCGGTCTTGCGGTAGAGGAAGCCGAAGAGGATGCGTAGGAATTCCTCCACGTTGCCGACATGCTGCAGGATGCCCAGAAGCGCCTGGTCGTACATGTCAGTGAGCGCGGCCTCCATGGCGGCCCAGGGCCCGCTGTCACGGCAACGGGTTCGGCCGCGCTTCCGGTCCGCCCGGAACCCGCCCCGCGCATATGGATTCCGGCCCTCCAGGAGGCTCCTCCCGCCTCGCTGCGGGTTCCAAGGCATTCCCGGCGCCCAGTGGCACCGCTGGGACCTCGCGTCACCTCGCAGCACCGGGAGACGTCCAGACCCCGCGTCCCCGCGACCCTCTGTGTCTCTCGTGTCCCCGACCTCCCCTCCCCTCGCCATTCCCGACTCTGCCCCCACGGGGGACGTGGCGGGGGCGGTGTGCAGGACCTGCTCCGAGCCTCCAGCGGACGCCCAGGCCCCTGCACCTCCTCCCGGGGGTCCGGAGGTCCCGTCCCTGCTCCCGCGGCAACGCCTGCATTCGGGGCTGGCGGAACTCCCCTAACCGTCCCCTTGCTCCTGCCCCCGGTCTCTGCCCTGGTGTTGCCCCGGCCGCTGTGATACCCTGGCCTGCTCCTCACCTGTCGCAGCATGGGTTTATCCAGCCGTGTGCGGGAGGTTTGGTCCAGAAAGATCCTGAGAAAGACCGTATTGCAACTACCAAAATCAAAAATTATTCCATCAGCTGCTTCCCTTGATTGACTTGATCAAGACTGCGACCATCCAATCAACTCATCCACCAGACACCCCCTGCAAATCCCCTTCTCCAGGGGAGAGAAGGGTGTTGGGGGTGCCATGTCAACAGCCCAGAGAGGTGCTATCCATAGTCTTCCCGTTGTCCCTGGCTGGAGTTGCCCCATTAAAGAAGACTGATCAGGCAGGCCTTGCCCTTGGTCAAGTTGCGCTAGCTGTCCTGAATCACCTCATGCCCAACGTGGGCCTCAGCGGAGCTCCCAAGGGGGGTCTGTTCCATCATCTTCCCAGGCTCAGCTGAGGCTGAGGAGCTGGTACACATGGCAGGCCAGGGTGGTGGTGGGTCCTGCTGTGTACCTCAGTACAGCTTCCAGGGCTCCATCCTGCCAGTGGTGAGTTGCTCCAGACTCAAGACAGTCGCTGCTCTTGGAGATGCTGCTGTGGGGCTGAATGACTCCACTGGCAATGAGATCAAACCAGTGTCTCTATGGAGGATGGCTCCAAGGTTCCAAGGCATGGGGCTGCTGCTGAGATCATCCTGTCTGACCAGGGAGCAGTCCCAAAGGATCTCCTTGGGCAGTGCCTTGAGGAGGATGTGGCTGCCCTGGGACATGTGGCTGCTGGGGGATGCCCCACAGTGATGGCTGTGATGGATACTGGGAGCACCATGGGGGCTGGGGCCACCTCTGTCTCTGTGTGTTGGTGCCAGCAGGGTCCCCAGGTATGTGGGCCGCTCCTCTACACTCTTTTGGTAGGTGGTGAGGTGTTGTGATGGGCCCCACCTGTCTGGGCAGCTCCTGGGCTTCTCCAGGGCAGTGGCACTGTGGCCCAAGAATGGAGGTGGCCAGTGAAGGTGGGTTGGTGCTGGTCCACTGGAGACGAAAGCTCTGGGGGTGAAAAAACAGCTGCCCCCTGAGACTGAGGTGAGTGGGAACTGTGCTGGGCCAGGGGGAGCTTCAGGGGCACCTGTTGAGCTGGCCTCCACTGCAGACATCCCCCAGCTCTGTGCCAGGTGCGTGAGGTGCTGGTGGCCAGGGCAGTCCTGCAGTGGGTGCTGCTGGGCCAGCAGGATGGGCAGCAAATAGGGTATGAGACAGGAGAGGTGGCCCCAAGGAGCTGCTTGCCCTGAGCCAAGGACTTTTCTGTGTCCCGTACTCTGCCAGGAAGGAGATGCACTAAAGTCTGGGAGGGAGAATGGCTAGAACAGCTGTCCTGAACTGGCCAAGGGGATGTTCCACACCATAGAGCGTCATGCCCAGTATGGGGGAGTTACCCAGAACAAAGGGCTTCAAGGGGTTTGGGGACTAGTTTGGCATTGGTTAGCAGGTGGTGAGCGGTTGTAATGTGCACCACTTGTTTTCTTTTGTGTTCTCTCCCTCTCACCATCTCTCATTTTTTTAAAATTATTATTACTATTTTACTGCATTTCAATTATTAAACTGTTTTTATCTCAGCCCACAAGTTCTATTTTCATTGCTTTCCTGAGTATGCTCCTTACTCCATGAGGGGCAAAGTAAGTGAATAGTTTCATGGTTCTTAGTTGCCAGATGACAGTCCTTTTTGATGACTGATGTGGGGCACAAAGGACTTGAAATAATTCCCAGGTGCCAGCTCCTGACTCATCCAAGAGAACTCCGGGAAGTGTTTGGTCCATGTCCAGGGCAGGTCCACACCAGCAGCTGCCTGACACCCTCAGGCACTTCCAGGAGCACTGGGATTTGCTCTGGAGACAGATGAAGTCCCAGATAGTCTCTGCAGAGATTTTTAGAGCAGCTGTTCAGAGAACCCTGTGTATGCTGGGGAAGGGCTGAATCTGGTGTCTCTGCTTGACCTGTCACCAGCAACTGGGGAATATCTGGGTCCCCCACAGAGATGGCAGAATGTTGCTGGTAGAAGCCCCCATGAGGTCACAAAGCACCCTGTGGAGCCGCAAAGCCAGGCCCTGGTATGCAGTGTGCAGTTGTGTGTCATGGGCTTCAGCAGCAGTGGCAGGAGCAGAAGCAGCAGCTGCATCATGGTGCATCAGGCACGGTGCACCCTGACTCTTATTCTCCTCCTGGTGGCCCTGCCAGCCCAGGATATTGAGGCTGCTCCGTGGCGAGCACAAGCAGTGGGTAGGTGGGCAGGCCAGGGCCAGTACCCAGGTCTGACAGATTCCGATGAACAACAGTGACTCAGAATTCACCTGACACACTTTCTCTCCAAAGCACTGGAGCGTGAGGCTATGCAGCAGGAAGCGCCTCAGGAAGGTCGACAGGCAGTGCCAGTCCCTGGGGAAAACACCAAGGCCTTTCACATAACAGGTATGTCGGGTAATCGCTGTCTGTTGGCCATTCAGCAGCATCTGCTGATACCCCTGCGTGTCTGCAGGCTCTGCCCCAGTGCCAAACTGTCAGTGCAGAGCCAGTGCTCTGCCAGCAGCCAAAAGCAGCTCTGGGCTGTCACCTTGAGGGTGCAGGTTATTGCTGTTGCTATCCCAAGGACACACACTCAGATGCTCTGTGGGTGCAGCAAGATGCTCAGCACCTCTTACACTCTGTCCTCAGGGATTTCACAACTTTGCTCTTTTGGGAGCAAGGCCACCTGCACACCCCTCAGCAAATGATGGGAAATGTGACTTTGGATCTAATGTCCCTCCCTCAGCACCTGCATCCCAGACCTTGCTGTGAGACCATGGAGGCCCTAACACAACAGATGGGGATCCCTGCTCAGAACTGGGCTCCGAAGTGGTGCACTCTCAGATCAGCATGGCTTAGGAGGACCCTACATCATTGTCCTGCAAAACTCTGTGCCTGAGCCATGCTGAGGCTTTACTTTTCCCTGGTCCTTGATGGTGCTGGCCAACCCTGGGGAAGACCCCCATGCCAGGATATAGGAATGCTTTCAAATTTATCCAGGCACTGGGCAGCCCGGCCACAGGTTGCAAGTGAGAGACAACTCCTGAAAACTGGAGACAGGCAAACACTGCCCATACTGCAGAAAAGGCAATAAGGGAAAGTTCAGGTGTCTCCCTAGAGGACCTGACTGAATCCCTTTGGAGCATGGGTGCTGGGTTGCGGAGGGGGAATTGGGGGTGACTCTCCTTGACACCAGAATAGGTTTTGCCCATCTCACTCCAAGGGGTGAATGGTCAGACAGCTGTGTTTCCTGCATACTCTCTATCCTGCCTCCTGAGTCCTGTCCACAGAGGCAGCTGTATCCTTCAGCATCACAGCGTGTCTCCATCCAGGGCAGCACCTTCCAAGCCTCAAAAGGGAAGATGGGTAAGGGCAAAAGAAATAGTGGGCAAATGGGCAAATGTGAAGGATCCCCAGGAACAGGGAGCAAAGCCTGGGTGTGCTGTGTTCTTCTGTGATCCTCTTCCCTTTTCTGTTGTTCTATCAGGACAGATGGTGCTCCAGAGTATGAGGGGAACTCTTTGTGGGGAGTCTGTTTGCAGCTGTGGGCACAGGCAGGGCTTTCCCAGCTTCTCAGCTGGACTCTACACTTGAACTCCCCTGGCACTGCAGGAATCACTGGTCAGTCCTGACTGACTGCACAGCCTGAATACTGCTTCCAGGGTTTGCTGGGGGGAAAATGCAACTTTATTCTTTCCATTAAGGTCCAGAGTATCAAGATGGAAGGGGACAATCTTCCATGGAGACATCCAAAGTGCTACATGAAATCCTGAGAGAACTGAGGATGATACTAGGAGGTGGGTATAGGTCACTCCTAACCAGCACAATTGGGCAGCAGAGGTTTCAAGTGCATGTACGGGCATGCCGTAGCTGCCCCCCCTCTCCCCCCCCATTCTCAGATCCTCACTGCAGGGACCCTCCATGTCATGCCCTGCAGTACTGGCGAGCTGCAAGGGTGCTCCAGAGTCTGTACTGCCAGTTGTGTCTGTGGCTGAGTCGCAGGGACTGTGTTTGCCACAGTCAGCTCATCCCTGGCCATAGCACAAGAGAAATTGTGGCCACGTGTGAAGAATCCTCAGGAGCAGGGAGCAAAGGCAGACACTGGAAGAACTCGATTGTGGCCGCTCCAAAGTCTAAGCAAAGCTGAGAGGAGAGAGAGGATCCAGAGAGCAGGGACTTGCAGGCCTTTGGGAGTTCCCTTGGTTTCTACTGAAGCCTAGAAACGTTGCCATCACGGGATATTCCCTCATTCAGAAACCCTAGTGAAGTGGAAAAGAACATTTGTTGGCAATGTCAGCCCTCTGATGAGATTGGCAGGGGTGTGCAGAACACACTAACGTGCACAATTGGTCCTCCAGGTGTGAACAGCCTGAGCCTCAACAGCACTGTCAGCAGGAGATCCACCAGTGCTGGGAGCAGCAGGGCAGACCCAAATGCTTTGGTGGGCAGGGCTGACACAAGCGCTGAGGATGCTAATTCTTTCCAGAAATACTGCATCGAAGGAATTGTGGCAATCCTTGGCTCAATACTGCTGGGAATGGTGCTGTGTTGTGTGCTCCATGTGTGGAGGAAGAGGAGAAAGTGAGTTGGTGGGGTGGGGGGGGGGCGACCAAACTGGTATGGGGTGGCATGAGGTATTTTGAGCTCTGGTGCTCTGGGTGCCCAGTAAGTTGCTGTGGAGATTGGTGCTGTGCACTGGCACTCCATGCTCTGCTTAGAGTTCTCTGTGCCCACAGCCCGCAGGGTGCCCAGTGCTGCTGTGCACTCCCACACCCACCCTGTGCCCCAGCAGCTTCCTCTCTCCATAGGAAAGCATAGGATCAAGAAGCACCACACAGCTTCCTGAGCCAGTTGAGAGTTCCTGGACAGCCAGACAGAAGAATATTTAGAGGAGCATAAATAAAGAGCAGCAGCACAATCAATTTTGTTATATTGGCAGCAAACTTCCATGGGTGCCACTGTAGGGCCTGGGAGTCTCCTGTGTACTGCAGGGGTGCAGGGAGCCCCATGATCCACTGAATCTAGCTTGCCACTGATTCTAATCCATTCTTATTTGATTTTCACTATATGTATTATCCATGCTGTAAGCAACAGTGATCCTGGACACGACCCTTTGTTGTGTTTTTGCAAATTCATATTAATTCCACCTGAACATGAGGAGGAACTTTTCCATGCAGGTGACCACACACTGGAACAGATTACCCAGGTTTTGGAGTCTCACCCACTTGTGATATTGCAGGACTGTCTGGACACAATTCTGTGCAATGTGCTCTGGATTATCCTGCTTGAGGAGGGAGGTGGGACCAGATGACCCCACTGTTGTTCCTTTCAGCCTTATCCACAATGTGATTGAAGTTTGTTTTCACTAATGCCTTTGCATGTGATTCACCAGCACACAGTGAGTAGAAGGGGTCTCCCATGCAGGGGAGGCACCCAGTAAGATTTCTTCATATGCTTGGGCACCATCTCCTGGAGAAATGCATGGCAAAAAAAGGAGCTGGAAGAGTGAGCTGGGGCAGACCTTGGCAGGGCTTTTCCCATCCCAGCTTACTGGGACACCAGAAAAAGGTGGGCTGCCTGTGCAGGCATGTCTTGGTTTAGTTTGAATTTCCTGGCAAATGCACAAAAAATGTCATAGTTTGGGTTTACCAATTTTAATATATTTACCTTTTGTTGTGAAATAGAATTAGGAGCAAAAGCAAAGCAGGGCTAAAACTTAAAAGGGGGTAGAGAAAAACTTTATTAACAACACAAAGAAAAATAATAATAAATTCAGAACAGATCTTCAGACCACTCCCTTTTTCCCCTTTTCACATCTTAACATACAGACGTACTTAAGTCAATTCCTTACTTAAATAATCTTTTTCAGTTCACTTTAGGGAGAGGAGTTTCTTCTTGTTCAGCTATTGGGATCTTTTTCAAGAGAGGAAATAACCAGTTCTCTCTTGACTTCACTTTTCTCATGAATAGCAGTCACCCGGGAATCTGCAATCATAAAACTCCTCCCACCTTCACAGCCTTCCCAGAGCTGTGTTTGTGGGCCATGTCAAAGTCAAGGGGTATTACTTTTAAGGATGAGCTACTCAAAGGCAAAAGTTCTCTTCAGCTCTCTTCTCTCTGTTCATACTTCGTTCCCAGGAACAGAGATCCCCTTTTTCCCTCGGGGCAAAGGATTTTCCAAACACTTTACACATTACCCCACCCCACCATCACCGTGTCTTTCTCCATGGTTTAAAGGAATTTTTTTAGCGTAGTACAGTCCACCCCTATAACTTACAAAAAATTTTTTCAGCCAACCTTCATGGCTTCTCCTCATTCTCTTTCCATCTAGAAACTTAGCTCTTGCTTCATTGACTTTGGTGTATGCTTTCTGTTCTTTTTCTTTTTTGTCTTTCATCCCAAGGAAGGATGGAAGGTCTGTAAGTCTTATCTGAGCATTGGAAGAGTTAAAATCTCACACAGAAGTTGCAGGGGCTGGGCCAGGCCATGCTGGAGCTGTGTCAGGATCTCAGGCTGCCCAGGCCACGCTGGAGGGAGCAGGACGAAAATTGCGAAGTCCAGCCAGAGGAGAAATCGGTGACAAGACTCTGACTTCATGGCTTCCCTCAGACGCTGACTGCACCCAGCTCCAGCCGCAGGCCGGGGGTTCTCCCTCTGCCCTGCCCAGCACACAAAGCCCTGGGGGCTCTGCCAAACCAGGGCCCGGCTGCCTCCCCCCAGGCCGTCAGGGCGGCTGGGCGGGCTCGGCCACCCCAGGACTGCTCCGAGCCACACCGGGGGCAGGGCAGGGCCCGCCGAGCCACGGCCACACCAGAGGAGGGGGAGGGCTAGCATCTTACCAATGGGCTTTTCCTTTTTTTTGTTATTGGGGCTCCAGATTGGAAACGGGGCCCAGCAGCCTCCCGAGCCCACCCCTGCCTGCCTCGGGCCACATGAGAAGGGCCCGGGCCAGGTCGGCGTTACCTTGTGAAAGGCCAGAAATGAAAAAGTTTTTCCCGGCCTTTACTTGCTTCAAATGTGATTCACGGAGCGAACTGACTTCTCCAATTGGTTTCTCAAGCTATCAACAACTGAACCAGCCTTCAATTGGTCCCATCAATTCACAGAGGAAGTTCTCATGGAGGTGCCTTCAAGGCATAACCAGCGCAAGGCATCCCCTGTGGAGCTCTGCCACAGGGCTCCTGTGTCTGGCTGCTGCTCAGAACAGGCACTGAGTGCTCCCTAGCCTCCAGCAACACAAAGACCCAGGAATATTTTATATATAGTCTGTTCTATACCTTTTGTCATGACATATTAATGCTCTGTGGTTCATACATTTATTCTGAACCTGCTTTCCTGTTGCTCCAATAAACCAAACTATTCATGAATCTGTCTCGATTAAGTTCTCATGAAACATGATTGCACTTACACTGCCCACCCAGTTGGTGATGTAGGCACACGTGGCAGGGGTGTGAGCAATGGAACAAATTTGGGGGTGAGGTAAGGAGAGAGAGATCATTCAACAGCTAAGTCAGGGGCAAAACACTTGACTCGGGAAAATTAATTTTAATTTATTACCAATTAAGAACAGAGTAGGACAACATGAAATAAGAGGATCAGTCAGGAATGGAGCCTGGGTAGGCAGGGGCACAAACTGCTGCAGTACTGGGGGTTTCCAGAGACTGCTGCTGACACTTTAAAGGTCCATAGTGTGCAAATGAGTACTGCGATGCCCAGTGATGCTGTTGAACACCAGGACATGTGCAGGATCCTGCAGGTCAAAGCCAGTACCAGGACTGGGAGTGCTGATGCCAAGCAGGTGGATTTCAGGGCAGGCTTAGCATCCATGAGAGGCTCCCAATGCAGCAGTTACAGATTTACAGGTGCTACTGGGGCAGGGGGAATGTATCCCCTGGGTCTGTATGTGAGATTGCCACAGACTGGAGTGCTTCCCAAGGCATTTCCCAGAGCTCCCAGGGTGCTGCTGCCTCACTGCTCTAAATGCCTCCAGTATCACAGTCCCACTGCTCAGGAATGGAGCTCACTGAAGGATTGAAGCTGACAAAGGTCTAATGGTCCCAGTGCTGGGGATCTGCAATGTCCAAAATTGTTCCTGGGGGCATCTTGAAGGGCCACCCATCCTGTTCCTTCCCAGCACATCCTTGGCCCTGCACCCATCTATTTAGTTCTGCACCCATGTGATCAATGCTGCTCCCCATGTGCAAGGCTCTGTACTCCCTTTTGCTCAGTGCTACACCCTTCCATGCTTGGCCACATGTGCACACTTCGTGCTGTGCCCCATGTTTGGTGCTGTATCCCACATACTCAGTGCTGCACTCCATGAACCTGTTGCTCAGTACTGCTCCCGAGACCTGCCTCTACCACTGCAGGGGTGTAGACACACCTGGATCCCTTCTCAGATTTGGTGGTACAGGGTTATGGGACGTGGGGTCCCAGAACATTGATCCGCTCAGTTTCATCCAGGGACTCCTGCTGCAGTTTCCTCCCCAGTTCTCGAACCTAGGGTAAATGGGGACACCCACTGGTGACAGGAACGTGGAGCGGGGACAGCATGAATGTGTGGGGTCAGCTCCTGCTACTGTTTTGGCGAGCTGAGAGTGGCAAGGGGTCCCCACACTCCAGGTACACATCCCTTCTTATCCCCCAGGCCCAATGTGTGCTGTGGCGCTGCACACCCAGTGCTGCACGTGGCTTGGGACACAGGCCCCATGGGGACACAGGACGGACTCTGGCCGGGTGACACAAGGGCAGTGATGCAGCAGGGCTGGGGCACCCTGGCCACTTCTCCCCCACACCAGGTGCCATCTGCAGCCCCTTGTCACCAGTGTCCCCATGACACAATAGCGTGCAATGGCCCAGCTGTGGCCAGCCCCCAGCCACTGACCCATGCAGAGGCACAACTCCTGGCCAGACACCCCAGCTTACTGTGCCAGCTGACCTGCTGCCCTGGGGCTGCCTGTGGCCTCTGACCACTGAGCTGTGGTTCCTGCTGGGCAATGATCACACCAAGGCGGGAATGGGCACTGGAGCTCACCCTGCTCAGGGCACCTGTGTGCCCCCCGCATGTGCATCTGCACATGGGACTGTGTGTATACACATGTTCACAAAGGGCTGCACGCTGTGGGCAGGGGTTCACCCCTGCCTGTCACCCAGGCTGGAGGTGCTGGGGGAAACCCAGCAGGACCTCCTGGAAATCTCCTGAGACCTTGCAGGTTCTCCTGAGCTGCAACCACTCAGATGGTGGCATGGTTGATCCTGATTTCAGTCCCCATGTGTGGCCCTTGTTGAGGCCACACATGCTTGAGGATACCCCTGTTTTGGTGCTGTTGCTGGGTGCTGGTCTCAACCAGTGCAGACACAAGGCCCATGCATAATGTCAGTTCAGAGCTGGAATGCCAGCCCAGTGGTCAGCAGCTCGGTGCCTACCTTGGCTGGTGCAGCACTGTTGGTGTGCCTGGCACAGGCTGGTCCATGCTGGAGCTGAGCAGGGCTGTTCCACAAGTGGGCCAGAGCCACACCCATGCGAAAGCGTGTCGGGCTGTGCTGGAGCACAGCCTGGGCCCTCACACGAGCTGGTCTGTGCCCGTGCCACACTGGAGCAGAGCCCACATCGGTGCCAAGCCGTGCTAGATGTGCGTGAACCCCGTCAAGGTCACACCCGTGCAGGGCTGAGCCAGACAACGCCAGGGCAGAGCACTCATCTGGGTTAGGATGTGCCACACTAGCGCTGGGCCGTGCCAGAATGGAGTCAGCCCACTGTCGGGTCGGGCCGGGCCGGGCCGGGCCGGGCAGGGCCGGGCCGGGCCGGGGCCGGGCTATGCCATTCCCGTGCCGGTGCCGGTGCCGGTGCCGGTGCCGGTGCCGGTGCCGGTGCCGGTGATCACGCGATCGCCCCTCTACCCCGCGGGAGTAGCGCACGTGGTTCTCGGGCGCGGAGCCCGCGCGGAGGGGCGGGGCTGGGCCCGGGTCTGTGCCCGGCGCTGCCCAATGGCGGTGCGGCCCCGCCCGTTCCCTCAGCTAGCGGGCCAATGGACAGCGAGGGAGGTGCCGGGCCCCGGGTGGGGGGCGGGGTTTTGGTCATGTGGGGGCGGAGGGCGGTGTTAAAGCGCGCCGGGCGCTGTGGCCGCGTCAGTCTGGGTGGCGGGGGTGGAGGGGAAATTGCTGGTGTCAGCCGGCATCTGCCGTGAGTGGAGCAGGGCCGGAGCGGCAGCGAAGCGGGACCGCAGCTGGGGATTCCCAGTTAGCGCGGCCCGGCTCGGCCCAGCTGGTGAGCGGAGGTGACGGGCGGGGGCGGACACACATACGCATGGCGGCGGGAGGGGGCGGTGGCGCGCGCGGGAGCGGCCGTTACCGGCGGCGGGAAGGGCCGGTATCCGGTGCTCATCCTGCTAAGCTCTGTCCTTCCCGCAGGATGAAGAGAGGCGCGGACCATGCCGCGGCACCTAGTCCCCAGCCCCTGCGACCGACAGGCCCGTAGGACGTCGCAGCCCCCCCGATCCCTATAGCGACCTTTCTATTTAATTTTATACCTAATTTATTAACCTATCGCCCCGCCGCCGCCATGGAACCGACCCCCGCGGTGCCCACCGTCCCCATGGTTGATTTCCTCTGGATGCTGGTCCTGGGCTTCATCATTGCCTTCGTCCTGGCCTTCTCTGTTGGTGCAAACGATGTGGCTAACTCCTTTGGCACGGCTGTGGGCTCGGGGGTGGTGACCCTGCGGCAGGCTTGCATCCTGGCCAGCATCTTTGAGACCGTGGGCTCTGTCCTGCTGGGAGCCAAGGTCAGTGAGACCATCCGGAAGGGTCTGATTGATGTAGAGATGTACAACTCCACACAGGAGCTGCTGATGGCAGGTTCAATCAGCTCTATGTCTGGTAAGGAGTAGGGAGGTCACAGTGTGGGGGCAGTATGTCCCAGGGTGCCTTGGTGATGGCTTTCTTAGTAGCCTGCTTCTTCTTCAGGATCTGCTGTGTGGCAGCTGATGGCTTCATTCTTGAAGCTCCCCATTTCTGGTACCCACTGCATTGTTGGAGCGACCATTGGCTTCTCACTGGTGGCCCAAGGGCAAGATGGTGTCAAGTGGTCTGAGTTGCTGAAGATTGGTAAGTCCAACTGGCAGAACTACCCCAACAGTGGGCCCCATGTGTCCTTGGGCTTCCTTTTCCAGCAGCAGGATGCTGATTGTGCCTTCCACTTTCTAGTGTTGTCTTGGTTCATCTCACCCCTTCTTTCGGGCATCATGTCTGCTATCCTGTTCTTCCTCGTCCAGAGGTTCATCCTCTGTAAGGTAAGGGCTATGTGCCCTGTTTTCTGACACTTTGGAGCTGTTGGCTGCTCTCAGTGGACTTGTTGGTTGGCTTATGGTCACAAGGGCCTCTCCTGGAATTTTCTGGAGTGTGTGTTGGCACTGGGGAGCCCTTTGGGAGTTGAAGGGGGGAGAAAATGGAGCCTGTAGCCACTCCAGAGTGGACCTGTAAGGTTTTGGGGCATCACCTCCCCTCTGAAACATAGGAGTTGTCCTGCATAGCTTCAGCAGGATCAGCCCTGTTTCCCAGTAGTCAAGTACCCCAGAATTGATAAGACCTCAGCTGTCAGGCTTTTCCAAAATCCTGGTGTAAGGATTTTTTTAATTTGGGATAGGCTGCAGGTGAAGGTGGTGATCCACAGCCATGGCTTTCCTCAGCCGGGAGGGACAGAATTCTTCCTGGGGCTGGAGAAACCACATTGCTTCCACCTAGGACCCCAGCTATGCAGAGAAACTCCAGCATTTTTCTCTGCATATCAGAGGTTGAATTCCTTTAAGTTTTACAATTCAAATGTTAAGATATTATTGCTGGCAGCCCTTTAAAACAGTTCAGCATCACCGCTGTCACAGTAACCTTGTGTAGCCAACCTCCCAAAATGGAGCTGGCCCTGTCGTGCTCTATTCTGGTGCTGAGCAGTCCAGTTGCTCTGTTCTGCTTGGCATTCAGGAAGGCTTGGTGTGTTTGTCCTGATGCCAAATCCAAATTGCTGGGCAAGCAGTGGGATTTAAACACTTCTGCTGCTGAGGTGTGGGCCTTGCTGCCAGGTATATGTGGTTAAATAAGCTCCTTTGTGAGTATTGGACTTCTTAAGTTGTTCAAGTCAGTTGGAAAGGATAAAAGCTTTGGAAGTTCTTGGGGAATTGAAAGAAAAATGTAAATGGAGGTGGCAGTTTGGGGTGCCAGAGAATCAGTTCAGAAGCCAGGTAGAGGTAAGTTCTTCCAGGCTTGGGCATGCTGGAACCCTTGGCTGAGCCTGTCATAGCTCTTTGGGGAGCTTTGTGGGATCCAGGTGTTGTGCTACCTCCTGCCCTCCCAGCTGGGGGGCATTTGACTGTGGGTTGTTCCCACAGTAAATAAAAGCTGTTGGGAGCTGTCATCTGTAGATGACTAAGGGTACAAACCCTTTCTGGAAAGTATCTGTTACTAAGCTGCTCATTGGCTGCTACACAGCCCCCCAGTCTACCTCTCTACAGCACTGATCTGTGTTTTCCAGGCAGATCCTGTTCCCAATGGCCTGCGAGCTTTGCCTGTCTTCTATGCTTGCACGGTGGGAATCAACCTCTTCTCCATCATGTACACTGGGGCACCCTGTAAGTGCACAGCAGAATGCTTGAAACTGAATTTTGAAATTCTTTCTAAAGCTTCCATTAAATGCACGATTTACCCCTTTTTTGCTTTACAGGGCTGACATCTCCTAGAAGGCGGCTGGCCTGTGCCGGTTATGGAAAGCGGCAGGCTAGCCTGCACTGTCTGGGCTAGGTAGTTGCCCAGCCAAAGAGACCTGCTCAAACTAAACTCCTCCAGACCTTTCTCCTTAGACTTCCCAGGACTGGCCAATAACATGACTTCCCCTTCCCTTCTCTTACCTGTGCTAAAGCTCAGGTATCTGCTGACTGCTGAAGAGATTCCTCAGGCTGCTGGTGGTAGGGCCAGGAGCAGGGAATGGGGCTGGGCCTCCTGGTTCATCCTGTCCCTAAAAACAAGTGAATTGCTGATGTCAAGAACTGGCCCATGTGCTACAGAGTCTTAGCTTCAGTTGCAAAAGCCAAACTAAGATGCTGGATTGCAGGGGACAGATCACGAGCAGGACTGAGAGGGGACAGCTGGATTTACCCGTGGAGCCAGAGGCTCTGTCACTTCCATTGTTTGCTGGCCTGTGCTGTTTTTTGGTGTGAGCATGGGTTTCCTGTTGTGGGGGAGCCACTGGAGATGGGATGTGGGCAGGCAGTGCTGGCTCTGGCAGGGTTTGCTCTGTAAGCAGTGGTTGGGAATTTCTTTGGTGGAACGTTTGCTACCCCTTCCCTGGGCTCTTCAACATGGGAGAAAGGAGGATAGACCTGCAGTGGTACTGCTGGGGGCACTGGGGCTGCTCCAAAATCACTTGATCATTTGGCATGTCCAAATCTGTGTTTATCCTGCATCCTGAACTGCTGAGTGAGCTAGCTTTAGGTTGTTCAAGTACAGGGTTTCTAGGCAGATCTGCACCTGGGAGAGGTGCTTCAGGAGCAGTTAGTCACTGCCTGCAACAACAAATGCAGGGTTTGGATTGTCATGAGCACCTGAGGCCCTTCCTGGGGTTGTGTGATGCCAGACCTCTGCTCAAAGTCAGGCTGCCTGTGAGAATGCTCCTAAGTGGATCATGTATCACCTCAGATGCCATTAAGCCTAAATTTCCATTGACTCCTGGAGCAGAAGAGCTGCCCTCCCCAGCAGCTGGAGGGACTGGTGAGCTCTGGGTGAAGCAGCCCAAGCTTCTGTTTCCTCTCCAGAGCAGGGAGGCAGCACTGGCACTGCAGTAGCCATACTGGGAGGTGTGTTTTTATTTTTTTTTTTTTTTTTTTTTTTTTTTTTTTTGTTTTTGTTTTTTTTTTTTTGGCATTGCAGCAAATGAGGAGACAAGAGCTGTGTGGAGCCTAGGGCATGCACTGCTCTGTACAGGGTTTGGCTGGGGGAAGGGGCTGTGTATAATCAGCTGCTGATGGGGAACATGACCCGTGGGGCTCAGAGGGTATACCTGGGATCTCGGCATGGTCAGCAATGCCTTCCCAGTACTGTTTTCCCCTGTCAGGTGGGTTATCCCACGGCTATTGCAGGTGATGGAGTCTCTGTGCCTGGGAAAACCAAAATCATATATTGAGGAGGTTTTTGCCCAGAGGTTTTCAAAGATCCATTATTTTATTTCCTAGTGCTGGGCTTTGACAAACTTCCTCTGTGGGGTATCCTCCTAATTTCGGCGGGGTGTGCTGTTGTCTGTGCTCTCGTCGTCTGGTTCTTTGTATGTCCGAGAATGAAGAAGAAAATTGACCGTAAGTATCACATCCCTCTATACTCCTTGGGGAAGGGCATGTTCTGGCCAACTGACTTCTCTTCCCAGTGGACTATCCCATTAGCTGTGGGGCTGTTATTAACAGAATCCTCAGGGTTTAATCTGCTCCAAATCACTGGGCCACTCACCACATTGGGCTCTGCCTGCTCCCAACACAGGCATCCAAATCCCCACCCAGGTGCAGCTGTTGTGCTGCTGAGCAGTGTCTGGGGCTGACTGATCTGTGGAGTGGTCTCTCCTGGAGCTGTGGGCAGTATCAGACAGCTTGTCCCACTATAATAGAGGAGAGAGAAGGCAAGAGAGAATGTGCCTGTTGTAACCTTTAATTTTCTCATACTTGCTGAGCAATCCTTGGTCTGTCTGATGCAGATCACAAGTTTAAAGCTGATGAGATCGCTTCCCTGTAGCAAAAAAACCCCAAAACACTCTATTGAAAGACATCCAAAGGATCAGCCCTGAGCCCTGCCTCCAGAGCAGTACTTGGAACTGCATGTGGTCCTGAATATCAATGATGTGTGCAAGCCGGAGCCTTGGGAGGTGGTGGGGGGGGGGGGGGGGGGGGATGTCCTTGTTGTGCTGGTGTAATTGGGGTGTGACTAACAGCTTTATGGCTGCTCTTGGCAATCCTCCAGCTGTTTAACTTAATTCCTGCCCGTGAGGTAAGGTAGGCTCTTGCGCCTGGCAGACATGCTCCCTGCCTGCCCACAGCATCCCTGGGAGGAGGTGGGCATGCAGGGGGAGACAGTTCTGCTGGGACTGGATGCCAGGATGAAGGGTTGATGCCACAACCCAGCCCTTAAGGCAAACAAAGTGATGGGAAAATGGTCATGTTTATGACAAGAAGGTGGTTTTGGTTGCTGTCTGAAGGACCTGACCTCATGTTTTCACCTAGAGAAAACATACTTTTCCTGTTAGAGGTGGAGGAACAACCTCAGCTTGTATGGTTGGGTGCTGCTGGTTTGGCTCCCTAGGGTGGACAGGAAACCAGGCTGCCTTTGAGAGGTGGAGACAAGCTCCTGTTTGGGTTTGTCATCCACCAGTGGAAGCTGGAGAGGAGCCCAGTCTGGAGCTGCTGGGCTGGTAGATGAGCTGAGCTCTCTGGGTGCCTTTCTGTCAGCTCCAGGGGTCATAACCTGTCCAGAAGTGGGTCCAGAGCATCCCACTGCCCACAGGGATGGGACAAACATGGCCCAAAGAGGAAGCTCTGCACTAGACATTGCTGACATAAAAGCCTCATAATGGTGTTCACCACACCCAGTGTGGGTGGGGGTGCCTAAAATAGGACATGAGCTGGCTTAGATGGTTTGGCTGTTGTGCTTGGGACAAGGTGTGACTGTCCAGCAGTTTCCAAAGTTCAGGATGGGGAGGAGCTGTAAGTTTTATTTGTCTGCCATAAATCTAAGTGGCAAGGGGGGTGGGCTTGCTGCTGGCATTGGATGCAGTGGTGGAAAGGTGTTTGATGGTGGCTGCCCATCTTAATTTTATCTCTTTAGGGGAGATAAAATCAAGTCCTTCTGAAAGCCCCTTGATGGAGAAGAACGTTTGCCCAAAGGAGGAGCAAGAGGAGGTCAAGATGCCCCTGGGTGATGCCAAGGGCCCTGCTGCTGACGAAGGGTTGGCCATCCCCCTCCGGGCAGTGGTGGAGGAGAGGATGGTCTCCTTCAACCTGGGGGAGCTGGAGGAGGCGCCAGAGCATGAGGGGCTTCCCAGCCTTGACTTGAAGGAAACAAGCATTGACAGTGGTGAGTAGAAGGGGGGTGGTCCAGGTTGTAAGACTTCCGCAACAGCAGGCAGCCCTTGGTGCTAACCCCTCCACCCGCTGTCCCTCCTGGCAGGAGCTGTGCGGCTGCCCAATGGCAACCTGGTCCACCTGAGCCAGGCAGTGGGCCACCAGCTGGGCTCAAGTGGGCAGTACCAGTACCACACTGTACACAAGGACTCCGGCCTCTACAAGGAGCTGTTGCACAAGCTGCATCTAGCCAAGATGGGGGACTGCATGGGGGACTCGGGGGACAAGCCCCTACGGCGCAATAACAGCTATACCTCCTACACCATGGCCATCTGTGGCATGCCCCTGGACTCTCTGCGTGCCAGGGATAGCGAGGACGGGGAGAAGCTGAGCTGGTCTGTGGTGGACTCCAAGAAGAGGGTCCGCATGGACAGCTACACGAGCTACTGCAACGCAGTGGCAGATGCACACCCGGCTGCGGATGTGGACTTGAACACAGCCCAGGCAGAGCTGGGTGCCAGTGACCACAAGGGCAGCAGTAGGTCCCTGGAAGAGTGGCATGAGCAGGATAAGCCTGAGGTGTCTCTACTCTTCCAGTTCCTGCAGATCCTCACAGCCTGCTTTGGCTCCTTTGCTCATGGTGGCAATGATGTCAGGTCAGTGGAATCAGTGGGAGCCAAGGAGGCTGCTAGCTGGGGCTAGTGCTAACAGAATAATGGAATCGCAAAATAGTTTGGGGTTGGAAGGGACCTTAAATATAATCTTGTTCCAACCCCCTGCCATGGACATGCTCTTCTTGATCAGGTTGTTCCATGCACCATCCAACTTGGCCTTGAACACTTCCAGTTCTGTCTATCACTATCCAGTTCATATTCTATCTTGCCAAGAGCCTCTGGCCCTCTAGACCAGATCCTCTTTCTCTTCCAGCAATGCCATTGGGCCCCTGGTTGCACTCTTCCTGGTCTATCAGACGGGCAATGTGGCTACCAAGGTGGCAACTCCCATCTGGCTGCTTCTCTATGGGGGTGCAGGGATTTGCATTGGCTTGTGGGTCTGGGGAAGGAGAGTCATCCAGACAATGGGGAAGGACCTGACTCCCATCACACCATCCAGGTAAGGGCTACCATGGAGCAGAGAGGAGGTTCCAGGCAGTCTGAGAGCTGCATTCTGCTCCAGGAGCTACTCCCTTCTCTCTTGGGGGTTTCAGTGGTGGAGCTGGGGTATGTGTGGCTCCAACACCTTGCTGCATCCTGTGGAATTCATCCAGGGGTCTGGAGAGCCAAGCTGTGCTGTCTTGAGCCTACTGGGTTTTTTGGGGTATCTAGTGCCCCAATTCTGATCTGCTTTCTGTCTCTGCAGTGGCTTCAGCATTGAGCTGGCATCAGCACTGACAGTGGTCATTGCCTCCAATGTTGGACTCCCAATCAGCACAACCCACTGCAAGGTAGGAGTAGTGGGGGGATGGCTTTGGTACAGTGTGAGCTCTGTTCCTGAATCTTGGTGTTCATTGGGCTGAGCTGTGTAGGAGGCCCCACTCTGAGCCACTGTCAGCTCCCACCTCTGCCACTTGCATCTCAATGTGAGGTGGCAGCGGCTGCCTAGCTGTGGGGGGGGGGGTCCCTGGGGCACTTGGGAGATGATGGGAAAACAAAACCCCTTTCATGGTCCCCTAGACTCTGCCAAGAAACTGTGGGAAACCAAATGCTGTGGGGTCCTGGTCCTGTCCCCACTCTCAGGTAGCAACTCCTTGTCCTGCACTCCCTGCCTGTGCTCTGTGAGGTCCCCACAGTCTGGAGCAGGACCTAGGGCTCTGGCCTAGGGGGTGAAGGAGTGCATGTTGCAGGGGGGAGGGGGGGCATGCAGCTGCCTGCTCTGGTGCTGAGCTGTGCCCTTACTCCTTGGGCAGGTAGGCTCAGTAGTCTCAGTGGGCTGGCTGCGCTCCAGGAAGGCAGTGGACTGGCGCCTCTTCCGAAACATCTTCATGGCGTGGTTTGTCACTGTTCCCATCTCTGGCCTCATTAGCGCTGCCATCATGGCTGTCTTCAAGTTCGCTGTCCTAAAGGTGTGAGGGCACCAGGTCTCCCGCTGCTCCTGCTTCCTGCTGCTGTCCTCCCTCGATGAGCCACTGAGGCTGCCTGCTCTGGGGTAGCAGCTGTGCCTATCTGCACACAGTGCTGTCACTGAAGTATTTTTTTTTATATATATATATATAATTGTCGTGGCGCTAACATTGTGGGGGGTGCACTGCCAGGGCTGTATTTGCCCCCAGGTGCTCTGCCTCATGTGCTGTAGCTGTTAGAGAAGCAGTTACTGGGGCCACTTCCTCCCTTCTACTGCTCCCCTGCTAGTGATTTCTTGGGGGAGGGACAGCTTCGTCCTTGCCTGCCCTGGAGCAAAAGGCTGGGGCGTCATGGGATACCCCTGTTGCAGGCTGGGCAGTGTTCAGCTTTACCTCCATTGCCCTAGGGCTGTGGATGCCATCCTGCTCGGGGGCCCTGGGGGCTTGCCCTCTGGCCCCTGTCACTGCTGCTACCTCGGACATTAAATAAAGATTTCCTTTGTAGGCCAGTGGTGCCTGTGGTTCTGGGGATTTGGAATACAGTGGGGGCCAGGTCCTATCCCATAGCCCTTTCTACGTTGGCCCTGTACCCCAGGAGGGAGCTGGGGCCAAAGATAAGAGCCCCAGTTCCCCCCCTCTATCAGGGGAGGAGCTGTGACCAGCTCAGTGCAGGGGTTATCAGGGCCCTGCACCTGGGAGCAGCCTCTGGCCCCCGTCAGCCCCAGCCCCCGTGTGTAGTGGTGCGTGTGTCTGGCCGTGTGTCCGCCCCTCTACAGCCCTGGGGCGATGGCTTCTGTGCTGTCCCTTCGTGGGCCAGGGGATGCTCACTCCTGCCTGGGTCAAGGCCGATCCCCACGTCAGCGGCCCCGGGCTGTCGCAAGACCATCGGTGGGGGCAGCTGGGGGAGTGGTCCGACAGACGTAGGTTTCCAGAGGTGCTTTATGTGCTGCGTGGGGATGCTAACGCAGCCCCGTGGGAAGGGGGGGGTTGCTGTGTTCCACGGGTCGTGGGTACTCCAGCCTGTTCCCCATCTGCCCCTCGTGTGAGGCCTGGGCGGATGTGCTCCCTTTGGGGCGGTGGCAAGGTCGGTCCCTGACCCCGGTTAATGATTTGCTGCCGGGTGCTTCCCGCTGCCAGCGGCGCCGCTGGGCAAACAGCAGCCCGGGGCTCCGGGCCCGCGGCGGGGGGGGGGGGGGGTATGTGACCATGACGGGGGTAACGCGGTGGCATGGCCGAGGATCGGGGAGTGCCGTTCAGGGAGGGCATGGGGAGCACTCCCTGTGTGCGGGGCCCACGCGTGAGGAGGTCTCTGTACTGCATGGAGGGATCACGGGGGGGGGGGGGTGGGGGGGGTGACTGCCCCATTTGGGGGTCATCGCCTCGGGGTGCCCCGGCTCCGTCCCCGCTGTGCTGTCCGAGGCGGGGCCGGGATCGGCCGGTGGCCGGGGAGGGGCGGTTCCGCAGGGCCCTGTTAAAGCGGCGGTGGCCGGAGGCGGTGGCCGGAGGCGGTGGCGATGGGCAGCGAGGGACAGCGGGGCCCGGCGGCGGCCCGGGGCCCGGGACAGGGCGACCCGCGGGCCCTGCGGAGGGACTGCCAGCAGCGGTGGGCTGAGGACTCCGCGGGCACTGGCGGGCAACGGGGGCAGCAGGACTTGGGGATGCGGGGCGAAGGCTTGGGAGGGCACGTGGGGAGGGAAGCAGGTCCCGATAAAAGGGTCCCGGGGTTCAGGTACGGGAGAGATACTTGTCGTATCAGGAGAGGGCTGAGCCCTGGGTGTCATGTAGACATACTGGGGTTGGGGCAGGTCCAAACAGGGGCTCACTGTTTGGACTCCCTCCTGCTTGGGAGGGACACTGTTTGGACTCACTCCTGCCTTCCAGATCCAAAGCCCATTTTTCTGCTCCAGTAACTTGCTGTGGGGGTCCTGGGCTAGGATGAACACACAGCCCTCCCAAAGCACTGACCAGCAACTGGGATAGGGAAACATGACCCCATCTCTTCCTCTGTACCACCCCCAGCCCTAAACCTCTCCTCACCCCATAACTGCCCCCGTGGTCACCCTCAGGATCTTCGTCAACCGGAGCTTGGCGCTGGAGAAAATCAAGTGCTTTGGCTTTGACATGGACTACACCTTGGCCAGTGCGTTTTGGGGGAGCCCTAAGGTAGGGTGGGGTAGTGGTGGGATTCTTCCAGACCCTGCCCATATGCCCCTTTACACCCTGCAGTGTATAAGTCCCCTGACTACGAGGAGCTGGCCTTCAGTCTGTTGCTGGAGCACCTTGTTGCCATTGGATACCCTCCTGAGATCCTTGCCTACAAATATGACCCCACCTTCCCCACCCGGTCAGTTTGTGGAGGGTGTCCCAGAGATGGGAGGGGAAGTGAGTGCCCCCCGCATCCACTGACAGCTGTGTGGTGCAGGGGGCTGGTGTTTGATGCCCTGTATGGGAACCTGCTGAAGGTGGATTCCCATGGGAACCTGCTGGTCTGTGCCCATGGCTTCCGCTTCCTCAAGGGGTGAGTCTGCAAATTCACCACCCCTGGGGCAAGGGGAAGTTTGGGATCCCTCAGGGTGGAGTCCAGCTCCATGTTCCCTCCCCAGAGCTGAAATCCTCCACTACTACCCCAACAAGTTCATCCAGAGGGATGACATGAAGCGCTTCCACATCCTCAACACCCTCTTCAACCTCACAGGTGAGTGAGACCTCCTATTGTCCTAGCCCTCCCACCACCCTGTGTGGCTGTCTTGCCCTGCACCTCATCTCACAGCCCGTTCCCCCACAGAGGCCCACCTCTATGCCTGTCTTGTGGACTTTTTCACCAACTGCTCCAGATATGTTAAGTAAGAGAGACATGGTGGATGGGGGCTTGGTATTGGATTGGACAAGGGTTAAATCTTGGGGGGAGCTTGCCTTAGCAGGGCATCCCCTTCACCCCCTCCCTTCCTGACTGTTGCAGCTGTGACACTGGCTACAAGCATGGGAACCTCTTCATGTCCTTCCGCAGCATGTTCCAGGATGTGCGCGAGGCCATGGACCATGTCCACCTCTCCGTGGGTGCAGTGGGCAGGGGGCTGGTCGTGGTGGGTGCTGAGAGTGCTGGGGTTTCCCCACACACACACCCTGGGAGATTTTGGCCAGCTCTACCCCATCCTTTCTGCAGGGCTGCCTCAAGGAGAAGACACTAGAGAATCTGGAGAAATATGTGGTGAAGGATGTGAGTTGTACAAAACTCCTGTGGACCCCTCCCTACTCTGGTTCCTGCAGTCAATTCTTTGTGCCCTGCCCCCCCTGCCCCTGTGCTTCCCCCCACTGACTTGCCCCTCATTAGCCCCGTGTGCCACTGCTGCTGAGCCGCATGAAGGAGGTGGGGAAGGTCTTCCTGGCCACCAACAGTGACTACACCTACACTGATGTGAGTAAGGGATGTCCATATCCCCCACCACCAGGCCCAGCATACCCTGGATGGGGGAGGCAGAGGGGATGTGTTGAAGCACAGGCGGGATCTGCCTTCCCTGGGGGCAGCAGTGATGACACCAGATGTCCTTGCAGGCCATTATGTCCTACCTGTTTGACTTCAGCAATGAGGACGAGGTGAGTCTGTCCCCATGTGAGCTGGGTGGGGGGTGCAGGGTGCCCATCAACATCCTCTTGTTGACACCCTCCCCGGTATCCACAGGCTGACGTCCCACAGCGCCCCTGGAGGTCCTATTTCGATCTGATTGTTGTGGACACCCGCAAGCCCCTCTTCTTTGCTGAGGGCACTGTCTTGCGCCAAGTGGACACGGTGGGGACCACTCCCTTGCTGCAGGGCTAGTTGGGGTGGGGGGCACTTTTTAGGCACCAAGGTAGATTCACAGCTGGTTGCACACCAAGCAGGCACAGTTAACAGTGTCCCCATCCTGGGGTCCTCTTGTCCTGCAGGACACAGGGAAACTGCGCATTGGGACATACACTGGCCCCCTCCAGCACTGCACTGTCTACTCTGGTGGTAAGTGCCCAGCTGGGCTCTGTCTGAGCTCTGCAGGCAGCACAGGGGGACATGCCCACCCCCCCACCTTGACCCCCGGCTGTCACAGGCTCCTCAGATGTGGTGTGTGACCTCCTGGGTGTGAAGGGCAAAGACATCCTCTACATGGGGGACCACATCTTTGGGGACATCCTCAAATCCAAGAAGAGGCAGGGCTGGCGCACCTTTCTGGTGGTGCCTGAGCTGGCTCGTGAGCTGCAGGTCTGGACAGAGAAGAGTGGTGAGCAGTGCCGGGTTGGGGACACAGACCTTTCCATGCAAGGGAAGGTGGCCTGGAGCATCTTACACCCCTCAATGGCCAGTGCCCTGACCCTCTTTGTCAGTTGTGCTGGGCAGTGGGTGATGCTCTTGCACTGAGCTGGCCCTGTCACCCTTGCAGAGCTGTTTGAGGAGCTGCGGAGCCTGGATCTCTTCCTGGCTGAGCTATACCAGTGAGTCGGTTAGGGTGGGAGACAGGCAGGGGTGGGAGCACCTATGGGGAACCCTCCAGGTGAGCCCTTAGCCTGGTCTGTTCCATTCCAGGCACTTGGATAGTGGCAGTAGTGAGTGCCCAGACATCAGCTCCATCAAGCGTAGGATCCAGGTGACACCCAGGGCACTATCCCAGCTGACATGCAGCTCAGCTCACCCCCCCTCCCACAGCTTCCTCTGTGGGGGCCCCCCAGGGACCATTGGGGGCCCTGACTGTCCTGCTGCACCCACAGAAAGTCACACATGAGATGGATATGTGCTATGGAAAGATGGGCAGCCTCTTCCGCTGTGGCTCACGTCAGACACTCTTTGCCAACCAGCTGATGCGCTATGCAGACCTCTACGCCGCCTCCTTCATCAACTTCCTCTATTACCCCTTCAGCTACCTCTTCCGGGCACCCCCTGTCCTGGTATGCAGCCCCCAGCCCCTGCTGGTCAACCACTGTGCCTCAGTTTCCCACCCTGCCTGAGGGGGACATGAGGCTTATAGAGGTGTTGGGTGGGCACCCAACCCCTTTGGCTCGCTGGTGCCAGCTTCTCTCTGGGAGCCTTGTCCACTCCTCTGCAGATGGCCCATGAGTCAACAGTGGAGCACTCTCGGCCAGACTCAGGGGACACGGTCACTGCCCTTCCGCCCTGGCTAGCCCAGCATGGTGACCCTGGCCAGCAGGTGGGTGGCAGGGAACAGAGGGGCAGAAGATCATGGGCGTCCTGATGCCCTAGAGGTCCTGTGCCCACTGAGCCCCTTCTGCACTGTCTCAGATCTCCCAGGACTCGAGTGGGGAGGAGGAAGATGATGGAGAAGCCTGACCACACCCCCAACTGCTGCCATGCCCGGTGCCAGACCCACAGGAGGACATTAAGTGGCCTTGGACCACTTGCACTGCCAGATAGAAGCCACTCATGGCCAACTACCACCTCTGGTGGCCACAGGATAGCTGGTAGCCCTGAGTCACGGCCCCTGTCACACCTGTCCCTGGGCAGTTAGAACCTTCTCCTGACTGAACCCAGAGCCAGGAGACGGGCACCCAAAATCCTGCTAGCTCCTATATCCTTTATATTCATATCTGTCTGGTACCCCTCTAACTCCTACCTCTCCCACCAGCTCAATGCCTGCCTGGGGCTATCCAATGCTAGGGTGAACAGGCAGTGCCACTGCTACAGTATTACTGGAGGCCCCACTGCAGCAGCTGGTGTCCCAGCAACTCCTGCCCCTTTAGCCTCTGGGCCTGGCCCTGAGCACTGCAATGCTGGGTGGAGGGGGTGGGGCTGTGGAAGTGACAGCTGTTCCAGTGGAACCCCCTTCACCTGCTGTTCCCCCTTTTCTATTTATAAAAGATACTCAAAACTCCTGGCACCGCAGAGACATAAAACTGGCTGCTTTAAAGGAAAAGTGCTTTGTCCTTGCACCTGAGAGGTGGGAGCAAAGGGTAGTCTCCAAATCCTTGTCCAGCAGCGGGGACAAGCACGAGCCCCTGGGGAGAA
Source organism: Cinclus cinclus (assembly GCF_963662255.1). Classification (NCBI taxonomy): domain Eukaryota; kingdom Metazoa; phylum Chordata; class Aves; order Passeriformes; family Cinclidae; genus Cinclus; species Cinclus cinclus. The sequence continues at coordinate 109,564 of NC_085074.1, read as the reverse complement.
GGGGTGGCCCAAAACTATCCCAAATTCTACAGCAGAGGGAGCCAGCCCCATGCCAAAACTCTAGCACACTGCTCCGAGACATCTGCCAGCATCCATGATTCAGTGGAGATGCTGAGCCAAGGCTGGGGTTGGGTGCAGCATGAAGGAGAGAGGAGGCAAAAGAGCGTGATGGGGCCAGGACCACTGCTTGCTGGGGCTGGGTAGATGACAGTAGGGCTCTGTATGGTCACTGCTCACAGCAGAGAGCACCTGCCAATCCCCTCGCCAGCCTCCTGCCTGGTACCTTGTTCCACTGCCTGCTCCAAGTGCAGGGACAGCAGCAGAAGGGGCCTGAGTGCACTTACAGGGTTCATCTGTCCCCACACCCCAACCATGTCCAGGAGTTGGGGGCCTGGCCTGCTGCACCCCAAGGTCCTCTGCAACCCTTGGTGCTGCTGTCAGTCTCAGAGTCTGCACAGAAGCTGCTGGGGCACTACAGGTTCCTCAGCCCCTCAGGTAGAGCCATTGCTACCACCTATGCCTCCAGACACCAAGTCTGCACATATGCCTCTGAGTAGGGGACATATAGATGCTATGCAGGTAGGGCACGAGGCAGTTCCAGAGCAAATAGCTCAGGACATTGCTTCCAAACACTGGGAGGTGCCTGGAACATTGCAGTCCAACTGACACCATTCTACAGCAGGAAAACCAAAGTGTGTGTCATGGCAGAGGAGCTGAGGGCAGTCCTGGGGGACAGAGTCCCAGGAGACATAGCTGGTGTCTCTACGCCACTCGCTAGCCCACACATTTGCACTACCGCAAATTTTAATATATTTTAAACAGAATTTAGATATTAGAATTTAGATTTTAGGTATTTAAAACAGAATTTAAAACCGGCTTATTCTATGCCATCCACTCTACATCTCAGGGGAGCAAGAGCAGTCAGGGGAGTGTGTACCAGGCAGCATGGTGGGCAGGTAGCCTGTCCCTGCAGGGAACCCCTCAGGAGCTCTTGAGGGGATATGAACTCAAACCCTCCAGCTCTGTCACTTCTGGCAAAGCCACGTTTTTCCGGAAGAAGAAGCAAGTCTCCTCCTCAGCATCTAAGATTTCACTGAGAGACGACACCACAGGGTCATGGTCCTTCAGCATCTCTGGGTAGTGACTCCCAGCCCTTTCAATCCGTAGTGAGCGCCGCACAGGTGTCAGAAATTTCAATTCTGGGCCTTCCAGGAATTCCCCTCCTCTATGGAAAGGACAAGAGCCTTGGGTAAGCCCTGCAGAACACCACTGGCATGGAGGATGTGTGCTACCAAGAACAGGAGGTTCAGCCTTACCTGGATGCAGGTGTAACCTGTAACTTGACTGAGAGGGGAAGTGAGATCATGGGCCTCCCCACCAGGCCCGGAGTCGATGATATGGGCTGCCTCTCAGCTGGACAACACCTCCTAGGCTCCCAAGGAATGGATTCCCCCACCTTCTCTCCTGACAGGAGAGGAAAAAGGCAAACTAGTTGCAGAGAGCAGGTGCTGGGGCTGGAATAACACCTTGGCACTCTGGACTGGGGCAGGGTGCCTGCCTGCAGAGGCTTGCTGGCCCAGGACCCTCCCTAGCCCATTCAGAGTAACAGTGTCCCATTTTTCAGATCAGGATTCCAGATTTTCACAACACTCTTCAGGAGGGACATGAGGTGCTGGGACAGACTGTAAATTGTGTTGCTTCCCAGCTGGCAACACCAGGGAGTCCCCACATGCCCATGCTCCAGTCAACACCACAATACTCAGGTTACCTTCCAGTTTTTGGCCTGGATCCTTCAAAATATTAAGAACAGTTTCCCTGAGCTCCTCGATTGGCTGCAGGAAAAGCAGAACATGGGTCAGGGCAAGTCTGGCATGGGAAAGGAGACCAGAGATCCAGCTGAATAGAAATAAAGGCTTTTGCTGCACCACAACACCCTCTGCTGAGGACAGCAGGAAGAGGCTGCAGGATTCCCCTTTGCCTAGTGGGATCCATCAGCACCCAGCACAGCTGGTGCCCACCCTGCATGGACACATTCTGCAGCACGGAATAGGACTGGCAGCTCTAAAGGACTTTTACACCAGTGAATAATGCTGCTAAACTCATTCCAAAACCTGGCCCCTGAAACTCAAGGAAGCCCTCCAGAGCAGAGGCAGCAAACACATGGAGCCAGCCTACCCTACTCACCTCAGCCCCAGCAATGACTGCTTCTCTGTACAGCTGCAACACATCAAAGGGGCCACTCCGGGCCAGCAGCTTTGCTTGGCAGATCCAGAATTTGGCACATTTCTCTGCCTGGGGCACAAGGGACAGCACTGCCGAGAGCTCCTCTTCATGGACACCCTGCAAGGACAAGAGTAAGGGCCTGAAGAAAGGTGTCCATGATATGGACAAGTGTATGCACTAGGAAGCAGTCCTTGCCTGACCACAGCTCCCAGCACTCTCCAGGAGGAATGCCTCAAAAGTCTGGGTTTGCAAGTCTCCTAACCATGGCAGATAAAAGCTGTCCTGCATTTATCTTCCCCTTGAATAATCGAGTCTAGTGTTCCAGAGGGGTGTAGAAGGATAGACTCCAGTGCTGGCATTAATTGGGGCCAGTAAACCCTGGAGCAGCGCTAGCAGTCAGTGTTCCCCGTAACTGTTGCCCACCAGGGCCATACCTTAAGCTGTGACACCCACCACGGATCTACCTCGAGTTGGCTCAATCAGCCTGGGCTGCTGCTGCAGACTGCACTGCCAGGTTCCAGGCCACTGTCAGTGACATACACAAGGCCATGCTGGCTTTGGCTGGGGCAGAATTAATTTCCTTCTCAGTGGTTGGTATGGGGCTGTACTTGGGATTTGTGATAAACACGGTGATAAGATGTAGGAGAATGGATTGCAAGCAACCCTGCTCCTGATAAATTACAGCTGTGCTAATTATCAAAGACTGGAAACAGCCTTGCCCATCCAAAGAGGATGGGTGTTATAAAAGAGTGGGTTAGGTAGTTGAGGGGCATTTGTTAGCCATGCTGTGAGGAAGGGTCCTATGGCTGTGTAAGAGACAGACAAGATGCTGTGCAAGGGATAGACAGGGTTAGGTGGCTGTGTAAGGGACAGGATGGACTTAACTGGTCATACAGAAGGAAGAGGGCAGGAGAGAAGCAGCCAATGTTGTGTGAAGCTGACCATGGGAAAGAGGAGCTTTTAAAATAAGGGACTGATGCTGGTATCAGTTGTGCCTCCACTGTCATTGGTGACAATAATAAGAGGTATTTTCATTATTACCAAGCAGGACTTATACAGGACTGAGGCCTTCTCAACTTCTTGTGCTTCCACACTGGCAAGGAGGTTGGAGAGGTGTGGGAAGCTGAGAGGAGACACAGCCAGGAGAGGTGATTCCAACAGACCAAAGAGATATTCCATACCCTATACTCAGTATATAAAGTAGGGGGACATTTGGAGTGATGCTGTTTGTCTTCCCAAGTCACTACTGTATGTGAGGGGGTCCTGCTCTCCTGGAGGTGGAAGAACACCTGCCTTGTTGTGGGAAGCAGACAGACAAGGTTTTGGTTTGCTTGTGTGTGCAGCCTTTGCTTTCCCAATTAAACTGTCTTTACCTCAACCCACTAATTCTTTGTCTTTTATCCTTAGTCCTGATTCTCTCCTTAGTCCTGCTGGTGGAGTGTAGGTCTGGAAGAAGGGATTACAGGCCACCCCGATAGGTCATACTAATAAGTTGTTCTAATTACCAAAGAAGAGGAACAGCCTTGCTCATAAAGGGTCACAGCTGTGACTAATAAAGATAAGCCTGGTAAAAGAAGTGGGTTGGCTGGTCAAGGAGGACCCTGAGGAAGAGGACCTGGAGAAAGAGAGCTTTGAGAAGGTAGAGGAGCCCTGAAGGAGAAGGAATGATCCAGAGAGACAGAAAGACAAAACAAGGAAGAGAGTTACTGCTAGCAAAAGATCTGCTGTGAGGTCAGTCTGGGTCTGATGGGATTAGAACCTACTGTTGGAACCTGCAGTCATAGTTGAGCTAGGTGAAAGCCTGCATTCAATCTGCAAACCAATACCTGCAGTCATAGTACAGCAGGAAATAACCAGCAATCAGTCTGCAGTTGGACTGTACAGTAGGGGCTTGCTGTAATCAGTCAGGATAGCTAAGCCACAAAGAATAAACAGGGACCCTTTTCATGCTGTTAGGTGAGTGTCTTGGCTGATTTCCACCCTTAAGGAGAGGTCTACTGCAACAGTGGAGGACTGCGTGAGCAGCTGCATGGGGATTGGCTGCTGGCTGGGGTTAAACCACAACAGTCTCTTTTGACAGGGTAACTCTTGAGTCTCCTGGTTGGCACAGTTCACTGCATGCCTTTGGCCTACCTGTGACTTTATGAAGACTTTTATTTTCCTATGTTTCCCCTCTGGCAACTGAACACTCGTTCTCAACCCCTCTTAGCTACTGTAGGGATATGGCCCTCATCCCCTGGCATGCTCCAGGAGAGGAGAAGCTTGTTCAAGAAGCTCCTTTCCCATTCCCACCTCCTCAATGAGCTTCAGGCACTCAGTTAATATACTGTTGATCTTCACTTGGCAGTGCTGCTCTGGATTCTCTTGATTCTCTTTTGCTTTGACCTTTCTACAAGATGGCTTCACTGCCTGCTTCTGAAGCTGTGCCATCGGTGGCCGCTTGTATTTCTTGCCTTTGGATGCCAACCATTCCTCCAGCTGTTTCCTGTCCAAAGATCAAGAGATCAGTTACCACCCCAGCAGGCAGCAGCTTGGCAAGAGCTGGCTGTTCTTCCTTGGAATCTCCCTTTAGCCAACTTCAGCTGCTTAAAAATATTCAGTATATCTTTCTCAGAAACACACCTGAGCTCTGGACTAGGAAAGGAAAATGCTTTCAAGTGTAAGCCTTGAGGCCAAAGCAGGAGAGTGGCCATGCACTCGTTCCACTTACTGAATCAGTGGGAGAGGAACCCAGGGTGCCATCCAACATCACCCCCAACCCCTTCTTTTTCAGGACACCAACCTCCCAACAAGCTCTTACTGATAAGAGACTTTGGACTCTGTTTTCAGCAGGATGGTGCTGGCTCAAACTCAGTCAAACCCTTTAAACTCCACTGTTTCCTGGAGACATGACCCAAGTGGCCTGAGCTGCTACTTACTTGCGGTCTGCAGCTGATGGGATCCTTGGAATGCGCCTAGCCTGCATGCCACTCGCCTTCAGCAATTCTGGTTTAAGCTGCTCTCTCCTCAATCCATCCTCAAGTACATGAGTTTTGGAGCTGTGGAACCAGCTGCAGGACTCATTTGGATGACCTGTCCCTTGCCAGGCTGCTGTGTGTCCAGGAAGCACCACCCTCACGTCCTTCCTGTCCATGCCCTCTTTAATTTTGGGCCTTGGCCGTGGCAAAGTGACACTTGGGTTCAGGCTGCTTTCCCTGTTCGTGGTGCCCTGGGGCTTGCCGGGAAATCTTCTCACTGGGGGAGGTTGGCTGTGGTGCTTAAGACTTCCCCCTGGAGCTGTGCCAGGTTGCCTCACCATAGCAGTTTTTCCCTGGTTTGTCCCAGAGATTTTATGTAGCAAATTAGCAGAAGCAGGAAGGAAACCAGAGGGCTGCAATGGCTGAGTACTGACACTTGTATTTTGAAATATGATCTTTGATTCTGGCAGGGTTTTGCTGAATTTATCCACAACTAGCTCTTCCAGTGGATGGTGGTTACTAATTCTGCCTTTTGGACCCAGAACAGGCCTTGACATTACAGCTGAACTTTGCCTGTGGGCCAAGACTCCCATCTTCCTGAGAGTGTTTGCATCAGATTGGAAAGTTCTGATAAGCTCCAGGGATGTGGAGGCTCGTGGGTTGAGGTTTTCCTTGTGGCAGACCAGCCTGCCCTGCAGCCCCTTATTCAGACAGTGAGGTGCTCCAGGAGGAGGGTGGTCGCTTCCCATGTGAGCTGCTGCAGCAGTGACAGTCTCCTGTGCAGGCTTCTGGTTCCGTTTTGGGTTTAGGTGACCAGAGCCTGAAGGTGGGAGCCTGCCACTAGTCTGCATAGAAGCAGGAAGCGTCATGATGTTCCCTGGCTGTACCCTTCCTGCTCCCTGGGATGTATTTGAAGGCTTCTTCTGAGCAGTATGGCCAATGTGCTGTGTGGATTTGGCTCCAAGCCTCCCATCCTCTCGAGCACCTGCCATCACATTCCCAGAAACAACCTTCTTCCTCCTGTCAACCTGGAAAAGACAAAGCAGCCCTCAGCTCCAAGGAGAGTGCAGCTTGGTCAGACCCTTACAGCTTCCCCAAGGGACAGCTGTCAACAGAACAACACAACACCCACCAGGACATGGGCAAAGGATCAGTCTCCCAAACTGAAACTCCTAACTAAGCTAAACTCCTTTGAAAAATAGCTAGTTGACTCACTGCCAGCTATTCAGCCATCTGTGGTATATCCCCCATTTGGAGTCAGGAACTCATGACCCTGACTTGGGGATGTGGTTTTCAAAGCAAGTTACAGATCTGAATTGCAGCCAGGATGAAAAATTATTATTACTAAAGTACATTCTCTTGTGACCCTATAAGCAGCAATCCTGAGTGAGACCTTTTGAGCTCTCTTCAACTGCTATGTGCTGTGACCAGCATCTCCATCTGACTGGGGCTTTTCAGGGCCAGCAAACTCTCATGTTTGCTGCACTTGGAGGAACAACGAAGGATATCAACAGAGCCTGGGCTGATACCCTGTTTCCCCAAGGCTCAACTCTTTGCCTGTTGAGAAGATACAAAGGCACCAACATGAGTCCTTCACTGAATTTGAGGGCAATTTTCCACAGATATATACTTTATACAAATGATTTAGGTCTACATGTGTGTAAGTATGCTAGAGCGAACGTTCCATGAATGTAGCTTTCCTTGGTTCTTAAGTACTTCAGATTTTTAAGTCAGGCCTGTAAGTAATTGTTATTGTGCTACAGTAACTTCTATATGAATACTTTGTTAAACTGTTTAACTTAACAGCACTTAATGAATAGGTTAAGTGCTGTTAAAACTTTCAGGCCTAAACTGTTGGTCAAGCCCAGTGCCCACATTAGCAAGGCAGTCTGCTTTGAATCTTGTGACAAAATGGACACCCCCTTATTCCTTTTTGTCCTTACCCTTCCCCTGCCCCACTTCCTCAGCCTCCACATAGATACTTTTTTGGTTGGTTTTGGTTTTAAATTGATTGATTTGTGATTTTAGCTTGCTTTTTCTCTGTGTGCTTTAACCATCCAGTAAGTAGTAGAGTGAAGCTTGTCAACGAACTCTGTCACGCTTTCACTTTTATACTAAACTTGCTTTTGCTAATACCTTTGCCAATGATTCTTTAAGCAACCATAAAACACTCATTCGTGACAGGGGACCCTGTTCTCCCTAGACTCACTTAAAGCATGAAGGACTCAAGAGCTTCCTACTTACGTGCTTGAGTTTAGAAACCGCTTCTAAGGGGGAATTCAGGTGATTAGTCCAGTTCCTTAAACAGGGTCTGTAAAAGTCCAACAAGTTATCAGGTTATTATTTATCAACCATAAGAGAAGCAGAAAGAGTTAAATATCTAACCCACTGCTGATTGTCTCAGATGCAGGAGCTTAGGAGTAGCTTTCAGAAATCAAAAACCTGTCAAGGAATACTACCACATTTTTCCTCTTCTTTTATGTGGCAACAGAAAATCAACACAAGCCATTAACATCCAAGATTGTCACAAAACTTCCTGGACAGCACAACTAACCAAAATTATTCCTGCAGGCAGTGGTCTGGAGGTGGTTTGGAGGCTCCCAAACTGCCCTGTGTATCACAGACTGGTGAGGCCATGCTGCAGATCATAGTGGTTCCCGGAGAATCCTGACCAGAGTTCACTGCAGTGTGGCTGATCCATAAGCCCTGCAGCTGTCCAGGCACTGTCAGCTAAGAAGGAAGGTAGGACAGCAGGCCACTGTCAGCTACTACAGTTCTGTCCTCCCTGCCTCCTCCACACAGAGCTGGAGCCATCTGACAGCAGCCCGCTGTGGAGTTCTCCCATCCCTCTGCTCCAGGGTAGCAGCTCAGTCCTCTAGGAAGATTAAAGCCTGTGTAAGTTTTTTTCTGTATGAAAGAGCCTAGAGAGTGAGGCAACCGTCTTCTGTTCTGCCCAAGTGCTGCTCTATGTCAAAAAGAAAGGTCATGAATCTTCTCTCATTTGTATTATATTAGTGATGTTTCCCAGAGCCTGGCGACAGGGACTGGTTTGGTCTTTGTGCTCTTTGATCCTGCTTCTTCTCTTCACCTTTTCCTGCCAGATGCACAGAAAATGCCTGTGGGAATCCAGGGTGTTCCCCTGGCTTCCCTGGATGCCTCGAGACCCTCCAGGCAGGGGGCTCAGACAGCTTGGTATAGTGCCCAAGACCACTGGGGACTGGATTTTAGTCCCTGGAAAAAATTACCAACATCGCAGGAAGAATTACAAGTCACAAAAATTAAGTAGAGTATAAATTAGATAGTTAGAAGGTATAAAAGTGAGTTTTTAGAAATGTTTATACGAGGGGGTTTAAAGCTAAGATGGAGGATTTTGGGCATGGTATGTCTTTTCTTCATGTCATCCATCTTCTGAGTCAGGATGGCATCACTGGATTGGTTTGGGACAAAGTTGGACAGTGCAATAAAGGTGTAATGTATTGGAAAGTAATTGTAAACATTAGGTACATAATTTATAGTATAAAAGGTAAGTCCTGCCCCAAGGGCAGGCAGAGTGTGCCTTGGATCGACATGCTACACAGACCTCAGTTAGAGAAAGAATTTCTTAGATAAGAAAGAATAAACAACCTTGGAAACCCCAGAAAATGGCTTCCTAACTCTTCTTTGGTACTCGAGCTGGGAGAACTTGAACTCTAAACCACCTAAATGTCCTGTTGTGGGTGATCTCAAGTTCAGGAGACCCCACAGACAGTGACAAATGCCCTTTCCTGATATTAACATATTCCAAAGGCAAGTGGAAGCTGCCATTAAAAACCAGTGCTGAGACTCCCACCACCCTTTCCTTGAGATCTGGTTCCAGACCTGAATTTTCAGCAGCAAGGCTTGTTCTGCCAGAGCCAGGATCTGAGATGAGAAAGTTTCACAGAGTCTCATGAAATATGCAGAAGAGACACCATCACCCATTGGGAAACACCAGCACTCAAGCCACTCCTTTGAGCTCTTAGCAAGCAGGCTTGTACAGGCCTTACAGACTGAATTCTGACTTAATCTGACATAAACTGTGAGATTGCTATCAACTTTGTGAGAACAGAGTCCTGCAATGGCAAGAAACAATGTGTTTCCCTGTGAAAGAATTCTACAGGTTAGGACTGTTTCTTGCACCTGTTTCAACAACTGACAACAGTCTCAGTAGACGAATAAAAGCAATATTTCACAAAAACTCTTCCCTGCACGTAGACACCTTCTCTGGACTGACCAATTATTATGGAGTAACTGTTACTTACTAATAGGTGATAGTTTGTAAAACTCTATACAAAGGGATGTACAAGATAAACCTTTACCTTGTTTTGCTCCTTAGAACTGTGTGTCTGACACATGACCCACCAATACCCCCCTCCTCCCACCCTGCCTTCTCCCTGGGCCCGTTTTGTGGGCACCTCCCGCTGGTTCACACATCCTCACGCACACTATCCCCCAGCTCAGCCTCCCTACCAAGGCCCCAGCAGTCCCCCAGGCCGCCCCTGACACCCTCCCCATAGGCCTATCTTTGCCGGCCTCCAGTCCAGCACTTCCACAGAATCGCGACCTCCCCACAAGGTACTCGCCCCAGAGGGTCCGCAGGTCCCTTCATCCCCGCATCGCAGGGCCTCATAGCTCCGCCCTCCTCCGTCCCCACAGGCCCCTAGGCCGCCCGCACCCCCCAATACCGGGACCTCTTAGACTCAGCTCCGAGGCTCCCGGCCGCTCCGCCTCGAGCGTAGCCGTAGCACAGCAACTGACGCTCCCAACCGCCTCCACACCGCTTTTATAGGCCACCGCCTTCTTCAAACCGACCAATGGATAGAGCCAAACGCCGGCTGTGGCTCCATTATTGGCTGAGAGGGTAGGGGGCGGTGACAACGCGTCCCCTCCGGTGATCGCAGCCGTCGGGGTGGCTGTCTGCAGTGACGCGCGCTGCCGCGCCGTGATAAGCCGTGTTGTGCTACACCGAGCAGGCCTCAACGTGCCGCGTCTGGCCACGCGATATCATGCCATGCAATACCACATAATGCCGTACCACGTCATGCAATGCCGTGCGATACCACGCAGTGCCACAGCACACCATGCTATGCTGCACCATGCTGTGCCACGTGATAAGGCACGGTGTGGTGTGAAATTGTATGATATGGTACACCACATCATACTGTGTGATATCATGCCACATCCTGTAATGCCATGCTGCGCCACTCATTCTCCTGCTGCACTGTGTGCCCACCCTGCCATGTCCTGGCTGCAGCTGGGGCAGATGAGACAGCTCCAGGCAGCTGCCAGGGATACACCATGGTATGCCCACCCAGTCACCTCCCCGTCAGGGAGTGATCAGCTGGATGTGGGCATGGAGACAGAGTGGTGGAGGGTCCTGCACGGGTCAGGGTGATCCCTGGGCTGTGGGGTGGCCCCCCATTCCCTGGGTTTTCACCCAAAAAGCAGCCAAAGCAGAAGGATTTTCCCATCCATAATCCTATGGCCCATGAGCAATGCTGTCCTAGAAAACTTTTTATTTCCATCTCCATACACATACTAGTTAAAAGCAGAAATAAATAAGGGGGCACAATAAATAAAGCAAAACAATGGGCAGACACAATAAGTAAATAAATAAGATTGGGATGGCTCAAGCCCACGGGGCCCAGAGCTGCTATTTCACACGAAATAGATAGGGAGGGGGGTTGTGTCCCAGGGGGTTGTACTTAGTACATACAGCCTAAAAACCGGTGACTGCCGGTTGGGTTGATGCAGCATCCTCAGCGCCCACTCAGCTCATAGGTAGCAATGTTCACCTGGTCTGGGGTGTTTGTGATGCTGACAGGCTGGCGGGGTTGCAGGGATGTGCAAATGAACCAGCCAGGGAAGGCGGCTGACTCGAAGCGGGTGGTCCCCTCAGCTGGGCTGTCCAGGCGGTAGAAGATGAAGCGGGTCAACTCCACACTCTCAATATCCCTCCTGATGTCAGCTTCCTATAAGCCAGGGGGGTTAAATGGGGGTCAAGGTGGAGTGGAGCCCCCAGCCGCACAGAGGACAGACTGGTGGGACCCCCTGCTCACCTCCAGCTGCAGCACGGGTTTAGTGTCACTCATCACACATGACATATAGAGCTGGTAGCCCTTGATACCCAATGCCACTGGCACCCTTCCAGACCCTGGACTGCCCTGTGATGACCGGGGACGGTACAGAGCAATGTCAAGCTTCACTGCAGAGAGAAGGGACAGGTAAATGGGTGGTCATGTGGTCATGGTGTGGCTCCTGGGTGGTCCTGGGTTTGGGGACAGGGGACATTGGAATGGGAGTATATGCTCTCACCTTTCCGTCCAGCAGAGGGTCCCTGCAGGTGCAGGGCCACCAGCTGGGTGGGTGACTCCAGTACGAAGCACTTGTGATCGATGTCCAGGATGTCAAAGGACTGGGAGCGAGTGTAGCGGAAAACAGGTGCCCTGGTATAACTGCCCTTGATGCACTGGAAGGAGACCGGCTCTGTGGGAAGCAAGACAGTCAGGAGGATGCTGCTCCCAGGTCCAAGAGTACCCCCAAGAATATCCTCTGACTGTGGTGACACCCCTGACATCAACCTCATACCAAAAATATCATCCAAGAAGCTGCCAAGGTCACTATCAGCAAAGTCGTTGTGTGATGGCTGTTTCAGGAGCTTGGTCACAGCAGCCACCAGGATGGCAGCCTGGCGAAAGGTCCTGGAAAGGTATCCTTTTGTCACTGTCACCTGGATGCCCACCCCAGGCGATGTCACCTCCAAGTCCAGTCGGGGCTTCTGGGGAAGAAAGGGGATGTAGAGTGAGAGACTGGCTTCCATACAGCATGGACCCCACCACTCCCACTGCCCCACTGTTACCTTCTGTGGGCAGAGACAATTGGGGCCATACAACGTCTCCTCGTTCAGGCTGAAATGCAAAGGAAGATGGTGAAGTCAGGATCAGGAATGCAGCAATACATCCCCAAAGTCCTCTCCGGCACATCTGTTCTTACCTACTACTCTCCAGTTTGTCCAGATCAGGGACAAATGACATTGCCGCCACTGACTGCAGTCTTGGGCAGAGATTTCACAGTACCTGCAAACTTCTGAGGCACTTGGCTGCCTGCTCCTGCCTGTCCTGCCTGCAGTGCTGCTTGGCTGCTCTCTGAGCCTGGTGTCAGTGGGGCTGGTTTTCAAGAGCCTCTAGAAGGAAGTGCTGTCAGAGTGGGATTTCCAGGTTTTGCAACACTAAGTTTTGCCCAATTACTGTGTTGAGACTGGAGGGCTGGGGGATGTTGGTTTCCCTTAAGCAGTGTAGTGGGGAGGCAGACCATGGACCAGAGCAGGGGCTGCTCCAGAACCAGAGTATGGGGCACAGCAGGGTTGTGGGGCAGAACAGAGGGATGCTCCAGGGACGGTGTGTGGGGCAGAGAGCAGAGGGGATGTTTAGGGTTGATGTATAGGGCCTATGACCATGTGCCAGCCTGCCATTTGGTTGACTCAGCAGGGAGCTGGACTCACTGGACTCACTCAGAGGCAGCTCCAACCCCAGTCCCAATCCCAGTCTCAGGCCAGCTGTGATGACACCCACCCTTGTCAGGGCCAGGCATTGTGGGTGTCCTGGAAGTGGCCACTGGTGCAAGTGCTACCACTCCACCATTTCCCCATGGCTTCCTCTACCACTGCCCAGACCCCTGGTGCCACAGCCAGCTGTGCCTCCTCTGTCACCCCTCTTGTCCTTGTTGTGCCAACACCAGTGGGTGCAGGACCCTGCTTTCTACTCAATTTCTTGTGCCCACTCATGTCCCCTGGGGACATGGCCTTTAGGGACACTCCTCAGCCTCGTTTCCATCCAGTGTGTCGGAGATTGCACCATGCTGGGAGGGCCAGGGATGTGCGTGGCCAAGCTTGCGTGGACTTGGGCTGTTGGGGTGTTTTCCTGGCATCTGTTTCACTTCCTGAAAGTGCCTTCCAGCCCTGCACAGCTGCTGCAGCCAAGACGGGCACTACCATGACTCACTGTCAGGAAATTTCGAGAAATGCAGACCTCCCAGAGCACCTCCCCTGCCCTGCTGGGCATCTGCTGGATGTCACACGTGGTGGGAATCCCCAAAAGCCTGAGGTGCCTCAGGGAAAGGGGTCCTCCAGGACACAGTGGCTCCCTAGGCCATGGCAGAGGTCCCCAGGCCATGGTTGGGGTCCTGAAGCCATGATGAGAGTCACCAAGCCATGATGAGGGTAGTGAGCCGTGAATGACAGTGGGTGTCCTCAGGCTATACCAAGGGTCTCCAGGCCATGGTGAGAGTTCTCTGGCCATGGTGAGGGTCGCCAGACCGTACAGCAGAACCCAGGCCATGGTGAGGGTCGCCAGACCGTACAGCGGAACCCAGGCCACGGTAAGAGTTCTCTGGCCATGGTGATGGTCCCCAGATCATACAGCACACCCCTCGCCCGGCGCCACCGCCGCTACTCCCAGGATGGCGCAGCCGCATTGGGCCCAGTTCTAAGGGCGTGGCAAAAGGGGCGCGGTGACGCGACGTGGTGACGCACTAGGGGCGGGGTCGAGCGGGAGCGGTGGTAGGGGCTGCTGTCAGAGCCAGGGCCACGAGCGGGGCGTACAGACACGCCGGTGAGTTCCGCGGCGGGGCCGGACGGTGGGGCCAGACCCAGCTGTGCGGGACGGCCGGGGGCGGGGGCCGGCGTATTGGAGCGGGGCGGGGGTCGCGTCGCGTCGTGGGCCGCGCCGGGTTGGGGGCCCGCGGTCGCGCCCCGGTGTCCTTGGCGCCGCCCGGGCGCCTGGGAGGAGGGGAGCGAGGGGGGCGGGACTGTGGTGAGATGGGCAGTCCTCCAGCCAATGGGAAGGCTCAGTTGCTCGCTCCGTCCTATGGGCAGCAAGGGGCGCCAAGCCTGGGCGGCGGCGGCGGGCGGTGATTGGGGCGCGCGGGGTGGGGGTGGGCCTGGCGCGCTCTCGGGGACGGGGCGGGGGTCCCGCTGCCCCTTCCCGCGCCCCCCGGCACGCGGGACTGCCGCGCGCCTCACGCCCCCGCGCCCTCCCCGGACTGCCCCACGGGGCCGCTTCGTTCCATTTCCCGGTCGCGGAATGTCGCCCGAGCCCGCGGCGCTTCGCGGAGATGTCTGCTGAGCTCTGCTGGACCGGGGTCGGCCGTGTAGCGGCCACAGAGGGTTTGTCCCGGCTCCAGCCCGCCCTGAGGCCCTCGCCTGCCGCGAACCCAAGATGCCCGGTGCTGGATCAACTGTGGCTGTAGCCGGTGGCTCTGGCCCCGCCGCTTTCTGGACGGTAGAATTTGTGCTGTTTTTAACCTAGAAAGTATTCCTAAGTTCCAAGTTGTTACCAAGTACCTGCCGTCTAGGCTGACGTCCCCTTCCCGGCTGCGGGTGGGTCACATTTAGCACTTTAATGTGCTTATTGGCACGCTCTGGGCTGTCATCTGTTATGGGCATTCCTGAGGTTTGACCTTTTGGTTAGGTTTGGGCTGTGACTGACTGCCCCTCTGTACTCTCCTCAGGCGTCACTCCCAGTGTGACCTTTGCATTCCTGCGTGACCCTGATATCCCTTATCTCAGACTTGGTTTCATACGTCCTTGCTTTTGGTTCTCTATTTTGATCAAACTTGCAGTATCCCAGCTCCAAGCTTGCCTTGTCTCTGTCCAGGCTCCTAGCTAACCCTTCCTGCAAGAGGTCCTCAAAGCTCAAAGAGCAGCTAGTTCTGCTCACTTTGGGTCAAACTCTGGCACTAACCTCACTGTTTCCCAGAGGTGTCACTGGATGCTGCTGAGTGACAGCACCAAAACTGGACATGAAACTGGAGATGATGATGCTGGTTCTGTCCTAAAGCTTTTTCCCTGCCATATGCATGCCTATGCTCTGGCACATGACTCAGTTGGCTCTCTGAAGTATCACAGAATCATGGAATGCTTTGAGTAGGAAGATCATCCAGTTCCACCTCCCTGCCATAGTCAGGGACACCTCACACTGGCCCAGGTTGCTCCAAACCCCATCCACCCTGGCCTTGGATACTTCCAGGGATCCAGGGGCAGCCACAGCTTCTCTGGGCAATCTCACCAGGTGCCAGGGCCTCACCATCCTCACAGGGAAGAATTTCCTCCCAGTATCCCATCTAACCCTGCCCTCTGGCAGTGGGAAGCCAATCTCCCTTGTCCTGTCATTCCAAGCCCTTGTCTAAAGTCCCTCCTCAGCTATCTTGGAGCCCCTTTATAAAGGGACTGTGAGAGGCTCAAAGGTCTCCTTGGAGCCTTCTTTTCTCCAGGCTGAACATCCCTGACTTTCTCAACCTTTCAGAAAAAAAAACAATGTGTGTTTTTGCTGTGTGAGGGTGAACTGGGAGAATCCCCAGTGCTGGGGTGCTTGTGGTCCTGCACCTGCTGGGCTTTCTTGACAGGTGTGTTTATGGCCAGGGTGGAAATGACAAGTGGTTCCCCTTTTCCTATGGGTAAATCTGTCTGAATTCAGGTGACTCTGGGTCTTCCTCAGACTCTTTGAACCAAAACCTTATGGTTTACAATGGGAAGTGTAACCCCTGTCATGCCAAGCAGCCAGAACTACAGAATCACAGAATATGTTCAGTTGGAAGGGACCCACAAGGACCATCAAGTCCAGTTCCTGGCCCTGCACAAGACTATCCCCAAGAGTCACACCTTGTGCCTGAAAGCATTGTCTAAATGCTTTTTGAACTCTCAAGCTTTGTACTTTGACCACTTCCCTGGGGAGTCTGTTCCAGTGCCCAAACACCCTCTGGGTGAAGACCCTTTTTCTAATATCTAACCTAAGCCTTCACTGACACAACCCGTGGGTCCTGTTACTGGTCACTACAGGGAAGAGATCAGTGTCTGAACTAGATTCAGCAAGACAAACCTGGAATGCTGGCTAGGAAAATGCTGGCCATGTAGGTGTGTTGTTTTTTCTAGTCCCTTGTGAAATTTAATTTTAATCTGGTGAACACATGATAATTGCTTTGACATTGGGCTGCTGCTCATTAAACTGGTCTGGGATATGGAAACCTGCCAGCTGGGTCACCTCTAGCCTTGGGTCCTGCCTCTTGCGGAAGGAGCTGGGTGGAAAGGGAAGCTCCAAGAAGAGTTACTCCAAGTGCCTGCACTTCCTTCAGTGTGATCTCCAGTGCTTTCCTTGGGCAGCGGTGGTTGATTGAATGTGTGTAAAACCCCATGGCTGACCATATGGCAAACCACCTGGCTAACCCCAGGCCTCCCAGTACATGCCCTACTGAAAGCTGCAAGGTGGCACTTCTCAAAGGTCCCACACACTGGCTCTGGATTACTTTTCTGGGTTCTCTGAGCAGGGGAGAGCCCCTCTCTGTGTCTTTCATCTGCACTGATATTCTTGGGTCTGGGCTTTTGAGGAGAAGCAGTCTTTCCTGGAGCCCATTTCTCAAGTGCTTTGCACTACTATACCCCTACTTTACAAGTGATTTTCCCTGTAGAAGGTTTCTTCCCAGCTTTATCCTGGTGCACATCACAACAAACCAAGAAGAAAACAACGGCCGAGCAGACTGGTCAGAGAAATGGAAGCCCAGACCTACCTGTGAGGGAGAGTGATGGAAGAAGCTGAAATCAAGAGATGCGGGTGGCTTTGGTGTGCAGCAGCTCATTTGAGCTGGTGTTGGGTACCCACCAGGCAAATTTGCTTTGAATTGTTGTTGTGACAGATGATGATGCCATGCTGCCAGGGATGGGAGAGGCAGACCGGCCATGCCAAGTGTACTGAGTGAAAACTGCATTTCCAAGCCATCAGAGACCTGGCTGTGGGACAGGGTGAATGGATTAATCCAAATTAAAAACTGATCCTAAACTCGATTCTCTGTGCTTGGGGGAGGAGGAGTAGGTGATCTCTGTTCAGTGCTCTCCTGCAGTAATTCGTAACCCACTTTTCTGTTCTCCCTCAACAGGAGCTTGTGTGAACCAACAGGACAAAAATGCTTAACTTAAGGACTTGTGCAGCAAAACTGAGGCCATTGACGGCCTCACAGACTGTAAAGACAATATACCAACACAGACCGGCAGCACCCAGGACGTTCCAACAGCTCAGGTGCTACAGTGCACCGGTGGCTGCTGAACCATTTCTGAGTGGGACTAGTTCAAACTATGTGGAGGAAATGTATTATGCTTGGCTGGAAAATCCCAAAAGTGTACATAAGGTAAGGATCAACCTTGCCAGGACGTTGCCTTCACTTCTCTATGTATCTGAGCAGTGGGTGCAGGTAAGTGCCACTTCTTGAGGAACAGTGAATTCATCTTCAGGCGCTGGATGTTTGTGGATGATCCTTCTGCCTCACTTTGCCCAAAAGAAACAGCAGCACTTCCTTGAGCAAGAGCCAAAAGGAGGTTTTTCTGTTCAAGAGGAACGTCGTGGGCTTGGGACATGGGCAGCATCCTGGATCACAAGCAGATACAAGGAATGGCTCCTGGGAATCCACCTGTAGCAAGCTCCCAATGCTGTATTTTTTCCATCTCTGGTGGCTCATCAAGAGGGTTGATTCCAGAGTAGAGGATGGGAAAAAGGGGCAAGGAGGGTATTCTCCACATCGTGACTGGTTTCCTTCTTGTCTCAGGCATGAGTGGTGTTCTCTGTTGGGGCAGATGTAGCTAAGCTTGTTTTTGAGCTTGTGTGTGTAAAGCCAGACTGCTGATCTACAGATGGGGAGGGGGAAGGGGTCTGGTGGCCAGAGGAATTCCCACTAGCTGCTCCTGAACTTAAAACTGTGAAAACAATCCAGCTGTGGGCAATATGTGCAGAGATCTGTCCTGATCCAGATTCCCTGAAGCTCTTCCAGCAAGGCTGAGCCCAGCAGGTGAGGGCTCAACTGGGAGGAGGTGTTCTGAAACCTGACAGCATTTTTCCCCATCCCCAGTGTTTCACAAGGAAAATGTTCCTCCAATGACTTAAGTCTCAGCATTACCCAGGGGATTTTTAGGACAGTTTTGAATATGTCCTGATATGGAACAGGGATTTTCTTTATTTATGAGCCATGTGCAGACCAGGATAGAATAAGTGAATGAGCAATTAGGGGTATAAGGAATCCTATGCCCCAGCACTCACGACAGTTTGGTGTGTTTTCAATGACACTGATCCCACCCATCCAGAATGAAGGTGCTAAAATGTTCTTAACAGGATTTTCACAAAAATGTTGACTTCGTGCTTCTTTGGAGGGAAACGGGTGGCTGAGCCAAACTATAGACTTGGAAATCACAGAACATCTTAGTTTGGGTTGTGCCCTTTGCCAAACAGTGACTTGAAAGGTGCCCAAGCACATGGTACAACTCCTCCTTCAGAGGTGGGATACTGAACTAAAAGCCATGACCTCAAACACTGTAGCTTGATTTAAACACAAGGATTACACTACTTTGTCCCAGCAACAGGCACAATCATGGCTTTGACAGTCATGGTGTGATACCAGCTCTTTGATTCCAGACTCTGGACAGTTTTGAAAGTCACTCTGAGCAGTGAGGTTTTTCTGTCCCTGTGTAGTGCAGAGACCAGCTGCTCCTTGATGTGCTGTGTCCCACCAAGGATGAGGGACATGTTCAACAGGGAAGAGCTGGAATGTCTTTGCTGTTGTCACCAAAAACCTCTGAGGCTTCCAGCTGGTGTGATAGTCCCAGCTGAGCACACTGAATAGCACATTTCCTCCATGTAGACACTGAGGTTTTTAACTACAGAACAAGCTTTAATGCTTGTTTAAAATAGGGAAGGTAAAAGATAGGTTATTTGAGGGCATTTTCTGCATGGAATCCTTTAGCTGAACTCCAGTTTTCAAGTCCGATGAGCAGAGTTGGATAATAGTAACAGTAGAATAATAAAAATTAGAGCAGAGTGGGATAAAGAGGAGGTGATGGCATGGGGGATGGGTGCCAGTGGGCTGCCACAGTGCTGCTTGCTCCTGGGACTGCATCCCTTGGAAGTGGAGACACCATCCTCCTGCCCTCCATTTGACCAGCTTGAGTGCTTGGCACAGCCTACACTGTCTCCTCATACCCTAAGCAACAGGGGAAGGTGTGGCTGCAGGTGGGTGGTACCTGCATATATCTGGGGTAGGTTCAACCTCCCTAAGCAGCAGGCCTGGAGTTTGGGTTGAATTGGGGGACAGGGACACAGCTCTCCCCATGGATCTGTATATGAAGCAGCCCTTAAAACAGACTCCTTAACTTGCCAGTGTTTGTGATTTTAAATTGAAAGGGGTTTGATGACACCTGAGAAAACTGAAGGTCCTTGTCCGGGTTGATAAAGGACACAGCAATGTGCATAGCATGAACCCATTGGTTGCTGCTTGACTGCCTGCTCTCAGTAAAGATTACCTGCCTTAAATTTGGTTCAGGATACTCCTCCTCCTCCTGCAGCCTTAAGTTCTGATGTTTGTCATCTTTTCCCTGCTGGAGCAGGAGGTGCTGCCAGACTTGGGGACCATGCCAGGCACGGTTGATGCTTCTGGAGCCTGTGGGGGGGAAGGAGCAGGAAGCAGCCTGAGCTGGAGGTGGAAGCTCTGTGTCCCTTATGCATGTCCCAGCCTGAAGCACCCTCAGTGCCTGCAGTGGATGGGAAATGTCACCCCTCTTCCCTTGCTGTGCATGCCTGATCTCCAAGTTGGGAAACTGGGACATGACAGTATGATCCCACACCCTTCTTCAGAAGCTGAATCTGGTAGAAGGTGCTGGTTTGGCTTGATGAGCTGATTTGGGGCTGTTCCAAATAGAGGAGCCTGCCCTGAGCTCCACTCACAGATCTGAGCCCAGGATCCATCTAAAGCCCTAAACTATCCTGGTGTGTGGTAGGTAGCTGATTCACCAATCTCACTTAGCCAGTGCATGGAGGAGCACTGGGAAAGCCAGTTCAGGCTAATGCTTTGTGTTGCAGCTGTGGGACTGTCTAAAAATGCCCTGAATCTGAACTCTCTCAAAATTTATACCTGTGTATCTTGAATCCTGTATGTATCTGTACAGCACTCACAGTGCTGCCATGGGCACAGAGAAGTCAAAGGGGAATAACCCCATGAGTTTATTATTATTATTGGTGTTACCTTCGGCAAGTGCTGGATTAAGACAAAATTCTTTTTCCCATGATAAAGCAGGATAACTCTAATGGGGCTGTTCAGCCTCTTCCATGGTAGATGTGAGCTCCAGAGGCACCTCTTTGCTTCCCAGAAACCCATGGGATAGCCCTTGTATTCTCCTGAATTCAAAACAACATCAGGAGGTTGAAAGCTGATGTTTTTATGGCACTTATCAGGGCTCTAGCTTGTCCTGTGCCACCCAACATAGTTCTGTGGAGCAATAAAGCACTCAATGAAAGTGCTCAAGCTGACCCAGCTGGTGCCGCACCTTGTTTGCAGTGTTTAAAGTGAGCTTTTTCTTCCAAAACAGAAGTTAATTGCAACTCCAAGAGGTATGAATGGCAGAAAAGAGGAGGTTATAAAGACAATACTCCTGTCTCTGTCCCCACCGCCCTCACAGGTTGACAGATGCTCCTTTTCTCTTGCCTGTCTTTATTTGCCAGTACATGAAACAACCTTAGACCACAGAGCAAAGTGGCCAGCCAGGTTCCTCTCCGTGCCAAGGGCACAGAGCCCATCCCTGGGTGCTTGCCCCTCCATTTGCAGGAGCTGATGGCTTTGGGGGCACCCAGGAGCTCTGTGAGCCTGTGGAAGGGAAGAGCAGGGATTGAGCAAAAAGCAGCTCTCCCTCTTTTCCCACTGAAATTTCTTTTAGTCAGTCAGAACAGTGTTGGGTGTTTTCTGTCTTCCCTTTCTTTTCCCCTTGGGGGAGTGATTGTTTATCAGTTAGTGTCAAAATGTTCCAGATCTTATTTATGTTCCTTTAATGAGACCCATTTCTAAATTTATTCACCTTGTGCAGTGATATGATGGGACAATGGGGTGTTTGAGTCAATTGGGACTGGAAATACCTTCCTGTGGCATGTGATGGGTGCTGCAGCTGGGGGAGCTCCAGGGGGAACAGCTGAGCTGGGATGACTCCAAACAAAGGACAGGTTTTCAGTCCTCTCCACTCTGTTTCCAGGGCACAAAAACTGTTTTCTGCCCCAAACAACCCCTGCTTTGAGGGCAGTTTTCTACTTGATTTAAGCACTCTGGGGATGGCTGGGCTTCAGCCATCTCCAATCACCAAGGCTGTATTTGGTGCTGTCCAAGGTGCAGGATACCAAGCTCCCAGTCAGTGAAGAGACCCCTTGGACTGAAGCCAGCTTGCAAATCCCACGGGATTTACTTGCTCTAGGTAGCTTCCTGAGTCTGTGCTGGCACACAGCTTCTGTTCTGCTATGCCTTTATCCTTTGCCATCATTTGGTGGCACATGAGATGAGGCACAAGCATGATGGGAGGATGTGGATTAGACTTTGGCCAGGCCATTTCCTTCCCCAAATCTGTTGGTGTTTCTACAGGGAGATTGGTCAACTTGGGTTTGGCCTGAGACACTTCCAGGCTTTTCAGACAGTGCTGGAATAGTATGACAGTATACCAAGTCTGTCCAGGGCTTTTTTCCAGTCTTTTGATTTGTTTTCGTAACACCTAGAAATTCCCATCTGCAGAGGGAATAGGAGCAGAAGTGGCAGCTGCCTGGTTCTGGGCATGGGAGAGCTGGTATAGGAGTACCTCCATAGTACTGTCATTGGTGTCACCAAAAGGATGGGGAAAAATAAAACTGTTGCTGATTGAGGGCTGAACAACACAGCGTATGCTGGCATTTAGGTCTTTGGCCATTCAGACCATGGAAGAGAAAGTGGTGTATTTGATTACAGGGCAGAAATATTTTTCAGAAAATATTGGGGTATTTAGAGAGCGGTGGGCTCCCCTGGGGAGAAGGAAATGAACTGGAAGTCCAGGGTGGGGCTAATTGCTCAGAGCAGCAGTTGCAAGAGCAGAGCCAAGGGATGGGGTATCACTGTGTCCTGTCTTGGTTCCACTGCCAAGAGAGGGCTGGCTCTGGCATTGGCCTCTTGCCCAAAAAAACAATCCAGATGGATGGGAAATGGGATAGTGATGTAGCTGGTATAGTGGGAGAGCTTTAGTGCTCTTTTGTTCAAGGCAGGTGGGTGCCTTCAGCAGCAGCTGCATGGAGCTGAGGTACAGGGGAGGAGGCAGCTCTGTCCCCTGCTTTGGCAGTAAAGTTGAGATCTCTGTAACCTTGACTGAGGAATACTGGACTGCAAGTGAAGACCGTGGTCACCTCTCTTCTTTCCTTTTTCCTAGTCATGGGACATCTTTTTTCGCAACGCCAATGCTGGAGCTGCTCCAGGCGCTGCTTACCAAAGCCCCCCTCCACTGACTACCAGCCTCTCCACCCTGTCCCAAGCCCAGTCCCTGGTTCAGGCACAGCCTAACGTGGATAAACTGGTGGAGGACCATCTTGCAGTGCAGTCTCTCATCAGGGCATATCAGGTAAGGGGACTTGGTGCTGAGGAGGGTCATGTCTTTTGTTGAGGGGCTTGCAGCAGCTGAGGTGGGCTGGAGTTAGTGCAAATGATGTACGTGTTTGCACACAGAGCATGCAGGATAGGAGCTGGGATAGCTGCCTCCTTAGGAATATGAGCAGCTGATCTGTTGGGGCAGAAACTCACCTGATGCTTTGCTGGACAATAGGAAGATTAAAGCTATTGTCATCCAAACAGGGTAGCAGGGAGTGGGAGGTCTTCTCCACACTGGGTAGTTTGTTGCTGTCTGGAATGCTGCTTCTGTGGCATGGAGCACCCATCCTGCTTCCCTGTGTTGCTGACAGAGCTTCCAAGGTCCTAAAATAAAAGGTCAGGAAACATTTCCATGTGATTTGCAACGTGGAAGTGGCCCGTGAAGCTCATGGGCTGCAGCTCGGATCAATGCTGCCAAGTCAGCCTTCTGGGAGAAACGAGTTTGGAGCAGGAAAGAAACATCCTCTGGCTGAGGGAAGGCTAGCAAGCATTTTAGCTCCGGAGAACATTTAAATGTGTTTCTACATGTGTGTTATCCCTTTACTTTTTGTTGTGCTCTGGTTTATCAAGTAGTATATAATAATGGCTGTGGTGAGAAGTTAATGAACCCAGATGCAGTGCAGTTGTGACCATGAGCTTCTCACTTGTTCCTGTGACAAAGCACTTGCTGTGCAGTGCAACTGCGTTCCTACTGAGGTACAGGGAAATTGCAATGTAAAAAGCTATGAGTTACAGCAGGAGCTGTAGCACTGGGCAAGTCCAAAGGTCTACCCAGCCTTGGCCCTGCTCTGTGGCTCCAAGACACTGCCCCTGCTGCACCTGCCGCTGCAACTGTGGTGCTGATGTCAGCATTGGGACCTGTTTGTGAGGACCTGCATGGCTGATTCCATGAGAAATGACAGTCCTGCCAGCTCTCAGGCAGCCCCTGCCAGTGGAACAGGTGGGCAGATGCTGAGTTTGAACATGGAGTGACTGATGTAATTGGAAGCAGAAGCTTGAAGTCAGTGATTTGAAAACAAAATCTGTAACCTCTTTAGCATGCCCATCTCTTCTTCAGGCTCTGAATGGCAGCACAGGAAGGTGATGGCTCTTGGATGTATTTTTCTAAGCTGTCCATAGTGAGAAATCTACCTCCCTCCCTGCCCTGGTGTCACAGTAGGGCTGTAGCTGCAGCAGGATGTCTGGGTGGGGAAGTTCAGGATATGGAGTATGTGGAGATATGGAGGTATGAAAGAGTAGGAAGGTGAAGGAAGCCCTGCATGTGATTGGTAACCTACTTAAAACACCACGCATCAGAACAGTCTGGATTGGAAAGGTCCTTAAAGTCTGTCTTATTCTACCTGCTGCCCCCCTGCCACAGTCAAGGACATCTACTACAACCTTCCAAGTTGCTCCACAAGCCCCATCCAGCCTGGCCTTGAACACTGCCAGGGATGGGGCAACCACAGTTTCTCTGGACAAACTGCCTCTTTGTGTACCTGTGATTCTTAGGAGGAGACCATCAGTGTGAAGTTACTGCATGTGTACAAAGGAGCTGCTCAAGTTGGACACGATGCTGATGCTGGGAAAGCATCAGGAGACCCTTAGACCCTGTCTCTGCTGTGAAGGAGCTTTCCATCCCCCAGTATACCTGCCAAACCTGGTGTCAGGTAGAGCAGAGCAGTCCTGGTGGCTGCTGGCACTCTCCTTTGTGCTGTAGGTGACAGTAAACCCAACTTCTTCAGGCTTCAGCTGCAGCTAGAATTGGGGTAGCTCTGCAGAAAATGTAAAGAGAATGTAATTTTCTAACTTTTTTGGTTTTTTTTGAGGAATGTCTCTTCAATTAACTTGTTTTAATCTGTTGTTGCTTCCAGGTCAGGGGTCACCACATTGCAAAGCTTGATCCTCTCGGCATTAGTTGTGTAAATTTTGATGATGCGCCAGTAACTGTTTCTCCAAATGTTGGTGAGAATTACTCTGCAAATTAATTCTAATGTAATTTAACTTTTTTACCCCTCCCCTCTTTTGTTTTTCTCTCCTTTTTGGTTCCTGTTCTCCTTTCCATTCCTGGTGCATTTCATAGATTCGAGGGCATCATGTAGCACAACTCGATCCACTGGGCATCTTGGATGCAGATCTGGACTCCTCCCTTCCAGCTGATATTATCACATCCACAGACAAACTGGGTGAGGGCTTTGAGAGCAGTTGGTGCTGCATTGCTTGAGCTCCCCTCTCTTTCACAGCTTCATAGGTAGATTGCTTCACAGGCGGGGGTCTGAAGTTTCCTTAGTAATGATCACTCTAAAATTATAGCTGCCGGCAGCAGCAGCAGTGCAGTCCTGCAACCCTCCGGCTGTCACTCCAGTACTCAGCTCATGTTTCTTCAACCATTGCTAATCAGTGTTATCACTGATCTTGCTCACCCAGAAGCAAAAACCCAGAACGGCTGGGAACAGTTGCATCTTCTGGAAATGCAAAGCAGAGAGGTTTTATGTTGGTGAGAGCTGGAGGTCTGTTCTCTCAGCTCCTCTTGCTGCCCTTGGGGACCCTCAGAGCTGGGGGTGAATATACTGGGCTCATCTTTGCAGGGCTGAGGCTGCGCTCCTGAACTTCCAGCTCGCCCCAGCATCTGTAAATCCTTTAATTGCCCTTTTTCCAAGACTGAGCTATGAGTCCCTACTGGTGATCATAACAAGGAAGCTTTGGGATGCATTCCTGTCCAAGTAGAGAGGTGGAAATCCCAATGTGTTTGAGTGAGAGCTGTATGAGTGTTGTACAGAAGAATGTATGGTGCCCAAGACTTGAAATCCTGTTCCAAAAGTGATTAAACCCAGCACCTCTCCATGTGCTTTAGAGCTGATTTCTGTACTTCGCTACCATTCTTCTAGCCAGGATGAGCTTGCTGAACTCTGTCACCTCACTGGTGCTTCCCAGGGTAGTTCCATGGCACTCTGAGTGCTCCAGAGGCATGCTCATGCTCCTAACGTAGAGTAGAGCAGCAGTGATGATTACTAACCTCGCCAATCGAAACAGCCGATCAGAATGCACGGTGCATGTAAACCGCCTTGTTTCCTTATTCGTGTGCCAGCACAGGGACACCAGCCCTGGACTTTCGGACGGGATTACATGTACCAGGAGCAGTGGTAGGGAAGGGAGTAGGTTTTGGTTAGACCAGTTCGCTGGATGAAGAGGAAGGTGCTTCATCCCACAGTCTGGACTCTGACATGCTTCTCTGGAGGACCAACCCTTGGCTGAACCTCAGGAGCTGTCCAGCTCCAGCTTGGAGTGTGTCCTGTGCCTGAGATATTTTGATGGTGAGGGGTAGAGTGATGATGACTGTGATCCCAGCTGTGGGAGCAGACACACATACTCATAGTCAGCACAGTGAGGAAAGCAGGAAGACTTTGTAGGTGAACTTAAAGCCACTCACCATGGCTGGGTAGTGGAGAGGATGTGGAAAGGCTTTTCCAGCTCAGGGTGTTCGGCCTCTGTTGTGGGCCCTACAGTTCTGAAGCAGAGCAGGAGAGGAGAGCCCTGAAGCCTTAATCTTGGTGGATGTATATCCCTTTTGAGAGTAGTGCAGGGTCTGGATGAAACCTAGAGTGAGCTGCGAGTGGTGGTAGTGACAGCTGTCCCTTGGCAGGAAAGGAAGCCGGGTGTGGGGAGCAGAGTTATGCTGCTCAGGAAGTCGTAGACTCACAGAGTGGTCTGGGTTGGAAGGGAGCTTAAGAGGTCAGCTAGTCTAACCCTGCTGCCACAGGCAGGGACACCTTCCACTCGACCAGGTTGCTCCAAGCCCTGTCCATCCCATCCTTGAACATTTCCAGGGATGGGGCACACACAGCTGCCCTGGGCAGCCTGTGCTAGAGCCTCACCACCCTCACAGGGAAGAATTTCTTCCTTATGTCCAATCACTGATATGCCCTTTATCAGTGTGCAGCCCTTGTCCCTGGTCCTGGCACTGCAGACCCTGGGAAAAAGTCTCTTCCTCCTTTCCCATAAGTCCCTTTATAGACTGAAAGGTCATAACAGGATCTCCTGGAGCTTTCTCTCCTCCAGGCTTGACACCCCCAGCTTTCCCAGCCTATCTCCATAGCAGAGGGGCTCCAGACCTTCAAGAATCCCCTTGGCCTCCTCTGGACTTGATCCAGCAGGTCCACATCTGTCTTGCCTTGGGGACCCCAGTGCTGGAGGCAGTACTGGTGGGGGTCTCAGCTGAACAAAGCAGAGGGATAGAATGTCCCACTCAGCCTGCTGGTCACACTTCGATGCAGCCCAGGACATGTATGGATTTCTGAGTTGTCAGTGCATATGGCTGGCTCATGTCCAGCTTCTTACTGACCAGGACCTCAAAGTCTTTCTCTACAGGGCTGCTTTCAATCCATCCATCTGTCCATCCATCCATGGACTGGGGATTGCCTCAGCCCTTGCATTTGGCATTGTTGAACTTCATTAAGTTCATATAGTCCCTCTTTTCCAACCTTTACAAGTCCCTCTGGATGGCATGCTGTCCCTCCAGCATTTCACTGCAACACTCAGTGGTGTCACCTGGCTGAGGGTACCTGTCATTCCACTGTCCATATCATTGATGGAGGAATTAAACCCTACTGATCCCAGCAGAGACCCTTGAGAGACACTGCTTGTTACTGCTCTCCACTAATACATTAAACTCACAGGTCTGTTTCAAGGGAAGGTCAGTTCAGAGGGAAAGTCCCTTCAGAGAGCTGCTGAGTCTGCTGGTTCCTCAGGAGCCAAGTGTGTTCCAGCCATGTCCTGGCTTCAGAGGATGCAGAGTCCAATGTGATCCTCCCTGGCAGTGCCTCCTTGGCCAGCCTGCTGGGCTGGCACCAATGTACAGCTGTAACAATATCTGGGGAAAGCAGTCCAGGCTTCATTTTACCTGTTTCCCCAGGGTGAGTTGCCACAAGCCAGGCAGTGTATCCCAGTGTGGCTCACTGTGGTGAGAAGCATTCTGGCGTAGCTAGTCCATAGGCATTGGCTGGAAGGAACCTCAGCATGGGATCTCTTGTGTCTGAGCAAGCCCTTAAACTTAATCTCTGTTCCTTTGTGGCTTTCTTATTAAAATATCTGTCATTGTGGCTACTGGTGTTGTTTTGCTTCCCAGTAATCCATTAATTCATAGGAAATAATGAGTCCTGGGAACAAGATATAATGGTGGCAGCTACCAGCTCATGCTGGGGTTGTGTCTCATGGTAGAACCCCAGACTCAGGTGGCTAGATCTTAGCGAAATACTTTTTTTTTTTTATCTTCCTAGAAGTATTACTTATACTGAGTAGATCTTCCCTGGTATTCTTATCTTGAAAAACCTCATCTAGTCAATCCTAACTGTAACTGGGTGAATTTAGCTTACAAATAGTGTTCAGGAAGTGGGGAAGAAGCTGCGGAGATGCAGAACACAGAACTCCAGCTGGCCCCAAGATTGGGTGTTGCCAGCTTGTGGCAGAAAAAGCCAATTTCTAAGCAGATAAGCAGATGCTGATCACTTTTTTTTTTTTTGGAAGAATGTGTATATGTAGCACTTGACAGGGAGGTTAGTAGCAGGAGTGGGTTTGAAACTTGGAAACAATGTTGTTTCCTCTTGCTGAACAGTGAGGTCCTTTAAAGGTCAGATTTTGTGGTGTGATCACAGTTGCCAACAGTTTAAGTGGCAGTGCTGTGATTAAAAGGAGTTGGATGGTTAATCTCAGAGACTGATCCTTCTTCTCAATTGCCTTTTGTTTAGCAAGTGGTTTGGTTCTGGTTTGGGAGCTCTATTTGGATTAAGCAGTGCAGTCTTTGGGGAAAATGTCAGCGAGAGAAAACCTGCCCAGGGCTACTCAGTCTGAGGAGTGGAGAGACTGGAGCCACCCTATTCCCCTTTCTCCTGTCTTTTCTATTTTAAAAAAACCAAACAAAGTAATCTCATTTTGGTCTTCCACTGCAGCTGGTCTGGCATGGTAAGTGTGCAAAGCAAGGACAGGGTAACTACAGGAACTCAATTGAAATAAAGAAATAGTACTTTAGCACCCTGAAATCTGTGTGGTGCGTGGAAGGCTGTGTGTGTCTAAGTGTCTGTCTGTCTGTCTTTCTCCCCCTGGAAGGCAGCTGCCTCTGCCTCATGCCAAGGCGAATTGATGGAAATCTTTCTCCAGCTCAGGAAGGGCCAGGTGAGCCCCTGCTGGGAGCTGGGCTTGAGATGCTCCCATGTTAGTTTTCCCCACTTTGGGGAAATGTCTGATTATCCCTGCTGACCCAAAGGACAGGTGTTTCCAAGGCCTTTTTTGTAACCCAGGTGAGATTGAGGCACTTGGGTCACCTAACCTAGCTGGGCAGGCAGCTCTGGTGCTGCATGTTTGCCCACTGCTCCAGTGTGCTGGCACTCCATCCTGCACCAAGCGTGCTTCAGAAGAGACGGCTGTGCATGTCTGCTGTGCTGCCGTCTTCGCTGTCTTCGTCATTAACTGCCTGCTTTGTAACACCCCAGTCCTCTTCCTCTGTGCAAAGGCAGCATCCTTACCTCTGTGGGTTGACCTTGAAATCCTCCCAGCAGCACGAGCAGAGCAAACCCTCTGGAGCAGGTGTTGGTGGGAGGCAGCTCCCAGCTCTGCAGAGGGTCCCAGTCTCTGTGATGCAGCTTGACAGGATGCATTCAGTTGTGGCAAATGAAGATGCCAGGCCAGCCTCTCTCCCATCAAGGTTCGAGAAGAGATCTCAAACCGTGCAGCTCAACTGCTCCCCAGTGTCTGATGCCCCTCTCCCCCTCCTGCTCCTCCCTCTTCTCATCAGACTTCCCACCAAGATTTCTCTTCTGCCTAGTGTGTAGTCATCCTCCATCCCTGCCCTTTTGCCTCTGATGGATTTTGACTATTTTAAATACTGTAATTTTTTGACTTGTGCTTTCCATGACTAGTTTTCACGGTTCCAGGGTTTTTTACTAACTTTGACTGCATCTCTCTATCTTCTCCCTTTCTGCACCCCCTGCCCCCCTGCCCCCCAGACCTCGCAGTGTTCAAGGAGCGGCTGAGAGTGTTAACAGTAGGAGGTATGCAATTAATGAGCCCTTAATCCTCTGGAGTGCAGGACTCTCTTTGAATAGGTTATTCTGGGCATGAACTGAGCTGGTAAAGTGGGCCACTCCCATCTCCCACCACTCCCAAGTTTTGCAACATGTTTTATTTTTAATTTCTACTGAAAGTCTTGATGTGGGTGTGTGATTAGTGACACTTTGCCTTGTATAAATTCTCAGTTTGAGCCTGGCTGGCCTTTTTTATACCGTGTTTGCATGCCTGGCTTGCTAGAATATATGTTTTGTTGTGAATATTAATTTTACAGGGCCTGGATCTCCCTCACTGGTTCAAGGCTCCTAAAAACCCAAGCTCTCTTCTCCTGGTTTTGTCACAGGGAAAATTTGGCAGCTTGCCCTTTGTCTTCCTCCATCTGATGGTGTTGCTGCCTATAAATACCGAGTGTTGTCAGGGCTGGTAAGCTGCAGCAAGAAGAAGCAAAGATGCTTAGATGTCCTAAAACTCCTTGTAAAATGTGATACTCCCCAAAGTGGGCCAGAATGTCTCCAAAGCATCACAGCAGAACAAGCCAAAGTCCTGTGCTGCAGGTCTGCAAGCTTCAGCAAATCACTGAGGATTCCCCAAAACCTTTCAACAGGCAGTTTGTCTGGGATGCTCCCTGCTGCCTCTCTCTGGGATTTCTGTTTGAATGGGAACCAAAGAGAAGCCCCAGAGACATGGGGCCAAACTCTCAACTCCTGTCTGGTTTAGTGTTCCTAGGCATAGCTCCAGAGCAGAGCTGCTGGGGCCTGGCTTCATTCCCTTTCCTGGGACTCCAGTGTCCAGGAGGGTGGTGGGAGCAGCAGAAGGATGAACAGCAGTAGCAGCCAGGATTGTGTCCACTACAGGCTGACTGGAGTGTTCCCAGTTTCCAGACTTGCCCCTCAAGGCTACACAGGGATGAGCCATGACCAGCCCTGTCATCATGGAATCACAGACTGACTTAGGCTGGAAGGGGCCTTTCATACTACCCAGTCCACTAGACTAGATTGGTCCAAGCCTGGCATTGAACATTTCCAGAGATAAGGCTGTCTGCAGCTCACTGTCCATTCCTGACCGGACTGCAAGGCATAGACTTTTAAGATGAAGTTCAAGGAAGGGGCCATCTCAGGAGGGGCCAGTTTTTGCCTCCCATTCCCCTGGGGAAGGTGGGTTACACTGCTCTGCTGCTTTTAGATTATGTTCCCCATCCCCTCTCTAAAAGAACTCCCAGCTAGGGTCCCGGGATGGTTTGGAGGAAGCTAGGAGGAGTAGTGGTATGTGTCTCTTCTGCAGCTCCTGCCCTGGGGTTAAGAAACACCTTGGGACCAGACCATTTTGGGAGTGCGGGAGGGATGAGCAGGAGCCTGAAAGAGGTTCCAAGGCTGTAGACTCCTTCATCCAAGCTCTTGCTTCAGAAGGGTCATGGGACTCTCCAATTTCTGGACCTGCTTCTGCTTTTCTGCATCGGTTTAGCAAGGTCAGCACTGTCCCTCCTCCTCTGTGTCTCAGTTTCCCCAAAAACAACCATGAACTTCAGTGGGTAGTGAGGCAGCTCTGATGGCTTTGGGATACAGCAGGCCTGCAGCCCTAAATCACAACCTCCAGCTCTTGAGACCTGCTTAGCTCCTCACAGCCCCCACACCATGAGTAGGAGCTGCCCCCAAATCATCAGCCACCAGCAGCAAATGGAGGAGGTTTTCTGAGCAAAACTAGGCAAAAGCTGTAATTAAAAAGTTGCTGATTGGGGTGAAAGGGTACCTGGACAGCCAAACCCCTGCGTGTCTGCTGGCCACCCTGCTCCTGGGCTGAGCTATTCAGGAGAGTCCGTCAGAGCCCTGTTGCCTTTTCTCTTTCTTGCTTCTCTGTCTCTCCCTCCTTGGGGTTTTGTCTGTTTGGTTGTGTCTGTTTTAACTGTTTCCTTCTTTGTGTTGACTCTCCATTTTTAATTCCCACCATGTGCCGACACCTCTGATGTGCTTGGTGACTCCTCAATTCCTGTTTCTTTTCTCTCCCCTCTGTTATAATTGGTTGTGTATTATTTGTGTTTTTGGAGCTCCAAATTCCCTGACTCATCCTGGATTTTAATTGCCCATTTCCATGTATATACATTACTTTGTGGTTCATTTCCTGTGGTGCCTTCCATAATAACTCATTGTTCTGTGCTTAATGTCTTTTTGTTTAATTATGGCTTGGTTTTAATCCATATAAACCTCCTTCATACTTTTTTTATGCTGCTTTTTTTTGTCTCTTCCCCACCTCTTCCATATGTACCTGGCCCCCATGTGATGGTATCCCCATCCCTCTTCCTTCCTTCTTTCTCTTGCTTGTCCCACCCATGACAAATCCTGCAGGCTTTTATGGTCTGGATGAATCTGACCTCGACAAAGTTTTCCACTTGCCCACAACCACTTTCATCGGTGGAAATGAATCAGCTCTTCCGCTCCGGGAAATCATCCGTCGGCTGGAGGTGAGGACAGCAGGGCTCTATACCAGACCTATGTGCAACCAGGGGAAGGGGGAGAGAATTTGTGTTTGAAATTCCTGAATCAACCTGTGCATTATAAGATTTTCAGTTTGGGAACTGCTTCTCAGCACTTGCCCCACTCACAACAGCAACCTCGAGTAACCTGCTCAGCTCTGACTGCCTCCAGCTTTCTGCTGCATTGTAACAATGCAACTTGGTTTGCCCAAGGTGGGGCAAACCCCAGACAGCTAGATACTGCCTTTTTTTGAAACCTCTCCAGCTATGCTTTCCAGTTTGAAGCAGCAGCTGGTGCTGGCAGAGCACAGGAGTGGGCTGGAGGCCAGTGATACGTTCTCCAGGCACTGCAGCAGTGTTGCTGTCCTGCATGGGCATCCATCAGAGGGTCTTGGTGCAGATTTGAGACCCCTGGGGCTGGAGTTTCCAGCTTCTGCAGGCAGTTTCCCTTTTCTGCCAAATTTATCCCCTCCTGTGCTTGGACTGGTCTCAAGCAGCCTCTCAGGCACACTGCAGGCTGCTCAGATAGTCTCTGCTAAGACTCATTGACCTTGGAAGAAGCAAAACTGTGCCAACATCTTACTTCAGCTGCAGGAATGGGCTCCTCATTGTGGGAGGAGCTTCTTCTGATTCTCTACTGTTCTGTGATGTGAGATTTTTGACTGCTTACAGGTTATGCCACCAAGATGGAAAAATCTCTCCTCTGAGGTGCATGTAAAGGACTTGAGGGGCTGATTGTGGGCCCCTCAGGGAAGGGGAATTAAACAGCTTGATGCTGGGTCATGTGCACAGTCCGAGCTGCCCTGCAGCATCCTGGAACATGTCCTGCCACATCCCTTTTCCTGGGAATACAACTCAGACAAGGCTCCTAAAGCAGGGCTGTTGCAGGGCTGACAACTGTGTTCCCCCCAGGATCTCCCCCCAGCTGCCAGACATGTCTCTGCTGGCACAGAAGGGCTCTTTGGCCGAAAGGGTAAAGGGGGAAAGGAAGAGCCCCTGGACCTGTAATCCAGAGAGGTGCTGCAAGTGCCAGTCCTTTGGGGATTTGAGGTGCTGAAGCCCTGGCTGTTGTCTGATGGCCCCTCATTTCCCATTGGAGCAGATGGCATATTGCCAGCACATTGGCGTGGAGTTCATGTTCATCAATGACCTGGAGCAGTGCCAATGGATCCGGCAGAAGTTTGAGACCCCAGGCATCATGCAGTTCACCAGTGAAGAGAAGCGCACACTGCTGGCCAGGCTGGTCCGCTCTACCAGGTACCCTGAGGGGGCTTCACCTTCTCCATATCTTCCCCAGGGGGTTTGCTCCTGGCCAGAGTGATGCAGTCACCAGCTGTGTCACATCTTGACATCATCTGTC
The DNA here is from genome assembly GCF_963662255.1 of Cinclus cinclus. Taxonomy (NCBI): domain Eukaryota; kingdom Metazoa; phylum Chordata; class Aves; order Passeriformes; family Cinclidae; genus Cinclus; species Cinclus cinclus. Next base: position 76,050 of record NC_085074.1, on the reverse strand, counting down.
GCCATCAGCTTAATGAGCACGTTGACGCCAGTGAACTGCCAGTCTGGCAGGTTCAGGTGCTGGCAAAAAATGTGGATAATGCTGAAAGAAAAGGTCTAAAAATAAGGATTAAGTGCAGTATGGTGTTGGAGTGGGGGAAACGACCAGCTGAGCTCTGTGGGAAGACACTGAAGTGACTGTTGTGTGCTGCATGGTACCAGCCTGAGCATCAGTCAATGCTGTGGCTCCCTTGGTACAGTCCCTGTCCCTTCTCTGGTTTCAGCCCTCAGCTGTACCCCTGGCATTGATCCCTCCCTCCCTCCCTCCCTCTGCCTTCTAGGTTTGAGGAGTTCCTCCATCGGAAATGGTCTTCAGAGAAGCGTTTTGGTCTGGAGGGATGCGAAGTGCTGATCCCAGCCTTAAAGACCATTATTGATAAGTCAAGTGAGAAGGGAGTGGATTATGTGATCATGGGGATGCCTCACAGGTAATCTTGCCTCAAGCCATGGTGCTACTTGGTGCAGATAGAAGGCAGGAGGATGCGGCTGGGGTTTGGTACTGGAGGGCCAAATTGATTTCTGCCGTCACCTAATTGATCTTGGTTGGTGATGAACCTCAGCTGGAGAGATCAGGTTTTGAAGACCCTCTGCTCATCAAGGTCTTTCCAGCTTCTTTTTAAATTCACCTGGAGAGGGGTGGTGGCTTGAGGTCAGAGCTGGAATCATGCTGGAATCCCAGCATCTACCCACTCTGGGGCATTTCCGCAAGTATGTAGGATGTGGTGTTGGCCAAACCATCCCTGTGCTGAGGGATCTTCAAACTTCTTCTGGGGAGTCCCCGTCTCTGGGTGACCCCACAGCCCTTGCAGAAGGTATGGGTTGTACCAGTGGGGGTCGCCGTCAGCACTCAATGGCTATCAGCAGTGGCCTTGCTTTTGCAGGGGACGCCTGAATGTTCTTGCCAACGTGATCAGGAAAGAGCTGGAGCAGATCTTCTGCCAGTTCGACTCCAAGCTGGAGGCTGCTGATGAGGTGAGCTTCTTCCCTGCCTGCAGCAGGCTGCTGCTGCCTGTCCCTGAGCAGTCCCCGAGGTCTGTGGCTGGATTGTGCCACTGCTTTTGGTGTCACTCAGTGGCACTGTTGTTGCAAGGATTTCCACATTGTAAGCACACCTGGATGATGGGAGCCTTTGTAGAGGTCAGTTCTGGTCTGTCCTTGCCTGTCCTGTGGTGATGTGTGTCCAGCACAAGCTTGCCTGTTGGCAGCTCGCCGGGGCATGAAGCAGCCTTGGAGTGGATGTTGAGAGGAGAGGAAGGTGGACAGGAGCAGAAGTTAATTTGTGCCCCTGATCCCCATCTGGGGTTCTAAAACAGCTCTAGAAGCGGCTCTGTCACTGCTATAAACTCATGCTCCAAAGCTTCAGCATCATAAGATGGTATGATTGGGCTTTGGGGAAGCTGGGCTGGGCTGGCTTGATCCTGTCATGACCTTCAGAGGGATCTGAAGGTGAGAAAGCAGCAGCCTGAGGCCTTGAGGTGCCCTGACAGGGTACCTGGCCACATATTGGAAATGGTGCCATGGATGGCCATGCTGCTGCAGTGTGTGTAGACCCCAGGCAAGTGTTACCTGTTATTCAGGTTCTTTGCCCAACCCACCACACTTGCTTCATCCCCCACACCTTCAGTTGTATTTAGATGGGCTGAGTGGATTTCTGAAGTTGGTGATGGTTTGGCATCTGGAACAGGCTTTCCTGGGTGCCAGTTCAGCTCCTGCAGTGAGTGCCTGCTGTGTTGTGGCAGTGCCTCCAAGAAATGCCTCCCTCTTCCAGCCTCAGGGTCAGTGTTCCTCTGTCTCCTTCCATGTCCCAGAAGCTGCTCATGCTCCTGGGGGTGACATTCTTCTCCTCTCCACCAGGGCTCTGGTGACGTGAAGTACCACCTGGGAATGTACCACCGGCGGATTAACCGTGTCACTGACAGGAACATCACCCTTTCCTTGGTGGCAAATCCTTCTCATTTGGAAGCAGCTGATCCTGTTGTTCAAGGCAAAACTAAGGCAGAGCAGTTTTACTGTGGGGACACAGAGGGGAAGAAGGTGAGTGCTGCTCATATGTGTGTAGTGAAGTGGCCTAGGCTGAATGGATTTTGGTGGAGACAGGCTGGTGGGAAAGTGAAGTAACTTGTCTGCTTTCTGTTTGATGTGCACTTTCCCCTGCTGTCACCCTGACTTTGCTCCCCCATCCTTTCCTTCTGTTTTTGGAGATAACTTTGGGAGGGGCTTGGCCACCCTAGGCTCCCATTGCCGCTTACTTCATCTCTAAACTGACTAAGCTGGCTGTGGGCACAACAAATGAACAACCTCTGACTGGAAGACAGGGTCATGAGGGGAACCCTAAGGCAATCCAAGCACCATATCTTGGGGGGCTTGGCAGCAGGATCTCAGTGTGACTAGAGATAACCATTCCTGGGACTGGGAAAGCTGGAACTGGCAACAGGAGGCAGTTCTCTACACCCCAGTGGGAGGGGTTGTGGGGAGCTGTTTGCTGTGTGATTCACTGCAGACCTGTCTCCACCCCCAAGAAGTGGAAGAGTGAGATCCAAAGTGCTTCCCTCCCTCCTACCCCCCCAAGGGCTGGATAAAAATAGACAGATCCCTGTCCTTGCAGGGCAGGCGGTGTCCTCAGCCAGCCCCTGGGATGGTGACAAAATAACATCAGTGGCTCTGAAGTTCCTGGGCCCCATCTTGCCCATGGGGCTTCTGGGCTGAAAATATGAGGGAACGGGGCTTTCTTCTCTCCTTGCCCCAGTGAGAGAAAGGGTTTGCTTTGGGATGTATATATTTGGGAATGGGACTTGCTGCCCAGCTGGGGCATACTGGCTGTTTTTTGCTGTCTGCTCAGGGTGCCTCAGGTGTGCTGCCCTTGCTGGTGGGGTGGGGCTGCTGGCCACAGTCTCTGGTGTGTCAACCACCGCTGACTCCACTCCCATCCCCTGGGAAAGCACTGGATGTGTTGATGAGCTGCTCCATGCCCTTTCTGGGATGCTGAAATCCCATGGGGAAGAGAGCTGGGCCCATTCCTGGTGGTGCCCTGCTCACTGTCCCTGATGACCACCATGGCTTCCCCTCTCCCAGGTGATGTCCATCCTCCTGCATGGAGATGCTGCATTTGCAGGGCAAGGCATTGTGTACGAGACATTTCACCTGAGTGACCTTCCCTCCTACACCACCCACGGCACTGTCCATGTTGTAGTCAACAACCAGGTAAGGAGCAAATATCCTGTGCCTGTGGGTCCCTGGCAGAGCTGTCTCTGCAGGCTCTGGGGTAGGGAGCAGCTGGAACCAGCAGCAGCTGTTTCCCTGCCAGTGTTCCTGGCAGGAACCCTAACCAAGGGTCAGCAGGGAGTACTTCTCACCCAGCTGCTCAACAGCAGCAGTTCTTGTGCCCAGTCTGGTGCAGACGTGATACAACCCGATGCTCATGTGTGAGGTCTGACAGGGCTGATCCTGTCTGCTGCCACAGAAACCAGAGGCATTTCACTGGGACCAGCATGTCCCCCCAGCTGCAGCAGGTACCAGGATGTGCCACTGTGTCCAGACACAGGAGACAGGAAGGTTGCGCATCCACAGCCCAGCTGCAGCAGCTGACATGCCCTTGGAGCTGTGTGGAAAGTTTCTTGGGACAGCAAAGTGCAGCTGCCTCATGCCATGCGAGCTGTGACATCCGTGTCCAAAGAAGGAGCTGCATAGCAAAGCTGTGTCCCAAATCCAGTTGGTAACACTATGCACATCCTGTTTCCACTCACTTGCTACAGATTGGCTTCACTACAGACCCCCGGATGGCCCGCTCCTCCCCGTACCCGACTGACGTAGCCCGTGTAGTCAACGCACCAATCTTCCATGTCAATGCAGATGACCCTGAGGCCGTTGTCTATGTGTGCAATGTGGCAGCAGAATGGCGAAGCACCTTCCACAAGGATGTGGTGGTGGATTTGGTAAGGAATGTTGCATAAGTCCCTGAAGCTGAGACTCTGCCAGGGGTGTGCTTGGGTCCCTCCTGGGCTGTTCGGGACCCTAGCTCGCATGATCCAGGTAGCTCCCAAGTGCTTTTGGAGTGGTAGGTCACAGGCAACTGCCTTCAAAGGCTCTTTCCTTTCCTGGCAGGTTTGTTACAGGCGCAACGGGCACAATGAGATGGATGAACCTATGTTCACGCAACCCTTGATGTACAAACAGATCCGGAAACAGAAGCCAGTGCTGCAGAAATACGCAGAGCTGCTGATTTCCCAGGGGGTGGTAAATCAGCCAGAATACGAGGTACCATCTGTGGGGCCTGAAAGGAAAACTGCTGGTTGCATCTCCAGGGAAAACTACTTGTGTGGTTCAGACCTGGATGTGGATCATATGAAGGGCCCACATGGGCCTACAGGAACCACATGCTTATGCTTGTAACCTAAAGGTGGCAGAGCTGTACTGGGGTTGGGCACACACTGCAGACCTGGCAGCGATGGAGTTGGGAGCCAAGGCTCGTCCTTGGAGTGTGCCTGCTCTGAAAAGTGAAGGAACATCTAGTTCAAGGATCACCCTGTGATGTGTGAAACAGGCCGTGTAGCACTGGGTGGGTCCCAGTGGTCAGGATTGCTGTGGCCACATGTATCTGGGGCAGATCCTGTCTTGGTTCTGCTGCTTGGGCAGCTCGTGATGCAGAGGCTTCGCCAGCCCTGCTTGCCCTGGCACCACCTTTCAGCATAAGTTGGGTTAGACACAAGATGTCAGCTCTGAGCGCTGACAGAGCTATGCCTTGGGGTACAGAGGTCCCAGCTGTGGCTGGGCTCTCTGAGGCTGAACTGCACAGCTTTGGGACTTCCTGCTGTAGGGGCCACCTCTGCCCTCCAGCATTCTTGCAAGCTTACACTGAGGTCTTCAGGCTCAACACCCTTGTTTGGAAATCCCGTGTTAATGTTGTTCTGCCTTTCAGGAGGAAATTGCCAAGTATGATAAGATTTGTGAGGAGGCCCATGCCAGATCCAAGGATGAGAAGATCTTGCACATCAAGCACTGGCTGGACTCACCTTGGCCAGGTAAGGCACTAGCAGTGTTCTGGAGGCTGTAGCAAAGCACCTGGCCTCTCCAGAGCCATGGCAGAGATTTTCTAGTAAACCATCCTACAGGGGAAGTTAGTGGTGCTATTCCCATTCCTGGTGTCCCCACCTTTGCTTAAGGGTGTCCATGACCTGAGATCTTCCCACATCTGGTCTGGTACATCTCCTGCAGCATGCGGTTTCTCCTTCTCCAACAGGTTTCTTCACTTTGGATGGGCAGCCTCGGAGCATGACCTGCCCTTCCACTGGCCTCAATGAAGAGGACCTGACGCACATTGGTCAAGTGGCCAGCTCGGTGCCAGTGGAGGATTTCACTATCCATGGAGGTAGGATCTTGTGAAAGATGTGCCAGACTGGAGATTTGTTCTGGAGAGATGTGAGATAGGGTTGGGATGTGGCCTTAAAGGAAAGGACGTGTTGGACTGCTTCAGCAGGTTAAGAGTGAGGATCCTCCCCCTGTGTGCTGCATTCTCGAGACTCTGCCTGGAACCCATGTCCAATTCTGGGGGCCCCAGAGCAAGCAAAACCTGGACCTGTTAGAGCAGATCCAGAGGAGGCCTTGAAAATCATAGCAGTGCTGAAGCCCCTATGCAGGAACTCTGAGAGAGCTGAGTCTGTCTAGCCTGGAGGAAAGAAGGCTCCGGGGAGACCATAGAGACCCTTTCCAGTGCCTAAAGGAGCTTCCAGAGAGGCACTTTGCACCAGGGCATGGAGTGACAAGACAAGGGGGAATGGTTTCCCACTGCCAGAGAGCAGTATTAGATGGGATATTGGGAAGAAATTCTTTCCTGTGAGGGTGGTGAGACCCTGACACAGGTTTCCCAGAGAAGTTGTGGTTGCCCTGGATGTGTTCGAGGCCAGGTTCAACAGGGCTTGGAGCAACTTAGTCTACTGGAAGGTGTCCCTTCTAGTGCAAGAAACCCCTATAGGAGGGGTTGGACTGGATGATCTTTAAGGTTCCTTCTTAACTAGGCTCTATGAGAACTTGTTCACAAGGGAGCTGTGGGTAAGGGAAGTGAACCAAAGAACAGCTCTTCTTTGGAGCTGATCCTTCCCTGCAGTCCTGATTCTACATCCATGGTTCATCCCTCCAGAAGAGGTGAATCCATTCTTCTGCCCATGGTACTTGCAGCCTGTCACTCTGTGGGCTGGTTGTGGAACAAACCTAGTGTCACTGAAGCTCTGTCTCATGCTGCCTATGAACCGGCTCCTGTCATGGCAGGTCTGAGCCGTATTCTGAAAACCCGTGGGGAGATGGTGAAGAACCGGATGGTTGACTGGGCCCTGGCAGAGTACATGGCATTTGGTTCCCTGCTCAAAGAGGGCATCCACATCCGCCTGAGTGGCCAGGACGTTGAGAGGGGGACATTTAGGTAAAGTCCTGCTTTTGGAGGGTTTAAAAGGCAATTCCTTCTGGAAGGGGTCCAAAGGCTGACGATGAAGTTACTCGTCTCCCTTTTCCAGCCATCGCCACCATGTCCTGCATGATCAGAATGTGGACAAGAGGACCTGTATCCCCATGAACCACCTCTGGCCCAACCAGGCTCCGTACACTGTCTGCAACAGCTCCCTGTCAGAGTACGGTGTCTTGGGTAAGTGAGTAGGTCTGTGCTCGCTGCCTATGGTGGGGCCGCTCTGGAAGGGTAACCCAACCCTCTCACTGCTCTTCCATTCCTCAGGATTTGAGCTGGGCTTTGCTATGGCCAGTCCCAATGCCCTGGTGCTTTGGGAAGCCCAGTTTGGGGATTTCCACAACACTGCTCAATGCATCATCGACCAGTTCATCTGTCCTGGGCAGGCCAAGTGGGTCAGGCAGAATGGCATTGTCCTGCTGCTTCCCCACGGTATGGAGGGCATGGTAAGGACTCCCCTGGCTCACCCTGGAGGCAGAACCCTGGACAGCAGTGGCATGGGCAGAGCACTGCTCATGACGTGGCAGTGCCTGATGTTGGGTTCTCATGCTTTCCTTGGCTCCCTTCTTGGTCCCCATAGGGTCCTGAGCACTCCTCTGCCCGCCCAGAGCGATTCCTGCAGATGTGCAACGATGATCCCGATGTCTTCCCTGTGAGTGGTGGCCCCTGTGGTGTGGTGCTCAACCTGGCCCTCCTGTGCCCTGGATTGGGCTGGGTGGAGGGCAGCAATAGTCATGTGGGCTTAGCACAGTGGGAACCGATGGCAGGAGACATGGGATGCCTTGGTGTCATGCTGCCTGGAGGGTTTGGGGAAAGCTGGTGCTCAGGCTACACCTCCATGGAACCTGGGGCTGCAGCAGAGTCTGAGGCAGAGGTGGCCCTGAAGGTGGCATGAGAGGGGGTTGCTGGCCTCCCCCATGACTAGACCAAGATGGAGGGCATAGCCCTGCAGCCTCTCCCAGGTCTCTGTGCTCTGGAGAGTGAGGGGGAGGGAGGAAGGGAGGGAGGGAGGAAGGGAGGGAGGAAGGAAGGAAGCAAGGAAGGAAGGAAGGGCTGGGGACCACTCCTCTCCCTGCTGCTGGAGCCGTGAGGCCAAGAGGTACCTTGTGTTTTCTGAAATCCCCTCACTCATGCTGGCCAAGGCAGAAGCTGGATGACTTTGATGTGCGTCAGCTCTATGAGTGCAACTGGATTGTCGTGAACTGCTCCACTCCAGCCAACTTCTTCCATGTCCTCCGGCGCCAGATCCTCCTGCCCTTCCGCAAACCGGTCAGTGCCACCAGCTCCGTGCCCAGCTTGGTGCTCAGGCAGGGTGCTGTGTCCCTGCTGGACTGGGATAAGGCTGGGGGCAGCTTCTTCCTGCACCTCAGACAAGGGCAGTTGGCCTCTGCCTGACCACGGACTGCATGGTGCTCAGGATTGGCTTGGCGCTTGATGTGCAGCTGCTGGCTTGTGTGGGCTGCACGAGCTGTGACCCCTTCCCAAACTCCACGGGGTGATCAGGCCTGTTGGAGTCAACAGACACTGCTAATTCAGTGCAGTGTCTACATAACCTGATTCAGCCACTTCTAGTTAGCTGCAGCCATGGAACAGGCAGGTCCCTGGTAGCCCCCTCTTCCCCAGGGGTCATCCCGACTGGGATGGTTGTTGCTGTTGGGAATGGGTGCCCAATCTGACAGAGCACTGCAGCTCAGTGAGAAGCAAATCTCTGGCAGGTGCTTCCTTGCTCAGGCAGGACGGGCAGGGGAGGGCAAGCAGGTGGCTGTTCCAGCTCTGGCTTGTAGGGGAAGTGTTCCTGGCAGGGCTGACCACCTTGCTCTGCCTCTTATCCCCCACTCCAGCTGATAATCTTCACTCCAAAGTCGCTGCTGCGCCACCCCGAAGCCCGCTCCAGCTTTGATGACATGCTGCCAGGTACAAGTAGAGCTGCCTGTGTTCCCCCCGCGCCACTCCACAGGGTGAAGGGCAGGAGCCTGTGGCCTTTGGTAAAGTCTGCCTGGCAGCAGCCTTCCCATGCTGGAGAGCGGCCAAGTGAGGTCAGGGCCTTCTCCTTGGCACACAGGAGTCCCCCTTCATTAGGGCTGAGCCTGGCACCCTTGGGAGACTTGGCTCAGTGGTGCTTCCTCCATCAGCAGCCACTTGCCGCTGGGATTTGGCAGCCTCAAGTGGCACATGATGATTTGTAGTGGGAGTTGTGCCTATACCAGGGTCAACTGACTCTGCCTGAGAGTCATGATTCTGCCTCTCAGGGTCCTGGAAGGGGCTGGCATGGGATGTGGGTGCAGTGGCTGCTGGCACAGTGCTTGTGAACTGCTGTGACTCAGGGTGCCGTTCTCTTCCTTGGCAGGCACCCACTTCCTCCGTGTCATCCCTGACAGTGGCCCTGCAGCCCAGAACCCCGAGCAGGTGAAGCGGGTGCTGTTTTGCACTGGCAAGGTGTACTATGACCTGACCCGCGAGCGCAAGGCCCGGCAGATGGAGGCTGATGTGGCCATCACCAGGGTGGAGCAGGTGAGCAGGGTCCTGCCACTGCCATGCCTGCGGGCTGGGGGTTCTGAAGCCTCTGAGATACTGCCTCATGTTTCTGGTGATACCACTCTGTGTCTTTTGCAGCTCTCCCCGTTCCCCTTTGACCTCCTCCAGCGGGAAGCTCAGAAATACCCAGCTGCCGAGCTGGTATGGTGCCAGGAGGAGCACAAGAACCAGGGCTACTATGACTATGTCAAACCCCGGCTTCGCACCACCATCAACCGTGCCAAGCCTGTCTGGTAAGGATGCAGGGGGTGGCTGTGAGGGCATTTGTCAGTACAGACCCTTCTCATGACCCACCTTCTCCCTGGCAGGTATGCAGGGCGGGAGCCAGCAGCTGCCCCTGCCACTGGCAATAAGAAAACCCACCTGACAGAGCTGCAACGGCTCCTTGACACAGCCTTCAACCTCGATGCCTTCAAGGACCTGGCCTGAGCGCTGGCACAGTGCAGCATGCTCTTCTGTCTGTCTGTCTATCTCTCTGTTCTTCACTTACCTCCCCCCCTCAACTACAGATCTTGTCAACCCTGCATTGGTGCCTGAAGTCTTTCTCTGCCACATGTCAGGGTGGCACCGGTTGGTGCAAGCCACCCTGGGAGCATGAGGGTCTGGGGGCTGCCTGCTGCCATGGTGGATAAGACCCATGGCCCTCCAGACCCCTGGAACGACTGGTTGCTGGGGCTCTTTGGGGGTGTCCCATACCCCCCAAGAGGGGCTGGTCCCCATAACTTCTCTATGGGGGTGTCCAGTGTAATGAGTCAGATCTCTTCACAGTTCCTCTGTCTTGAACTTGCTCCTGTGCAGCCACTGCCTCTTGGAGGAGAGAGAAAGGGCATCTGTAGGTCCTGAGGGCCCAGGCAGGTGTGAGAGGGCTGTGCCCCTTCTCAGTTTTGCCTGTCCTTGGGGAACCCATTTTTCACCTCTGTGTCTGCACCATCCCCCAGCTCTGAGCCCCCACAGGGACAGGGCTGGTGCTAGGTGGTGTTTCTCTCATTTGAGATCCTGAGTGGGCGTCGAGGGAAGTGATCCCCGAATGAGGCTCATTGATGGCATGTCCAGAGCCCATTGTATCCTCCTATGGGACATCCTTGAGGGGGTGGGGGCGATGGGGGAAACCGCAGCTGGGACTGGCTCTCGGTGCCCCCAGAACCTACCGCGGCTTTTCGGTAGGACGCTGATCTTTCAACTGCAGGAGGTCGGCCGGGGGGGCGTGCCACACACCCTCTCATACCCGTGGCTGTGCTGTCGCACAGCTGGTTGCACATGGTGTCACCGCACGCTGTCCGTGCGGCGCGGGCGGGTCTGCGTCCCTGCGCGCAACCCGTTCACACGCGCACGCACGTGCAACGTGCCATATGCACGCGCGTCTCGCGGTCCCGCCGCTGCGGTCGCAGCGCCCGTCGTGCTACCGCACTCACGCTGTCGCTGGCGGAGGAGACGGGGCACGCGGGGGCGCGCACTCCTCTGTTCCCGGACCCCGGGCTCTTCTTCGGCGCTCGGCTACCCACGCCTGGCGGGGCGGGGGCGGGGCCCGTATACTGATGAGCGCGCGGCTCCATTGTGCGCGACGGAGGCCAGGCCCCGCCCCAGGCCCCGCCCCCCGCGGAGCTTCGGCCGCGCGCGGCTGAAGATCCCGCGCAGCCTCCGCGCAGCCGCGCGCGCCCCGCGCCGCCAGGGCCATCTTGGGCCGCCGCCGCGGTGAGAACGGGAGCGCCGGGCGAGGGCACGGCGGGGGGGGGAAGACGGGCGGGGCTGGCGGTGCCCCCGCGGGCCCCCCCCCGCCGTAGCGGGGGTGGTGGGGGCGGTTGCCATGGCAATGGGGGGCCCGGCCCCGGGGCCTGTCCCTGCGGTGCCGCCGGGGAAGGACTGGAGGGGGCTGTCATCGCCGGCGAGGAGCGCCGGGGGCCGGTGGCTCCGTGGTGGCGGCTCCCGGTAGCCGGCGTAGGCCCACCGCGGGTGATCCCCTCTCCGTGTCTTTCCTCGCGGCGACCCCGTCTCCGCCGCCCTCCCGCGGCGCCGGGAGGAACGGAAAGCCCCGGTGACCCCACGGGCCCTGGCTGCGGGGCCCGGCTGGAAATACCCCGGGCAGCGGGGTGCAATGCCGGGCGGAGGGCCGCGTCCCTTCCCCGGGAAGTCCCCATGTTTCCCCCCGCCCGCAGGCGCGGGGGAAGCCCCCGGCGCCCGCCGCCCCAGGGAGGTCTGACGCCGCGTTGGCCGGTGCGGGGGGGCGGCTCGGAGCGGGGGTGGCGCGCGCCGGCCGGCGCCCCATGCCAGCCGCGGGCCGGACGCCAAGTCCCGGCCGCGGAGGCTGGGGGGTCGCGAAGCCTACGGGCTGTACCCCCTGTCCCCCGCCCCGGCCTCTCCCGGGGCGGCTGCCCCTCACCCGCCGCTCCACTGCTTCCCGCAGCCCCAGTGACAGACGGTGCCGCCGTCCCGCAGTGCCCGCCGCGGCCTCGGAAGACCCAGCCCACACCCGCTGATGAGCTCCATGAACCCCATGAAACCCTCGCTGCCGCCTGCGCCCCACGGGTGGGCGCCGGGGCAGCGTCCCTCCATCCACCCATCCTTTCCTCCATGCATCCGTGCATCTATCCCCTTGTCTGTCCCATCATCCCTTCCATTCTTCATCTCTCAATTTCCTCAGTACCTCCATCCCCCAGTCCCCTCTGTCCCTCCATCCCTCTGTCCTTCATCTTCATTAATTTGTTTTTCTTTCTAGTGATGGTTCATTTGCATACGAGGCTGTTCCTTGGCAACCAAGCACCAATCAGCCACCGGGATCCCTCTCCGTAGTAACCACTGTCTGGGGTGTCAGCAACCCCTCCCAGAGCCAGGTACCAGCAGCACCCCTGCCTCAGGAACTCTCCAGACCTAGATGCCATTACCCCTGCCTGACCACTGCCTCCCATTGCACCCTCCAGGGTTTTGGTAGCCCCATGGGCCCTGGGGGGAGCAGCTCCAGCACGCCGCTGATGCCTGGTATGGCAGGCAGCGGCTCGGGCATGAGCTCACCGCCATTCCTGCCACAGCAGCCCTTCGCTGAGGGGGCACCAGGGAAGGGGTATGTGCAGCCAAGTGTCTATGGCCGCAACACCTATCCCAGTGGGCCAGGCTTCACTGCCAGGTAAGGCCAGCCCTGTGCTTCATGGCCTGGCATGTGCCTTGCTGCAGGGTTACTGCACGTGCCTTTCTGCTTCTCTGTTCTCCAGCTACAGTGGGGGCCCGAGTGGCCCTGGAGGGATGGGGCTACCCTCACATGCCAGCCGGGCTACTGCTGATTTCACTCAGGCAGCAGCTGCTGCTGCTGTGGCTGCGGCTGCTGCCACAGCCACAGCCACAGCCACAGCGACGGTGGCAGCACTGCAGGAGAAACAGAGCCAGGAGCTGAGCCAGTACAGTGCGGTAAGAGCCTAGCTGTGGCAGAACCAGGGTGTTGACAGTCCCTCCTGCCATGTCATGACCCCTTTCTCTTCACTGCTGCAGATGGGCACAGGGCAGTCTTTCAGCAGCCAGTTCCTGCCCCATGCTGGGTCCCGTGGCCCCAACAGCATGAGCCCGGCTGGCATGGCAGGTGTTGTGGCCCCCTCTGGTGTCTCCCCTGTGGGCATGAGCACAGTGCGGGCCCCTGGGACTGGCCCTCTCTATGGAGGGCAGCGAGTGCCTCAGCACACCTACCCTGGCCCTTCTCAGAGCCAGCAGCTGCCCCGCCAGGGCCTTAAGAGAGCATACTCTAATGAGGTGAGTGCTGTGTTGGTGAAGGCTATGGAATATGGTGACCCCCTTTCCCACTGGTGCTGACTCCCTGGCCCCACAGGGGTACCCAGCACAGCAGTACCTCCAGGGCGGGCAGTACACTGCAGCTGGTGCCCAGTATGGCCCCGGCGCCCCCCACTCCTCCGCTCCGTCCCCCTCATACCCTGGCCACAGGCTGCAGCAGAGCATGGGCCAGTACCTCTCCACTTCAGGCAGTGCTGGACCCTATTACAAGGTACCACAGGGGGAACGGTGGGCAAGGGGTGGAGGTCTGGGTGTCTGCCATCCCCCGGTGCCAGCCCCTGGAGACCCTCCTCCTCCCATAGCCAGCTGACCAGTTCAATGGGCAGAGCACCAGCTTCAGCACCTACAGCCAAGCAGCCATCAGTGGGGTGAGTCTGGCAGCGGGTGGGGTGAGGGCTGTGCTGGCCTGGCTGAACGCTGAGGGCACATGCTGCCTCTACAGCCCGGCCGGTCGCTGCCGGGGTACCCCAGCTCGCCGCTGGCTGGGAACCCCACACCACCCATGACGCCAGGCAGTGGCATCCCCGCTTATGCGTCCCCTGGTCAGGATGTCAAGTCACCCTTCCTGGCAGACATGAAGCCCAGCCTTGCCCCCCTGCACCCGTCCCCTTCGGGTAGGTGTCCCTGATGCAGGTGAGGGAGGCACTTCAGAGAGATCACCCCCATGCCTCAAATAGGATCGCTTCTAGCAGCTCTGTGGCCTTTGCTCCTTTAAATGCAGGGTGGGAGGGGCTTCAGCGAAGAGGACGTGACCACTGCTAAGGCTTGGGGGCTGATTGTGGCGGGGGTGGGCTGCCTGTGGGGGTGGGATAGTGGTGGGAGTGGGTTGATAAACGGGTGTGGCCTCAGGGGGCGGGGTTTTATAAGATGTAGTGGTTTGGTGGGCCCATGTGGATTGAGAGAACTTGGATAGGTAGGGCGTGGTTTCCTGGAGTGAGCGGGAGGAATCTTCAGTGGGATGGCTTCCTCCATAGGGGTCGGAGTGGAGTTACCCCTAGAGGTGGGATCACTTTGAGTGGGAGGAGCTTTCTGCATTGGACCGTGGTTTCCGGGTTGGGGGACAGCCGCATGGTGGATGTTGGGCTTTCTGCGAGGTGGATCCTTGTGCAGTGGGCGGGGCGCGGCTGGGCATGGTCAGGGTGTGGCTGGAGCCCGGCGGGAAAGGTGTCGGTTTCTCTGATGGCGGCGTCTCGCAGGGCCAGCCCCCGGCGAGGAGTTGCGACTGACCTTCCCAGTGCGGGACGGCGTGGTATTGGAGCCCTTCCGCCTGCAGCACAACCTGGCTGTCAGCAACCATGTCTTCCAGCTCCGTGACTCTGTCTACAAGACCCTCATGATGAGGTGGGGGCCCTGGAACACCTTTTTTGGTGTCACACGGTGCTTCTTGGAGGGTGCTGTACGACACAGTGTGGTGTGAGGCTGTGCTGGGCAGCACAGCTGGGCACTGTATGGTGCCGTGTGGCCTGGTGTGGCTTGGCACGGCGCTGTCCTGCATCACAGTGCGAAGTATGGCTTGGCACAGCTGTACTTGCCATGGTTCAGCGTGGTGTCATGGTATTCGGCATGTGGCACAGTCTGGTGTTTTGGGCATGGCTTGGCATGGCACAGCATGGTGGGATGTGGTATGGACTGGTACAGGGCTATGCTGTGGGGTTTGTCACAGTGCCATATGACTCAGTGTAACATGGAATGGCTTAGCATTGCATAGTTCTGCATGGCTTGGAGCAACATGCTGTGGTGACACATGGTGCAGTGGCTCCTGTGCAGACACACCCATTGCCCACACCCTGCCTGCCCTCAGGCCTGACCTGGAGCTGCAGTTCAAGTGCTATCATCATGAAGACCGGCAGATGAACACCAACTGGCCAGCCTCCGTCCAGGTGAGCGTCAACGCCACGCCACTCACCATTGAGCGTGGTGACAACAAGACCTCCCACAAGCCGCTGTACCTGAAGCACGTCTGCCAGCCCGGCAGAAACACTATCCAGATCACTGTCACCGCTTGCTGCTGTGTGAGTCACCAGGAGGGTACCAGGAGAGGGAGGGACGGTGGTGGCTGGGGCCACAGCTCAGCCTCCCATCTTTCCACAGTCCCACCTGTTCGTCCTGCAGCTGGTGCATCGGCCCTCGGTGCGCTCAGTGCTGCAGGGGCTCATCAAGAAGCGCCTGCTCCCTGCTGAGCACTGCATCACCAAAAGTGAGCACCTGGGTCCTGGGGGTCAGGAGGGCGTATGATGGTAGGGAGGTCACAGCAAGATGGGGGTGATAGTGCACTATTGCCCAGGTGCCACCACGGTGCCACCCCATCCCAGTGTCCTGGTTCTGACCCTTGGTGCCACTCATCCCCACCTTCCCAGTCAAGCGCAACTTCAGCAGTGGGACCATCCCAGGGACACCAGGGCCTAATGGTGAGGACGGTGTGGAGCAGACAGCCATCAAGGTGTCCCTCAAGTGCCCTATCACCTTCCGGAGGATCCAGCTTCCAGCCAGGGGTCATGACTGCCGGCACATACAGGTAGGGGTGGTGATGACAGGGTGCTGGGGGTATGCCCCACCCAATATCCTGCCCCTTCCATCCTCAGCTGCTGCTCTCCCCCACAGTGCTTTGACCTGGAGTCATACCTGCAGCTCAACTGTGAGAGGGGGACATGGCGGTGTCCTGTCTGCAAGTGAGTGGGGGCTGCAGTGGGGCCATGCCCTGGTGTCCCTGCCTGTAGGGCATGAGTGTGTGTTTCACTACTTGTGGGGGATGTATTTCCTGCCTTGGGAGAGGAGTAGTTCTTGCCCTAGGGGGAGGTTCCTGTCTGGTGGGGGTTCCCTTATCTCAACTCGATCTCACTCTGCCTGCAGTAAGACAGCCCTGCTGGAGGGGCTGGAGGTTGACCAGTACATGCTGGGCATTCTGATCTACATCCAGAAGTAAGTGCCTTCCTATCTGCTGTCTGTCATCCATGACTGGTTCTGTGCCACCCCTGAGGGGCTGTGCAGCCATTGCTCCCAGCCTCACCTCCCCTGCCCTACTGCTGCCTCCAGTTCAGAGCATGAGGAGATCACCATCGACCCGACCTGCAGCTGGAAACCTGTCCCTATCAAACCTGATGTTCACATCAAGGAGGAACCAGAGGGGCCAGCACTGAAGCGGTGCCGGACACTCAGTCCTGCGCACATGGTGCTGCCTAACATAATGGAGATGATTGCAGCCCTGGGGCCTGGCTCTGTGCCCTTCCCTGCATTGTCACAACCTCCAGTGGGGACTGCCACTGACTACAGCACCCCGGGTATGGGGGGGACCCATGAGGAACAGGACTGAACCCCATCCCTGTGTGTGTGTCTCCCAATTGCCCCATTTCCTCTCCCAGGTTCCAGCTTTCTGGGTCCTGGGGGCTTCGCAGATCCTTTTGCTGCCCCTGGTATCCCTGGCACCTCAACGCTGACTGACTTCACATCAGGCCCCCCATCCATTTCCTACCAGCCCAACATCCCAGGTGGCCTTCTGGCCCCTGAGAAGCCTCCAGTGCCCCCTCTGCCTGCACAGGTCAGCTGGGCTATGGGTGGGGGGGTTTCCCCCAAGCCCCCATCTCTCACTGTGGGAGGGCTGGGAGGTCCCGGGAAGGGAAGGTCCCATGGCTATGCTCTTTCCCCCCCTCTCCCCAGCTTCCCCCACCGGGACGAATGGAGCCATCCCACCCCGCAGTGCAGACAGGGCTGCACAACACTCCCTCGGGCAGCCAGCCGGCCTCCACACTGCACTCCCGGAGCGCAGTGGCGCGGCAACCCCTGGGACCCCCGGCGCACACTGCCGACCTTGTCTTCCCCCCCGTACCCAGCATGGCAGCGGCGGGTGATGGCTCGGAGCCTACCCTCGACGTGAGTACTCAAAGGGGTGGACAAGGGTCCTGCTGCTGGCTCGGGACACCAGCTACTGCAGGGGGGTGGGTAGAAGCTGCAGGGAGCCGATCATCACACGCTGCTGCCCCCAGCTCCTGCCCGAGCTGACGAATCCTGACGAGCTGCTCTCCTACCTGGGGCCCCCCGACCTCCCCAGCAGCAGCAACGATGACCTCCTCTCCCTCTTCGAGAATAACTGAGCCATCCTTGCCCCCCTCTCGGGGCTGGGGGGCAGCACTGTGTGCCCCTGCCCGCTGCAGAGCTGGGACCCCCCACAGCAGGGGCTTTCTCAAAGGGCTGCGATGGGACAGAGGGGTTGAGCCCCCCCAGAAGCACAAGGCTGTACATAGTGTAGAAACACTACTGCTCCCCTGAGACTCCCCATATTTAAAGGCAAGTGCGTCACTGCGGGGGTGCCCGTGCCCCCCTATCAATGTGCAAATGCTGCTGCCCCTTATACCGCACGGGTCTGTTGTGGGGTGCGGAGCTCAGCTCCCACTGCCCCTGCGCCGAGTTGTCCTGTATGTCCCCAACGGCTATTAAAGGATCCTTCTGCAGGGTGGCGTGTGTCCCCCCCTTCTTTTGTCATGCCGCTGTGGAGCTGGCTCCGCAACCGCTCTCCGGGCAAGCACGGGAGATCTTCGGTTGGCGGGCGGATCCAGCCCTCTCTCCGGGCAGAGGAGGGAGGGTGTATCCCGAGTAGCGAGAGAATTGTGCCCTATCCCCGAGCAGCGGCGACCCGGCCGGGGGCAGTGAACCGGACCTGTGGCGTCAATCATTAACCGGGGCCGACCGGGTGGTGCTGCAGTCCGACGGCGGATGAGTGTCCCCACGTCGGGCGGTAGGCTGCCGGGGCTGGGCCGCAGCTCCAAGCCTCACATGCCCTGGTTCCGTCGCATCCCCGCTGCCCCCCTGAACCGCTCCGCACGGCGGCCCGGCACCGCACCCGCCTCCCCTCCGCCGGTCCCACTCCCGCCCCATCCCGCCTCTCTTGCTCTCCGCATAGCGCATGCACGCCGCGCCCTGCCCAGCCCCGAATCGCGTCCCCTGCCCCGCCCGCGCCTTTTTCCCCCCTTCCCCCCCTTCTTTCAAACCCGGCGACGCCGATTGGTTGCCTGCCCTGCCACTCCGCCACTCCGCCAGCGGCCGTTGGCCGGCGCAGCGGGGGAGGCGGGCCCTCATTGATGTTATATAAGGGGCAGCGGGGGTCTGAGCTCTTTCTGCTGCGCCGCGCCTGCTGCACGGACGAGTGTTTGCTGCTCTCCTCGTGTCTCGCTATGGCCAACCCTGTCGTCTTCTTCGACATTGCTGCCAATGGCGAGCCCCTGGGTCGCGTCACCTTCGAGGTGGGCGCGAGAGGCGACTAGGGAAGGGCGGGGGGCGCCGTTGCCATTTCCTTACCGGGCGCGCGGGGCTGGTGGGGGATGAGCAGGCGCCGCGCGTGCGCGGTAGGGGCGCGTTGGTGCGGCTGCGGGACTGCGGCGCCCCTGGCCCGGCGGGGCGAACAAAGGGCTCCGCAGCGTCGCGCTTGGCGAGTTCGAGGAGTGGTGGCGCGATGCCAGCCCAGGCCGCGCCATCGCCCCGGGCAGTCCGTTCGCACCTAGTCCGGTGCTGCTGTACTGCTGGTTACTGCTGGCCTCATTACCACCGTGTTCCCGCTGCGCCTCCGCTCCGCCCCGGGGCGCGCGGCAGTTCCCCACCCCCCCCACTCCTGCGGGTCGTGGCCGTGGCTGCTTCGCCGCCATTTTATCGCAGGGCCCGGGAGCATCGGGATGAGCTGTGTCGAACTCCCGGGCAATGCTGCTCGAGTCTGGGGATGCCGGCGGAGAGTGCTGGCAGCACGATCGCCGCGGGGTTGTCGCTGGAGGGCAAAGCATTTGTCACCCCGCCCGGGGCGCAGAGCATCCCTGGCACGGCTGGGCCTGCTCCGGGCACCGTGGCTGCTGCAGATTCGGGGCCGCGGTCCCGCACGGGTGGCGCATCCAGCCCAAAATACTCCTGAAGGGTCGGGAGGCGGTGAGCGCGCCCCACCCAGGAAGGCTAAAGGCACGTTGTTTAGTTTAATCTAGGCCAGCGGAACGAATGCTTCTCTGCCCCACTGGTGAGATGCACGATGCCGCAGCTGTTAGTTCAGAGCTTGCAGATAATGGAGTGAGGCGGGGAGGGATCTAGAGCTGCTGGCACGGCTTCTCACTGCCCAGAGGGGGTCCCTGGGCTCCAAGCAGTGTCTGGGGGGAATTCCTGTGGTCTGAAGGTGGCATCTAGGAGTGGGGGGCAGTGGCCAGTCATCAGCTGAGATTTAACAAGTACCTTTCCTGTCTTCACAGCTGTTTGCAGACAAAGTCCCGAAGACAGCAGGTTGGTAAAGCAACTTTGGCTCCACTGCAACTGCACCAAGCCCTAATACTGTGCTGAATTCTTGACAAATAAAGCTGTTTATGGTGGGGTTTTATTTCCTTTGCAGAAAATTTCCGTGCTCTGAGCACTGGTGAGAAGGGATTCGGCTACAAGGGGTCCTGCTTCCACAGAATCATTCCTGGGTTCATGTGCCAGGTGTGTGGTGGTCCTACTGCAGCGGGTAGTTGGGTGGGTGAGGTGATCTGGCACTCAGGTGGGTTTTGGAGTTCGATGCTCGCAGGTTTAGGGTGGGAGATTGGTTTTGTTTCTTGCCTGCACCCAGTTCAGAGTGTTCTTCTGCACCCATGACCTGAAATGCTGCCTTTTTACAGGGTGGTGATTTCACACGCCACAATGGCACTGGAGGTAAATCTATCTATGGGGAGAAGTTCCCAGATGAGAACTTCATCCTGAAGCACACAGGCCCTGGTATCCTGTCGATGGCCAATGCCGGCCCCAACACGAACGGCTCCCAGTTCTTCATCTGCACTGCCAAGACTGAGTGGTGAGTTGTGGGCTATGGGAGGAGAAACTTGGGGATCTGCATCTGGGAGAGGTCTTCCGTTGGGGGATATCGGGGATCAGCTGTGACTGGTGCTTCTCTGGCAGGTTGGATGGCAAGCATGTCGTCTTTGGCCGTGTCAAGGAGGGGATGAATGTGGTGGAGGCCATGGAGCGCTGTGGGTCGAAAGATGGCAAAACAAGCAAGAAGATCACCATCACTGACTGCGGGCAGCTCTCGTAAACCCTTCTCTCACCAACTATAACCATTCCTTGGGCAGCCTGGGCACCACACCCTGCTGCAGCTCACCCACTCCCACTCCAGTCCTGATGTACTGCTGCGTTTCTATTGGGTCATGGTCCCACTGGGCCACAGTTACCTTTGAGTCTAAATAAAACGAGTTAAACTACACTGTAGCAGTCCCCTTCTGTCCCCATCTGGGGAGGGCAGGGTTTGGCACTGGTGGGGGAGGAAAAAGAAGGTGTTGAGGGGGTAGGAGAACCCCTGCCAGTGGGGTGGTTACATCAAGCCCCCAGTCGGATCCAGAGTGAAGAGATTAAGCTGGCCTGGGCACTGAACTGATCCATGGGGGTCCCCAGTGCTTCAGCTGAGGAAGGTTTCTGTTCCTTTACCCACTGCCTTACACTTGTAAGTATGGGAAGGGCAGTGACACCCACCTTGGGGTGCTTTGGGGGTCTGTTTCAACAAGTGCCATTTGGCAGAGCTGGTGTGGGCTGTCCTGATAAGATGAAGATCCCAGTTTTTCCAGCAAGGGAGAGTTCCAGTCTGCCATCTTCCTGTTAAGGAAACCTAGTTTGGAGGTGGTTCTCTGTCATGGGTATCCCAGTGGCCACTGTTGGGGGGTACTGGTCCCAGCTTGGGGGTGCCCAGCTCTTAAAATTCCAGGTTTGCCACAGTTGCAGTTTGCAGCGAGATGACTGGTGCGCCCAGTTCAAGGCTGGGTGCCCAGCTCCAGCGTGATTCCAGTGCTTCAAGTTTAAAGGTGCCCGGATGGGAATAAACTGTAGGATCCTTTGGGTATAACAAGGCAAGGTCTGGCCCTTTGCCCCCTTTTGTGGTGCACCTGCAGTATCTGAAGGGTGCTGAACTCCCATCCCCTGCACCTGGAGATGCACCACCATAACCCACGTGTGGGCTCTGCCTTGGATGAACCCTGGTGTTGATGAGGTGATCCCACAGTGCTGGCGGTGCAGTCCACAGGGTCTGAGGGGCAGATGAAGCTGGCACAGCTTCTGCCCCATTGTTCCCGGACTGCAGAGTAGAGGAGGTGTGTGGGGGCTTTTTAGTGACACACAAGAGACAAGGCAGGGGAAATTTTTCTTCAAGGCCACCAAAGTGGTATGGGGGAAGCTTTTCTGTGATGCACTGGGCAGACTTGCCATTTTCCCTGTGGCATCTGGCATGCCATCTCTCCACAGCCTCCGTGCCCAGTACCTCCCTCCAGCTCCTGCCTTAACCCTGTGGTGCCCTGAGCCCTTGGCTTCCCTTGGGGCCTGGCACCCTTTGAGGACTTTCCACCCAGGCTGGCCTGGAGCGCAGGGAAGGTTCCCTACAGCTCCTGCTCTTCACTGTCATCTCCCTCACACTGGCAGCCCCCACAGGGGAGGACAGTCACCTGTTGCTTCACAACATTTCACACCTGGGACAGACCTCTGGCACAGCCACGCCAGTGCTCCCTGGGAAGGGGCATGTGAACATCTCAGAGCTTTGCCTCCCCAGCAGCAAGACCAAGGTTGACCTCTGGCCCATAGCAGAGTCATGGCCACTGGATCCATATTCAGCCCCAGTTCTTCTGCTCTTGCATTTTCTTCATGAGATGAATAGCTCTTCTTTGGATGGAGACTATAGTTGCAGCTCTGAAGGGAAAGAATATTGAGCAGCAGCATTACATGCACAAAAACCTGAGACTGGGAGAAAGTGCTGCAAAGCATGCCCAGAAACTGAAGTTGTTTGGCCAAGGCTATAGTATGGGCTTTAGCTTAAGCAGAGGTGAACACAGAGCACTGCCTCCTTCTCAGCCTGCCTGGCCCCCACTCTCATCCTTGTACCACTGTACCCAGGAACAGTATTTTATGCCCCACACTCATTGTTAGTGTCACTACCAGTATCTGCATCCCCCACCTCACACAAGAACTGGTCAGTTCCTGGGTTTGCTGTTGTTACAACCCAGACAACTGTGCTCCTGGTCTCTGCTTATTATTCTGCCTTTATTCTGACAGCACTAATTGCTCCCAGAAGCTGTCCAAGAGCGGGTTCTGTTTTTGTGGGGGTTGAAGGGCCCTGGTCTGATCCTGCAGTTCATATCTGGTTGAGTTGGGCAGCTGTGGGGATCAGGTGGAGGCAGACATATTAGGTGCTTACCTAGGCCGGGAAGGGCCAGCTCCCTGGTGCTCTGTGGGAGATGATCTGGTTTTCCAGGCACAGGTAATGACTGTTGATTCGTGGCCCAGCTCTTAGAGGTGCTGGGGCCAGCAGCCCGGCTGTTCAGGCACAAGGGATGGTTGCTGGTGTCAGAACGGTTTGCACTTTCTCCATCCTACCTTAAGGAAGAAAGGCTGCCTATTGATAGCTGAGTCAATCTGATCCACATGGGTGGGGGCAGGACATTCCTCTGGAATGCTGGGATACCTAATTGCCGGGACTCCCAGGACAATTTCTCCACAGCCAATATAAGAGAGGAAGAGAGATTGTCTTTGTACTCCTGAACCAAGTGAGCCACTTCACCATCAATGCCCCTCTGTCTCTCCAGGCCATCACTGCCATTGAACTGAGAAATTAGTTCCTCCACATGGATCATCTGCATTGAGCTTTTTCTGAATCTCTGGGTAACTGTGCATCATGAGGCTGACCCCTTGACACATCTGGGGTCTTTGTTCAGCCTGAGAATTTACAATGAGCATTACACCCCTGATGGGTGGGTTGTGACACCTGCCTTTCTTTCCCACTCCCCCCAACCTGGAACCTGGCAATATTCCCCAGGGACTCCCAAATTCCCCTGGGACTCCATAGATCTTCCAAGAACCTCCTCAAATCCATTCTAGCAACCCTCCCAAACAGCCCCTGGGACCTTTCCAAATCCACTCCAGGACTCCCAGTGCTCCCCAGGATGCCCTTGAATCTCCCTAATCCCCCAGGGATGCCTTGGTACCCTCCAACAGCCCCTCATGAGTCCCTCAAATCCATCTTGGGACCCTCAACATCCATCAGGATGCCCCTCCAACCCCTGTCACCCTCCTACGTCCCCCAAATCTACCCAGGGTCCCCCCAAATCAAGTCTGGAAGCCTCAAATCACCCTTACCCCCAACAACCCCTGGGACACTGCATCCCCCTAGACCCTCCAAATCCACCTTGCACTCCCCAAATCAACTCTGGGATCCTCACAATCAACCCCTGGGACATTCCAAATCCACTCAAGGACATCCCAACCCCTCAAATTCACCACAGGATCCCCCCCTTCCAGACACCCTCTACCCCCTGGGACTCCCCTGACAGCCCCCAAGTGTAACCTGGAAATCTCTCCCTCCCAGGACTCCCCCAAACACCTACTTGGACCCTCCAAACCCCTCCAGACTGCCCTCGACCCAGTCTACCCTGGAACACCAAATTCTACCCTCAGAACCCCCAAAGACACTCTCTGGAACCCTCCAACCACCTCCAGACCCCCTAAATCCACCTCACTACAACTGAGAGTGACTGGGAATCCCACCCCCCAAGGACCCTTCAGATTAGATGCCCCCGAATCCAACCCAGGATCTCCCCAGACAATCCCCAGGACCCCTGGGGTTCCTCACTACCCTCTGGATCCCCCAAATCCATCCTGAGAAGCACAAACATCTGCTGAGAAGTCCCTGGAACCCCCTGGGACTACCCCTACTCAATGGCCCCCCCTCCACACTGTTCTGGCCCCACCATGTCCTTGCTGTTCCCCCACCACGTGGTGGCCTTGTCCTCCTGCAGTGTCCTTCTGTGCCTCCTGATGTCCTTGTGTCCACCCATCCCCCAGAGGCATCCCAGACTGGGTGTCCCCTGTGGCCCTTCCCCTGTGGTTACACTGTCTCCCTGTCCCATTAGATTGTCCTCAGAGGGTTGTCTCCATGCCCCCAGGGTGTCATTGGGCCCCCTTTCTGGAGGTCCCCAGAGGGGTGCCCACCAAGTCTCCAAGCCCAGGATATCCCCAAGATGTTACTCCCTTGTCCCTCTACCTGGGGTGTCCCCACAGTGTGTCCAGGCTGACAACCAGGGTCTTCCCATGTCCCCGGCATGTCCCCAAGGTCTCTCCAGGATGGTGGCCCCAGACCAGGATGTCCTCATATCTTCCCATATCCTGGTGTCTCCCACAGCCCTCCTCCATGTCCACTATGTCCCTCCACATCATTCCCACTCCTGTGCTTTCCATGACCCCTGATGTCTCCATGTCCCCCATATCCCACTTATGTCTCCACGGCCCCACATGTCCCACCATGTCACCACATCCCCCTGTGTCCCCCAACATTCCCCATGTCCCCTTGCTCCCCTACATCCCACTCTCCCAACCCCTGTCACACATGCAGGAACTCTACTTGCTTTTCACTCAGGGGGCCCCTTACCATAGGTATGCTGGTGCTGCAGGAGGTGAGGGCCAGGGGGCTAAGAGTGGTCTAGGGGGGATCACCTATAGAAGTTGAAGGAGGGGGCTGGGAGGGTTCTATGGGCATGTGGAGGAGAGCTGTGAGTACTGGGTGGGGTGGGGGTGTTCAGAGGTGCTGTAGCAGATTCTATGGGTTCTAGGGGTGTCTCTGGGGGACTAGGGAGGCCTAGGAGGATCTCTATAGGAGATAAAGGGATGTCACTGGGCTAAGGGAGGGCCTATAGGGGCTGAGAGGTTTGTAGAGGGGGGTCTTACAGGACCTGAGGGGGGAGTCTGTGACCTCTGTAGATAGGGGGCTAGCAGGAAGTGCTATGGGGGGATCCCTTCTTCCAGGGGGAGGTCTGTCAAGTTATGGGGGGATGGTCACTTGATATTGGGGCCCACTCCCCACTTCTAGGGACACAGGGGTTTTAAGCTGCCTGTAGTTGGATTTGAAAGGATCCTGTGCCCTGAGAGTGTGTTTAGGGGGTTGCTGCTCCTGGGGGATGCCTTGAAAGAGTCAGGGGGTGCTGAGGGGCTTCAGAGTGCAGGTAATAGAGAACACATATCTGTGCTCACTGCCTGCTATGTCATCTTGTTCCCCAAGGATCTGCAGTTGGCCCAACACCTGCAGGGGTCCAGAGGTGGAGCATCTTGTGGGGGACACCCCTGGTATCCCCACACTGTGACCCAACCCCTGGCACCCTCCCACAGAGACCACCACCCTGGGGCAGACCCCTCCTGATACCTTCACATTCCTAACCTTACTGGGGACCCTGAGGGATCCCCATGTTGAGACATCCCCCACCTGGGACCCCCTTCTGCAATACCCCTCCTGAGGACCACCACCATGGGACCCCACCTCTGGAGTCCCCAAAAACTTCCCCAGCGACACATCCCAGGGTGGGGGTCCCCTTCCTGACTTCAGCCCCCTCAGATTATTGTGGGTCCCCACCTATAATCGTCCCAGGACCCACTCACTGGAGGGACATCACCCCCCTCAAGGGGACATGTCTAGGACTAACACTCTATTGGGGACCTCCCTCACTGCTGCTGAACCCCAGAAAATGTCTCTTATCCTCAAATGCTGCTGCTAAAATGAGGGAAATTGGGGGCAGGCACCCATGGAGGAGACTCTGGGTGTGGGGACTTAAGGGGGGGGATGGGAGCACCCCCGTGAGGGCTGTGGGGATTGGGATGGTGGACACCAGGGGAGGGAAGGACTTGAGGGCTGAGGCACCCCTAGGGTGGGTGCTTCTGGGGAAATTTCAGTCAGGGGCACCCACAGAGGGCTCAGAGGGTCCCCAAGGGGGAGGAATGAGTGGGTGCACCTGGGAAGTTGATGGAAAGAACCCCATATGGGTGAACCCCATAACTGCAGACCAGGCCTCGAGGGGGCGGAGCTTAAAATGTCCCCTTTATAAGGTGGTGTTTGAGGCAGGGCCTAAAGGGCTACTTTTATAGTGGTGGGGTCATTTTGAGGGGCTAGGGATTAGATGTTTTCTTTATGGGAGAAATCAATGCATCGTGAGGCAGAGATTCTAGGGGCAGGGTCTCCGGGTCCATTTTCTAGAGGACCGGGGGGGTTGCCAGCAGGGGCGGGGGCAGAGTTCTTATTTATAAAGGCAGAGGGCCAGTGAAGGGCAGGGCTTAATAAGAGAAGGGGCTTTAAGTCCCCTATATGAGGGCCGAACCTCGAGGGACGGGGTTTTAAGGGGCCCTCGTTATGGGGCGGGGCTTAGGGTCCGCTTTTATACTTGTGGGGGTGCGCGCGGGGGTGGTTGCTGTCGTGGCGAGGTACGTCCACACCACCTGCGAGGGGCAGGACTTAAGGGGTGGGGTTTCGGGGTTCCCCAATATAGGAGTTCTCCGGATACCCCCTGCGGGCCATGGCCGGTGTGGCGCTGCTGCTGTCGCTGCTGTCGCTGCTGTCCCTGTGGGCGCTGCTGCGGCGGGACCATGGGCGCGGCCTGCGCTGGGGGGCGTTGCACCTGTTGCACCCGCAGGGGGCGCTGCACTTGAGCCGCCTGGCGCGGCGGCACGGCCCGGTGCTGCGTTTGCGCCTGGGGGGCCGCGGTGAGTGCGGGGTACCCCGAAACGGACCTGCCCCAAACCTGCCCTGGGACCCCAGATCCCCCCCAAACCTCCCTCTCCCCAGTCCCTAGGGACTCTCAGAACCCCAGCTCTACCCTTTCCCCCTGCCGTGGGGACCCCCACAAACTTCAGACCTCTCCTCCAACCCCTCAAACCTTTCCTGAGGCTCTAACCCCCCGATGCTCCTCCCAAAATCCCACGCCAGGACTCCCCACTTGGTTTGGGAACCGCTCCCCCTTTAGTTTTGGGGTCCCCCCGAGCACCTCCTCTTCCCTCCAGACGTGCTGGTACCGAGCTCAGTGGGGACCATCCGTGAGGCGCTCGTCCGGCGCTGCGGGGACTGGCTGGGGCGCCCCAGCAGTTATCTGGGTATGGGGACAGAAGAGGCCGGGTGGGCAATGGGGGGGGGGAGGGGTTGGAGGGGGTTCCTGTGGGGTTTGGGGAGTCGCTAGGGAATGTGTGTAGGGAAGCCATTTGGGGCATTTAAAGGGAGTCACTATGGTGCATGTGGGGTTCTCTGTGGGGCTTTGGGGGGGGTCTCTATGGGATGGTGAGTTCCTGTAGGGCTTGAGGGGGTCTCTATGAGACTGAAGGGATTGTTATGGGATTTGGAGGGAGTCCCTATGGAGTTGGGGACATGGGTGCTGGGAGGGTATGAGGGCAGTTCTGGAGAGGTGGGTTGCCTATAGGGGCTAGGGTAGTTTCTGCAGGTCTCTGCCCCACCAGACACACCTTTCAACCTCCAGGGTTCCTGGTGAGATTAGGGGGTGTCCTATGGAGGAGGTGGCTGTGGGGTTGAAGGAGGTTTTATGAGGTAGAGGGGCCCTATAGAACACCCTGGTGCGATGGAAGTGGGTCCTTATAGGGGCTGGGAGGGTTTCTGGGGGTCCCTGACTCCCTCTGCCCAATGCCAGGGTCGCTGGTGTCACAGGGGGGCCAGGACCTGGCACTGGGAAGCCCCTGCCCCGGCTGGTGGCAGCAGCGGGGAGCAGTGCGGGGGGCACTGGCACAGGCTGGGGGGCGTCTTGGGCCCCTTCTTTGGCTGCAGGGCCGGGAGTTGTGTGAGGTAAGACCCTGAAATCAACATCTACCCAAACTGATCCCCCAGCAACCCTGATGCCCCCAAAAGTGATCCTCCTTGCACTCCAAAACACACAAGATTGACCAGTAAACCCCTGCCCCATGCACCCCAAAACTGATACCTTAAACCCCACTCTCTTCACCCAAACTACGCCCCCTGCACTCAACCCCCACTCACTGCATCCCAAACCTGATCCTCAAACCCTGCACACACACCACACTCCCTGTCCCCCAAAACAGCCATCCTAACCTTACGCTCTGCACCCCAAAAGGGCATTATCTCTGTGAGTCCACAAAACTCCCCTTGGAGCTCCCCACTTCTCTCCTTTGACCCCCTAAACCACCATTAGGCTCCCCCTTCATTTCCCCCAGGGCTCTCCCTAACCTCTTTTTCCCCCAGGAGCTGCGTTCCCATGGGGAGGCCCCCCTGGATCCCTCTGAGGTGTTCACCTTCCATACCTGCAGCACCATCGCACGCCTCCTCTTTGGGAATCTGGTGGGGATCTGGGGGGCCCCAGGATGGAGACAGGGGTTTGGGGGAGGACCCCAGTTTTTATGGGGGCCCAGGGGTTTGGGGGCGGGGGACCCAGGAGTTTGTGGAGGGAACATCCTTCTGTTTGGGGTGACTGAGCAATTTATGGGTGGGTGGCAGGGATTTAGGGGCACACAGGAGTTTGAGGGGACTCAAGTGTCTGAAATAGTGTTGGGGGGTGTTTTGGGGCATCCAGAGAGAACCTGAGTACTGGATAGTACACAGGTGTGTCCTCCTCCAGGTGCCCCCTCCGGGGGAGCTCCGGGCCTTCTCCCGTTGCTTGGGGGAACTGCTACAGGTTTGGGGGCACAGCAGTGTACAGGTGCTTGACCTGCTTCCCCTGCTGCGGGTAAGCCTGGCAGGTCCTGCGTGTGGCCTATGGGGCTGTGGCCTTTTTGCTGCATGAGTGTCTATGGAGCACAGGGCTATAGAGCCCTATGGGGGCAATGGGGGAACTGTGGTGGGGGAGGGGGGTGGGGGCTGTAGGGCCCTGGGAAGGGCTGTGAGTCTCAGGGGGTTTATGTTACCCTTGGGAGGGACATGGGGTTTGTGGGGTTATATGGGGTTGGGAGAGGCCCAACCTATGGGACTAGAGAAGGGTATGGGGGGCTGACAGGGAGTCATAGGATCCAGAGGGAGCTTGGGTGGTCTCTATGGCACTGGGAAGGGACTGTATAACCCTAGGAGGGGAATTATGGGGTCCCTATGGGGCTGGGCCAGGGTTATAGTGTCTATATGGGGCTAGGGAGAGTGTAACAGGATCTATATGGTGCTGGGGAGCTCTGTGGGTCTGGAAGGGGCAGTTTTGGGGGCTCTAGGGGCTAGGGTGGTCTATATGGGGTAAAGTGTCCCTATGGAGCTGAGGGTGCCTATAGGACATTGGAGGGGTCTGTATGAGCAAGGGGGACACCTATAGGGTCTATATGACCCAGGGGAGTAGCCATAGGGTTTCTCTGGGTCTCAGGAGACTTACGAAGCATCTCTGGGGGAGGGGCTGTCTCTCTGAGGTCAAGGACTCTTTGGGGTTTGGAGGTCACCATGGAGTCCCTGTGCCCAGGCCCTGCCCAACCCGGGTTTGTGGAAGCTGCTGCAGCTTGTCCAGCAACGTGACACCTTTGTGGAAGCCCAGATTCAGCGGCACCAGGTGGGGAGGCCTGGGGAGCAGCTAGGGGTCTGGTGTGGTCTGGTGGGAACAGAGGGTCAGGGGAGACCCAGGGGTTTGGAAAATACCTGGGGGTCTGGAAGGACCCAGGTTCGGGGTGGAAACCAGGAGTTTGGGGGGGTACCCAGGGGCTTGGAGGGACCCACATATTTTGGGGGAAACAGAAATTTTGGGGGACCCAAGGGGATGGGAGGACCCAGGGGTCTGGGGGGGATGTGGGGTTGGGAAGATGTAAGGGTTGGGGGAGGAACCAGGGATTTGAATGGACTTGGGAGTTTGGAAGGGACTTCCATGTTTGGGGGGCAGCCAGGGATCAGGAGAACCCCCCCAACACGTGTCTTCCCTTTGCCAGGTGTGCCCCTCCCCTCCCATGGACACCGTTTTGGGGGCACTGCTGGGGCATAATTCTGGGGCATGGGGTGGCCCCCTGAGCCCCACTCGGCTGCACATGGCACTGGTCGACTTGTTCATTGGGGGCACTGAGACCACAGCAGCTGCTCTGGGCTGGGCTGTGGCCTTCTTGCTGCACCGCCCTGAGGTGAAACACATGTCCCTCCATGTCTTCCAAGCAGCACTGGGGGGTCATGTGTGTTCCCAGAGGTCCCATGTCCCCACCCACATCCTACATATGTTCTATATGTCCCTCATGTTCCCTTCTCCATAAGCTTCCTGCTGCTCTGCCCCTAGATGATACATGTCACCTGTATGGTCCCAAAGCTCCATGTATGTCCCTGGGGGTCCTATATCCCCACCTATGTCCTACATGTCCCCCATGTCCTCCTCCCTATGGCTGACACCATGCCCTTGCACTACCCTGAGGTGCCACATGCATGTCAGAGCTGTGTCCAAGTCCCCATGCATGTTCCTGGAAGGGATGCATGTCCCCACATACGTTCCCCAGGATGGTCCCATGTCTCCCACCCATGTCCCATGCATGCACTGTGACCACTAATGTTCCCACACTCTGTCCTGAGGTGCCACCTGGATGTCACAGATGCATAAGAGATGCGTCTGTGTCCTCACGTGGCTCCTTGGTTTGGGGTTTCCATGGAGATGTGGCTCAGGGTCTGGGGATAGGGGGTCCCAAGAGACAGGCCTGGGGCCTCAGGGGTGTCCCCAAGGAGGAGTTGGGGGGGGGGGGGGTTGGGTCCCAGGGCAGGTTTGGGGGGTTGGAGGGATCTGGGGGTTGAAACGTGTCCTCAAGGGAGAGGGTCAAGTTTGGGGGTGGTTTGGGGTTCCAGGGGCAGGTTTCTGAGTTCAGGAGAGCCTGGGGTTCTGGGGAGTCCCTCTGGCATACCATTGCCACTGTGAACACCCTGGGATGCACCTCCTCTCCTGACACCCCGTGACAGACATAACACACCTGTGGTCCAGCTGCAGGCACGGCTGCGGGCAGAGCTGGAGGGGGCACAGGGACCCCCTGGGCCAGGGGACGTGGGGCGCCTGCCCCTTCTTCAGGCCACTGTCAACGAGACCCTGCGGCTGCGGCCCCCTGCACCCCTGGCGCTGCCCCACTGTGCCCTGCGCCATACCAGGTACCAGGACAGACCGGTACAGGCCAGTGTGAGGGAGGGATGCAGGGAGGAGCCGCTGTGAGCCAGTCTAGGGGAGGGGGAGCTGAGAGAAACCACTACAGACCAGTAAGGGACCACTTGGTATCATCAGTAGGGTCCAGGAAAATCCAGCACAGCCTGTTAAACCCCAGTGAGTCCCACTAAGACCCATCAGGTCCCAGTGTGGCCCCAGTAAGACCCCAATATACCAGTAGGTGCCAGTCAATCTCAGGAGGGCCCAGTAGAAGTAGGGCTGCAGTATACCCCAATAGACCAATAAGGCCCATTAAGTTCCTGTAGGACCCAGCAGGCCTCAACAGACCGCAGCAAATCCCAGTAAGACTCATTAGGTCCCAGTAAGGCCCCAGTGTAACCCCAGTACATCTCACTAGACTCCAACAGTTCCTGGAATTATCCCAGTAGACCCTAACAGATGCTCAATAGATCCTAGGAGACCCCACAGTAGTCCCAGTAGGCCCCAGAAGATCCCACCAGGAGTTCCCAGTATATACTAGTAAGTCCCAGTGTGGCCCCACTAAACCCCAATAGACATCCAGTAGCCCCTAGAAAAGCTCACTATGGCTCCAGCAGTTCCCAGTGAGCCCCAGTAGGCCTCTGCGCACACCCAGTAGATATGAGAGAGCTCCAGTATGACCCCAGCAGGTCTCCAGCAGATCCCTGTATGGCCCCAGTAGACACAAATTAACACCCAGTAGCTCACAGCAGGTTCCATTATGGTGCTAACAGATCCCACCCAGTATGCCAGTAGACCCCCAATAAATTCTAGTAGGTCCCAGTATGGCTCCAGTAGACTCCAATGGACACCCAATAACTCCCAGTAGCATCTACCAGATCCCAGTATGGACCCTATAGACCCAAAAAGACATCCGGTAACACCCATAGCTCCCAGAAAGCCGCTGTATGGCCTCAATAGGTCCCAGTACAACCCATGTAGTTTTCAGTAGTCCCCAGCAGACCCCAGTCCATCTAAGTGCCCCTTGCCCCCTTCCAGTCTTGGGGGGCTCCCTGTGGTGGCTGGCACTGTCCTGGTCCCCAACCTGCTGGCAGCCCAACAGGACCCTGACATCTGGCAGCACCCAGAGGTCTTCCTGCCTGGTATGTGGGTATTTCTGCACTCTTGAGTGTCCCCTCCTGAACTCCTGGAGTCTCCTCAAACTGCGTTCCCCCAACCATGGGCTTTCTCCTGACTCCTGGGTATCCTGGGAGGACCTTGGTGTTATGAGTGCCGCTCCCCCCCCAACCCCCCCATGCCTGGATCACCCCAAGCCCACACCCCGTCCCCCAAACCTGTGGTTTTCCCCTCCCCATCCCCATTGGTCCCCCCATATATCTGGGTACTCCCCAAAACCTGTGGGTCCCTTTGTCCCTCCCTTCTATTCCCCTCCCAAACCCCTGAGAGCCCCCTCAGGGCCCTCCCCAAACATGTGAATCCCCTTTGACGCCCTGAGGTCATCTCCGAGCCTCAGGATCCCTCCAAGCCCCTGGGTCAACCCAAACCCCCATGTCTCCCTTCTTAATCTCGGGGTTCAACCTGGGAGCTCCCAGGTTCTCTCCAAACTTGTGGGTTCCCCCCATTGCCCTGGCTCCCCCCGAAAGCCTTTGTTTCCCCCATCCCCGTGGAGCCCCCTCAAACCTGACCCGTCGCCTCCAGAGCGGTTCCTGGCCCCGGGCACCCCCTCGCGGTCGCTGCTGCCGTTCGGCTGCGGGGCGCGGTCGTGCCCCGGGGAGGGGCTGGCGCGGGCCGAGCTCTTCGTATTCCTGGGGCTGATCCTGCGGGAATTTCGTCTGGAGCCTGGCCCGGGGGGGCTGCCGGGGCTCAGGGGGTCGCCGGGCACGGTACTGCGCTGTCCCCCCTTTCGCCTGCGCATGGTGCCATGTCAGCCCCCGGGCTCACCCTGACCCTGCCCGACTCCACTTGATCACTTTATTACTTTTCCTGGACGATGTGTGACTCCCCTGACTTTTTCTGACCCTGCCTGAATACACCTGACTTCACCTGATTCTATGTGACACTGTCTGAACCTGGCTGACTTTGACCCTTTTAACTGAGCCCACCTGACCTAGGCCTCACCCCTGCCAGCCATGTGCCTCACCTTCACACTGGCTATGACCCCAGCTGTGACCCTACTGTGATAATTGATAAAAGATTTGTGTTAATCATAAAAGTATTGGGGTTTGTATAAGCCAGAATACTAAGGTCTGAAATGAAGCATGGACATTAGAAAGAGAAAAATATATACGATTAAATCATTCTGTTTAAATCCCCCTATTATGAATATTGTGGTTTTTAGTAAATTGTATTTGATACCAGTTTGTAAAATGGGGGTTTCCCACGGCCTGAAAGATATTGCAAAATCAAATGTCCTGCCTTTGTATAATCGATTGCAGCCTGAAAGATTTTGCAATACCAGATTTCCTGCCTTGGTGTAATCAATTGCAACCTATTTGTTAAGACCAGACCCCCCACATCTACTGTTCCTTATCTACCAAGACCACATAGCTACTTGAAAAACTGTCCGGAGACTACAAGGAAAACCATACTATAGAAAGTATACTGCAAACCAAGGTTCGACCAAGCGTGGAGTGGGAAGTGACCCCTCACGTACCCCAGCGCTGCTTGCTCCATCTATATCAAATAAAGTAATCTAAATTTTGCTAAATATCGAGACTTTGTTTCTCATTTATAACAATTTGGTGCGGAGAGCTGTTGGGGGTTGGTTCTTTCCCTTTTCCCTCTGTGGAATTTTCCCCATTGTCATGCTAAGATACCTGTTGACTGGGCCCTGGTGACAAGGGGGAGGAGAGAGAGAGGAGGGAAACCCCGCGAGATTCAAACAGCCAGAAGAGGAAGCAGAAGGCTGGGCTCGGCCCATTTCCCCCGTGGAGTTCGGACGAGAAGGACGATCGCCGCGTCAGCCCCATCCCTGCCATCCCAGTGCCGGGAGCCATCCCCACTGCTGTTGGACCCTGCCCTGCTGCCTTCTCGCTGTGAACTAGCACCATCCAGCACTCTGCTGAGCACCAGGACCCACACCGTGAGCGGAGGGCTCTCTCCATCTCTCTCTCCCCCTGGGACAGCGCTGCCATCACCCCCAGCCCTCCTGCAGCTCTGCGGGACCTGCCCGCCCCCAGCACCGGGAACTGCAGATCAGGGAAAAGGTGCCTGCAGCCAAAAAACACTGGGACTGAGTTACTGTTCTGTTTGTGGGTAATTTCATAGTTGTTGTTGTTCTTCTTTGTCTTGTTAGATATACTAGTAAAGAACTGTTATTCCTACCCCATATCTTTGCCTGAGAGCTCCCTTAATTTCAAAATCATAATAATCTGTAGGAAGGAAGGATCACATTTTTTCAGTCCAAAGGGAGGCTTCTGCTTTCCTTAGCAAACATCTGTCTTTCAAACTAGGACAAGAGCTGAGTAGGGGAGTGCGTGACACCAGATTGTTTGGACAGAAGCAGCACACTGGCCTTTCTGTGGTGGCACCTAGTTCCGTGCAAGAAGCAGGTGGATGCTTTGGAGCACAAAGAGAATGCAAGCACATGATGTTACTTACCTGAGGCAGAGAATGAACCCACGGAGTGCCGTGGCTCTCTGCACGTTGTACAGGCTGGAAGAGGAGTGTGGCTGCTGCTTGATTGCCTGCTGATAGAGAGAGGGATATCCAGGGTAGGTCTGGCTCTCTGCTGCCTGGAGCTGTGTCTATCAGGAGCTGTTTCTCTCTGTATCAAAGGCTTGTCCCTGCCAGTGCTCCCAGAGCACAACTGAGCCCTGGAGTCTCAGCTCTGGCAGACCCCTCCCAGCACAGGGCACTGCCCAGGAGCATCTCCCTGGCAGCAGGGCCTGAAGGGCAGCTCAGACAAACTGAGATGCTTCAAGCCAAGGTGCAGCGGCTGTCTGTAGGCAGAGCAGGGTGGGGAGGCACTTTGTGAGGGAGAGCTGAGGCAGATCTGCTGATGCCCAGTGGGACAGGGTAGGAGTCTCAGTGACACAGACACACCTGACAGCCCCTTTGCCTTGCCTTGAGGAGGAAGCTGAGAGCAGCCCTGGTCATGCAACACCATCCCCACAGCAGGAGGAATCTGTCCTGATGGGGCTGGCTCCTTCCATCTCCAACTTCTCCCCACAGTCCATGGGGAGCTCCCAGGCAGGCTGAGAGCTGGCCCTGGCAGGTGGCACATGCCTTGTCCTAGCCTAGAGCTCTTTGGGCTACAGGAGCTGCTCTGCAGGCCAGCCCTGGGCAGCCCTGGCTTCAGCCCCAGCTTTATACCCTGCAGCCATTTCTGGCAGCAGGAGCCACCCTCCCCCCTCCCATTGACAATGCCCAGGGCAGCCCCGCTCTGCAGCACATCCTCCTTTCTCGTCCTCTTTCTTCTCCTCTGCCTGGTCCTCCTCGTCTTTCTCCTCCTCGTCCTTCTCCTGCAAGGGCTGATATCGAGACTGTGGGCTTGGTGTGCTGAAGTCACCGGAGGCCTGGGCTCTTGAGGGTGGGGCCGGGTCTTGTGCCTGAGCACGGGACAGGATGTTTAGGGCTGAAATGCAGACTTCGGGATTGCTTGCGCCTGAAATCCCCGCCATGCCGGCATATTGCCCGGGTGTGTGAGAGCTGCTGTAGGGCTGGAGCTGGAAACCAGTGCGTGTGCGGGAGTCTGTGGGTGAGGACAGGAAAATCTGTGGGATTTGGGGGAACTTCAGGTAAATTAGGGGAAATTTGGGGCGAATTTGGGGGATTTGGGTGGGCTTGGAGGTATTGAGGGAAAATTTTGGAGAGTTTGGGGGTCCCATGGATGGAGGAGAGGAACTTTGGGGGCATTTAAAGCAAATTTGGGGGATTTTGGGGGGAGGTGCAGTTTCAGGGGTTTAGCGGGGGATTTTGGAGAGTTTTTGCGTGGGGGAGGGAAAATTTGAGGGGATTTAGGGGAAATTTGGGGGGGAATTTGGGCCAAATTTGGGGGTGGTACTATGGGTGGGGGAGGGGCATTGGGGGGTGGGGGAAGGGAAATTTGAGGAATGTTGGGGATCTTAGGGCATATTTGGGGGGGTTGGGAAATTTTGGGGGATATTTTGGGAACATGTTTGGGACACTACAAGAAGATTCTGGGAGATACATAGGGGATATTTGGGGAAGATTCTTGGAGATGTTTTGAGAATTCGGGGGGGGGATTTTTTGAGAAGATTCTGGGGATATTTTCGGAACATTTTGGGGACATTGCAAGAAAGTTTTTTGGGACACTTTGGAGATATACTGGGGAAGTTATCGGGCTATTTCCATACCACTTTAGGGATGTTTGGAAATTGTCTGGAGAACATTCTGGGGGACATTTCCAGAAGATTCTGGGACTATTTTTGGAATGTTTTGGGGACACTTTGAGAAGATAGTGGGAATATTTCGGGACTGTTTGGGGGACATTTGGAGAAGGTTCTAGAGGATATTTTGAGAAGATTGTGGGACTATTTCAGGAATATTTTGGGGGTATTTCTGGACCAACCCATGACCCATTTTGTGGATTTTTGGAGGGAAGTGTTTTGGGGATCTCATCTCACTGGTGTCTGCCATGGCTCTGCACTGGAGGTGTCCCGGGTTGGGGATGGAGGGTGGGAGTAGGGGTGGGAGAGGGGCGGCTGGGAGTACCTGCATGGGGGGGCACGGGGGGGTCGCTGGCACACCACGATCTTCACAATCCCCCCACCGTTCACCAGCGGCACCAGCACTGGGGGAGGGGAGAGAAACAGGGTGAGAACAACCCCCCCCCCCCCACCCCCTCTCCGCCCCAAGTTCCCCCCAGTGGTCTGGGGGTCAGGAGGGGCAGAAATGGGGCTAGGGGGTCCCAAAATGGTCTGAGGTGGTCCCAAGGGGTTCCTGGGGCATCACTAAATGGGTCTGGGGTCTCTGGGAGGACCCTTCAATGGGTCTGGGGGTGTCCTAGGGGGATTCTGGGGAGTCACAGGTCTCCTCAAATTACCCTGAGGGTTCGGGTGGGGGGAAGGAGAGTGGGAGGGGCAGAAATGGCTCTGGGGGTGTCCCACATGGGTCCCAGGTGTCCCCAAATACATCTGGGGTGTCCCAAGGGGGTCCTGGAGGTCCCAGATGGGTCTGGGGGGTGGGGGTTACAGGTGTGTCCTACATGTTTCAAAATTGCTCTTGGGGTGTCCCAAATGATCCTTGGGTCACAGGGAGGTAAAACAATGGGTTTTGGGGGGTCCCAGGGGGATCCCAGATGTCTTCCAAGGGGATTTTGGGGTATCCCATAATCCCAAGTGGGTCCCAGAGGGTGTTCCAGGAGGAGTTTGGAGGGTCCCAGGTGTCCCCAAGTGCAGCTGGGGGGTCCCAGAGGGACTTCAGTGGGTCCCAGGTGTCCTCAAATGGATCTGCAGTCTTCCAAAGGGATTTTGGAGGTTCCCAGGTGTGTCCCATGTGTCCCCAAAAGGGTCTGAGGTCTCCTTTCACCCCTCCGCCCGTTACCTTGCGCCAACACCAGAGAAAGCCCCAGCCTGGGGGGGGCTGAGGAGGTCCCAGCCGCACCCCCCTGGCCGAGTGGGCCCCATGTGGGCCAACAGCGTAACTGGGGCCAGTTTTTTCTCAGTTTTGGAGACCTCATTTCCAAGTTTAGGGTTTTTCCCAGTTTTTTTTTTTTTTTCCCAATTTTTTCCTCTTTTTTTTCCCTTTTCCAATTTGCCCACTTTTTTTTATTATTTAATTTCCTTTTTTTGGGTATTTTTATCCTCTTTTTTAAATTATGATTTTGGGTTTTTTTTCCCTCATTTTTGGGGTCTCCATTCCCAGATTGGGAGTGTTTTCCATTTTTTTCCCCATTCCCCCCATTTTTCCCCAATTTTCCCCTTTTTTCTGATTTTCACCCATTTTTTGGCACTTTTGCCTATTCTCATAGAGATTTTTTTATATTTTTGGGGCTTTAAAAAAATTTTTGGCGCCTTAAAAATAGTTTTTGGCACCTTCAATCCCAATTTTTTCCCAGATTTTTGGGGATTTGCCCATTTTTTTTCCTATATTCCTTCAATTTCCCTTCAATTGTCCAATTGTCCCCCAGTTTTTCTCATTTTTTTCCCCTTCAAAAAATCTTTTTTTCTTGACTTTTTCAGATTTTTGACATTTTGAGGTCTTTCACATGATTTTCTTATTTTTCCCAGATTTTAGTTTTTTTCCTGATTTTCCAATTTCTCCCTTATTTCTTCTTTTTGTTGTTGTTCCCCCCCCCCCCTCCCATTTTTCCTCTTTTAAGCTTTTTTTTGCTCTTTATGAATAGCTTTTATCTGTTTTGGTGTTTCGTTTCTTATTTGGGGGTCCGCACCCATTTTTGCTGTCTTCACTCCCAGCTTTGTTTTTTCCCCATTTTTAGCGTCACCTGGGCAGGCAAGAGCCAGCAGGTGCACCACTTTCCCTGGAGAGAAAAATGGGAGGGGTCAGCACTAACCTGGGGGCTTTTCCCAATTTTTCTTAATTTTACCTATTTTTCCTGCTTTTTCCCCAGATTTTCCCACTTTTTTTCCTGATTTTTTTTCCCACTTATTTTGCCTTTTTGGCCTCTTTTTAGAGATATATTTTTGTAATATTGGAGTTTTTTTCCCCATTTTTGGGGGAACCTGGGCAGGGGAATAGCAAAAAATCCCTAATATTTCCCTAAATTCCTTGCTTTTCCCAAAACCCCCAGACCTCCCCCCAAATCCCAATAAAAACCTGCAAAAACACCGACACCCACAATCCAAAAATTCCCCCAAAACTCCCCAAAATTCCCAGATTTTCCCCAAATCCCAAAAACTCCCCAAAAGCCCCCCAGAAGCCCTTTAAAAACACAAAACCCCTCCCTATTTCTTTTAAACCCAAGATTTCCTCCCAAAATTCCCAAATTTTCTCCAAAAATTATCCCAAATTCTCCCAAAACCACCCCAAAAACTACCATAAACTGCCCAAAACCCTCTTAAAACCACCCTCATCCCCCTAAAAGTTATTTTAAAAACAACGAAAAAAATCCCACAAAATTTCCAAATTTTCCCCCACAAGTCCCTGTTTCTTTCCTCAGAATTCCACAATTTTTCCAAAATTTTCCCTCCAAACCACCCAATTCCCCAATCCCTCTAAAAACACAAAAAAACCCACCCAAAAACAAAAAGTAAAACTTAAATGCCCCTAAAATTCCCAAATATTTTCCCCAAATTCCCATTTTTTTCCCAAAATAACCCCAAAATTCTGGAATTTTCCCCAAACCACCCAAAAAACTCTAAACCTCCCCCAAAGCTGCATGAAAAGACCACAAACACCCCCCAAATAGAAATTAAAAAAGCCCAAATAATCCTAAACTGCCTCAGTTTTTTACCCCAAACCTCCCAGTTTCTCCCCAGATGCCAGCACTGACCCACTGGTGAGGGGATGGGGAAGAGAGTGGGGCTGGGGGGCGTGGCTTTGGCCCCTCCCCATCCCCTCGGTGGGGGTGGGGCTGAGCCAGGGCAGCCAGTTGGGATGAAACACTTGGATAAGTAAATATTTAGGGAATTTTTAGACTTTTTTTAGGGGTGAATATTTTTGTGAATTTTTAACATTAGAAACAACAACCAAAGAAAAAAAAAAAATTCTAGTGATTTTTTTGGAAGGATTTTTGGAGACTTTCCAAACAGGTTTGGGTTTTGGATGAAACTCCCAGATAATTAAACAAAATTACAGGAATTAATGGGATTTTTTGGGAATTTTGGGGGATTTCCTGAAAGGAAATTTTTAGATTTTCTTTCAAAGTTTTTCAATTTCTTTTTAAAATTTGGGGGTGTTTGGGGGGACTTCTGGGCAGGTTTTGTGTCAGCATGAAACT
This sequence comes from Cinclus cinclus, assembly GCF_963662255.1. NCBI lineage: Eukaryota > Metazoa > Chordata > Aves > Passeriformes > Cinclidae > Cinclus > Cinclus cinclus. The sequence continues at coordinate 36,582 of NC_085074.1, read as the reverse complement.
CTTGGATTGGTGAAAATTAGAGGAATTTGGGGGATTTTTTTAATTTTTAGGATTTAAAAAAAATTTTAATGATTTTTTTACTGATTTTTTTGAGACATTTTTAAAATTTTGAGGGTGTTTTCAGGGGGTTTTAGGTGAGGATGAAGGTTCTGCACAGGTAAGAAATTTGGGAAAATTTGGGGGAAATTATTTGAGTATTTTTTAGGGTATTTGGGGAGGTTCAGAGGGTTTTTATCCATTTTGGGGGGGCCCTGATCCATGCCATGCTCAGCCCCTCCCCACACGCCTGCAGCAGATGGAGCTGATCCTGGAAGGTAAGGAACCTTCCAGATTTTTTAAAAATTTTTAATTTTTTCAAATTTTTAAGTGATTGTTTTGGCAGTGTTTTTGGGATTTTGGGGGATTTTTCATGCGTGTTTCAGGTCAGGATGAAACTCCAAGTTACATAAAAGTTTTGGGAATTTTTATAAAACATAATTTTTTCCAAATATTTAGGGATTTTTTGGCAGGTTTCGTTTTTATTTTGGGGGTGGGGTTGGGGCAGGTTTTGGGTCAGGATGGAACTTCCAGATAGGTGAAAAAATCACAGGATTTTAAAAATTATTATTTAAAACAGTTTTTCTAGCATTTCTTTTGAGTTTTTTAGGAATTTTTGGGTTTTCTTTGAATTTTGGGGGATTTTTGGGAAGGGTTCAAACTCCTGGATAAGTAAAATAAAGTCAGGAATTTTGGGGGATAATTTGGGGAATTGTTTTTTTTCTTTAATTTTTCTTCAAATTTTTAGTGATTTTTTGGGGTATTTTTTGGGATATTTTGGGATTTTTGGGGAATTTTTTTGGCAAGAGACTTCAGGGGGGGATCCAGGAATTTTGAGGCATTCTAATGTCCTCAGGAGGTTCCAGTGTCCCCAGGAGTGTCCCTAGTGTGTCTGTGAGAGAGTCCACGTGATTTTAGGAGGGGATTCAGGAGTTTTGGGATGTGGCAATGTCCCTGTGGAGGCTCCCAAAACTTCTCCCATACCAAGGCTTCCACCACCTGGAAGCCTGGCTGCCATTGGAGTGCGAAGCGCCTCCTCCAAACTGCAGTCCCAAAACTGGGCGGTTGTTGGGGATTGGTTCTCTCACTTTTCCCTCTGTGGAATTTTCCCCATTGTCATGCTAAGATACCTGTTGACTGAGCCCTGGTGGCAAGAGGGAGGGGAGAGAGAGGAGGGAAACCCCTCGAGATTCAAACAGCCAGAAGAGGAAGCGGAAGGCTCTGGCTCGGCCCATTTCCCCCGTGGAGTTCGGACGAGAAGGACGATCGCCGCGTCAGCCCCATCCCTGCCATCCCAGTGCCGGGAGCCATCCCCACTGCTGTTGGACCCTGCCCTGCTGCCTTCTCGCTGTGAACTACCACCATCCAGCACTCTGCTGAGCACCAGGACCCACACCGTGAGCGGAGGGCTCTCTCCATCTCTCTCTCCCCCTGGGACAGCACTGCCATCACCCCCAGCCCTCCTGCAGCTCTGCGGGACCTGCCCGCCCCCAGCACCGGGAACTGCAGCTCAGGGAAAAGGTGCCTGCAGCCAAAAAACACTGGGACTGAGTTACTGTTCTGTTTGTGGGTAATTTCATAGCTGGTGTTGTTCTTGTTTGTCTTGTTAGATATACTAGTAAAGAACTGTTATTCCTACCCCCATATCTTTGCCTGAGAACTCCCTTAATTTCAAAATCATAATAATCTGTAGGAAGGAAGGATCACATTTTTCAGTCCAAAGGGAGGCTTCTGCTTTCCTTAGCAAACATCTGTCTTTCAAACCAGGACAGATTTTGGCGCCCAATGTGGGGCCCAAGGGCATTGAGAGGAAAGGGTGAAAAAGGAACAACAGTTCTTGAGTTACCTCAGTTTTGTGTTAGGTGGCATCATGTTGTCCTGTTTACCGTGGTTTGGGCTCCATGTGGCCACAGCTTTATCTCTCCCATTTGCAGTCCCTTACTTGAACATGGGTCCTATAACTCAGGCTGCTGTAACTATTATCCAGTTCCTTTTGTGGGCTGTTAACGTGAAAAATTCATGGATTTTTAACTTCCTCTGGAAGGTGGGCACATGGATTCAGGGCTATCACACTCTAACTGTATGTTTTGGGGGTTACTTTAATAATGGTACATACTGTGAGAATATGACACCAGGAAAAATTTTGTCCCTACCCCTTACATAGTTTTTTGGGTCTGCTCCACCAGTTTTTGAAGGGTTCAAATCTCTTCTAAGTGGTAATAATATCATACAGTGGCTGGCATTGCTAATAGGCCTTGTAAACCTCTTCTATTTAACATTCCGAGATGAGGGGAGATTGACTTGGATGACAACCCTGATACGTCCCCCAAGAAGTAGGGATTCTGCCCCAGAGCCTGGCTCTGCCCCAGAGACTAAGGATTCTGCCCCAGAGCCTGACCCTGCCCCTGCCCCAGAGACTAAAGATTCTGCCCCAGAGCTTGACCCTGCCCCAGAGGTTAAGGATGTTGCCCCTGAGCCTGACTCTGCCCCAGAGCCCACCTCAGAAAGGAACCATCCAGAGTGGGTGGGGTTTCTAGTGAAGGAGATGGGCCAAATGCTGAAGGAGTACCTTTCCCCAGCTCTTGAGAAACTGTCGCCCTGCCTTAAAGAGGGAGAACCTGATGGTGCAGCAGTGGAACCCACAAACGTTACATCTCTCCAGGCTCCAGCTGAACTGCAAGGGCACTCACAGCCAGCAGCAGTTGCCCCCGTGGAAACTAGAAAGTCTAAGGTGAAAACAAAGCACCTAGATAATAATGATCAGAAAGCAGGGCCCTCACAACCAGCAGGGGAGCCAGAGGTTGAGATCGTCACAGAGTCCTTGTCATACGAGAGTCTCCGTAATCTGCGTAAAGATGTTGTACGAAGGGGCCGTGAGGCTTTTACAACGTGGTTACTGCGGGTCTGGGACCTTATGGGTACAGGTGTGCAGCTGGATGGTACTGAGGCAAGGAATTTGGGACCCCTGACCCAGGACTCAGGCGTGGATCAGGTATTTGTAAGGGAGCCAGGCCCCCTTTCCCTCTGGGAGCGGCTTTTAATGAGTGTAAGAGAGAGGTTTGTCCACAGAGAGAGAATGCAGGAGCACCACCATAGAATGCGCTGGAAGACCGCTGAGGAGGGGATCCAACAGCTGAGAGAAGTAGCAATACTGGAAGTACTCTTTGGGAGGGGTGGACAACATGACAATGACCCCGACAAGGTCAGGTGCACAGGGCAGATGTTGCGGAATCTGGCACACCTGGGGCCATCTCAATACACCACATTCATTGCAGCCATTAATGCTGACACCAACCACGAGACAGTGGGTTCTGTTGCCGATAAGCTCAGAAATTTTGAGAGTATAATGAATGGCCCAATGCAGGCTCAGGTCTCTGCCGTGATTAGGGAACTCAGAGAGGAGTTCAAGGAGGAGATAAGAGGGGTGAGGGAGGAGATGAGGAAGGTCAATGCAGCACCAGTGCGAGTCACAGATCCCAGAGTTAGAGCCCAACGTCCCCCAGCTAAGGAGAGAGGATACACCCCACGAGCTGACCTGTGGTTCTTTCTGCGTGACCATGGGGAAGACATGAGGAGGTGGGATGGGAAACCCACTTCCGCCCTGGCAGCGCGGGTGCGTCAACTCAAGGAGGGAAACACTAACCAAAGGAGCTCCACTAAAGTGAAGGTAGCCTCAACTTCCCATAACCAAGATGCAGGGTATTACAAAAGGGAGGATGATTTGTCAGATCCCCTTGAGGGAACCTCCAACATGTATGCCCAGGAAGAAAATAATAACCAGTGCTAGAGGGGCCCTGCCTCTAGCCAGGGAGAGGCACGGGAAAACCGGGTCTTTTGGACGGTGTGGATCCGATGGCCTGGCACATCAGAGCCACAAAAACATAGGGCATTAGTTGACACTGGTTCACAGGTCACCCTAATACCATCAGAACATGTTGGGGAAGAGCCTGTTTCTATTGCTGGGGTGACAGAGGGATCACAGGAATTGACTTTGCTGGAGGCTGAGGTGAGCCTGACTGGGAAGGAGTGGCAGAAGCATCCAATTGTGGCTGGCCCAGAGGCACCGTGTATTCTAGGCATAGACTTCCTGAGGAATGGCTATTACAAAGACCCAAAGGGACTCAGGTGGGCTTTTGGAATAGCTGCTGTAGAGGCAGAAAACATTAAGCAATTGAACACCTTGCTTGGACTGTCAGAGAACCCATCTGTAGTGGGACTCCTGAAGGTGAAGGAGCAGCAAGTGCCAATTGCCACCTCCACAGTGCACCACCGGCAGTACAGGACAAATCGAGATGCCGTGATCCCCATCCACAAGATGATCCGTGAGCTGGAGGGCCAAGGGGTGGTCAGCAAAACCCACTCACCCTTCAACAGCCCCATCTGGCCTGTGCGCAAGTCTGACGGAGAATGGAGATTGACTGTGGACTATCGTGCATTGAATGAAGTGACTCCACCGCTGAGCGCTGCCGTGCCGGACATGCTGGAACTCCAGTACGAGCTGGAGTCCAAGGCAGCAAAGTGGTACGCCACCATTGACATTGCCAATGCATTTTTCTCCATTCCTCTGGCAGCAGAGTGCAGGCCTCAGTTTGCTTTCACCTGGAGGGGCATGCAGTACACCTGGAACCGACTGCCCCAGGGGTGGAAACACAGCCCCACCATCTGCCATGGACTGATCCAGGCTGCACTGGAAAAGGGTGAAGCTCCAGAACATATGCAATACATTGATGACATCATTGTGTGGGGGAACACGGCAATGGAAGTATTTGAGAAAGGAGAAAAGATCATCCAGATTCTGCTGGGAGCCGGTTTTGCCATCAAGAGGAGCAAAGTCAAAGGTCCTGCACGAGAGATCCAGTTCCTGGGAGTAAAGTGGCAAGACGGGCGGCGCCAAATCCCCACTGAGGTCATCAATAAGATCACCGCGATGTCTCCACCAACCAACAAGAAGGAAACACAAGCTTTCCTAGGTGCCTTAGGCTTTTGGAGAATGCACATTCCTGAGTACAGCCAGATCGTGAGCCCTCTCTACCTGGTCACCCGGAAGAAGAACGAATTCCACTGTGGCCCTGAGCAACAGGTTAAGAGAAGAAAGGAACCCTTGTGACCCAATGCAGACTAACAATCTAATGATCCCTTGTGACACCAGGGATTGTAAAAGGGCCAGGGATGGATTGTTACAGCATGGGGCCCAAGAAAATCATGGAAACATTATGACACCATAGAGGCCCAGAATCAAAAGATTCATTGTAACACCAAGTGGCCTAAATGGGCATGGGATGCATTGTGACACCACAGAGGTTAAGAGAAGCAAGGAACCATTGTGACCCAAGGGAGGCTAACAATCTAATGATCCATTGTGACACCAGGTGTTTTAAAAGGGCCAGGGATGAATTGTGAAAGCATGGGGCCCAAGAAAAACATGGAAACATTATGATACCATAGAGACCAAGAATCAAATAATTCATTGTGACATCAAATGGCCTAAAAGTGAATGGGATGCATTGTGACACTACAGATGTTAAGAGAAGCAAGGAACCATTGTTACCCAATGCAGGCTAACAATCTAATGATCCCTTGTGACACCAGGGGGCGTAAAAGGGCCAGGGATGGATTGTTACAGCATGGGGCCCAATTAAAACCTGGTACAATGATGCCACCATGGAGGCAAAGAATCAAATGATTCATTGTGACATCAAGTGGCCTAAAAGGGCATGGAATGCATTGTGACACCACAGAGGTTAAGAGAAGCAAGGAACCATTGTGACCCAATGGAGGCTAATAATCTAATGATCCCTTGGGGCACCAGGGGTTGTAAAAGGGCCAGGGATGAATTGTGAAATCATGGGGCCCAATAAAAACATGGAAACATTATGACACCATAGAGACCAAGAATCAAATGATTCATTGTAACACCAAGTGGCCTAAAAAGGCATGGGATGCATTGTGACACCACAGGGGCTAAGAGAAGCAAGGAACCATTGTGACCCAAGGGAGGCTAACAATCTAATGATCCATTGTGACACCAGGGGTTGTAAAAGGGCCAGGGATGGATTGTTATAGCACGGGGACCAATAGAAGCAAGGATCTATTATGCCACCATGGAGGCCAAGAATCAAATGATTCATTGTGACGTCAAGTGGCCTAAAAGCGCATGGGATGCATTGTGACAGCACAGGGGTTAAGAGAAGCAAGGATCCATTGTGACCCAATGGAGGTTAATAATCCCAGGATCGCTTTTGACACCAGGGGGCGTAAAAGGGCCAGGGATGAATTGTGACAGCAGGGGGCACAATAGAAACAAGGAACTATTATGCCACCATGGAGGCCATCCATCAAATGATTCATTGTGACATCAATTGGCCTAAAAGGGCATGGGATGCATTGTGTCACCACAGAGGTTAAGAGAAGGAAGGAACCATTGAGACCCAATGGAGGCTATTAATCTAATGATCCCTGTTGGCACCAGGAGGCGCAGAAGGACCAGGGATGAACTGTGACAGCATGGGGCCCTATAGAAGCAAGGAAACATTATGACACCATGGAGGCCAAGAATCAAATGATTCATTGTGACATCAAGTGGCCTAAAAGGGCATGGGATGCATTGTGACAGCACAGGGGTTAAGAGAAGCAAGGATCCATTGTTACCTAAAGGAGGCTAACAATCTAATGATCCCTTGTGACACCAGGAGTTGTAAAAGGGCCAGGGATGGATGGTGAAAGCATGGGGCACAATAAAAACATGGAAATACTATGACACCATAGAGGCCAAGAATCAAATGATTCATTGTGACATCAAGTGGCCTAAAAGGGCATGGGATGCATTCTGACACCACAGAGGTTAAGAGAAGCAAGGAACCATTGTGACCCAATGCAGGCTAACAATCTAATGATCCCTTGTGACACCAATGGGCCTAAAAGGGCCAGGGATGAATTGTTACAGCACGGGGGACAATAGAAGCAAGGATCTATTATGCCACCATTGAGGCCAAGAATCAAATAATTCATTGTGACATCAAGTGGCCTAAAAGGGCATGGGATGCATTGTGACAGCACAGGGGTTAAGAGAAGCAAGGAACCATTGTGACCCAATGCAGGCTAACAATCTAATGATCCCTTGTGACACCAAGGGTCCCAAAAGGGCGAGGGATGCATTGTTACAGCACGGGGACCAATAGAAGAAAGGATCTATTATGACACCATGGAGGCCAAGAGTCAAATGATTCATTGTGACATCAAGTGGCCTAAAAGGGCCTGAGATGCATTGTGACAGCACAGAGGTTAAGAGAAACAAGGAACCATTGTGACCCAATGAAGGCTAATAATCCCAGGATCCCTTTTGACACGAGGGGGCGTAAAAGGGCCAGGGATGGATGGTGAAAGCATGGGGCACAATAAAAACAGGGAAATATTATGACACCAGGGAGGCCAAGAACCAAATGATTCATTGTGACATCAAGTGGCCTAAAAGGGCATGGGATGCATTGTGACACCACAGAGGTTAAGAGAAGCAAGGAACCATGTGACCCAATGCAGGCTAACAATCTAATGATCCCTTGTGACACCTGGTGTTGTAAAAGGGCCAGGGATGGATTGTTACAGCACGGGGACCAATAGAAGCAAGGATCTATTATGCCACCATGCAGGCCAAGAATCAAATGATTCATTGTGACATCAAGTGGCCTAAAAGGGCATGGGATGCATTGTGACACCACAGGGGTTAAGCGAAGCAAGGAACCATTGTTACCCAAGGGAGGCTAACAATCTAATGATCCATTGTGACACCAGGGGTTTTAAAAGGGCCAGGGATGAATTGTGAAAGCATGGGGCCCAAGAAAATCATGGAAATATTATGATACCATAGAGACCAAGAATCAAAAGATTCATTGTAACACCAAGTGGCCTAAATGGGCATGGGATGCATTGTGACACCACAGCGGTTAAGAGAAGCAAGGAACCATTGTGACCCAATGCACGCTAACAATCTAATGATTCCTTGTGACACCAGGGGTTGTAATAGGGCCAGGGAGGGACTGTGAAAGCATGGGGCCCAATTAAAACCTGATACAATTATGCCACCATAGAGGCCAACCATCAAATGATTCATTGTGACATCAAGTGGCCTAAAAGTACATGGGATGCATTGTGACACCACAGAGGTTAAGAGAAGCAAGGAACCATTGTGACCCAAAGGAGGTTAACAATCTAATTATCCATTGTGACACCAGGTGTTGTAAAAGGTCCAGGGATTAATTGTGAAAGCATGGGGCACAATAAAAACATAGAAATCTTATGACACCATGGAGGCCAAGAACCAAATGATTCATTGTGACATCAAGTGGCCTAAAAGGGCATGGGATGCATTGTGACAGCACAGGGGTTAAGAGAAGCAAGGATCCATTTTGACCCAATGGAGGCTAAGAATCCCAGGATCCCTTTTGACACCAGTGGGTGTAAAAGGGCCAGGGATGAATTGTGACAGCATGGGGCCCAATAGAAACAAGGAAGGATTATGACACCATGGAGGCCAAGAACCAAATGATTCATTGTGACATCAAGTGGCCTAAAAGGGCATGGGATGCATTGTGACAGCACAGAGGTTAAGACAAGCAAGGAACCATTGTGACCCAATGCAGGCTAACAATCTAATGATCCCTTGTGGCACGAATGGGCCTAAAAGGGCCAGGGATGAATTGTTACAGAACGGCGACCAATAGAAGCAAGGATCTATTATGCCACCATGGAGGCCAAGAATCAAATGAGCCATTGTGACATCAAGTGGCCTAAAAGGGCATGGGATGCATTGTGACACCACAGAGGTTAAGAGAAGCAAGGAAACATTGTGACCCAATGCAGGCTAACAATCTAAGAATCCCTTTTGACACCAGGCGGCGCAAAAGGACCACGGATTAACTGTGACAGCATGGGGACCTATAGAAGCAAGGAACCATTATGACACCATGAAGGCCAAGAATCAAATGGTTCATTGTAAGACCAAGGGGCCTAAAATGTATTGGAATGCATTGTGACACCACAGAGGTTAAGAGAAGCAAGGAACCATTGTGACCCAATGCAGGCTAACAATCTAATGATCCCTTGTGACCCCAGGGGGTATAAAAAGGGCCAGGGATGGATTGTTACAGCACGGGGACCAATAGAAGCAAGGATCTATTATGCCACCATGGAGGCCAAGAATCAAATGATTCATTGTGACAACAAGTGGCCCAAAAGGGCATGGGATGCATTGTGACACCGCAGGGGTTATGAGAAGCAAGGAACCATTGTGACCCAATGCAGGCTAATAATCCCAGGATCCCTATTGACACCAAGGGGGCGTAAAAGCGCCAGGGATGAATTGTGACAGCATGAGGCCCAATAGAAGCAAGGAACCATTATGACACCATGGAGGCCAAGAATCAAATGATTCATTGTGACATCAAGTGGCCTAAAAGGCCATGGGATGCATTGTGACACCACAGAGGTTAAGAGAAGCAAGGAACCATTGTGATCCAAGGGAGGCTAACAATCTAATGATCCCTTGTCACACAAGGTGTGGTATAAGGGACAGGGATGAATTGTGAAATCATGGGGCACAATAAAAACATGGAAACATTATGTCACCATGGACGCCAAGAATCAAATGATTCATTGTGACATCAAGTGGCCTAAAAGGGCATGGGATGCATGTGACACCACAGGGGTTAAGAGAAGCAAGGAACCATTGTGACCCAATGCAGGCTAATAATCCCAGGATCCCTTTTGACACCAGGGATCGTAAAAGGGCCAGGGATGGATTGTGACAGCACGGGGACCAATAGAAGCAAGGATCTATAATGCCACCATGGATGCCAAGAATCAAATGAGTCATTGTGACATCAAGTGGCCTAAAAGGGCATGGGATGCATTGTGACACCACAGGGGTTAAGAGAAGCAAGGAACCATTGTGACCCAAGGCAGGCTAACAATCTAAGAATCCCTTTTGACAACAGGGATCGCAAAAGGACCACGGATGAACACTGACAGCATGGGGACCTATAGAACCAATGAACCATTATGACACCATGGAGGCCAAGAATCAAATGGTTCATTGTAAGACCAAGTGGCCTAAAAGGGCTTGGAATGCATTGTGACACCACAGAGGTTAAGAGAAGCAAGGAACCATTGTGACCCAATGGAGGCTAACAATCTAATGATCCATTGTGACACCAGGGGTTGTAATAGGGCCAGGGATGAATTGTTAAAGCATGGGGCACAATAAAATCATGGAAATATCATGACACCATAGAGGCCAAGAATCAAATGATTCATTGTAACACCAAGTGGCCTAAAAGGGCTTGGGATGCATTGTGACACCACAGGGGTTAAGACAAGCAAGGAACCATTGTGACCCAAGGCAGGCTAACAATCTTAGAATCCCTTTTGACACCAGTGGGCGCAAAAGGACCACGGATGAACTGTGACAGCATGGGGCCCTATAGAAGCCAGGAACCATTATGACACCATGGGGGCCAAGAATCAAATGGTTCATTGTAAGACCAAGTGGCCTAAAAGGGCATGGGGTGCATTGTGACACCACAGAGGTTAAGAGAAGCAAGGAACCATTGTGACCCAATGCAGGCTAACAATCTAATGATCCCTTGTGACACCAGGGGGCCTAAAATGGCCAGGGATGGATTGTTACAGCACGGGGCCCAATAGAGGCAAGGATCTATTATGCCACCATGGAGGCCAAGAATCAAATGATTCATTGTGACATCAAGTGGCCTAAAAGCGCATGGGATGCATTGTGACACCACAGGGATTAAGAGAAGCAAGGATCCATTGTGACCCAATGCAGGCTAACAATCTAATGATCCATTGTGACACAAGGGGTTGTAATAGGGCCAGGGATGAATTGTGAAAGCATGGGGCACAATAAAAACATGGAAATATTATGACACCATAGAGGCCAAGAATCAAATGATTCATTGTAACACCAAGTGGCCTAAAAGGGCATGGGATGCATTGTGACACCACAGGGGTTAAGAGAAGCAAGGAACCATTGTGACCCAAGGCAGGCTGACAATCTAAGAATCCCTTTTGACACCAGGGGGCGCAAAACGACCACGGATGAACTCTGACAGCATGGGGACCTATAGAAGCAAGGAACCATTATGACACCATGAAGGCCAAGAATCAAATGGTTCATTGTAAGACCAAGTGGCCTAAAAGGGCTTGGAATGAATTGTGACACCACAGAGGTTAAGAGAAGCAAGGAACCATTGTGACCCAATGGAGGCTAACAATCTAATGGTCCCTTGTGACACCAATGGGCCTAAAAGGGCCAGGGATGAATTGTGAAAGCATGGGGCCCAATTAAAACCTGGTACAATTATGCCACCATGGAGGCCAAGAATTAAATGATTCATTGTGACATCAAGTGGCCTAAAAGGGCATGGGATGCATTGTTACACCACAGGGGTTAAGAGAAGCAAGGAACCATTGTGACCCAAGGCAGGCTAACAATCTAAGAATCCCTTTTGACACCAGGGGTTGTAATAGGGCCAGGGATGAATTGTGAAAGCATGGGGCACAATAAAAACATGGAAATATTATGACCCCATAGAGGCCAAGAATCAAATGATTCATTGTAACACCAAGTGGCCTAAAAGGGCATGTGATGCATTGTGACACCACAGGGGTTAAGAGAAGCAAGGAACCATTGTGACCCAATGCAGGCTAACAATCTAAGAATCCCTTTTGACACCAGGGGGCGCAAAAGGACCACGGATGAACTCTGACAGCATGGGGACCAATAGAAGCAAGGATCTATTATGCCACCATGGAGGCCAAGAATCAAATGATTCATTGTGACATCAAGTGGCCTAAAAGGGCATGGGATGCATTGTGACACCACAGGGGTTAAGAGAAGCAAGGAACCATTGTGACCCAAGGCAGTCTAACAGTCTTAGAATCCCTTTTGACACCAGGGGGCGCAAAAGGACCACGGATGAACTCTGACAGCATGGGGACCTATAGAAGCAAGGAACCATTATGACACCATGGAGGCCAAGAATCAAATGGTTCATTGTAAGACCAAGTGGCCTAAAAGGTCTTGGAATGCATTGTGACACCACAGAGGTCAAGCGAAGCATGGAACCATTGTGACCCAATGCAGGCTAATAATCCCAGGATCCCTTTTGACACCAGGGGGCGTAAAAGGGCCAGGGATGGATTGTTACAGCACGGGGACCAATAGAAGCAAGGATCTATAATGCCACCATGGATGCCAAGAATCAAATGATTCATTGTGACATCAAGTGGCCTAAAAGGGCATGGGATGCATTGTGACACCGCAGGGGTTAAGAGAAGCAGGGATCCATTGTGACCCAATGCAGGCTAACAATCTATGAATCCCTTTTGACACCAGGGGGCGCAAAAGGACCACGGATGAACTGTGACAGCGTGGGGACCTATAGAAGCAAGGAACCATTATGACACCATGAAGGCCAAGAATCAAATGGTTGATTGTGACATCAAGTGTCCTAAAATGGCATGGAATGCATTGTGACACCACAGAGGTTAAGAGAAGCAAGGAACCATTGTGACCCAATGCAGGCTAACAATCTAATGATCCATTGTGACACCAGGGGTTGTAATAGGGCCAGGGATGAATTGTGAAAGCATGGGGCACAATAAAAACATGGAAATATTATGACCCCATAGAGGCCAAGAATCAAATGATTCATTGTAACACCAAGTGGCCTAAAAGGGCATGGGATGCATTGTGACACCACAGAGGTTAAGAGAAGCAAGGAACCATTGTGACCCAATGCAGGCTAACAATCTATGAATCCCTTTTGACACCAGGGGGCGCAAAAGGACCACGGATGAACTCTGACAGCGTGGGGACCTATAGAAGCAAGGAACCATTATGACACCATGTAGGCCAAGAATCAAATGGTTGATTGTGACATCAAGTGGCCTAAAATGGCATGGAATGCATTGTGACACCACAGAGGTTAAGACAAGCAAGGAACCATTGTGACCCAATGCAGGCTAACAATCTAATGATCCATTGTGACACCAGGGGTTGTAATAGGGCCAGGGATGAATTGTGAAAGCATGGGGCACAATAAAAACATGGAAATATTATGACACCATGGAGGCCAAGAATCAAATGATTCATTGTAACACCAAGTGGCCTAAAAGGGCATGGGATGCATTGTGACACCACAGGGGTTAAGAGAAACAAGGAACCATTGTGACCCAAGGCAGGCTAACAATCTAATAATCCCTTTTGACACCAGGGGGCGCAAAAGGACCACGGATGAACTGTGACAGCATGGGGACCTATCGAAGCAAGGAACCATTATGACACCATGAAGGCCAAGAATCAAATGGTTCATTGTAAGACCAAGTGGCCTAAAAGGGCTTGGAATGAATTGTGACACCACAGAGGTTAAGAGAAGCAAGGAACCATTGTTACCCAATGGAGGCTAACAATCCAATGGTCCCTTGTGACACCAATGGGCCTAAAATGGCCAGGGATGGATTGTGAAAGCATGGGGCCCAATTAAAACCTTGTACAATTATGCCACCATGGAGGCCAAGAATTAAATGATTCATTGTGACATCAAGTGGCCTAAAAGGGCATCGGATGCATTGTGACACCACAGAGGTTAAGAGAAGCAAGGAACCATTGTGACCCAATGCAGGCTAACAATCTAAGAATCCCTTTTGACACCAGGGGTTGTAATAGGGCCAGGGATGAAATGTGAAAGCATGGGGCACAATAAAAACATGGAAATATTATGACACCATAGAGGCCAAGAATCAAATGAGTCATTGTAACACCAAGTGGCCTAAAAGGGCATGGGATGCATTGTGACACCACAGGGGTTAAGAGAATCAAGGAACCATTGTGACCCAATGCAGGCTAACAATCTAATGATCCCTTGTGGCACCAGGGGGTATAAAAAGGGCCAGGGATGAATTGTTATAGCACGGGGACCAATAGAAGCAAGGATCTATTATGTCACCATGGAGGCCAAGAATCAAATGATTCATTGTGACATCAAGTGGCCTAAAAGGGCATGGGATGCATTGTGACACCACAGGGGTTAAGAGAAGCAAGGATCCATTTTGACCCAATGGAGGCTAATAATGCCAGGATCCCATTTGACACCATGGGGCGCAAAAGGACCACGGATGAACTCTGACAGCATGGGGACCTATAGAAACAAGGAAGCATTATGACAACATGGAGGCCAAGAATCAAATGATTCATTGTGGCATCAAGTGGCCTAAAATGGCATGGAATGCATTGTGACACCACAGAGGTTAAGAGAAGCAAGGAACCATTTTTACCCAATGGAGGCTAACAATCTAATGGTCCCTTGTGACACCAATGGGCCTAAAAGGGCCAGGGATGAATTGTGAAAGCATGGGGCCCAATTAAAACCTGGTACAATTATGCCACCATGGAGGCCAAAAATGAAATGATTCATTGTGACATCAAGTGGCCTAAAAGGGCATGGGATGCATTGTGACACCACAGAGGTTAAGAGAAGCAAGGAACCATTGTGACCCAATGCAGGCTAACAATCTAATGATCCATTGTGACACTAGGGGTTGTAATAGGGCCAGGGATGAATTGTGAAAGCATGGGGCACAATAAAACATGGAAATATTATGACACCATAGAGGCCAAGACTCAAATGATTCATTGTAACACCAAGTGGCCTAAAAGGGCATGGGATGCATTGTGACACCACAGGGGCTAAGAGAAGCAAGGAACCATTGTGACCCAATGCAGGCTAAGAATCTAATGATCCCTTGTGACACCAGGGGGCCTAAAATGGCCAGGGATGGATTGTTACAGCATTGGGAGCAATAGAAGCAAGGATCTATTATGCCACCATGGAGGCCAAGAATCACATGAGCCATTGTGACATCACGTGGCCTAAAAGGGCATGGGATGCATTGTGACACCACAGGGGTTAAGAGAAGCAAGGAACCATTGTGACCCAATGCAGGCTACCAATCTAAGAATCCCTTTTGACACCCGGGGGCGCAAAAGGACCACGGATGAACTCTGACAGCATGGGGACCTATAGAAGCAAGGAACCATTATGACACCATGGAGGCCAAGAATCAAATGGTTCATTGTAAGACCAAGTGGCCTAAAAGGGCTTGGAATGCATTGTGACACCACAGAGGTTAAGAGAAGCCGGGAACCATTGTGACCCAATGCAGGCTAACAATCTAATGATCCCTTGTGGTACCAGGGGGTATAAAAAGGGCCAGGGATGGATTGTTACAGCACGGGGACCAATAGAAGCAAGGATCTATTATGTCACCATGGAGGCCAAGAATCAAATGATTCATTGTGACATCAAGTGGCCTAAAAGGGCATGGGATGCATTGTGACACCACAGGGGTTAAGAGAAGCAAGGATCCATTGTGACCCAATGGAGGCTAATAATCCCAGGATCCCATTTGACACCAGGGGGCGTAAAAGGGCCAGGGATGAATTGTGACAGCATGGGGCCCAATAGAAACAAGGAACCATTATGACACCATGGAGGCCAAGAATCAAATGATTCATTGTGACATCAAGTGGCCTAAAATGGCATGGAACGCATTGTGACACCACAGAGGTTAAGAGAAGCAAGGAACCATTGTGACCCAAGGCAGGCTAACAATCTAAGAATCCCTTTTGACACCAGGGGGCGCAAAAGGACCACGGATGAACTCTGACAGCATGGGGACCTATAGAAGCAAGGAACCATTATGACACCATGGAGGCCAAGAATCAAATCGTTCATTGTAAGACCAAGTGGCCTAAAAGGGCTTGGAATGAATTGTGACACCACAGAGGTTAAGAGAAGCAAGGAACCATTGTTACCCAATGCAGGCTAACAATCTAATGGTCCCTTGTGACACCAATGGGCCTAAAAGGGCCAGGGATGAATTGTGAAAGCATGGGGCACAATTAAATCCTGGTACAATTATGCCACCATGGAGGCCAAAAATGAAATGATTCATTGTGACATCAAGTGGCCTAAAAGGGCATGGGATGCATTGTGACACCACAGGGGTTAAGAGAAGCAAGGAACCATTGTGACCCAAGGCAGGCTAACAATCTAAGAATCCCTTTTGACACCAGGGGTTGTAATAGGGCCAGGGATGAATTGTGAAAGCATGGGGCACAATAAAAACATGGAAATATTATGACCCCATAGAGGCCAAGAATCAAATGATTCATTGTAACACCAAGTGGCCTAAAAGGGCATGGGATGCATTGTGACACCACAGAGGTTAAGAGAAGCAAGGAACCATTGTGACCCAAGGCAGGCTAACAATCTAAGAATCCCTTTTGACACCAGGGGGCGCAAAAGGACCACGGATGAACTGTGACAGCATGGGGACCTACAGAAGCAAGGAATCATTATGACACCCTGAAGGCCAAGAATCAAATTGTTCATTGTAACACCAAGTGGCCTAAAAGGTCTTGGAATGAATTGTGACACCACAGGGGCAAAGAGAAGCAAGGAACCATTGTGACCCAATGCAGGCTAACAATCTAATGATCCCTTGTGACACCAGGGGGCCTAAAATGGCCAGGGATGGATTGTTACAGCACGGGGACCAATAGAAGCAAGGATCTATTATGTCACCATGGAGGCCCAGAATCAAATGATTCATTGTGACATCAAGTGGCCTAAAAGGGCATGGGATGCATTGTGACACCACATGGGTTAAGAGAAGCAAGGAACCATTGTGACCCAAGGCAGGCTACCAATCTAAGAATCCCTTTTGACACCAGGGGGCGCAAAAGGACCACGGATGAACTCTGACACCATGGGGACCTATAGAAGCAAGGAACCATTATGACACCATGATGGCCAAGTATCAAATGGTTCATTGTAAGACTAAGTGGCCTAAAAGGGCTTGGAATGCATTGTGACACCACAGAGGTTAAGAGAAGCAAGGAACCATTGTGACCCAAGGCAGGCTAACAATCTAAGAATCCCTTTTGACACCAGGGGGCGCAAAAGGACCACGGATTAACTGTGACACCATGGGGACCTATAGAAGCAAGGAACCATTATGACACCATGAAGGCGAAGTATCAAATGGTTCATTTTAAGACCAAGTGGCCAAAAAGGTCTTGGAATGCATTGTGACACCACAGAGATTAAGAGAAGCAAGGAAACATTGTGACCCAATGCAGGCTAACAATCTAATGAGCGCGTGTGGCACCAGGGGGTATAAATAGGGCCAGGGATGAATTGTTACCGCTCGGGGACCAATAGAAGCAAGGATCTATTATGTCACCATGGAGGCCAAGAATCAAATGATTCATTGTGACATCAAGTGGCCTAAAAGGGCATGGGATGCATTGTGACACCACAGGGGTTAAGAGAAGCAAGGAACCATTGTGACCCAAGGCAGGCTAATAATCCCAGGATCCCATTTGACACCAGGGGGCGTAAAAGGGCCAGGGATGAATTGTGACAGCATGGGGCCCAATAGAAACAAGGAACCATTATGACACCATGGAGGCCAAGAATCAAATGATTCATTGTGACATCAAGTGGCCTAAAATGGCATGGAATGCATTGTGACACCACAGAGGTTAAGAGAAGCAAGGAACCATTGTTACCCAAGGCAGGCTAACAATCTAAGAATCCCTTTTGACACCAGGGGGCGCAAAAGGACCACGGATGAACTCTGACAGCATGGGGACCTATAGAAGCAAGGAACCATTATGACACCATGGAGGCCAAGAATCAAATGGTTCATTGTAAGACCAAGTGGCCTAAAAGGGCATGGGATGCATTGTGACACCACAGGGGTTAAGAGAAGCAAGGAACCATTGTGACCCAATGGAGGCTAATAATCCCAGGACCCCATTTGACACCAGGGGGCGTAAAAGGGCCAGGGATTAATTGTGAAAGCATGGGGCCCAATAAAAACAAGGAAACATTATGACACCATGGAGGCCAAGAATCAAATTGTTCATTGTAAGACCAAGTGGCCTAAAAGGGCTTGGTATGCATTGTGACACCACAGGGGTTAAGAGAAGCAAGGAACCATTGTGACCCAATGCAGGCTAACAATCTAATGATCCCTTGGGGTACCAGGGGGTATAAAAAGGGCCAGGGATGGATTGTTACAGCACGGGGACCAATAGAAGCAAGGATCTATTATGTCACCATGGAGGCCAAGAATCAAATGATTCATTGTGACATCAAGTGGCCTAAAAGGGCATGGGATGCATTGTGACACCACAGGGGTTAAGAGAAGCAAGGATCCATTGTGACCCAATGGAGGGTAATAATCCCAGGATCCCATTTGACACCAGGGGGCGTAAAAGGGCCAGGGATGAACTCTGACAGCATGGGGCCCAATAGAAACAAGGAACCATTATGTCACCATGGAGGCCAAGAATCAAATGATTCATTGTGACATCAAGTGGCCTAAAATGGCATGGGATGCATTGTGACACCACAGAGGTTAAGAGAAGCAAGGAACCATTGTGACCCAAGGCAGGCTAACAATCTAATGATCCCTTTTGGCACCAGGGGGTATAAAAAGGGCCAGGGATGAATAGTTATAGCACGGGGACCAATAGAAGCAAGGATCTATTATGCCACCATGGAGGCCAATAATCAAATGATTCATTGTGACATCAAGTGGCCTAAAAGGGCATGGGATGCATTGTGACACCGCAGGGGTTAAGAGAAGCAGGGATCCATTGTGACCCAATGCAGGCTAACAATCTATGAATCCCTTTTGACACCAGGGGGCGCAAAAGGACCACGGATGAACTGTGACAGCGTGGGGACCTATAGAAGCAAGGAACCATTATGACACCATGAAGGCCAAGAATCAAATGGTTGATTGTGACATCAAGTGGCCTAAAATGGCATGGAATGCATTGTGACACCACAGAGGTTAAGAGAAGCAAGGAACCATTGTGACCCAATGCAGGCTAACAATCTAATGATCCATTGTGACACCAGGGGTTGTAATAGGGCCAGGGATGAATTGTGAAAGTATGGGGCACAATAAAAACATGGAAATATTATGACCCCATAGAGGCCAAGAATCAAATGATTCATTGTAACACCAAGTGGCCTAAAAGGGCATGGGATGCATTGTGACACCACAGGGGTTAAGAGAAGCAAGGAACCATTGTGACCCAATGCAGGCTAACAATCTATGAATCCCTTTTGACACCAGGGGGCGCAAAAGGACCACGGATGAACTCTGACAGCGTGGGGACCTATAGAAGCAAGGAACCATTATGACACCATGTAGGCCAAGAATCAAATGGTTGATTGTGACATCAAGTGGCCTAAAATGGCATGGAATGCATTGTGACACCACAGAGGTTAAGACAAGCAAGGAACCATTGTGACCCAATGCAGGCTAACAATCTAATGATCCATTGTGACACAAGGGGTTGTAATAGGGCCAGGGATGAATTGTGAAAGCATGGGGCACAATAAAAACATGGAAATATTATGACACCATGGAGGCCAAGAATCAAATGATTCATTGTAACACCAAGTGGCCTAAAAGGGCATGGGATGCATTGTGACACCACAGGGGTTAAGAGAATCAAGGAACCATTGTGACCCAATGCAGGCTAACAATCTAATGATCCCTTGTGGCACCAGGGGGTATAAAAAGGGCCAGGGATGAATTGTTATAGCACGGGGACCAATAGAAGCAAGGATCTATTATGTCACCATGGAGGCCAAGAATCAAATGATTCATTGTGACATCAAGTGGCCTAAAAGGGCATGGGATGCATTGTGACACCACAGGGGTTAAGAGAAGCAAGGATCCATTTTGACCCAATGGAGGCTAATAATGCCAGGATCCCATTTGACACCATGGGGCGCAAAAGGACCACGGATGAACTCTGACAGCATGGGGACCTATAGAAACAAGGAAGCATTATGACAACATGGAGGCCAAGAATCAAATGATTCATTGTGGCATCAAGTGGCCTAAAAAGGCATGGAATGCATTGTGACACCACAGAGGTTAAGAGAAGCAAGGAACCATTTTTACCCAATGGAGGCTAACAATCTAATGGTCCCTTGTGACACCAATGGGCCTAAAAGGGCCAGGGATGAATTGTGAAAGCATGGGGCCCAATTAAAACCTGGTACAATTATGCCACCATGGAGGCCAAAAATGAAATGATTCATTGTGACATCAAGTGGCCTAAAAGGGCATGGGATGCATTGTGACACCACAGAGGTTAAGAGAAGCAAGGAACCATTGTGACCCAATGCAGGCTAACAATCTAATGATCCATTGTGACACTAGGGGTTGTAATAGGGCCAGGGATGAATTGTGAAAGCATGGGGCACAATAAAACATGGAAATATTATGACACCATAGAGGCCAAGACTCAAATGATTCATTGTAACACCAAGTGGCCTAAAAGGGCATGGGATGCATTGTGACACCACAGGGGCTAAGAGAAGCAAGGAACCATTGTGACCCAATGCAGGCTAAGAATCTAATGATCCCTTGTGACACCAGGGGGCCTAAAATGGCCAGGGATGGATTGTTACAGCATGGGGAGCAATAGAAGCAAGGATCTATTATGCCACCATGGAGGCCAAGAATCACATGAGCCATTGTGACATCAAGTGGCCTAAAAGGGCATGGGATGCATTGTGACACCACAGGGGTTAAGAGAAGCAAGGAACCATTGTGACCCAAGGCAGGCTAACAATCTTAGAATCCCTTTTGACACCCGGGGGCGCAAAAGGACCACGGATGAACTCTGACAGCATGGGGACCTATAGAAGCAAGGAACCATTATGACACCATGGAGGCCAAGAATCAAATGGTTCATTGTAAGACCAAGTGGCCTAAAAGGGCTTGGAATGCATTGTGACACCACAGAGGTTAAGAGAAGCAAGGAACCATTGTGACCCAATGCAGGCTAACAATCTAAGAATCCCTTTTGACACCAGGGGGCGCAAAAGGACCACGGATGAACTCTGACAGGATGGGGACCTATAGATGCAAGGAAACATTATGACACCATGAAGGCCAAGAATCAAATGGTTCATTGTAAGACCAAGTGGCCTAAAAGGTCTTGGAATGCATTGTGACACCACAGAGGTCAAGAGAAGCATGGAACCATTGTGACCCAATGCAGGCTAACAATCTAATGATCCATTGTGACACCAGGGGTTGTAATAGGGCCAGGGATGAATTGTGAAAGCATGGGGCACAATAAAAACATGGAAATATTATGACCCCATAGAGGCCAAGAATCAAATGATTCATTGTAACACCAAGTGGCCTAAAAGGGCATGGGATGCATTGTGACACCACAGAGGTTAAGAGAAGCAAGGAACCATTGTGACCCAATGCAGGCTAACAATCTAATGATCCCTTGTGGTACCAGGGGGTATAAAAAGGGCCAGGGATGGATTGTTACAGCACGGGGACCAATAGAAGCAAGGATCTATTATGTCACCATGGAGGCCAAGAATCAAATGATTCATTGTGACATCAAGTGGCCTAAAAGGGCATGGGATGCATTGTGACACCACAGGGGTTAAGAGAAGCAAGGATCCATTGTGACCCAATGGAGGCTAATAATCCCAGGATCCCATTTGACGCCAGGGGGCGTAAAAGGGCCAGGGATGAATTGTGACAGCATGGGGCCCAATAGAAACAAGGAACCATTATGACACCATGGAGGCCAAGAATCAAATGATTCATTGTGACATCAAGTGGCCTAAAATGGCATGCAATGCATTGTGACACCACAGAGGTTAAGAGAAGCAAGGAACCATTGTGACCCAATGCAGGCTAACAATCTAAGAATCCCTTTTGACACCAGGGGGCGCAAAAGGACCTCGGATGAACTCTGACAGCATGGGGACCTATAGAAGCAAGGAACCATTAAGACACCATGGAGGCCAAGAATCAAATGGTTCATTGTAAGACCAAGTGGCCTAAAAGGGCTTGGAATGCATTGTGACACCACAGAGGTTAAGAGAAGCCGGGAACCATTGTGACCCAAGGCAGGCTAACAATCTAAGAATCCCTTTTGACACCAGGGGGCGCAATAGGACCACGGATGAACTCTGACAGGATGTGGGCCTATAGAAGCAAGGAACCATTATGACACCATGAAGGCCAAGAATCAAATGGTTCATTGTAAGACCAAGTGGCCTAAAAGGTCTTGGAATGCATTGTGACACCACAGAGGTCAAGAGAAGCATGGAACCATTGTGACCCAATGCAGGCTAACAATCTAATGATCCATTGTGACACCAGGGGTTGTAATAGGGCCAGGGATGAATTGTGAAAGCATGGTGCACAATAAAAACATGGAAATATTATGACCCCATAGAGGCCAAGAATCAAATGATTCATTGTAACACCAAGTGGCCTAAAAGGGCATGGGATGCATTGTGACACCACAGAGGTTAAGAGAAGCAAGGAACCATTGTGACCCAATGCAGGCTAACAATCTAATGATCCATTGTTACACTAGTCGGTAAAAAAAGGGCCAGGGATGGATTGTTACAGCACGGGGACCAATAGAAGCAAGGATCTATTATGTCACCATGGAGGCCAAGAATCAAATGATTCATTGTGACATCAAGTGGCCTAAAAGTGCATGGGATGCATTGTGACACCACAGGGGTTAAGAGAAGCAAGGATCCATTGTGACCCAATGGAGGCTAATAATCCCAGGATCCCATTTGACACCAGGGGGCGTAAAAGGGCCAGGGATGAATTGTGACAGCATGGGGCCCAATAGAAACAAGGAACCATTATGACACCATGGAGGCCAAGAATCAAATGATTCATTGTGACATCAAGTGGCCTAAAATGGCATGGAACGCATTGTGACACCACAGAGGTTAAGAGAAGCAAGGAACCATTGTGACCCAAGGCAGGCTAACAATCTAAGAATCCCTTTTGACACCAGGGGGCGCAAAAGGACCACGGATGAACTCTGACAGCATGGGGACCTATAGAAGCAAGGAACCATTATGACACCATGGAGGCCAAGAATCAAATGTTTCATTGTAAGACCAAGTGGCCTAAAAGGGCTTGGAATGAATTGTGACACCACAGAGGTTAAGAGAAGCAAGGAACCATTGTTACCCAATGCAGGCTAACAATCTAATGGTCCCTTGTGACACCAATGGGCCTAAAAGGGCCAGGGATGAAGTGTGAAAGCATGGGGCACAATTAAATCCTGGTACAATTATGCCACCATGGAGGCCAAAAATGAAATGATTCATTGTGACATCAAGTGGCCTAAAAGGGCATGGGATGCATTGTGACACCACAGGGGTTAAGAGAAGCAAGGAACCATTGTGACCCAAGGCAGGCTAACAATCTAAGAATCCCTTTTGACACCAGGGGGCGCAAAAGGACCACGGATGAACTGTGACAGCATGGGGACCTACAGAAGCAAGGAACCATTATGACACCCTGAAGGCCAAGAATCAAATGGTTCATTGTAAGACCAAGTGGCTTAAAGGTCTTGGAATGAATTGTGACACCACAGGGGCAAAGAGAAGCAAGGAACCATTGTGACCCAATGCAGGCTAACAATCTAATGGTCCCTTGTGACACCAGGGGGCCTAAAAGGGCCAGGGATGGATTGTTACAGCACGGGGACCAATAGAAGCAAGGATCTATTATGTCACCATAGAGGCCAAGAATCAAATGATTCATTGTGACATCAAGTGGCCTAAAAGTGCATGGGATGCATTGTGACACCACATGGGGTAAGAGAAGCAAGGAACCATTGTGACCCAAGGCAGGCTAACAATCTAAGAATCCCTTTTGACACCAGGGGGCGCAAAAGGTCCACGGATGAACTCTGACAGCATGGGGACCTATAGAAGCAAGGAACCATTATGACACCATGAAGGCGAAGTATCAAATGGTTCATTTTAAGACCAAGTGGCCAAAAAGGTCTTGGAATGCATTGTGACACCACAGAGATTAAGAGAAGCAAGGAAACATTGTGACCCAATGCAGGCTAACAATCTAATGAGCGCGTGTGGCACCAGGGGGTATAAATAGGGACAGGGATGGATTGTTACTGCTCGGGGACCAATAGAAGCAAGGATCTATTATGTCACCATGGAGGCCAAGAATCAAATGATTCATTGTGACATCAAGTGGCCTAAAAGGGCATGGAACGCATTGTGACACCACAGAGGTTAAGAGAAACAAGGAACCATTGTGACCCAAGGCAGGCTAATAATCCCAGGATCCCATTTGACACCAGGGGGCGTAAAAGGGCCAGGGATGAATTGTGACAGCATGGGGCCCAATAGAAACAAGGAACCATTATGCCACCATGGAGGCCAAGAATCAAATGATTCATTGTGACATCAAGTGGCCTAAAATGGCATGCAATGCATTGTGACACCACAGAGGTTAAGAGAAGCAAGGAACCATTGTGACCCAAGGCAGGCTAACAATCTAAGAATCCCTTTTGACACCAGGGGGCGCAAAAGGACCACGGATGAACTCTGACAGCATGGGGACCTATAGAAGCAAGGAACCATTATGACACCATGGAGGCCAAGAATCAAATGGTTCATTGTAAGACCAAGTGGCCTAAAAGGGCATGGGATGCATTGTGACACCACAGGGGTTAAGAGAAGCAAGGAACCATTGTGACCCAATGGAGGCTAATAATCCCAGGACCCCATTTGACACCAGGGGGCGTAAAAGGGCCAGGGATTAATTTTGAAAGCATGGGGCCCAATAAAAACAAGGAAACATTATGACACCATGGAGGCCAAGAATCAAATTGTTCATTGTAAGACCAAGTGGCCTAAAAGGGCTTGGTATGCATTGTGACACCACAGGGGTTAAGAGAAGCAAGGAACCATTGTGACCCAATGCAGGCTAACAATCTAATGATCCCTTGGGGTACCAGGGGGTATAAAAAGGGCCAGGGATGGATTGTTACAGCACGGGGACCAATAGAAGCAAGGATCTATTATGTCACCATGGAGGCCAAGAATCAAATGATTCATTGTGACATCAAGTGGCCTAAAAGGGCATGGGATGCATTGTGACACCACAGGGGTTAAGAGAAGCAAGGATCCATTGTGACCCAATGGAGGGTAATAATCCCAGGATCCCATTTGACACCAGGGGGCGTAAAAGGGCCAGGGATGAACTCTGACAGCATGGGGCCCAATAGAAACAAGGAACCATTATGTCACCATGGAGGCCAAGAATCAAATGATTCATTGTGACATCAAGTGGCCTAAAATGGCATGGAATGCATTGTGACACCACAGAGGTCAAGAGAAGCAAGGAACCATTGTTACCCAATGGAGGCTAACAATCCAATGGTCCCTTGTGACACCAATGGGCCTAAAAGGGCCAGGGATGAATTGTGAAAGCATGGGGGCAATTAAAACCTGGTACAATTATGCCACCATGGATGCCAAGAATCAAATGGTTCATCGTAAGACCAAGTGGCCTAAAAGGGCATGGGATGCATTGTGACACCACAGGGGTTAAGAGAAGCAAGGAACCATTGTGACCCAAGGCAGGCTAACAATCTAATGATCCCTTGGGGTACCAGGGGGTATAAAAAGGGCCAGGGATGGATTGTTACAGCACGGGGACCAATAGAAGCAAGGATCTATTATGTCACCATGGAGGCCAAGAATCAAATGATTCATTGTGACATCAAGTGGCCTAAAAGGGCATGGGATGCATTGTGACACCACAGGGGTTAAGAGAAGCAAGGATCCATTGTGACCCAATGGAGGGTAATAATCCCAGGATCCCATTTGACACCAGGGGGCGTAAAAGGGCCAGGGATGAACTCTGACAGCATGGGGCCCAATAGAAACAAGGAAGCATTATGACACCATGGAGGCCAAGAATCAAATGATTCATTGTGACATCAAGTGGCCTAAAATGGCATGGAATGCATTGTGACACCACAGAGGTCAAGAGAAGCAAGGAACCATTGTTACCCAATGGAGGCTAACAATCCAATGGTCCCTTGTGACACCAATGGGCCTAAAAGGGCCAGGGATGAATTGTGAAAGCATGGGGGCAATTAAAACCTGGTACAATTATGCCACCATGGATGCCAAGAATCAAATGGTTCATTGTAAGACCAAGTGGCCTAAAAGGGCATGGGATGCATTGTGACACCACAGGGGTTAAGAGAAGCAAGGAACCATTGTGACCCAAGGCAGGCTAACAATCTTAGAATCCCTTTTGACACCAGGGGGCGCAAAAGGACCACGGATGAACTGTGACAGCATGGGGACCTATAGAATCCAGGAATTATTATGACACCATGAAGGCCAAGAATCAAATTGTTCATTGTAAGACCAAGTGGCCTAAAAGGGCTTGGAATGCATTGTGACACCACAGAAGTTAAGAGAAGCAAGGAACCATTGTGACCCAATGCAGGCTAACAATCTAATGATCCATTGTGACACCAGGGGTTGTAATAGGGCCAGGGATGAATTGTGAAAGCATGGGGCACAATAAAACATGGAAATATTATGACACCATAGAGGCCAAGACTCAAATGATTCATTGTAACACCAAGTGGCCTAAAAGGGCATGGGATGCATTGTGACACCACAGGGCCTAAGAGAAGCAAGGAACCATTGTGACCCAATGCAGGCTAACAATCTAATGATCCCTTGTGACACCAGGGGGCCTAAAATGGCCAGGGATGGATTGTTACAGCACGGGGACCAATAGAAGCAAGGATCTATTATGCCACCATGGAGGCCAAGAATCAAATGATTCATTGTGACATCAAGTGGCCTAAAAGGGCATGGGATGCATTGTGACACCACAGAGGTTAAGAGAAGCAAGGAACCATTGTGACCCAAGGCAGGCTAACAATCTAAGAATCCCTTTTGACACCAGGGGGCACAAAAGGACCACGGATGAACTCTGACAGCATGGGGACCTATAGAAGCAAGGAACCATTATGACACCATGGAGGCCAAGAATCAAATGGTTCATTGTAAGACCAAGTGGCCTAAAAGGGCTTGGAATGCATTGTGACACCACAGAGGTTAAGAGAAGCCGGGAACCATTGTGACCCAATGCAGGCTAACAATCTAATGATCCCTTGTGGTACCAGGTGGTATAAAAAGGGCCAGGGATGGATTGTTACAGCACGGGGACCAATAGAAGCAAGGATCTATTATGTCACCATGGAGGCCATGAATCAAATGATTCATTGTGACATCAAGTGGCCTAAAATGGCATGGAATGCATTGTGACACCACAGAGGTCAAGAGAAGCAAGGAACCATTGTTACCCAATGGAGGCTAACAATCCAATGGTCCCTTGTGACACCAATGGGCCTAAAAGGGCCAGGGATGAATTGTGAAAGCATGGGGCCCAATTAAAACCTGGTACAATTATGCCACCATGGAGGCCAAAAATCAAATGATTCATTGTAACATCAAGTGGCCTAAAAGGGCATGGGATGCATTGTGACACCACAGGGGTTAAGAGAAGCAAGGAACCATTGTGACCCAAGGCAGGCTAACAATCTTAGAATCCCTTTTGACACCAGGGGGCGCAAAAGGACCACGGATGAACTGTGACAGCATGGGGACCTATAGAATCAAGGAACTATTATGACACCATGAAGGCCAAGAATCAAATTGTTCATTGTAAGACCAAGTGGCCTAAAAGGGCTTGGAATGCATTGTGACACCACAGAGGTTAAGAGAAGCAAGGAACCATTGTGACCCAATGCAGGCTAACAATCTAAGAATCCCTTTTGACACCAGGGGGCGCAAAAGGACCACGGATGAACTCTGACAGCATGGGGACCTATAGAAGCAAGGAACCATTATGACACCATGAAGGCCAAGAATCAAATGGTACATTGTAAGACCAAGTGGCCTAAAAGTCTTGGAATGCATTGTGACACCACAGAGGTTAAGAGAAGCAAGGAACCATTGTGACCCAATGCAGCCTAACAATCTAATGATCCCTTGTGGCACCAGGGGGTACAAATAGGGCCAGGGATGGATTGTTACAGCACGGGGACCAATAGAAGCAAGGATCTATTATGCCACCGTGGAGGCCAAGAATCAAATGATTCATGGTGACATCAAGTGGCCTAAAAGGGCATGGGATGCATTGTGACAGCACAGGGGTTAAGAGAACCAGGGAACCATTGTGACCCAATGCAGGCTAACAATCTAATGATCCCTTGTGACACCAATGGGCCTACAAGGGGCAAGGATGAATTGTGAAAGCATGGGGCCCAAATAAAACCTGGTACAATTATGCCACCATGGAGGCCAAGAATCAAATGATTCATTGTGACATCAAGTGGCCTAAAAGGGCATGGGATGCATTGTGACAGCACAGGGGTTAAGAGAACCAGGGAACCATTGTGACCCAATGCAGGCCAATAATCCCAGGATCCCATTTGACACCGGGGGCGTAAAAGGGCCAGGGATGAATTGTGACAGCATGGGGCCCAATAGAAACAAGGAACCATTATGACACCATGGAGGCCAAGAATCAAATGATTCATTGTGACATCAAGTGGCCTAAAAGGGCATGGGATGCATTGTGACACCACAGAGTTTAAGAGAAGCAAGGAACCATTGTGACCCAATGCAGGCTAACAATCTAAGAATCCCTTTTGACACCAGGGGGCCTAAAAGGGGCAGGGATGTATTGTGAAAGCATGGGGCCCAATTAAAACCTGGTACAATTACGCCACCATGGAGGCCAAGAATCAAATGGTTCATTGTGACATCAAGTGGCCTAAAAGGGCCCTGGGAGGAATTGTTACAGCACGGGGACCAATAGAAGCAAGGATCTATTATGCCACCATGGATGCCAAGAATCAAATAATTCCTTGTGACATCAAGTGGCCTAAAAGGGCATGGGATGCATTGTGACACCACAGAGGTTAAGAGAAGCAAGGATCCATTGTGACACAATGGAGGCTAATAATCCCAGGATCCCATTTGACACCAGGGGGCGTAAAAGGGGCAGGGATGAAGTGTGACAGCATGGGGCCCAATAGAAACAAGGAACCATTATGACACCATGGAGGCCAAGAATCAAATGATTCATTGTGACATCAAGTGGCCTAAAAGGGCATGGGATGCATTGTGACACCACAGAGGTTAAGAGAAGCAAGGAACCATTGAGACCCAATGCAGGCTAACAATCTAATGATCCCTTGTGACACCAATGGGCCTAAAAGGGCCCTGGGAGGAATTGTTACAGCACGGGGACCAATAGAAGCAAGGATCTATTACGCCACCATGGAGGCCAAGAATCAAATAATTCATTGTGACATCAAGTGGCCTAAAAGTGCATGGGATGCATTGTGACACCACAGGGGTTAAGAGAAGCAAGGAACCATTGTGACCCAATGCAGGCTAACAATCTAATGATCCCTTGCGACACCAATGGGCCTAAAAGTGGCAGGGATGAATTGTGAAAGCATGGGGCCCAAGTAAAACCTGGTAAAATTATGCCACCATGGAGGCCAAGAATCAAATGATTCATTGTGACATCAAGTGGCCTAAAAGGGCATGGGATGCATTGTGACACCACAGGGGTTAAGAGAAGCAAGGAACCATTGTGACCCAATGCAGGCTAACAATCTAATGATCCCTTGTGGCACCAGGGGGTATAAAAAGGGCCAGGGATGAATTGTTACAGCACGGGGACCAATAGAAGCAAGGATCTATTATGCAACCGTGGAGGCCAAGAATCAAATGATTCATTGTGACATCAAGTGGCCTAAAAGTGCATGGGATGAATTGTGCCACCACAGGGGTTAAGAGAAGCAAGGATCCATTGTGACCCAATGGAGGCTAATAATCCCAGGATCCCATTTGACACCAGGGTCGTAAAAGGGCCAGGGATGAATTGTGACAGCATGGGGCCCAATAGAAACAAGGAACCATTATGACACCATGGGGGCCAAGAATCAAAAGATTCATTGTGACATCAAGTGGCCTAAAAGGGCATGGGATGCATTGTGACAGCACAGGGGTTAAGAGAAGCAAGGAACCATTGTGACCCAATGCAGGCTAACAATCTAATGATCCCTTGCGACACCAATGGGCCTAAAAGGGGCAGGGATGAATTGTGAAAGCATGGGGCCCAAGTAAAACCTGGTAAAATTATGCCACCATGGAGGCCAAGAATCAAATGATTCATTGTGACATCAAGTGGCCTAAAAAGGCATGGGATGCATTATGACAGCACAGGGGTTAAGAGAAGCAAGGAACCATTGTGACCCAATGGAGGCTAATAATCCCAGGATCCCATTTGACACCAGGGGGCGTAAAAGGGCCAGGGATGAATTGTGACAGCATGGGGCCCAATAGAAACAAGGAATCATTATGCCACCATGGAGGCCAAGAATCAAATGATTCATTGTGACATCAAGTGGCCTAAAAGGGCATGGGATGCATTGTGACAGCACAGGGGTTAAGAGAACCAGGGAACCATTGTGACCCAATGCAGGCTAATAATCCCAGGATCCCATTTGACACCGGGGGCGTAAAAGGGCCAGGGATGAATTGTGACAGCATGGGGCCCAATAGAAACAAGGAACCATTATGACACCATGGAGGCCAAGAATCAAATGATTCATTGTGACATCAAGTGGCCTAAAAGGGCATGGGATGCATTGTGACACCACAGGGGTTAAGAGAAGCAAGGAACCATTGTGACCCAATGCAGGCTAACAATCTAATGATCCCTTGTGACACCAATGGGCCTAAAAGGGCCCTGGGAGGAATTGTTACAGCACGGGGACCAATAGAAGCAAGGATCTATTATGCCACCATGGAGGCCAAGAATCAAATAATTCATTGTGACATCATGTGGCCTAAAAGGGCATGGGATGCATTGTGACAGCACAGGGGTTAAGAGAAGCAAGGAACCATTGTGACCCAATGCAGGCTAACAATCTAATGATCCCTTGCGACACCAATGGGCCTAAAAGGGGCAGGGATGAATTGTGAAAGCATGGGGCCCAAGTAAAACCTGGTACAATTATGCCACCATGGAGGCCAAGAATCAAATGATTCATTGTGACATCAAGTGGCCTAAAAGGGCATGGGATGCATTGTGACACCACAGAGGTTAAGAGAAGCAAGGAACCATTGTGACCCAATGCAGGCTAACAATCTAAGAATCCCTTTTGACACCAGGGTCGTAAAAGGGCCAGGGATGAATTGTGACAGCATGGGGCCCAATAGAAACAAGGAACCATTATGCCACCGTGGAGGCCAAGAATCAAATGATTCATTGTGACATCAAGTGGCCTAAAAGGGCATGGGATGCATTGTGCCACCACAGGGGTTAAGAGAAGCAAGGATCCATTGTGACACAATGGAGGCTAATAATCCCAGGATCCCATTTGACACCAGGGGGCGTAAAAGGGCCAGGGATGAATTGTGACAGCATGGGGTCCAATAGAAACAAGGAACCATTATGACACCATGGGGGCCAAGAATCAAAAGATTCATTGTGACATCAAGTGGCCTAAAAGGGCATGGGATGCATTGTGACAGCACAGGGGTTAAGAGAAGCAAGGAACCATTGTGACCCAATGCAGGCTAACAATCTAATGATCCCTTGCGACACCAATGGGCCTAAAAGGGGCAGGGATGAATTGTGAAAGCATGGGGCCCAAGTAAAACCTGGTACAATTATGCCACCATGGAGGCCAAGAATCAAATGATTCATTGTGACATCAAGTGGCCTAAAAGGGCATGGGATGCATTGTGACACCACAGAGGTTAAGAGAAGCAAGGAACCATTGTGACCCAATGCAGGCTAACAATCTAATGATCCCTTTTGACACCAATGGGCCTAAAAGGGGCAGGGATGTATTGTGAAATCATGGGGCCCAATTAAAACCTGGTACAATTACGCCACCATGGAGGCCAAGAATCAAATGATTCATTGTGACATCAAGTGGCCTAAAAGGGCATGGGATGCATTGTGCCACCACAGGGGTTAAGAGAAACAAGGAACCATTGTGACCCAATGGAGGCTAATAATCCCAGGATCCCATTTGACACCAGGGGGCGCAAAAGGACCACGGATGAACTCTGACAGCATGGGGACCTATAGAAGCAAGGAACCATTATGACACCATGAAGGCCAAGAATCAAATGGTTCATTGTAAGACCAAGTGGCCTAAAAGTCTTGGAATGCATTGTGACACCACAGAGGTTAAGAGAAGCAAGGAACGATTGTGACCCAATGCAGGCTAACAATCTAATGATCCCTTGTGACAGCAATGGGCCTAAAAGGGCCCTGGGAGGAATTGTTACAGCACGGGGACCAATAGAAGCAAGGATCTATTATGCCACCATGGAGGCCAAGAATCAAATAATTCATTGTGACATCATGTGGCCTAAAAGGGCATGGGATGCATTGTGACAGCACAGGGGTTAAGAGAAGCAAGGAACCATTGTGACCCAATGCAGGCTAACAATCTAATGATCCCTTGCGACACCAATGGGCCTAAAAGGGGCAGGGATGAATTGTGAAAGCATGGGGCCCAAGTAAAACCTGGTACAATTATGCCACCATGGAGGCCAAGAATCAAATGATTCATTGTGACATCAAGTGGCCTAAAAGGGCATGGGATGCATTGTGACACCACAGGGGTTAAGAGAAGCAAGGAACCATTGTGACCCAATGCAGGCTAACAATCTAAGAATCCCTTTTGACACCAGGGGGCGCAAAAGGACCACGGATGAACTCTGACAGCATGGGGACCTATAGAAGCAAGGAACCATTATGACACCATGAAGGACAAGAATCAAATGGTTCATTGTAAGACCAAGTGGCCTAAAAGTCTTGGAATGCATTGTGACACCACAGAGGTTAAGAGAAGCAAGGAACCATTGTGACCCAATGCAGGCTAACAATCTAATGATCCCTTTTGGCACCAGGGGGTATAAAAAGGGCCAGGGATGGATTGTTACAGCACGGGGACCAATAGAAGCAAGGATCTATTATGCCACCGTGGAGGCCAAGAATCAAATGATTCATTGTGACATCAAGTGGCCTAAAAGGGCATGGGATGCATTGTGACAGCACAGGGGTTAAGAGAAGCAAGGATCCATTGTGACCCAATGGAGGCTAATAATCCCAGGATCCCATTTGACACCAGGGGGCGTAAAAGGGCCAGGGATGAATTGTGACAGCATGGGGCCCAATAGAAACAAGGAACCATTATGACACCATGGAGGCCAAGAATCAAATGATTCATTGTGACATCAAGTGGCCTAAAAGGGCATGGGATGCATTGTGACACCACAGGGGTTAAGAGAAGCAAGGAACCATTGTGACCCAATGCAGGCTAACAATCTAATGATCCCTTGTGACACCAATGGGCCTAAAAGGGCCCTGGGAGGAATTGTTACAGCACGGGGACCAATAGAAGCAAGGATCTATTATGCCACCATGGAGGCCAAGAATCAAATAATTCATTGTGACATCATGTGGCCTAAAAGGGCATGGGATGCATTGTGACAGCACAGGGGTTAAGAGAAGCAAGGAACCATTGTGACCCAATGCAGGCTAACAATCTAATGATCCCTTGCGACACCAATGGGCCTAAAAGGGGCAGGGATGAATTGTGAAAGCATGGGGCCCAAGTAAAACCTGGTACAATTATGCCACCATGGAGGCCAAGAATCAAATGATTCATTGTGACATCAAGTGGCCTAAAAGGGCTTGGAATGCATTGTGACACCACAGAGGTTAAGAGAAACAAGGATCCATTGTGACCCAATGGAGGCTAATAATCCCAGGATCCCATTTGACACCAGGGGGCGCAAAAGGGCCAGGGATGAATTGTGACAGCATGGGGCCCAATAGAAACAAGGAACCATTATGACACCGTGGAGGCCAAGAATCAAATGATTCATTATGACATCAAGTGGCCTAAAAGGGCATGGGATGCATTGTGACACCACAGAGGTTAAGAGAAGCAAGGAACGATTGTGACCCAATGCAGGCTAACAATCTAATGATCCCTTGTGGCACCAGGGGGTATAAAAAGGGCCAGGGATGAATTGTTACAGCACGGGGACCAATAGAAGCAAGGATCTATTATGCCACCGTGGAGGCCAAGAATCAAATGATTCATTGTGACATCAAGTGGCCTAAAAGGGCATGGGATGCATTGTGCCACCACAGGGGTTAAGAGAAGCAAGGATCCATTGTGACCCAATGGAGGCTAATAATCCCAGGATCCCATTTGACACCAGGGGGCGTAAAAGGGCCAGGGATGAATTGTGACAGCATGGGGTCCAATAGAAACAAGGAACCATTATGACACCATGGGGGCCATGAATCAAAAGATTCATTGTGACATCAAGTGGCCTAAAAGGGCATGGGATGCATTGTGACAGCACAGGGGTTAAGAGAAGCAAGGAAGCATTGTGACCCAATGCAGGCTAACAATCTAATGATCCCTTGTGGCACCAGGGGGTATAAAAAGGGCCAGGGATGGATTGTTACAGCACGGGGACCAATAGAAGCAAGGATCTATTATGCCACCGTGGAGGCCAAGAATCAAATGATTCATTGTGACATCAAGTGGCCTAAAAGGGCATGGGATGCATTGTGCCACCACAGAGGTTAAGAGAAGCAAGGATCCATTGTGACCCAATGGAGGCTAATAATCCCAGGATCCCATTTGACACCAGGGGGCGAAAAAGAGCCAGGGATGAATTGTGACAGCATGGGGCCCAATAGAAACAAGGAACCATTATGACATCATGGGGGCCAAGAATCAAAAGATTCATTGTGACATCAAGTGGCCTAAAAGGGCATGGGATGCATTGTGACACCACAGGGGTTAAGAGAAGCAAGGAACCATTGTGACCCAATGCAGGCTAACAATCTAATGATCCCTTGTGACACCAATGGGCCTAAAAGGGGCAGGGATGAATTGTGAAAGCATGGGGCCCAAGTAAAACCTGGTAAAATTATGCCACCATGGAGGCCAAGAATCAAATGATTCATTGTGACATCAAGTGGCCTAAAAGGGCATGGGATGCATTGTGACACCACAGGGGTTAAGAGAAGCAAGGAACCATTGTGACCCAATACAGGCTAACAATCTAATGATCCCTTGTGGCACCAGGGGTTATAAAAAGGGCCAGGGATGAATTGTTACAGCACGGGGACCAATAGAAGCAAGGATCTATTATGCCACCGTGGAGGCCAAGAATCAAATGATTCATTGTGACATCAAGTGGCCTAAAAGTGCATGGGATGCATTGTGCCACCACAGGGGTTAAGAGAAGCAAGGATCCATTGTGACACAATGGAGGCTAATAATCGCAGGATCCCATTTGACACCAGGGGGCGTAAAAGGGCCAGGGATGAATTGTGACAGCATGGGGCCCAATAGAAACAAGGAACCATTATGACACCATGGAGGCCAAGAATCAAATGATTCATTGTGACATCAAGTGGCCTAAAAGGGCATGGGATGCATTGTGACAGCACAGGGGTTAAGAGAAGCAAGGATCCATTGTGACACAATGGAGGCTAACAATCTAATGATCCCTTTTGACACCAATGGGCCTAAAAGGGGCAGGGATGTATTGTGAAAGCATGGGGCCCAATTAAAACCTGGTACAATTACGCCACCATGGAGGCCAAGAATCAAATGATTCATTGTGACATCAAGTGGCCTAAAAGGGCATGGGATGCATTGTGACACCACAGGGGTTAAGAGAAGCAAGGAACCATTGTGACCCAATGGAGGCTAATAATCCCAGGATCCCATTTGACACCAGGGGGCGCAAAAGGACCACGGATGAACTCTGACAGCATGGGGACCTATAGAAGCAAGGAACCATTATGACACCATGAAGGCCAAGAATCAAATGGTTCATTGTAAGACCAAGTGGCCTAAAAGTCTTGGAATGCATTGTGACACCACAGAGGTTAAGAGAAGCAAGGAACGATTGTGACCCAATGCAGGCTAACAATCTAATGTTCCCTTGTGACAGCAATGGGCCTAAAAGGGCCCTGGGAGGAATTGTTACAGCACGGGGACCAATAGAAGCAAGGATCTATTATGCCACCATGGAGGCCAAGAATCAAATAATTCATTGTGACATCATGTGGCCTAAAAGGGCATGGGATGCATTGTGACAGCACAGGGGTTAAGAGAAGCAAGGAACCATTGTGACCCAATGCAGGCTAACAATCTAATGATCCCTTGCGACACCAATGGGCCTAAAAGGGGCAGGGATGAATTGTGAAAGCATGGGGCCCAAGTAAAACCTGGTACAATTATGCCACCATGGAGGCCAAGAATCAAATTATTCATTGTGACATCAAGTGGCCTAAAAGGGCATGGGATGCATTGTGACACCACAGAGGTTAAGAGAAGCAAGGAACCATTGTGACCCAATGCAGGCTAACAATCTAACAATCCCTTTTGACACCAGGGGGCGCAAAAGGACCACGGATGAACTCTGACAGCAT